>NC_079540.1:7557095-8177095 GCF_003711565.1 Takifugu flavidus
ATAAAAGATGCAGATCCATCCATCCATCCATCCATCCACCCATCATCCATACATCCATTCATCCATCCATCCACCCATCATCCATCCATCCATCCATCCATCCATCCATCCATCCATCCATCCATCCATCCATCCACTCATCCATCCATCCATCCACCATCCATCCATCCATCCATCCATCCATCCATCCATCCATCCATCCACCCACCCACCATCATCCATCCATCATCATCCATCCATCCATCCATCCGTCCATCCATCCATCCATCCATCCATCCATCCATCATCCATCCATCCATCCACCCACCCACCCACTCATCCATCCATCCATCCATCCATCCATCCATCCATCATCCATCCATCCATCCATCCATCCATCCATCCATCCATCCATCCATCCATCCATCCATCCATCCATCCATCCAGAAAGTGCACATTTCCCAGTTTGTTATCTCAGGGTTGCTGGTGGATTCCTTCCGTCCACCCACTGCGTGTTATAAAATGTTATAGTCCGAATTGTTGACCCTAAATAGGACCAAAATAATTCTAACAGCACTGATCGGTATTTCTCTGCCTCCACTGATGCTGATGTTGCCAGGGTGTCAGGAATCAGGGAACACGATGTACGATGTTCTCAGACATCCTCCACACTGCTGCCTTGCTTTCAGAACCATGGCACACCAGTGCGTCCCCTCACACTGTGCATTTTACCTTCCACCTGCATCAAAACTCAATGAAGCACACTCAGCGCCCCCCATGAACATTCCTTGATCGTGAAAGATTTGAGCTTGGATGTAAAAAAATCTGTCAGTGCAGCTAATTTTGTGTTGCTGCTTCTGCATGGTGCTGAAATTTGCTGGTTGCACCATTTCCAGCAGCATCTGTCTCAGCCCTGCTTTCAAACTCTCTCAGTCAAAAAAAAAGGAAAAGCACAGAGTGAAAGATGACAAGAAGACAGGTGCAAAGAATGCTTCATGTCAGAGATCTCAAGGTTTTTAGCACGACTGTGCTTTGGTGCACGCCCCTGTGAGGGCTATCCGTAAACTCAGCAAGCCGGTGATGTTCTTGTAGGGGGGAGAGTAGAAAAATGGCAGCACAAAAGGAAAAAACATATGCAAAAACTCCAGTGCACCTCTGGAGATGCTGGAAAGTAGCAGCCCTGCCTGGCAACAGCCTCATTTTAGCTAGCTTTCATCTGGGCTTGGCCTTTGGACGATGCCTGCAACTAAAGCAATCTTCACAGACATTAGTATTTGTCTCAAAGGTCATCCATTCAGCATTTAAAAGGTATGGAGAGGTGCTCATCACGGCAGAAACATGAGCAATGATCTTGTGTGCAAGTGTGAATGAATGCACAGTGGCTATACTAATCAGTATGCACGTGTTGATGTGTTTGTGTGTGCACACTTGTGTGTGTGAGAGAGAGACTGTTTTGCTGTCTCTCCTTCCACAATATGTGTGTGGGTGTGTATAGATGTTTTCAAACCTCTCATTTATGTAGAACATTCCTTGTTCTCTACCTAACCGCCCTATCAATTTTCATAATCATCCTTTTTCTCTTTTTCATGATCATTCTTTCATCTCTCCCTCCTCTAACGCTGCATTCTCATCTTCCTTTTATCTCCTCCTATCCCTCTAATAGATGTAGCCTCAGCTGAAATATGTACTAAGCTGGATCAAACACCGTCTCAGTCTTTTACACAAACATTTCATTTATGGGTCTTAAATCCGGATCTTTTTGGGGGAAGATTAAATGTAAAAAGTCTAAAATGGAATTGAGGATTTGGTCCAATTTCTGGGATTGTCAAAGATTTTTTTTTGCATACAACGTGCTGTTGAACATGCTGTTCACATTCAACATGCTGTTAAATGTAAAGAGACAATTATGCAATGTATGTAAAAGTTGGTTGTGAAAGTTTTAGAAATATAACACAATATCCTCAAACACACATATAATAATAATGCAGTTCTACAATACTCACCGTGTGTGTAGATATAGTATTGGCAGGAGATTTATTCCATCAACTTCATTTAGCAAATGTTTAAATGTTTAATTTGCTAACACAAATTAGCAAATGTTGAGCGAAAGCTTTCAGAACAAATTTGGATTCTTTATCACATTACAAAGAAAAGAGGGCCTTTGCTTTCTGGGAGAGAATCACATATCAAATAAATGAAAAACACTTTCATCTTGTGACTCAGTTATATGACGTAGTTCAAAATGAATGTGTCCAATCAATCAAAACCGCAGCATTTATTTCAAATGTTCAAAAACAGGTGTCTTCTTCAAATGTAGGCTCCTCGGGGGTTTTGGTGAAAGTTGTTCAGGTATATTCTGATTAAAGAAAATGATAAATGGTGTGTTCCTGCGTTTGCTGGGGGACATGAATTGATGAGACACATCAGTCTTTATTACCACCCAACCAGCATGTTCAGGGCATCCAAGGACAACAGCACAATGCACAAATGTTCAGTATTTACTTAAACACACCTGCAAAACACGCTTTCTGTATTTAAAGTGCCGTTTTATTTATCACTGTCTCAACACACACAAAAAAAAGACTTATTCCATTCAATATGACTAATTGCAAACAGACTAATAAGGTTTTTATTCACAGTGAGCGCCAGAATGACTTAAATTTAAACACGGGCGGAGATAATCCTCATTTCAATCATTTGTAGCCCACTTTATTGAATTTTCATTGGTGGATTAATTTGTCACTTTAACCAGCACTGTTCTCTGACTGGTCAAAACACCTATACGCCCGCCCCCTTAAAGCTGTTGACCTATCAGACGCCGACAGAGCTTCGTAGGCCACGCCTCCGAAATGTAGCCCGCCCCTTTCCACCGGCGTTCAATCGTGTAGCGAGTTGACGGCTGCGAGGCAGGCTCGGTGATCGGGATGTGGCGCACGAGTGATCGTTCCGGGATGTACTGGCTGTTCTCACAAGCTGTGGTGCCCAATTAAAACACTCAGACATCCGCAGAACTCCCACGAGCAGACCGGAGGACGAGAGTGGCTGCAAACTACAGGAGTTTTCGACTGCGCGGAGCGGAGGGAGACGCCGGAGCGTGCCAGAAGGGACGCGCGAGCAAATTCAGCCGACACCGCGCGCAGAAATGGCGGAGCAGCACGCAGCCAGCGACGGCAAGCACAAAGCTTTCAACACTTCCGGAGGCTCGGGGCACGGGAACAGCCGAGCCGGTGCCGGTGCCGCGGGAGGAGGAGGCGGCAAAGGAGGCCTGTCTGGCGGACTGACACAGCCGGCGGGCTGGCAGTCGCTGCTCTCCTTCAGCATCCTCTTTCTGGCCTGCCTGGCAGCATTCAGCTCCAGACTTTTCGCGGTTATCCGGTTCGAGAGCATCATCCACGAGTTTGATCCATGGTAAGCTAGCTGATAAGATAACATAAGCTGATAAGATGAGCGTTGAAACGCCCCACCGAAAATTGCGTTCATTACGCGCAGTCTTGTGCAAAAGTCGCGATTGTGGACGCGATTGTTTGCTTATTCGAGAAGAGAATGTTGGAGTTGGAACCAGGTTGATGTCCAGAAGGTCAGTCACCTAGAGTGGAACTTTAGTCTAAGCTACTTCGGTCAGTTGGAAGACTCGCTCAACTATTAAAGCTTTTATTCTCCAGGAGTAACTGAATAATAGATGCACGGAGGCGCAGGAGGAAGCTCCACCTGCAGCTCCAACTTTGTTTAGCATGCACAGTAGGGACCCCAGCGAGGAGCGCCGAGAGGGAGCTGCACCTTTATGCGAGCTCTGCACCTTTGTGCTTTTACCCCTGTGAAAATAACTCGCTGTCTGCAGGTGAAATGATTACATGCATTTAATGAGCCCTTCAGCGGCCCTCAATACCGTCGATTCGGGGTTTTACAGGTGTGACACAGTCCTGGTGTGTCGTTACCATAACCTCCAAACTAACTAGGTGGCTTATGCCAATGGAACCGACCCGGGCGGTCTGTTGCGATGCCTCAATCACTGCAACTGACATTTCTGATGTTCTGATATTATTTTCAACTTTCCTGAGTCTTCTTTGGTATGTTGGTGTTGACATCCTTCAGAATTCCCTATTTTTAAGGGTGGTTTGGCACCATAAACCAATGCTGAGGTCAAAGTTTGATTTATGAAGGTATTTTCTGAGTTGTTGCTTGAGGGAGTTTATTTGATTTACTTCTTTGTCTCAGACACAAATCTTGTGGCACAGCTTCATATTGACACCTGAATGCACAAATTTAAAGTAAATATACCAGTACTATACCAGCAGTAGATATACCAGTACTATACCAGCAGTAGATATACCAGTACTATACCAGCAGTAGTATATACCAGTACTATACCAGCAGTAGATATACTGTGGAATGATGACACCCTTCTGCAAACGTCTCATTTTAAGTGGGAGCAGCCACCAAATGTATTTAATATGCAGGAAAGTCCTGCTTCTTTAAGGGCAATCATTTAGGATTACAAGGCACAAAAGCTCTAGAAAGCCTCAGATCTTAACGTTTTAACAAAAGAAAAAAAGCAAGGGTTGGGATCGAACACTTGACGCGAGGGATGGCATCCACGTTTTTGGATGTGCTGGCTAACGGTTGGGTGTCATCAAACACCTCAAAGCTTCTCTGGTTGTTGCCTCTGCTGCTTTTTTGCTGCTATGTAAATCGGATCTCTGGGGAAGTGACGTTACCACCTTGGCTTTTGTTGTGTTCTCAAAAAGCTAGCGAGGGTAACGGGGCTCGTCGTGTATGCAGGCATATTCTTGGAGCTCTACCTTGCCTACAGCGGGCGGGGCTCCTTCAGGAGCAGCTGCTGGTGCAGCAGTACATTAGCTGGTGTGCACTAGTGTGGGAACATGGAGACTAAGTCATGATTGATCTTCCTACCAGACTCGGGGCTGAAGCTGTGATCCCTGCTTAAACCCTCGATTGACTGTCCAACTGCTTATGAAATATTCAGCAATAGGATGAGCAGTAAGTGGCTCGTTACGCATGTTAGCATTCTTCTTCCTGCAGAAGGTTGGACTGGTAAACATTGAGATAAATAGCTGTTTCCCTTCCATAACACTTTTATCTGCTGGTTTGTCCTCACCTGGGGACTTGCTACGTATTATTTCCATCGCTGTGAACCCAACCTGCGTGTGATCTCCTGGTCACCAGCAGTAAATCTGCTCCGGTGAACCTTCGGCTGGTGGGGTCGGGAGGTGCCTCACGCTCTCTGACACCTTCGCCTCGCGTGGAGAAGAGCACACGCTGATGGATGTTGCTCCTTTCTGCTTTGCTCTCCGATGTGCTGACCTGCATTAATGTAAGCTGAGATTTCTGTCCAGTTCTTTTTCTATCTCAACAAGAATATCTTATTTAAAATTGCTGCATTTCTGTAGTTTTACTCCACACTGGCTGTTCTGTAAAGATGCTTCTTAGGGTAGAAAGAATATACAATGGCTTTGTAACGGTGTGAGGTGCAACAGTGGGGAGCCGATGCAGTTGTTCTCAGTCCTCCTGCCAGCCGGGTTCATCTCGCCGCCCTGAACGGGTTTGCAAGATTTCCTCGTAACGAAAGGCACTCGTCAGCAGCCCCGAGGCCACAGGAGTCAAACGTGCCTTGATGGGTGGATAATGGACATGAGAAGGTGGTGCAGTGTTGATGAACAGATGACGAACGTCCTCAGGTGCACATCGACAGCAGTATTTGAGTGTGGATGCTCATTTGCACATTTCAGTTTCACAGGCCTTTTTAGCTAGTATCAAATTACTCATGTAATCATGGAGCGCGATCCCTTCTTGCACAGTCTCCAGTTTGGTTGTTGGCATCTTTGCAAATGAGTTTTGCCTTCTTCATTTTAGAGGGTATAAAAGTTTTTAGGAATCGGCACTGGAAGTGTGTATGAGCCCTGCCCCCCACAGAGAGCTGTTTGAATGTCATGATGGGGAAGAAAAGCTGCATGGCTGTCTGAAACCACCTAAGCAAGCGTGTATGGCGAGGCTGCGTCCTTCCCAACGTTTGGAACGTCACTTCACTGTATTTAGATGCTGTGGACAATGTTTGTGCTTCCAAAATGCAAATTCACTAAAAGTCCAGAGAGATTCCGAGTTGCTGTTGGCCTACATTAAAGTGTAACCACGCTGGTTCTCACATGGGAACCTGCTGTCAATGATCCTCGGATCAATAATAAATCCATACATGATCAATAATAGAGGGGGCTGTGTCACTGGGCTACGTCCAACTCTGGCTCCAGCGTTTCTAACCAAAGCTCCAATAATCCCACGGAATGTTGCTGTGATTCTGTGGATACTGCAGAAGATGAGAGGGCAGCTCCGCCCTGCTCCGTCCTGCTCCGTCTGCCTCTGTCTGCCTTCTCATCTCAGCTTTGAAGGATTCCTCCATGCTTTGTTGCTGGTGTGGGGCGAGAGTGGGCCCATGGGAAAAGAGAGGGGATTTGTGCCTCATCGTGCACCCCTCTCCTCTCTCTGACACCAGGCGGCGTGCAGCTTTGTGGGAGGGTGCACCTGCCTTCAGAGAGGAGAGAGAATTGATGGGAGCAGTTGTAGGATTGTGCGGGGCAACGCAAGAGGGAGGAGACGAACGCCTGCCAGGCTTCCGGCTTTAGGAAGGCTTTTGTGTTTCGCTCAGATTCAGTTGTGCTAAACACCGCTTCATCGTCCGGTGGCGTGCTGCGCGTCCATCTATACCTGCTTTGTTTTGATCAGTCAGTAAAGACCTGAGGGATGTTTTTGGCTTTGGCCTCACGTTAAATCGATTATCCTCTAATCACTTTACAACTGCCTCTTCAGTGAAGTTGTTCAAATATATTTAAGGCATTTCATAGTAGTTAAACACGGCTAATGAATGTTTTCTCTATTTAGAAAGGAGCACGGAGTAAATCAGAGTAAACCATGTTTCATTTCTTTGTAAATGTAGCTTTAAATGAACCCAGATTCTTATGGATTTGAGAAAAGATTTGTTCAAATTTAGTTTGCATTTGCAAAGTGCTGCGATATCGACCGGCTGCCTCTCCACATCTGGTTTTGTGGACCTGCTGACCAAGCGGCTGTTAATGATACTGACCCCGCGACTCAGCAGTGTGTTGATCTCAAAACAACCTTCTTGTTGCATTTATTTAGCCCGACTTTCGGGCCACTGGAGCGGGCAGCGTGGGTCGGACGGCCACGCTTCCCTCCGTCTGTCGGGACCTTTGAAGGTTTGGATATTTGCTCACAATATTGCTCAAAACGCTTGAAAGAGTATTTTGCTCTTTGAGCAGCATTCTGGGAGATAACACCCTTGTAAAAGATCCAAATCAATGATTTGCCAAGTACCAATTTTTATGGATTATGTTTGGTTTTATAGATGTATAGATTTAGATATTATGGATTTTGATGCATGTGGATCCAGCCTTTCATCTAAAAGCCAAATGCTGTAATCAACAAATACTACTGCAGCTTCTGAGCCAAGGAACTCATCAGCGGCGCTAATGCTGTGCCAGCTAACGATGTTCTGGAAGCGTCCAAGTCCTCCCGTGTCTGGTGCATCTGTGGAGCCTCAAACAGCATCTGTGGAGCCTCAAACAGCAGCCTTTGCCACCCAGACACACCCTGCGTGTGCTCGTACCCACTCGGTGCAGCAGAGCCTCCGATTCACAGGTTCACAATGTCTCCATCAAAAAGCAGATGTGACGCGTTTGAAAACCAGCACTCGGAGCAAGAGTCAAACTCTAACAAGAAGGAAAAAAACGTTGGTTATTTCCTGGATATTCTGTGTCTTCTTTTTGGCTTTGGTTTCAAAATGGCTGCAAAATCCTCCTTAAATACTGAGTTGAAGAACTGTAAATAAATGCATTCATCGTAATCAAAGAAAAACCTTCCTCGACCATAAAAGGTGTTTGTGACTGTTAGGATTGTTGGAATGAATAAAAAGATTCATCGTCTGTTTAGTCTCAGTGTTGACCCCATCTATGGGTCGTGCATCCGAGGCCGTAAGGCTCCATCTGCTGTGCCAAAGATCTAGACGTTAGATGGAATACCATATTTATTGGACTAATTGGATCCATCCCATATGCAAACGTTGTAGCACAGGTGAAACACCGTGTCCGATGGTGGTCCGATTGTTTCAGATTTCAGATTGTTCTGGTTTTAGCTGCTCTGATTCATTGTTGCTAAAAGGAAGTGGCTCGATGTGGTTGCTCTCTATTCTAGAACAAACGCCTGAGCAGTAGATGGGAGGATCGGGTGGCGCGGCGCCCTCGGCAGAGGAGGAGAAATGACGGACACGTTGAGCAGGACAGAGTGACAGCTGGAAGAGGTTGTCGGTCTGCGCCGGCCAGGAAGCGCCGTCCCATCAGGCACTTGTCATATCGTCTCGATTATCACGTAGAGCAGCTGGCAGGTAGTCTGGCTGCACCTCGCCTGCCATTAACCCCGGTGAGCCCGGCCTGATATGAACACTGCAGTGGAGGCTTGATGGGTTTACCATCATCGTGTGATGGAAACAGTCGGTTGTCATGACGTCACGCTTGTGTTGAGGTAAAGGCTGGGCTCTGTGGTGAGGGCGCACGTTTGGTCTGATTTAGAGCTGCATTAGCACCAATTAAAACTTGCTTTTTGGACTTACGTCTTGAGTCCAGGGCCCAGAGTCCAGGGCCCAGAGTCCAGGGCCCAGAGTCCAGGGCCCAGAGTCCAGGGTCCAGGGTCCAGGGTCCAGGGCCACTGTTTGAACACATGCACCAGAGTTCCACTGACGTTTTGGTGCGCACCGGAGTGACCCTTGGGTTCAACCACACCACACTTGGTCCTAAACCGGGTCCCCCTAATCCTGTCTTTGTGAAAGCACCCTTTCCCTTTCAACCCTTCTACCCTCGAATTACCTCTTTCGATGATTCAGTTGTTGTTTTTGCTGTGATGAATGTTGCCGTTTAGTATCCAGGCGCACACATCTATCATTCTTTTGTTGTAGTTTTGGAGCTTTCTCAACTGTAACGTATTTAAGAGACTCCAGCTAAATCCAGAATGAAAGTATGAAGCCAGTCAATTCCTTTTCATTTCTGGGTGTTTGGTCACAACACAAAAGCAACCAATTGTTCTTCCATCCTGACTGGATTTTTCAGGAAAGCGTTCCCTCAGAATGGCTCTCCCTGGGGTAATCTGGGCTTTTCTGCTGCACTAACCTGCTCGTAGGAGAACTCTGTTTAAGATGAGCTCTGAGAATAACGGGACTCACAGCTTCAGGCGATTCACAGCAGGCGTCAGTGGGTCTGTTTCAGCCTTACGTCAATCCAATGAAGATCTTTCACATTCTGCTGAGAGATTATAGCTTCATCACACATTCAATTCATTGCCTGCAGATAAAAAATAGAATAAATACAGTTGTTTTTTCAAAGGCTGGATTAATGTGTGTTGTCATTGCACTCACGGAAAATGAATTGCTCAGAAGAGCTAGAAAGAGACCAAAGATTCCACCAGGTTCTCTTCTCTGCACAGCTGGATCATCTCTGTCTGTGAAGAAGATGGAGTTTACTCAAATCCACTGACCTTTATGTCACAATAACTTGACTGTCTATCCTGTTTCAGGGCATTAGGACTGAGAGTTAGTAGTACTGAAGCTGAAACCGACCCCTGTGATGGGGGGGGGGTCTGAATGTAAAGTAGATGGTGTAACCAGGCTATCCCATAATACAGTGTCAAAAGTAGTGGACAGCTAATACCCCCTGACCAAACAATACATCCCATCATCCTTTGCAGTTGCAAGCATGAAGCTAGACGTGCTGGACCTCAATAATTAATAGTAATTTCAGTAATTTCACCGGCACTGACGTGGATCTGGTCCGTATTTGTTATTCCCAGTTTAAAGTTCCTGAGTGTCTGAAAGTGGAATTTCAGCTTTGGCTCAGCTCAAGTCACCTGTGTGTGTGTGTGTGTGTGTGTGTGTGTGTGTGTGTGTGTGTGGTGTGTGTGTGTGGTGTGTGTGTGGTGTGTGTGTGGTGTGTGTGGTGTGTGTGTGTGGTGTGTGTGTGTGTGTGGTGTGTGTGTGTTGGTAGTTCAGAGGGCTCGAGTGTGTGATCCCCAGCAAAGCACAGACATCCCCTTTATGGTTGATACATGGTCTGAAGCCTGATCTTGTTTTTTTATTATAGTTCCGAGTCGGGCGTTTGTCTTTCATGTGTTTTGATGGTGAAACTGCCACATTTCGCTTCATCATTCAATTCAATCCAGCCATTTTTCAGAGAGACGACAGAGCCGACTTACTGGGATGTTTTATTTTGGACCTTTCCTTCCAGTCTAGGCGAATCTTCAAAACACGTTCACCCTTGCTCCCTCGTCCCACAGCCATTCTGCCCCCTCCCTCCAGGATCAGGGTTGTTCTTTGGCTCCTGGGGTCACATGTTTAAATGTGGCCAGTCTGCAGACGGCCATGTGGAAAGCCCCCCCGTCTGAAACGACCCGCACGCACGGCTGGCAACGAAGCATCACCCTAAATACTAATGAAGTCTGCATGGATGGATGCTTATATAGATGTAGTTATTGATCCCAAACCTGGATAATTCCAATGCAGCAGCAAGACGTAGTCATCTCGCTCATCGCCGTCGTCCATGTTTATCATTGTCACAGGACTCTCGTTAGCCGTTCCCCAAAGACGTCAAAGTTGCTTTTAACGCGACCTGGCTGCTCGGGCCGCGGTCACAGTCAGAGAAATCAATACTTGTCCGTTGAGACATTTGTGCTTCAGGTCACTTTTGAAAGCAGTGTGGACGTCGCCCTAGTTTGCTGGGTTGGAGGTCCAGTCTTCCAGAACACGGCCATTTTTGTAGTTTCGATGACCAGCAAGTGGTTTGGCAGGATTTGTGCTGAGTCGGCTCCATGCGGTTGCCAAGGAGATGCCAGAATGTTCTCCTGGTTTAAATCCAGGCTCCTTTTTGTAAACTAGTGAATATTCTCCTGTTTATTTTTGGGTGCGTTGAGCTTTAACAGTACTTTTGCTGCTTCAGAATAAAATAAGTTGATGGATGGAAAGTTGATGTAATTTACTTTGGTCGCCCAGGAAATTTCTGCCTGTATAAAAAATGATCAACTCATGATGTTGCATATATTACGTGCATATATTCTTCAGCAGCTGTGGATTCTCAGCACAACATGAATCTCTGGCCTCCCTCCATCCGGGAACAGGCTTCCATTACACCTGGAAAGGAAGACGCATCTTATCTCTTGAATCGTTTACGTCAACCTGTGACCTTTGATCCCGGAGGAGACTGCCTTGGAGCTCCGCCTGCACCTGTCAGATTTAAGAATCTTTGTTTTAAAAAGCTTTGTTGGATTTTAAGATGATGATTTGGCTCAGGACATTAGTGAGGAGAGAGGTTTTAAAGAACAGTCCTGAGCACAGCTGAGGCTTCAGCCTCGATCAGACCCACCTCCTAACCCGGCGAAACAAGTTCTCATTGGCATCACGGTTCACCCAAACCTCTCCATTAGTGATAAATAACAATAAAAGATAATCGTGAGGTTTCTACGCCGGTAGACAAGTATTAAACATGATGTGTTCAACTCTTATTGAAACAGAAAAACAGCTTCCATCTGTGCATTCCAGACTATCCAGGCATGAAATGTGCTCAGAAAGAAACGAGACTAGCTGGTGATATCGGGCTAAATAGATAGTGAGTCACGCTAGGTCACGACTGAACTGGTTAAAAAAAGGATCTTTTCTTCCCCTTTAGGAATCAAACCCATTCCCCTCGTTCAGGCCTGAAGGCAAAGGTGTTGCGTAACCGTTTTTATGAGGCAGAGCTGCAGGTCTGTGGGCCTGGTGACATCTGTCTGCAGCTGCATCAGGCACTTACAGAGGGACCACTCCTCCTCCTGCACCTCCTCGGCTGCTGTTCAATCAGGCAGCTCATCAGGAGTCGTCTCTTTCTTTGGCTGCTTGTCACCATGAGGAGACAAATTTTGTAATTTAAAATGGAATAAAAAGGGCCAGAGGCGACGGAGAGAATGATGTCCAGTATCGAGGGACAATGCTTGGACATTCCTTCATGTCCTTCCCAACATCAGCGACTAAACTGCCGTCTACTTATACAAAGTTAGTTCTGTTCATCTCACTGCAGAACATGTTATCAATTTTCTTTCTCTTCTGTCTTTAGCGACTTCTGTGGTCCACATTGATCCATGACAGGACTTTAAAAAAGAGCCGATCGTTGGGTTTAAAGTAACAAGGACCCGTGTTTTCTTTGGGTTTTAAGTGAAATAGTTTGTGGCAGTGGTGAGGTCACAGCCTTCCCGGAGCATCCGTCACGGGCCTGTTTAACCAGCACTGCTGTTGAGTTGTGGAAAATTGGGTCCAGTCAGGTTTTTGCGACTCTATAAGAGCCGTGCTGGAGACGGCGTAACGTAACTGAACATCTCTGCTGGAGTGCACGAGGAGTGCGGCTGCCACGGTGCTCCTGGCCTAATAATGAGCAGCTCACCTGAACCAAACCTGTGGAGACTCCTGTTGGCACGTGGCCGTGAGAAATGACAAAAGGCTCATTTTCGTTCCTCTGATGAACATCAGCTCCCAAATGGAGCCCCTCACGACAGAACGCCTGCCTGGTCTCGTTTTGAATGCACGGAATTGTGCACGCAATCACAGGTTTAGACGGTGTCGCTTTTCTGTGCTTTGCAAAGCGAAGCTGCCTGTGGTGACGAGCGTTCGCTCGATCGTTAACGAGCATCGCGGCTTATGAAGCATCAAGCGAGCTTCCTTTGGGATTATTCTGTCGTCTGGTCATTGCATCTCCAACCTAAACGCTCTCATCAAAGATCTTTGAGTCTGTTATTTATTTCAGGGCTATCAAATATTTCGATAATTGATCTTCCCGCTCCTTCCACCAAACGTTTCTGCTTCCTCCTTCGTTTGCGTGGGCGACGTCAGGTCATTGCGCTACGTTAAAAGTAGTCCTTGGGAAATACTTAATTACATGCCTAATTAATCAAGGCAGAGAAAATTCCCTGATTAATTATTTGAGCTACTCAGATTTCTTGAAAAAAGTTTCAATCCTAATATATGGTATCTAATTTTTATCTCTAATTTGTGTAGAGATCCGGTCAATGATTTAAAAAAAGAAAAGTAAAAATGTTCATCCGTTTAAAATAAAATAATATTTATTTTAATTGTAGTTATTGCTGAGATAAGCCCCTATCAGCAGAGATGAGTTAGAGCTTAAACGGCTCAGGTGCCCGTTGGCTCGGCTCTGTGCTCCCTGAACTGGGAGCTTCAGCGTTCCTTTCTCACGTTTGTGGTTATTTCCCAGGAAACGCCGCCACTATCCACTCTTTCCTCAGGCAGGTTTGGAGGACGAGAGCCAGAGTTTTAAGGTGAGGATATAGCCAGCCGCCCTCAGCTCACCTGACTGCAGGACTCTCAGTCTGGAGTCCGTCTCTGTGCTTCCATAATCTCCCGATTCCAGTGGTTTCCCAGTCTGCCAGTATCCGATGAGCGCCCAGCCTGTGCTGATTATTAGTGCTGCTGCTTGTTCCTGTCTCGGTTAGTCGATTGATTAGTCATCTGATGTGCCAGCGAAGTTCTTTGTGTCAGTAATTACTCCATTTCTCTGGGATTCTTCCTTCTCTGCCTGGCAATCCCTGTGCTTCCCTCTTTTATGGGATGGCAACAGTGGGTTGGGATAGAAGAAAAGCCTCTCCCAGGTGGACGTCTTGGCTAAATGTGGAATCTGTGTGCCTTTCATCTTTCTTTTGATTTACACACTGCAGATGTAATAAGGCGCGTGGCTCTGGGGACGGTCGCTTTCCTTATAAATTTCATTACTTTTCCAAATGGACTTAAAGGACAAACTCCAGTTGCTTTTAAACCATTTTTGTTTCAAAGGCGTTTCTGTTCTAAATCAAGCGCCGGTTGTTCAGGAAGCAGAAATCATGGCGGGATGGACGGTATTCCGAGGAAACGCCAATCTCCAGGGATCCGATCAAAGCAGTCGGCATTAGGGCAATAATGAAATCGTTTAAAGGCGGTTCGGACCATTTTGAGGGATGTTTTCAGTCCCAAACTGTTTTGACAGGATGTCATGAAACCGTGCTGCTTTGATTCACGGTCTTTGGTTTAATCCCTGAAATATTTATGGGCTTGTTTCCCTCACTGGATCGTGATGATCAGACCTGATGATCAGGTTTCCCAGCGTAAGCGTGCTCCCAGCAGAATAAACTCTGATGTGGAGCCCTCCTGGTTACCTGCCTGGCTCGGTTCTCCGTTCTTTCCCGTAATGACCACTTGTTACCAAGCCAGCATGAGTAAGGGGACCCTGCATTCCTGCCCGTGTGAGGTGGCACCGCTGTTGATGAGTGGTGCTGTCAGTGATGGGTTCTGTGCTCAGGAGCGTCTCGTTAGAGACCCTTCGCTCCCTTTATTACCACGCCCTGCTGTTGTCAGAGAACATTCATTTATCCTTAACTCTTTAACCTTTTAACCCTTAAAACCCTTTAACTCCTTAACCCCTAACCCCTTAACTCCTTAACCCCTAACCCCTTAACTCCTTAACCCACCCTTTTCTTCTCTCTGGTTTTCTTTTCCTTATGTTTCACTGTGAACATCTGGTTCCAGGCACCATTTTAGTTGCTCTTATGGATTATGTATGATTGGGGATTGACTGCTGTAGTTACACATCATCACTCTGTGATGTTCATTCCCCCTTTCAACACATCTGGAAGAATTATTTGAACAAATGTATTTGATTTTATACTGATATAAGAGCAGCGTGTCCATGGTAACACAGGCAGAACTAAGGATGCACAAAGTCAGTGGGTTTCATTTTTAACCATTATATATTTAAATAAAATGGTGATGTTTTTTTTTTTATTGCATTGCCACACGTATAAGATAGAGATGCACTGATTTACAGTTGAATTTGCAACACCAGCAAAAACAAGATGTGCTGTTTTCCTCAACCTGCACATTTGGAGATGAAAACTTCTCCAGAATGTCTGCTGCCTTCCCAGCACGTCGGAAAGAGCATCATTCCATTTATTTCTTTTTTACAATTAGCACTTGTATCACCTGTTGACTGTTGACGTCCGTCTGGACTCGTGCACGCTCACATCGACTGACCGTGATCGTTCCAAACGAAGTGCCTGTTTTGGCAGACGAGCGCTGTAATTCCAGCCTCTCTTTATTCCCATCTTTGCCTTCTCTTGTCTGGCTGCGTGTGAACTGGACTGACATCGCACTTCCACAAAATGCATTTCACTTCCTGGGTCATTGAGCGCACACACACACACACACACACACACACTCACACACACACGCGCGCCCCACTGTTAAATGCAATGATAAAGGTGTGAGATGATAAGGCTCATCTTGTAAGGTGATACAAGCGTTCTGGCCTGTCAGCACTATGACGACGTTGGCAGGGCTCCAGCGAGCCGTTGTGACCTTTTCCTGCAGCTCCTGGATAAGATGCTGCAGTGTGCCTTAAACCTGCGGTGCTTTCTTTTTTTGTTGTAATCCTACCTGAAAATCCCATTGGTTGATGACTCAATTCGACAATCTGCGGATTACACGAGGCTGTAATCCTATTGAAGCGTTTGTGATACAGTGAGGAGCAGATTTGCATGTGCCGCTGCAGGTAGGTCTGGGAAGATGACGCGATACGTTGAGGTGTGTTTCTGATCTTGCAATTACAATTTTCAATTTGTGTCATAGGTTTGGATAATAGATTTAAAGCGTTTTGAATGGGATGTTGAACAGTCGTTTTGTTCAATCATTCCACTCCTGATGGGAACGTGCAGCTTTGCCTGGCTGATACTCATTGATTTATTTCTTCTGGAACTGATGTGTTGAGCCTGGACTTCTGTCTTCACATTGTGTCCTTCACCCGCCCACAGATTGATCAAGACTCTCCGTTAGAGTCGCCCCCCTTTGTGTGAGTGTCCAGGCTAAATGTACGACACGTGGAGGCCTTTATTCCTGCCTGCAGCAGCTGTGGGTGATGTGGTGATTGAAGCCGCACTTGTTTCTTTACAGGTTACAGAACAATGGTCGTTTTTAAAGTGATTCTCAGTTAATCTCAAGTTAAATAAGTGTTTCTACACAGGAACTTTGCAATGGAATGAGAGATTAATGAGAACATGTGTTTCCACCCGAGGTGACGCACCTTGGTCTTGACAGGCACAGATGAATCTGACGTGTTTTTCTGGGTTGTTTGAGCACCGCTGAGGAGCTCCAACCCACTCACCATCGTCACACTCCTAAACCATGAAGTTCCTGGATGAGTCGTCAGATGTGTCTAGTTGTGTGACCTGTGTTGTGTTGGTCCCATAGCAGGAGCCATTTTAACGCCACTCATGCGCAGTCTGAACAGAACTGGAGCTAATTAGTCTTGTCAGTGATTGTTGAAGTGTTGAGATGTCTAAAATACAGCAGGGACGAGCCGACGATGATGACAAGGGTGAAGGAGGCTTTACTGAACAGCCTTACCATTAAAATTAAAAATGACTGAATGAGAAGCAATGAATTATCCCTCCAGGTAATTTTTGCAATTATTAATGCCATGATGCATTATTAAGGACTAACTCATGTGTAGATCAACGTTAATTTTGCATTTGACGGACAGAGTAACAGGAGAAAGCCAGACGAACCCCTGGGCCACTTCATGGGTTCGTTTAGAGGGAAAACAATGGGCATATTTCTGAATTGTAATTAATTATGAATGAATTAATCAACAGCTATGATTATGGAGGTTAAATCTTGGGTTTTTATTGCACTTGCACCAGTATTAGGAGTTATAATGGTGTTTTACAGCCTGGTAGTGCAGCCTATTGCCAGCCATGCGTTAAACGTTAATGTGAATTACGTTATTCTCTCTATTAAAGTGACCCGAGCAGGAAAAAGCTCTGTCACCTTTCATTAATGCCCAGGAAACTGGGAGTCTCCGTACAGTCTAAAGCAAAAGCATCATCGACTCCGTCACCGTCTCGTATAAATCTGGGTTTCCACAGTTGAACATTCTGCTCGGCTGCTCTTCATGACTAATATATTTGTTATCAAAGAGAATTAAAGTCGGTAGATCTTTTTAATGCCAGTGCTGACTGCAGTATTTCAGACATGCTATCGGCTTCACTACACAATGACAACACAACAAACATCACAATGGGGAGGTTTTAGGACCCACAATGACCCCCAGAACAATCACAGCTTAATATCATTGGAGAACAGTTGCTTAGCTCTTCCTCGTCCATATTTTGGTCTTCAATCTTACTGGAAACTCATTTTAATCAAAATGGCCGTTACAATTAGCAGTGGTCACTCACATCAAGCTGAAAAGTAACAAATGACGTTTATTGGAGGCAGTTACACTGCTGTTAGGGTTAGCTTTGCAGGTCACTCCACTCCACATTAATCTTAATGTTACAATCATTGCAATAAGTGGAATAAATAATTCAGAGCTCAGCTACTGTGCAAAGAACCTGCATCTTTTTTGATTTCAATAACTGTCATCTAAGAGCTAAACACTTGTGTTGGGCATGATGGGACTGGCTGAATAATGAGGAACAGTGGGTTCAGGTGTGATGTGGAGGCAGCCCTGATTAATGACACACTCGCTCACACACACGTTCATCGATAATCACAAACAGTTCTGCAAACCCCAAATCCAACTCTGTTTCTAACTTTCTAGTCTGCTGACACGAGCTGCACCTTTTGCCCTTTGGCTAATCTCTCCATCTAAAAAAAGGAGGACCTGGAATAGATTCTATCCCAAACAAAAGCATATCTGCCTTGTTTTTCTCTGAATGCGGGGTTTGAGAGGAGATCCAGGCCTTCCAACGTGGCATAGGGCCATCCACTTTAATGAGCATGCAATGAGAAGGTTCCTCTCACAATGTACTGAACACTTGCTTGCTGCTCTTTGCCAGCAGTTTTCTCCACCGTGTCAGCTTTTTTATTCTGTTGCTTGACAGCTTTCCAACTCCCTCGGCCGAACACAGCTCCACTCTTTGCACTAGTATTCCTTGTATTTCGGGGTGGGTTTTTTCTGCCTCTATTCCCTCCTCCGAGATACTTTTGTGTTGTAGCAATGGGCCGGTTTTCTGCCTGTCACCTTGACACCCCCCAGTGGTTGCAGTAGGACCAGGTACCTCTTTAATAAACAGCCTTTTGATCTGAAATCAGCACTAATTTGTCTCTATTTAACTGAAAGCTGATGTGTGAGTTGTTGGCATGGGTATTGCTCTCCTATACAGGCAACACCGCCAGTAATTCTTTAATATACTTGTTTTTTTGGGGGGGTTTACTCAGCATGGCCTCTTTTTCTTCTTTTTTGACAGGTTCAACTACAGATCAACGCACCATCTCACCACAAACGGCTTCTACGAGTTCCTCAACTGGTTTGACGAAAGGGCATGGTACCCCTTAGGGAGAATCGTCGGCGGCACTGTAAGTTCTGCTCCATCTACGTTTATGCCACAGAGGGTAATGGAGTCCTCAGGGTCAGATTTGAGGAGAGGCTGTTGGGAAATGAGCAAAACAAGATGATTTTTGGGTGGCTACAAGCCAAAGAGGAATGGATCCACGCGGTCAACAGAAAAAGCCGTGTAGGGCCGTCTAAATCCTGACTGGTTGAGCATTAAAGTGTCCTGTTGCTCCAAACACCTTCTTACTTTCCTATAAATATATTGGCAGTGCCTTATCAATTTCTGATGTTTCTATGGCAGCATTTGTGTTGGTTCTACACCAGCAGTTATTTGTGTAAAGGAACACGTCCAGAATTGAAGTGTCAGTGGATGGTGGCGAAAGTGATGGATTTCCATACAACACTGTCACAACAGGGCAATTTGTCAACAATTGATATATTACAATCACACTATTCTTACGGCCTTTGTAATTAATCAGTTATGACATGTGCTGTCCAACTGGAAAGCCAAACATTTTTCACTCATTTAAAATGAAAGAATGGGATTTGTAGTCTTTGGAACATTATGACTAATAAAAGGGAGCGAACCGCTCTTTAGCTTGATTACATGTCGGCATCGCTACAATGTTGTCATGTAGCTTCTAGCTCATAACAAATTTCCCCATTTTGACGCCATCTTAAAGCTTTATAATTAGGATGGAATTCCCTCTGGTCTTGTTTTCCTTCTCTCCTCGCGCACACCCAGTCCTGCAGGGCCTTTGCAAACGTCCTCTGCATGATTGAGAGAGAGACATGCCGCCGTTGTGCCTGTCTCTGGGATGTCATTAACGTTCTGGTCTGAAGCAGATGGTGCAGGGAAGGAGCTGTGGCGAGGCCTCCGTCTTTATCAATATAGGACTCTCTTCTGCAGGAGGCCTCCAGAATGGAAATCCAAAACTCATCTGTCATAGGGGATTCTCATCAGCCACACCTTAATCACCTGGGACGGGCCTGGCTGGTACCGGTGTTCTGGCCATGTTACGGAACGTGGGTTTCTGGGTTAGGTCCTGTAGATGGTGTAGAATTTCAAATGACTGCACAGATGAGCAGAACAGGACGGCTTCAGCGATGATTAATGGACGGACAAACATCTCGGCTCTCCTCGACACCATTAATGGCTCTTTATTCATTAGTAAATAATGGTAAAACTGTCATTCGTGTGTTTTTAATGAAGAAAACAAACTTTTTCTTTTTACTAAAATCATGTTACATTTTTTTAATTTCATCAAGTAACGCACTGGATGGTGATTTATGATTCGCCATTTCAGTATTTCATTACATTTTTATGAGTTATCTATTAATACACTCTGACAATTCAACTCTTTCTTCACTGGTTACTGTTGACTTGGTTTAAACGCAGACGGGCAGCAGCTGGGCTCGGAGACGGAGGGTTCTCGGTTCAACCCCGGTGCAGAAGTACCCTCGAGCCCAGCAGTGAGCTGCCAACTGGTCCAGGACTGCACCCTTCCTTCACCCATATGCACCTTAGATAGGCTCAGCACCCTCCTCGTGACCCCGTGACCCCGTGAGGATAAAGCTGCCATCGAATCAATAAATCACTGTTTGGTTTGTTTCGTTTCGTTAGCCTCGTTCATTAGATTCATTAGCAACAATCCAAGTTCCACCAGCCTCAAATGTTCTGACATATTTAAACTAGCAGGCGTGCAGGTCACAGCAAATCCAGCTGTTTACCTCACTTATGCAAATGAGCGGCAAACTGCACGTGAGGCCGGGCGACTGTTGGCCAGAGGAGGTTTGGTCTGCTGCAGAGCTCGTTCACGCCAGCTTTAAATGGTGCTCATTAAACCAGAGGCCCAGGTGGGACACTGTGGAACCCTGTGGGACACTGTGGGACACTGTGGAACACTGTGGAACCCTGTGGGACACTGTGGGACACTGTGGAACACTGTGGGACACTGTGGAACCCTGTGGGACACTGTGGAACACTGTGGGACACTGTGGAACCCTGGAACACTGTGGGACACTGTGGAACACTGTGGGACACTGTGGAACACTGTGGAACACTGTGGAACACTGTGGGACACTGTGGGACACTGTGGGACACTGGGACACTGTGGAACCCTGTGGGACACTGGGACACTGTGGAATACTGTGGGACACTGTGGGACACTGTGGACACTGTGGGACACTGTGCTGCTTTGTTCAGCAGCACCATTAAGTTACTACTGACCAGCCATTAATTGTCAAACTCTCCCGTCTTCAGGACGTCTTCAGGACGTCTTCAGGACGGAGCTCGATAAACGCATGAGCACCACGAGCGTTGGGAACGGTTCATGTCCCCCCACCTGTATTTGGAGTCGGTGCTTTTTTGTGTGGAACCTTTTTAACGGTGCGTGAGCGTGGACGAGGGCTCGTTTCATGGAGCTGCTTCTGACTGCAGCCTCGTCTCTGGTGGAGACAGAACCAGACCCTAACCTTCACCTCTATTCAGGAACCTGTTGGTCTGTGACCCCGTTGGCATGGCTGCGTCTCACCTGTGTAACCCGTCTCACCTGTGTAACCTGTCTCACCTGTGTAACCTGTCTCACCTGTCTCACCTGTCTTACCCCTGTAACCTGTGTAACCTGTCTTACCTGTCTTACCCCTCTAACCTGTCTTACCCCTGTAACCTGTCTTACCCCTCTAACCTGTCTTACCCGTCTCACCTGTCTTACCCCTCTAACCTGTCTTACCCCTCTAACCTGTCTTACCCGTCTCACCTGTCTTACCCGTCTTACCTGTCTTACCCCTGTAACCTGTCTTACCTGTCTTACCCCTCTCACCTGTCTTACCCGTCTCACCTGTCTTACCCATCTTCCCTGTCTTACCCCTCTAACCTGTCTTACCCCTCTAACCTGTCTTACCCCTGTAACCTGTCTTACCCGTCTCACCTGTCTTACCCGTCTTACCTGTCTTCCCGTCTCACCTGTCTTACCTGTTTCCTCTTTAGCTGCTCTTCTCTGCTGCCTACTGCTGTGTTTCATCCGCTGCTCCTGAATCTGCTCTTATTTATCCCTTCGTTTTCATTAACAATCGGACAGACGAGGCTGACGGTCCTCGTTAATTTAGTATAATAGCGTTAAGTCTGGGAGCACTCTAACGGGCCCAGGTGTGTGTGGAAGACAGACAAGCCCGTATCAGTTCACCTGACATGTTGATGCTTCTCTGCCTTGACTGGTGCAGCCGGCCTCTCCCCCGTTATCTCCCCCGTTATCTCCCCCTTCTCTCCCGCTCTGTCTTCATTCCCCGGAGGACCACTGTCAGTTGCTCTTCCTGAGCCACTGATACGGAGAGGAAGGCTTGTCTGTCGTCCACAGCCCGTCCACAGCCCGTCCACAGCCCGTCCACAGCCCGTCCACAGCCCGTCCACAGCCCGTCCACAGCCCGTCCACAGCCCGTCCACAGCCCGTCCACCAAGGCCCTGGCTGCATGCTTTATGGGCAACTCTTTCACACTTGATGTTTTCATCCCAGGCAAAAACTGCAGGTGCAGTTAATGACTGGAATATTATTATCGCTTGTGGTGAGCACAGATTTTCAAATCACCACGAGAGCAACGGCTAATTTAGGTTTTTAGGTTTTGCTTCTGAAAAGGAGCGATGACGCCCAACAGGAGCGTTTAAACATGGAGATCACTGGGACATCTGCAAGTGCTGGTCCAGCTGTGAACAGTTTTAAAATTTAGCCTGTTTAAATTTGATATTTCAATATTTAATTGTGTAGAACCAAAACAGCCATTTTCTGTAGTTTTACAGGTGGTTTTCAAAGCAAACCGAGATGAAGCAATCAGAGTTCTGCCTGTCCTCACCACTAAACCCGTCCTCCCCACTAAACCCGTCCTCACCACTAAGCCTGTCCTCACCACTAAACCCGTCCTCACCACTAAACCCGTCCTCCCCACTAAACCCGTCCTCCCCACTAAACCCGTCCTCCCCACTAAACCCGTCCTCACCACTAAACCTGTCCTCACCACTAAATCAAACCCTTGATTTCCTACGATAACTGGTGTTCATTATGAATTTTCACTCGTTCCAGGTTTGTATGATGACGTTAAAAGACAGGAAAAGCTGTTTTTTACCTGCTCTTTGTTGGCTTTTTGCTTGTTTGCTCTGACGAGCGGCCAAGAAGCTGAAGTTCTCACACCTCCCCTCTGTCTCTGTGCCCCCCTGTCCAGGTGTATCCAGGGTTGATGGTCACGGCCGGCCTGATCCACTACGTGTTGAATCTTCTGCACATCACAGTCCACATCCGGGATGTGTGTGTCTTCTTGGCGCCAGTGTTCAGCGGTCTGACTGCCATCTCCACCTTCTTGCTGACCCGTGAGCTATGGAACCAGGGCGCGGGGCTGCTGGCGGCCTGCTTCATTGCCATCGTTCCCGGCTATATTTCACGCTCTGTTGCCGGCTCCTTTGACAACGAGGGCATCGCCATCTTTGCCCTGCAGTTCACCTACTATCTCTGGGTATGTAGAGCCGAGCCTCTTCTCTCAGGACGACCAGCCTCTCCAGTTACTCTCCTTCGGTTGTCCATTTCCTCAGCTGACCTTTGTGTAACCTCCCGTTCTCTATGTCAGTCTTTACTTTTGTACACAAGCTCCCGACTTGTTAGGTTTTACTTACCTTCCAGAAATAAGCCTAAACCATTAAAGGTTGTGCTGAAGGTCAGTGAGCTGTGTTGGACTTTAGCTGTCGGATGTGTTTAGTTCTGCAGGTGGAAACTAAACAAGAGCAGAATCGTTTTCAAAAGGAGGAAAACTTCATGTGTCTTTCTGCAGAAGACGTGATCATTGATTTGGAAATCCTTTGATTTGAATACGTTTTTGAAACTTATCTTTAATAAAAACACATGTTTGTCCTTCATCCTTTTGTACGTTAAATTCCAAATTGAATATGGGCAGTTAACAGAAAGGAAGTACAAGCTTTAAGAAATTGAATTTCTTTCACTCACTGAAAGAGTCGTGCGTGGAATGTGCATGATTCAGGATGTTCTTCACGGTTGCTCTTCCTCCCGCCCCGGACTGGAGAGGCCGCTCACGATAATCAAGGCACAGCTCTCTTGCTGTGAATTTCACGGCACGTTAACGCTTTAATCACACGAACTCTAGTGAATTTGTGCTGCTATGGCCAGTCAACATGAGACGTGCCTCCAGGGCACTGCCAGCATCAGAGGCCAGAAATATCAGACAGGGCAAAATTTCATGGGATTTAATTGCTGCTGTTATTTAAGCACGGCGTCGCTACAACTGGGAGGTTTTTGGGAGCTCCAGCAGCATGTTCAGGATTTTTGCTATAGCTTTCATGTTTTGCACAGTTTGCATGTAGATGATTGACCTGTCGTTTGTTTTCAGTGTTAAAACCTGAAGAGGCAGAATTTGTGGTCGGGGAGCGCTGCCCCATATTAGACAAGCCTGGTGAACAGGAAATAGCCTTCATTACTACAGGAAGCCCACAGGACAGTGGTAATGAGAGCTCCAAGGGGATTTGTCTAATTTTCTTTTTGCACTTGGTCCTTGAATGCTGCAGTGGAAAGAGGCAGTAGCTGGTCAACATCGGTGCTCATGTCATTACCAGCTCGCCGCTGCATTTGCTTCAGGGCTGGAAGTGACCTTTTTTTTTCCTGTCTGGGCTTTGAGGCATTCCAGCTCCCAGCACTTCCGTTTTGGGCACGGCGGCATGGCTGCAGGAGCTGCGGTCTGCAGGTAGCGTGCGTCACCACACTGCACGCGCTCGCGGACGCCGTGACCATTTGTTCCACTCTCTCCTGTCATTGATCCGACAGTGACCCAGTTGAGTGTCTGAATGACTCTTCCAGCAGTCCTGAACTCTATTGACAGCAGAAGGAAGAGCAGCGCAGCAGAGCGAAGCTGATTCACTTAGGATGGAACCGACTGGAAGATGTAACGTCAGCAGACGTGTGCTGACAGTCCGGAGCTCAATATTCAGCAGGCGCTGAGGTTTCAGCCAAATTCAAGAGAGCCTTCACTACATACGGAGTCAATTTGACAGTAAACTTCATGAAAGTGCCTGTTTTTGATTTACTAAATTATTATTTCTTGTGTGAATGGAAGTATTTTGGCCTGAAATCTTTGGCATTTTAAAGACCTTTAGCTAATGCTCGACAGTAAACCCGACATGCAAAGGTCATGGTTCCGCACATCCTGAACTTTTAAGGAAAAACAATGCGAAACACTTGTTTTAAGTCATTGTTGATGCTTTGACCTTGGCTTTTCTCTGGATTTTGCAAATAACCCAAAGAAAATGAGAAAACTCTGGAGGAGAGGTGCAGTGAGACGATTGACAACTACAGAAAGATCTGTCTTTTTTTCCAGCTCATTGGAGACGTGTAAACAACCATCTCCTCACTTTCTCCCCTGTATTTCATTCATCCAATATCAGGTTTTCCCTGCTGTCTATTTGAAAGAGCTTTAATGCACTATTTATCATGCTAGGGCTCATCTAAAAACTGTCAACTGTCATTTTTCTTACCCCAGCAACTGTGCTGGGCGCCTCTTTGCCTCCCTGCCATGCTGATGGCCTCTTGTTATATGGGGCCTATAAGCGATGCGTCTGAATGTGACAGCAGGTGTTCTGGCGCCAGCCTTCACGGCCTTTTATGGTGATATGTCATCAGCGGAGCTGCACCGTTGCAATGATCCACCTATCACCTCTCGCGTCCGCTGCCGTGTGGCAGGAGCCTGAAAACCCAATCATGCCCACCACGCACCACTGCTTCCCATTATCAGTCTCATTTACTCACATTGGAGTTTAGCGTTTCTTCCTGCTCTGTCGTTTCACCATCTCGCCTCCTTTTAATTGTCATTGCCGTCTTTTGTGCCTGCCATTGTTTTGCTTTTAATTTATTTTTTTTGATGTGTCCTCTTGGTTTCTCTTCCTCTGTCTCATTATTGCTCATCCATGTCTGCCCACGTCCTTTATTCCATGTGGCAAAAAGCTGTTCTCTGGAGTCCGTGCAATCTTCATTATCCGACTTGCTCATTTTATCCACTAATAACCCATTCAATTCCACTTGCTTTGGCTGTGCACCCCCTCCATAAACTCGCACAAACAGCCCTCTCCCCTTCCTAATCTATAATTGAATCCTCTCACACCCAGGAGAGCTGCTCTTACAAACACAGAGCCCCCCTTCATGGCTCCCACTCAGCACACCATGGCTACAGCAATGTAACAGTAATTCCTCCTTTTCTGTTCACATTTAATTAGCCGAAGTGGTGTCACACTCTTTGACTTTGGTCTCCACATAAAGTGACAGCGGTGTGAAAAGGGCCTGAAAACAGCTGCACACTTGTGTGTCCATCAAATCAGGACTCACAGTGGCAGCTTTTGCTTTTAAAATGTACTTTTGTGTTTTTCTTGCTGTTTTAAATATTTGTTTTCTGTTCCATTAATTCTGCTGATCTCAACCCGCTCTGACATAGATGCCTTTGTGACCCCTCTCTTCTTGTGTCCCAGGTGAAGTCCGTAAAAACTGGCTCGGTCTTCTGGACCATTGGATGCTGCCTCTCCTATTTTTATATGGTAAGGATCATTAAGACCCGGAACACAACGATAGACCGTGTGGCTGTGGGCAGAATAACGTGGAGCTCAATAACTGCCATTTTCTGTCCATTTTTAATATTTTATTAATATTGTTGTCAGCTCCCTTCACAGTTCTGCTGACAGATAAAAGACTTTCTTATTTTTCTGTCATTATTAAACAATCAAGTCAGAACCAGTTCTGTGGATGTAGATGCAGGTTCTCCCCTTTAATTTCCTGCCCCTTTTCTAATAAGATGCCGAACATTCTGAGTATAATGGAGGCGCAGTAAATGTACCAGCAACAAAAACGATGATTCAAGTTATTCATGAAGAGATTTAGCTTGAAAAGGACAGAGCTTTTTACTTAATGATGCCATAACTGATGATGTCTGATGAGTGGAATGTAAGACTCCAGTTTCCTAAACCAAACGTCTTTCTCATGTTTTGCAGCCGTCTGTTAAAGGTGTTGTGGGCTCATGTTGTCAAGGCCAAGCCTTTGGGAGGGGGGGCGGGGGTTCGGTGAGATAGGAAATCAATCCAGACGCACCACCACATCAGCATATTTGTGCATGTGTGCGCGCGTGTGCATGTCTATGAAGACCTCTATCTTGTTGCTCATTTTAGGCCTGATCTCTGTGGCTCAGTGAGACAGATATCAAATGCAACAGATTACCTGAATCCAGCCTCATCGATTACACCGAGCCACGGCACGGGGAGGGGGCGCTCAGGGAGGGGGCGCCTGGAGAGGGGGCGCTCAGGGAGGGGGCACTCGGAGAGGGGGCGCTCAGGGAGGGGGCGCTCAGGGAGGGGGCGATTGGAGAGGGGGCACCCGGAGAGGGGGCGCTCAGGGAGGGGGCGCTCAGGGAGGGGGCGCTCGGGGAGGGGGCTGATGCAAAGATGAATAGAACGGGAGATACAGACACAAAAGCATAAAGGAGACAGAAAGGGCACAGAGCTGAAGGGAAACTGTGTGTGAAGAATAGCTGCGCTGTCACAATCCAGATCAAGACTTTTATTACTTTGTGTCTTCCTCAGCGACTTTCTCCCCCCCCGTGATGTAATGTTCACCCACCTATCCGTGCAGTTACATTTGCTAGGAATGATAAACAAAGTCAGTGTGTGTCTTTCCCAACAGACACAGCGACGCTACGTCCATATTTTTACACGCTCCGCCGCCTTCTGCTGTGCATTTAATCAGCGTATATTCGTAGCAGAGTTTTCCTGTGGGGCTGAGCCAAACGTGACTCTTGTAGAGCGCACACAGCAACACACACAGCAACACACACAGCAACACACACACCAACACACACACCAACACACACAGATAGGTGACTCTCTTGAATTTGCAGCATATTCAGAGAGGAGACGGCAGTGAAGGACAGGATTAGGAAGCGGATCAGAACAGTGGGACAGGAGCCAACGGGACCATTCTAGTTCACATCCCCCTGTCATCCCTGAAGGCTTGAGCCAGGCTGTGCACTGTCCATCCCAGTGCTCCGAGTCCCTAAACCTCTGCAGTCACCTCCAGCAGAAGTACAGGAGGAGAAAATGGCCCCGTGCTGCTAATCAAAACTGCATTCGTCAGACTTTCTCTGGTGTCTCAAGATGGACGCCGTTTCCTCAAATTACCAACATATGTAACTGCGACGTGGCTGCAGTGCATCACAGTTATTATGGTCGGCTCTTAATCTACACATGTTCTTTACTGCGGCGGTGAAGGCACCTGTAGAATCTGAAAAGGCGGTTGTGGTTAGTGTAGCCATTATTCTGCCTGGTCCTGAGTCACTGTCACCCAATTTCCATTTCAAATGTGAGCAAAAATGCTAATGCAGACTCATAATATCACTGTTATACCAGCATCAGCTGCACAGGTACAGTGGCCTTATCAGTAATCACAAAAACTTGTTTCACCTTTTGATTTATTTCTTTTTAATGTGACATTTAAACAGACTGTAAGCAGAATATAACAAAGCTAAGTACAAAAGCTCACATCCATATCTGCACAGATTATACCTCTGCTCCCCCTCTGCATGCTCTGTTCTTGTGGATATGGCCTCAAGGTCATCAGATAACCTGCTCTATAAAGCAGAGTATGGCGAGAGCCTCTGCTTTGTGACCTCAGCTGGTAGCCCCCGACGGGGGGCGACTGGAGGTCATACATATATTCCCCCCAGGTCGTTGTTTTGGAATCATTCTGTAATACCAAAAGAAAATCGCAGTCAAATGTCCTTGTTGAGCGAAGCCTTGTGTGACCTCTAAAATGACCCCAAGTTGACCATGGTGTACGTTAGCACTCTACAATTCAGCACTCTTATTGTTGGTGAAATGTATCCAATATTTCCAGCTGAGAGACCGTGGGTGTGTGGAAGAGGACATTCAGCTGTGTGCTACATTATAATATGATGCATAAGAAACAGTCTTTGTGGTGGTTTCTGTTGTCAGAATTGCTTTTGTCCAACTCTCTTTACATGTAATAACACTCCATTTCTTAAGCTACATGGCAAACAGGTTGTAATCTAATGGAAAACTGCTATGATGCCTTGAAAATTGCCATAATAAGATTTCTTTTTCTTGTTGCATCCCACTATTACTGCAAATAGCCTCCCACGTTTATGCTAAATTAAGAACCCAGAGGGAAAACTGGACCTGAAAATCATTGTTGATGTTCTTCCTGGGCACTAGGGAGTCTAAGTCCAGGATCAATATTTTAAAGGGACCTTAATTGGTTTACTCAGAGAAACAAAGGCGCGTATGGATTAGCGTCTGTGAATTAACGTATGCCGTGGCAAACATTCCCATCGATTCTCAGACCCTCAAAGGAACGTGACTGAATCAAACGGCTCTATTTTACTGTTGAGGAGCCGCTTCAGCACGTGTCTGAAGATGTCAGTGATCTGCTTAAGCTGGAAGGAATTTCAGATGTTATCTATGTAGTCAGTCTTAATGCTTCTGGAGTCTCCGTCCATCACTTCTCTGCTGCTGCTGCTGCTGCTGCTGCTGCTGCTGTAGCTGCTGCTGTAGCTGCTGCTGCTGTAGCTGCTGCTGCTGTAGCTGCTGCTGTTTTTTTTAAGGTTACAGCTGCTAAAACTAAAGACCGGTGTAAGAAATTGCAGCAATCATTTGACAAGACCCACCCCTCACTCTTCAAGCATTTAGTCGCAGCTCTGCTGTGCTGAGTATAATGAATGCAGCTTTTCTTCTCTCAAATCATCGGCAGCTGTACTGGGAACTTCTTCTTTTATTCACTCTCTCAATCTGCATTTTTCCTGTAAAGTTCTTCTTCTTCACCTTGCTCTCCTCTGCCATCTGTCTGTCGCTCTTGATGTTTCCATTTGCCTTTTAATGTACTGTAGTGAAATATTGGCCTGTTTTTGTGGTCTCGCTTTATTGCCAGCACAACCTGCTGTTCGATAGTTTGGGCCAGAACAGTTAAGGTATCATTTTTATGGCAGCTTTTAAGGATATTGCTTCATGTCACAGTTAGCATGCTAAGTATGATTGCCCAGTTTTTATAGACTTTGAGTAAGACTTGTATTTAATAACATCAAGCTTGTGGTGATATTCAACCATCAGCTAACTAATGTGAGGTATGATTGTGCATCCATGAGGCTGTTTGGGTCCTGTTTGGTTTATTTAAGCGGATTTGGAAGAGGTGGCTGCTGTGTGAATGACTGGAGAGAAACAGTCCTTCAAATCGTCTCGTTTGTTAATGAACTTTGAATTCAATTTACAGTTTGAAAAGAAACAAGTTTATTGAGCATCGCTTTGCTCACCCAGCGCTCTAAAGATCCTGCTGACGTGCTTGTGCGCGTGCTTGTTGCAGGTGTCAGCGTGGGGAGGTTACGTCTTCATCATCAACCTGATTCCTCTGCACGTGTTTGCGTTGCTGCTAATGCAGCGCTACAGTAGGAGAGTCTACATAGGTAAGACACACGCACACAGGACACCAGAAACAATGTGATGCTGCTGGACGTACCATCTATAGTTTTCTCCTGCTCGTGCAACGTTGATGCCCACGTTTTTAACGGTCAGCCTGCGGCTCATCACAGCCGTAAGACGCCCACGCGTTAATTAACAGTAAAAGCAGCAGCCGATGTTAGATGCGATTTCTTTTACACATCACCAATGGGGTGGACTTTCCAGAGGACTGGGGAAGGAAATTGCATTTGCTGTAGCGTGCAGCATCCCAGTTTGCTTCGGCAGAGAATTCCGACCAGGACCTCCAGCCCCCTGACTTCCCTGACTTCCTCCATCATCAAACTGTGAGCTGGTTCTTAATTAGGGGTGAAGAAAATTCCCGGCCGTGTCAGGTGTCACTGCACTCATTCTGCCAGAGAGGCATAACCTTTAAGCACTTTAAAAATAAATGATCTCCTCCTCACACATTTGACCCACGTCTCTCTTGTCCCTCAATGGTTCTTCACTGAGGAAATTGTGCTTCAAAGTGCTGCTAAATGAGGAGGAAAATTCCCCTCGGTCGCCGCCGCTTCCCGTGAAGTCAATCTCCTCCCAACCTCGCGCACTTTTGGGTGGCAAACGAGAAAAGGCCAAATATATCTGCAGAGAACTTCAACTGGCAGAAGGGACAGGATGTTTTGATTCTACCGAATCCTGGTCACCTCTGCTTCCCCGCACCATTCAGCCCGGCCAGGAAAAGCACCGTAACGGGAGGCCTCTGTCGGCTCCCTCAGCATTCATCTCTCTGTCCTGATCCAGTAGCAGATGTATGAGACGGGATCGCTGAGGGCGCTCACAGCTATTCCCAAAATGAGCCGCACTCTTCAGGAAGAGTATGAAATCTTAATTAAGCCCGGTGCATTTGCAAACGAGTTCCTCTGTGTCGGTCCAGGCCCCTGTGGACACACGTGTGAGCCACGTTCCCACTGACTGACGTTAGTTTACCTGCTTTTAACAGGACGATCAATAGTTTATCCAGTCTGACTTGAGAATTGAAGGATATGTTGAGCCTGATTATAACTGCCCTTTTTCCTCATGCTGCTTTCTTCTTCTTCCTCCAGCTTACAGCACGTTCTACGTCGTCGGACTCGTCCTGTCGATGCAAATCCCATTTGTCGGCTTTCAGCCAATCAGGACCAGCGAGCACATGGCTGCTGCCGGTGAGTCCAGCCGGTGACGTCAGAGTGTGGCTGCTGTGGCGAAGGACGTTTCCATTTTAAACTAGCCATGGAGACCTGATTTGACAGCTTCCTGTGATGTGCATGTGATTTGCATGTGATGTGCATGTGATGTGCTCCAGGCAGAACAGCAGCAGCAAAACCAGTTTCTTACTGAAGCCAAAGGCAGATAATTAATGCATTAAAGTAGAAAACCTTTTCAAACAGTTGATTCCAATTAGCCTAATGTGACTCATGATTTTGAACCAGTGCGGTAACCAAAAACTGAAGCTGCAATTATTGGATGAAGTTAAATTTGTCGCGTGTAATTATGAAGCACTGTGGTTTTAGAATTGGCTGAAAATCTGCTAAATGTCACATCACCGTTCGTTAATAGTTCTTCTGTTCGACAGTCCTGCTCACAATCTGTCAGTCTGTTCGGCAGTGGTGCAAAAACAATCTCAGACGGGATTAGAGTTTTACTGCCGACTAAATATTCATTTGACGAGGCGACGGCACATTTATTTAACCTTGACTTTTAACACAATCGCTTGTCATTTGTTGGCTTTGATGGCGACACTGTTAAGAAGTGATGTGTTAGTTTTGTTAGTGTTATTAAACCAAAGAAAATACTACTGGGGTGTGTGTGTGTGTGTGTGCGTGTGTGTGTGTGTGTGTGGAATGGATTTTAAGTGGGTCTGAAAACCTTTTCTTAGTACATTTAACTTGAAGGTGCCGCTCCGTACGTTTGTAGAACCACCCATCCATCCATCCATCCATCCATCCACCTATCCCCCCACCCATCCATCCACCCATCCATCCATCCATCCATCCATCATCCATCCACCCACCCATCCATCCATCCATCCATCCCTCCCTCCCTCCATCCCTCCATCCATCCACCATCCATCCATCCATCCATCCATCCATCCATCCACCTATCCCCCATCCATCCATCCATCCACCCACCCATCCATCCATCCATCCATCCACCCACCCATCCATCCATCCATCCATCCACCTATCCCCCATCCATCCATCCATCCATCCATCCATCCATCCATCCATCAATAAATAGGTGTTTTCTGTTTGGGAATGTAAACGATCCCAGTCCATTTAAGTCCAGCTAAGGATCAAACTCACTCTTGACTGAATAAAAAACTGCCGTCCGTTGTGGAGGATTCAGGCCGGCGGACATTAACGGGCTTCCTTCCCTCGCGTCTGCTAGCAGACAAGGATACACACAGCGGTAGTTTGCACTATCCCCACCCAAAAGATCCACTTTTCGACTCCCCTTTTCTATCAGTCTGAGAAGGTTGTTTCCACCGTGACAGCTGCACAGAACATCTGGCGGTAGTGTTCAGGGAGATAGGAGTGTGACGGAGCTGTGGCCGTACCCCCGAGATGTCGGCCCCTCAGGCTGCCAGGCAACGCAGCAGGAGTGACAAGCATGTTAGCACCATGGCAGCTCTCCAGGAGACAGGCAAGGGCTTAACAGGCAAGGGCTTAACCTTGGAAATAGGTGAGACTCTCCTGGTATTTCACGAGCTGCGTCAAGGTCCCGTCAGGCGAAAGGGAATCCATTAGGTTCTGAAACCCACCAAAGAATGTGACAGCACCATATAATGGGCCAAAAGAGCAAAGAAGGAGCGAAATGCCAAAATCAACAGAGCCAAGGCATTGTCCCGAGGTTAGAATGGTCGTTAGCAGTGTTTGGGTTCCCCGTGTGTACGGCCAGCCAGTGGCGCCGGGCTGAGCCGCCTCCTCCGGACCTCAGCCACGCTGGAGATGCTGCCGCATAACCACAAATCCGCTTCGTGCCCCGGAGCTGTCTGCATAAATCAGGGCCTCCTCCAAGTGTTCACTTCCCTTTGACGTGTCTCCTCACGCCTTGTCTTCCGTCTCAGGTGTGTTTGCACTTCTGCAAGCCTACGCCTTCCTGCAGTACCTGAAGGACCGGCTGACCAGACAGGAGTTCCAGACGCTCTTCTTCCTCGGGGTCTCTCTGGCGGCAGGCGTGGTCTTCCTCACTGTGATTTATCTCACCTACACAGGTACGCTCACTCCTGGGGAGGGACTCCCACTGCTGCCGTCTCTCAACAAATGAGTCGTGTTCTATTTTTTCACCGTGTGCTCATTTTGTCCCGTCCCCAGTCACGGTGACCATGTGTCCCGACAATATTCCTTAAAGTGTGTGGCAGAATCCCTCTTTGCATTGAATGCAGTGGCGCTCGTTTCCTCTAAAATAACGATCTGCTACCGTAACTGTGGGAAATAAGATTCAACGTGAACATTAGCGGAGGATGTTGCCCGGCAGCATCCCCTGATCTCCTGTTGGCTTTAGCTGTGCACAGCCTCAGCTACAGCTGGTTAAACTTAGCTGCCCCCCCACCTCTCCTGTTCGACCCCGCAGGCATCTGCCTTTTGCCTCCTCGCGGTCCATTGATTTAATGGGTCTTCTGGAGGACCAACTAGCATCCTGAAGTCTTCTCCGAACAAAGACAAACTTGCTGGGCATTCGTATTTAAAGGTGGCCATTTTTCACGCTCGGTTCTTAGCGTCCCTCCTCACCGATTTCATGTGCACGTGACATTTCCAACATTTAACGTGACCGTGGCAGCACTCATTTGTTGTCTCGACAGTGATTTAGACTTTGGAATCTCTGCTGGAGTTTTTCTCGTTGGCTTCGGATCAGGACTTTTATTTTTGGTTTTCTCGATGCTTGTAAAGTAAAAGGCAGAATATTTTCATCTTCATGTGCACGTGTGCATCTTCTCAAGGGCACCGGCAGACTGGGTGCTGCTCCCCGCTGGTGCAGACGGCACGCGAGCCTCGATTGTGGAGCTTATGGTTTTACTGGATTTCACCTTCTTTTCATTAATGAGATGCTGCAAAAGCCTCCAGGCATTTGTAGGTTTGCATGATCTGCTGCACGTGTTCTCATTTACAGAATAAATGGTTTTATTCATTCTTGTAAACGAGTCAATTCCAGTTGTAGAACGCCATTAATAGAATATTGATGACAATGAATATTTTTAGTACTGATACACTCCCTCAGGATGTTTTGAACAGCATTTAAACTTGGTTCTTGACTTACAATTCTACAGAACTTTTACAGCATTGTTTTAAAAAAAAGAGTCCTGGTTTTGAATCCCTTTGGAGCCAGGGGCTTTTGGATACAAAGTTAGTATATTCTGGCTGGAAAACGTGTGTCCTGGTAGCAGGGGGAGGTACCAGGAGACCTCCAGAGCTCCAGAACAGAACCCCCAGGGCGTCCACATGGCCCTGCTGGCGACTCATTCAGGGCGGTCCACAATAAATAAAGTGAAAGGCAGAATAATCTACTGGCAGTATTTTTGCCCGATTAACACAATCTCTATTCAACAGTCTTCCGCCGGCATGTTGCCTCTCAAAGGCTGAAGTGGAGAGCATTAAAAGACAATTGTCATTTATTCCGTTATTGATCGTCTTTCCTGCCTCCAGGATACATCGCTCCGTGGAGTGGTCGCTTCTACTCTCTCTGGGACACTGGGTAAGTGGCGTTGACCTTCACCGTTGCTGACACGCAGCATTGTGCATGTTAGCATGAATTCACAGCAACACAATGTCTGACCTGTAAAAGCGCCATATGTTGATGCTCCGTATGTGTGGTAATTCATCGTTCAGGAACAATCCTTCCCTCCATCTGATTACAGGAGCAAATTGTCCAACTCTAGAGGCTGATACTAATTCTTTAATGTGCTGTGGGTTTTTTTTTTTTGCCCAAACGTAATTATGAAATACAATATTCTCCAAATGTAATCCAAAGCTTTTAGAGGTGGCTGTATAAAAGCCGTTAATGGATGCAGAGGGAGCATCAGAAAAACTCTGGAGAACGTTACTCCACACAAATGGTAAATGTGTTCATACCTAAGGATTAGCATGCTAGATGGTAAAACAATCATCTTCCCTCATATTTCAGGAGTTAATCAGGGAGATCTTTTGTATAATTTGTTTGAACATTCCCAGGGCACAATTCCCAACATGAATAGCATCTCGCTGTTTCTCTCTTCCATCTCTTTGTCTTTGCTCCTCTCCTCTCGCAGCTATGCCAAAATCCACATCCCAATTATAGCATCGGTGTCGGAGCACCAGCCCACAACATGGGTTTCCTTCTTTTTTGACCTTCATATCCTGGTGTGCACGTTCCCAGCAGGCCTCTGGTTCTGTATCAAGAATATCAATGACGAGCGTGTGTTTGGTAGGAAGATTTTTTTATCATTCCTCTGAAATTTGCTCGGTTTGAGTTTTCGGGGGAGGTTTTCTGTGTGGATTTATTGTCCTGTTGAGTTTCAATCTAAAACCTCATCTGAATTAAAGAGGTTTTCTCATTCCTCACGGCGTTCTCTGCTAATAAAGGTGCACAAGGATTCCATTAGACTGATTGTGGTAATTCCTAAATGATGCCAGTGATTAAAACAGGATTCATTTAAACGGCACACGTGCAGCGATGCCTTGTACACGCGGAGCTGCTCGTGAGGTTGAAACGGTGACGGCTCGTTACCTTTCTTTCATCACACCTTGGTGACATCCAGCCTGCTCCCAAATGCTCCTGTAGACCCACCTGGTCTGAAGCTCCGTGGCATCATCTGCAGATGTGTCACAAATGGAAACTCATGAAAGGAACCTTTCTGCCTGCACGTGTCTCGAGGGCAGCGCAGCCGGGATCAAGGGCAGGGAACCTTTGAGGAGTCCCTCATCAGCCTGTTTCTTTCACCGTTAATCATCCTATTACAGCTATTGATTAGCCGTGCACCTGTTGAACCAGGTCAGCACTTCAAGGACATTAAGCAGCCATTTTTCTCGGAGCGTGTTTGTTCAGGAGAGCAGAGCAGGTTAGGAAAGGTTCTTCTGTTAAATGTTTATTCCTGCGTCACTCTGCGTGCGGCTGCCTCCTCGTGGCACATGCACACTCACACCCGCGCCCTCTGCTCTCCACCCTCCAGTGGCCCTGTACGCCATCAGTGCGGTGTATTTTGCCGGCGTGATGGTGCGCCTGATGCTGACCCTGACTCCCGTGGTCTGCATGCTGTCTGCTGTGGCCTTCTCCAGCGTGTTTGAGCATTACATGGGAGACGACACCAAGAGAGAGAAGCCACCCGCCGAAGACAGCAGCGATGAGGACGACAAGAGGAATTCTGGGAATCTTTACGACAAGGTCGGGGCATGCTGATGATTGCAATTTTGACCGACATAAAAAGCTCTTGACTGCTTGCATTGGCCTGCTTTACATTTATGCATCTGAGCATAAAGCCTCAACACTCGGAGAAGCAAAGGCGTGTTTGTTTTTCCTTGTTGATTCACGTCTCTGCAGCAGCTTTTTGCAGAGGAGGTTTTGTTGCCATTTCAGTGTTTTTCAGTTTGTGGGATTCAGCTCTGATTCAGCTTTGGCTGCTTGTCATTATTTTAGCTCGTCTCCCTTTTATTAGGTTTTTACATTTCTACCAGATTGATGTTGGCGGTTGCTCTCGTATCAACTCGTTGTCATGGAAAAGTTCTGAAATAACAGCAGAAATTCATTTACAGATTTGTCAGACTGATTGTATGCGAGGTCATTTTCTGAATTCTGCTACAGCAATATAAAAGTTCTGGTTATCAAAGTAGTAGGTTTCAGCTCCGTCTCCATGTTGCTGGCATAAAAGTAAGCTTAAATATTAAATAATTTAAATAAGTCTTAAATATGGATGAACCCAAATTTATAATTGAGTTTTTGGTTTAAAAAAACAGTGTTTACAGGAGAGATGTAAAATGAGCCCTTATTTGCTTAAAGCCTTTCAGAAGGCGGTGACCTGTCACCCTCCTTTCGGCTCTTTCTGCACCCTTCAGGTCACATCACCATTATTACCCTTCTGTAACTGCACATCACGGAAAACGCTCGAGTAAATAATGTCAACTGATGACATGGTATCGGAAAACCGAGGATGCCTGCTGATATTTGGCTCGTTTAGTTCGTTCAATAATTAATTCCACTCAATAATTCATCTGTGGAGTCACAGCAGTCTCTGCTCATCAATCACTGAAGTGTTTGTCGCCCCCTGCAGGCTGGAAAGGTGCGCAAGCACGTGTCAGAGAAGGAGAAGGCTGAGGAGGGTTTAGGCCCCAACATCAAATCCATCGTCACCATGCTCATGTTGATGCTGCTGATGATGTTTGCTGTGCACTGCACGTGGGTGACCAGCAACGCCTACTCCAGCCCCAGCGTGGTGCTCGCCTCCTACAATCACGACGGGTACGTGCGCTTTATTCAGAACAACACTCGAAGGAGCACGCGCGTATGCAGGAGCGTGCACATTTCATACAAATTAGCAGAAATATTGACACGTGCAGCTAAAACTGATGCCTCCACCTGGAGATTGTAGGTCACCGAAAGATCGGTGGATCATCTCTGAATGCGGTCAAAGCTGAAATAATCATTTAAGAGGCTTCCAGCTCAGCAGACAGGAAGTAGGAGAAGCTGCGACTAAATGCTCCTCTCATACATTTATTAATGAGTCAGCACTTCTCCAACAATGCTTTAGTCATGCTACAGGGAGCCGAGCAGCTGTCCCTCTCTCTCTCTCTCACACACACACACACACACGCACACACACACACAATGTGACTGTCCCACCTTCAGGTAACTGGCCTCTGTGTGTCTGCTTCCATTCCTTAAGGTAAATTTAAGGAGGGCTTGTTTTGGGGGTGGTTTCTAAATTCCCGAGCTTCTCCTGCACGGCTGCTCTATTTTTAGCCCTTGTTGCTCTTCTGATTCATCGTCGTCACTGAAATATTGATAAGTTGGCTTCATGGTTCTTTGCCTGTCAACCTTATTCTTCCTTCCCAGGACACGCAACATCCTGGATGATTTCAGGGAGGCCTACTATTGGTTGAGGCAGAACACAGACGAGCACGCGCGCGTCATGTCGTGGTGGGACTACGGGTACCAGATAGCAGGAATGGCCAACAGGACCACGCTGGTGGATAATAACACGTGGAACAACAGTCATATAGCCCTGGTGAGCCCGAGGCTGCTGGTGACCTTCTTTTTTATTTCATTTTGGATTTGTTGCTCACAGAAACTAATGTTGGTGCACGCTGGCTGATTTCACTGGGGAACACTATTGAGTTAGGTCTGACAGCTGAACCCAATGACCCCCACGGACCCCTCTAGTTCCACGGACCCCTCTAGTTCCATGGACCCCTCTAGTTCCACGGACCCCCTCTAGTTCCACGGACCCCCTCTAGTTCCATGGACCCCTCTAGTTCCACGGACCCCTCTAGTTCCACAGACCCCCTCTAGTTCCACGGACCCCTTCTAGTTCCATGGACCCCTCTAGTTCCATGGACCCCTCTAGTTCCACGGACCCCTTCTAGTTCCACGGACCCCCTCTAGTTCCATGGACCCCTCTAGTTCCACGGACCCCCTCTAGTTCCACGGACCCCTCTAGTTCCACGGACCCCCTCTAGTTCCACAGACCTCCTCTAGTTCCACGGACCCCTCCAGGGTACTGCCAGCACTGACCTGTTGGCTCAACTGGGACGGCACCAACCAGTTGTCCCGTAGCTGGAGAGGAGTCCAGTCGTGGTCAGCGGGCAGGTCTGGAGGGGAAACTGGAGCTGCTAGAAACAAACACACTTTTGGAATCAGCATAAAAATCAAAAATTTTCTCCCCAATTGTTCCGGTGTTTTCATGGTTCCTGTTGTTACCAAGAGGAGCTGCTTAGTTACCCGGCCTCTCGTGCTGCTTCCAGGTGGGGAAAGCCATGTCTTCCAACGAGAGTGCAGCCTACAGCATCATGAGGTCACTGGACGTGGACTATGTTCTGATCATCTTTGGGGGGGTGATCGGCTACTCTGGAGACGACATTAACAAGTTTCTGTGGATGGTGAGGATAGCAGAGGGAGAACACCCCAAAGATATCCGGGTGAGTGTCACACACACAAATATTAGTGGTTCTTCTATCTCTTCTCATCTGAGAACACTGGAACAAGCCTCCATTCAGCCTCCTTTTCCTTCCTTCTCATTTCCTCTCTTGGATTCTGCTGCTCTTTCATCGTCATTCAGTGCTCGTTTGCATCCTTGTGCTTATTTTCACTCAGCAGATGAAGGCTACGAGTTTTATTCAAATCCTTTTTAACCTGCTCTTTACAGCAACTTGGTTCATTAAGATGTGACACAACCAAGCACACTTAAGTTAACTGCTACACACAAACTACACAAACAGAAAATGTCATTAGTTTCTTTCCATCTGTCCTTTTTTTCAACTTATTAAATTCTGCAACTGCACTGTGATATTTTCATGCATCCAGGAAATCGAATGGGAGGAAACTGCCACCTGTTCCGGCATTAATTCAATCTTTAAACTGTACGGCAGGAAGTGTCGATCGAGCTGCTCCGACGAACAGACAGACCGAGGAAGTGCTCCGACTAATCAATATACATCATCAGTCACTTCTTTCATGTCTCCTCCCCAGCATCCGTCTGTATTTGGGTCAGAACCACTTCAGTAACAGGGATTCTGGACCTGTCTGGATTTTTCTGTGAATACAGATAAACTAGAGGGAAGGAGGGAGGGAGGGAGGGAGGGAGGGAGGGAGGGAAGGAAGGAGTGAGGGTGTGATTGTGCGTGAGCTGCCACCCCTGCTGTGACCCCTGCTGTGACCCCTGCTGTGACCCTGCTCTCATTTGTGCTGACGTGGCTTCATGTGTTTCCAGGAGAGCGACTACTTCACCCCTCAGGGGGAGTTCCGGGTGGACAAGGCCGGCTCTCCCACTCTGCTCAACTGTCTCATGTACAAGATGTCCTATTATCGATTTGGTGAAATGCAGGTGAGGAGCTAAAGCACCTGCTGGTTCCATTCACCACACGTTGTACATCATTTATGTCCTGAAGGTGAGAGGTCAGCGCTCAGAGAGGGTCTGCATTAGATATGAATGTGTTCCAGCTCCGTGGCAGATCGGATCCCAATGGGAAAAGCACCATCGCCAGAGGAGCTGGGGGGAGGGGGGGGGGGGGGGGAGGGGGAGGGGCACTCCAGCTCATGATCTCGTGTCCATCTAAATTCATCATTAGTGGAGATTCATCCCAGCTAACGCGGGAGAATCGAGACATCAGTAGACGGGTGAGGGTGTGAGGCAGGAGGAGGTGGAGAGACAGGAAACGATGAGTGGAATGAAGCTAGCATCACGCTACATGTTCGCGCGGAAACAGGAAAACCGACTTAAAATAGGACAGGTTGCGTTATCAGCAGACGACTGTGCAGCGTCCCGGAGACGCCGGCTCTGCCCTCGGGAAATGCAGCATCTCCAAAATGCAAAGAGGAACTTTCCAAACGTGACATTTGAAGCACAGAACACAGCTGCTCGCTCCGATGCCCAACAAGGACCTAATTTGTGTCCACAGCTGGATTTCAGGACGCCTCCCGGCTTTGATCGGACACGCAACGCTGAAATCGGCAACAAGGACATCAAGTTCAAGCACCTGGAGGAGGCGTTCACCTCGGAGCACTGGCTGGTCCGGATCTACAAGGTCAAGAAGCTGGAGAATCGAGAACTGCTGGGCCACAAACCTCGGAACGTCAGGAACAAACAAAAGTACACTTCCAAAAAGGTAGAACGAACTCTTGTTTTAAACAATTGAAGTATGTCACCCTGACATTTCTACTCATAAGAAAGTTCATTATTCTCTGAAGTCAGGGGGTCCCGTCCCCCCGTTGGGCCTCTACAAAAGCAGGAAACTCGGCCGTCTTCTGAACGAGCTCGCTCACAAGCTCGGGTAGCATCCGTTCCGGGTCATTTCCTTTCCCCCGGGGCTGCTCTGCTCCTGCAGACATGAACACGTATGACGCGGAGCTTTTACTTGCTCGGTGCAGATTTAATCCAACATTCTTAATGTTCATGTTGATTAATGCGACTCACCTGTGGCGACCGGCGTTCCAAAGACCGGACGCTCATTTTTAGCCTCGACAGAATTAAGGGTAAATTTTGCCCTCCGTTCTTTTTCAAGCCAGTAATCTGTCAGCTTGTCTGGACTTGAAGGGACTGAGCTGACCTTGGTTCATTACTGTCAGTCAAAAAGGGCTTCAGCCTTTAGACAGACGCTCCAGTCACCATGCAGATGTCTTCTGTCCAGGCCCGTCCACCGTTGACTCCCGAGACATCGCAGAGGTGAACGCGGGGATGCAGCAGCATGTGCCTTGTGCTCACGTACATGCTGTTGGATCTAGTTTATCTTAGGTCAGACAACGAACTACTGAATGATCTCTTTACTCCAGGGGTCGGCAACCCGCGGCTCTAGAGCCGCATGCGGCTCTTTGGCGCCGCCCTAGTGGCTCCCTGGAGCTTTTTCAAAAATATGAAAATGGAAATTACTTTAATATAATTTCTGTAGGAGAAAACGTGACAAACATTCTTAAAGTTTTCCAGTGCTGTAAAAATGTGTATAATAAATATTTAATTTCAACATCTCATTATAATGGAAGTTAAACTTAAAGCACCACCGTACAGCAGAGTGGTCAGGTGGGCGTCATCCTCTCCAGGATGCTGCAGGGAAAATAAGCATTTCATCATTGGAACTATCTGACTATCTCTGTTAATTGAAAAATTCAGACAATATTCATTTTACATTTTTAAAATGGTCATAATTTCATTTAATTTCTCAATTCGTTATTGTTGAAATGGCTTAAAAATGTATGGTTCTTTATGTATGTTTCCTTTGATAGGTCGATAGGTAGGGTTCAGAGGTCGCACCCGTGGCGTTGTGGGTGAGGCAGTGCAGTAACAGAGCGCCAGCATAGTTTAAAGAAAGTATACACTGCCTTAAAATAATAAATCTGCACGGTCCAAGAGGCGTGTGCGGAGGACGGAGAGTTGGGAGTAAAACTTTTCAAAAGACACCTGTAGGCCATTATTTCATTGGACCGGTGTAGCTCCAATCATCAATGCTCATTATGTATTTGTGGCCTAATTACCATTTGGGAAGTAGGCTAATACAGCGAATATAGACACTTCACTATACGCCCTATATAAGGCTTTTCATTTTTTGCGGCTCCAGACAGATGTTTCTTGTTTTTTTGGTCCAATGGCTCTTTCAACATTTTGGGTTGCCGACCCCTGCTTTACGCCATCGTTGGAATGTTTTTCCCTCTCCGATGGCACAGGCCAATTCCAAGGTGCCAGGATCCACCGTGCTTGAATAGAGCGGTTGAGGGAGCATGAGAGGCCATTTTCACACAGTGGTCGGTCATCACTGACCCCACTGATCACCTCTGGCTGAGCCGGAGACGCCGTTGCTCCGTGGTCGCCCTCTCCTGTCATCAATGCAAGATCCTAATGCAGCTCTGAAAAGAAGGTTTGTGTCATCAACGCAAAACTGCAGCTCCAAACAGGAGCAAATGTGACGTTTTAGACGTTTATCCAAACAACGTCCCAGCGAAGGTGTGTGATCAAAACATTTCATTTCATTCCTTTAGATGAAGCTGAGCTTCCCCCGGAGGCCACGAGCATCAAATCAAGAACTAAAAAGTCAAATGGAAAATGTGCTCTTGTAAACTACACTGTGAACCTGATCAGCTCCGTCTCTGTGTCACCAGACTGCCAAGAGGAAGCGAGGACACATCAAGAACAAACTTGTGGTGAAGAAAGGCAAGAAATTCCAAAAGAAATAATGCTGACGAAGACGGACTCTTCCAGGAAAACAAGTGCAAAGAACGTAGGAGCAGCTTAGGGAGGCGGCATTTATCAGGCACCTGATTTCAACAGGTGCCTGAGGAGGTTGAAACCGGACGTCTGGTTCACACCAGAACTCTTTCATTTCGAGGACTTTTTTTTAAAACTCTGTACTTGAATGTGTGGCGAGGTATAGGGCTGTCCCACCTGTCTGTGTCTACTAATTTGTGGTACATTTATTGTTTATTAGTGCAGGTATTGTGGTGAAGGAGCAGGCAAAACAGGAAGAAGACTCGGAACCTTTGTACCAAAGAGCCATTGACCTTGCTCCATGGCACACGGGAACTCTCCTGAGAAGGAGAGCAAGGGAGAGCTCGTTCCTGACACGTGTACAGAGGACTGTATGCGGTATGGAGGAACATCCCATCATCTGTAGAATCAACTTTAATATTGCTGCCATCTCATTTGTGTCTGCCTGAATCAACCACCCTTTTTTCAGTTCTTTAGGAAGGAAAATTAGCTGAATATGTAAATATGTTGTGTAAATCAAATGTGGAGAAGGATGATAATATATTGCATTACTGTGTTGAGGCCTGTTGTGATTAATTTTCTTTGTGTGCGAGTGCTAATAGTCTGGTGAATGCAATAATTCTGTACAGAGGGGTTCGACGTTGGGGTGGAAGAAGGAATGTGAATTTTTACGATGTCTCCCTGCTGCAGCCCTTGTTTTTCATAAATGACATGGAGTGTCCATTAGTGCTAGAGTTTGAAAGACAAAAGCATCCGTTTAAAAAAGAGCATATTTATGAGGCCTCCTGTCCTGCAGGGGGAGCTCGTTTGTTCTGTGTGCAAAGCCTAGTGCCTCACTGCTGGTCACGTCGCCTCATCTTGCTGCTTCCTTCAGTGTTGCTGAACACGTTTAACGGATGAACACGTGTTTTAAGGATGACTGGGGGAACCGAGCGCTGATGTCTGGGACTCCACCAGGGTTGTTTCAGTGTCCAACCCTGGACCGATGAGTGTTGGCGCCTCCTTCTGTGGTGGAGCTGTGTCCTAATTCCAAACTGCACAAAAGCCTTAAATCCTCCTGAGTGTGTGTTTGGTTTACGCTGTAGTCATGACATCAGAAATCATTGCTGCTGCACCTAAATGTTAATAAAAGCGTTGGTTTTTCTTGGAGATCGTTTTTGTTCCTGTTGAGTCGGCAGCATTGATCTGCAAGTGGTCGTTAAAACATTCAAAATAAGAAATTAAAATCCAGTTGGAGTAAATTGAGTAGAAGCGATGTGTGCAGGCAGCTGGACGTCTATCGCCACATCCTGAAAATATTTCCTTACATTTACGAGCTGATGCAATTCCTCTGACCAACCACTTTCCGATTTTCTTTTCTTTAAGTATCGCTTTAATAACCCGTGAATGGAGAAATATGTTGGCAGTTAATCTTTTTAGAAATGAATGTAAGTGAGCAGCTGTTGGTGATGAAGTTCAGAAGTAGCTGAAACATGAGGAACATCAGCAGTTTCCCTAAAATGTAACAGTTCTGTGTGTGAAATAGTTCATCTGCTTAATGGAATAACGAGTTATTCCAGCAGTTGGGATTTGGGACACAGCTTTGATTGGACGTTTTTTGGTTCATGCCTGTTGCTGCACTTTCTGCTGCGTCACCTGCAGCCCTGTTTCACCTGCGAGAAGATTGATTAGAAGAGTTCATGAATGAGTCGAGCGCTCAGACGAAGCCTTTGTGTTTGGTTCTTTATTCTGAAGTAGCGGAGCACTTCGCCATCCGTTTCCTTACTTGTTCTGAACTCTGTCCTCCGTTCCTGAATCTGTTTGATGAATCACTTTCTGACCTTTCAGAGTTTCCGTTTACATAGTTCTGTTCAACCGTCTTTGGGAAAAAAATACACTTTAATGAACACAATTAAGGAACTTGTTTTTATTGTCTCCCATCCTTCTGAAGAGTGGAAAGATGGCCGCTAGATGGCAGCATTGGTCTGAGATGGGTCAGCTGCAGGTTCAGACATCCCATATTCTAAAGTAGTGGTATGTATACATTACAACCCATAATGAATTTTCAATAGCTAACCTTGACCAAAATGTTGGTGGGGTGTTGCTAAATCACAAAACTAACATTCTACAGGGTCCAGCATGGTTGTACCAGCAGTTTTTATTCTAATTTATAACTTTTATTAAATTTATCATAAAGCTTTGTGGCAGAAACACTGCAGTTCCCAGGAGAGAGACGTCCTTCAGCTCAGGGAACATACAACTATTTATTTTGAAAAAGAAAATAAGGTCTCAACCAAGGAAGGATCTTTCATTCATCCACAGTCGGTACCTCCTCCATCGTGTCTGGATCAGACTGGTTCTGAGTGGTTTTACAATCTTCCGCTACAAGCTGCTGAGTTCAAATACAAACAAGGAGCAGGAACACGTGTAAAAGGTGAAATAGAACCCCCACTTGAAGGTAGCGAAGGGGAACATTTGCTTCTAAAAGAGGCTGCCCGGTCCATTTGTGGCTGGTGTTCTGGTGGCTTTTTCCCCTCTACAACCATCCAGATGCATCACCACAGGTGACCTGAGGAGGAGAACTAAAGGAGGTCCTAATTACACAGGTACCGCCTCGAGAAGAGAAGGGGGGTGGGAAGAGTGTCGGACGTGACAGGAAAAAAGTGTCACATAAAACACGGGAGGTCACATGGTATCGGACGTACAATGACGAGAGCGCACGGTTCAAATGTGGCTAAATACATTCAGAGTGCAGAACGATCAGGACCACCTCTGTACTGGATCTACTGGATCTACTCTGAGCAGAGGTGCACCAGCCACAGACGTCAAACGGAACGTTATTTCTAAAGTGCTCAACTGAACAACTGACAGCTACACTCGTTCTACCGAGGCGTCGCCAACGGAAAAGCAGAACACGGTCGTTATCTTAAAAAAGTGACAAACTTCATTACTGTGCGTGTGCAAAAAAGGCCTTGGCAAGGTGAAAAATAGAAATACTCTAGTTTGTTTAGTAATGCTATTAACCGTGTATAAAAACCTAGTTTAGCCCCGAGAGCTCCGGCCGCGGACCCAGCGGAGATCTCTTTGGCACCTGGCTCTGCGTCACTGACGGTCTGGAGGACTCTGAGGGTCCGTTGTCTTCCAGATGTCTGTCCTCTGGAGAGGGGGACATCGTCTACTGTCCTGGATGGGGGGGGGGGGGGCTCCGTCAGGTCGGCTTCCACAGAGGATGGATGTACATCCAGCCGTCTCCCTGGTGAGGAAAAATCGATAGTTTAGAAAAACAGACTTGTTCTAGTTTTGCTGATCCTGATACGGTCCATCAAGACCAGAAGGAGGGGTGGCCCAGATCTCCAGATGAGGATGAGGATGGACTTGTCCTATCCTATCTTCCACCTGTCCTCCCCCTTCTCCTCTCTCTTTACCCCCCCATCAGCAGGAGGGTCCCCCTACATGAGCCTGGTCCTGCTCCAGGTTTCTTCCTGTTAAAGGGGAGTTTTTCCTGCCACTGTTGCTTGTCTGGGGTCAGGCCCTGGGATTCTGGAAAGCGCCTTGAAACAATTTTGATTAAATAAAGATTGATTTGATTTGATTTGTTTCTATGCTGGTGTTTTCTGTGCATGTGGCGTCGGTCCAGCCCAGGGGGAGGGGCCCCTCGCTGCAGCGTCCTTTTTCCTGACTCAGCATGAGGGTAACATAACTAACTTCAGCTTGATTAACTTGATAACGAGGTCTGATCCTCACCGCCTACTCTGACCACCAGCTTCAGCCTGACCCCCGCGGTGACGCATCTTTAGCCTGACAGGATCTTTGCTACATTCATCGGCGTCTTCTGTACCTCTTTCGTGAAGTATTTGGGAGTCCAGGCCTTGTTGTCAGCCGCCCTCTGCTTCTCCTCCCCCCGCTGTCGCTCCTCCAGCCGATGTTTGTGCTCCGTGGCCTCGTCGATGTTCCCGTCCTTCAGAGATTTGGTGACGCGCTTCCAGAGCCTCCTGGGAACACACACATGGAGGACAACCCGTTAAGACGGTTCCTCCACGCCCGGCGCTCCAGCACCCTCCGAGGCTCCACCTGGACTCTGTCCTCCCCTGTCGCTCCACAGGCCGCAGCTTCTTCTTGGTGACGGGAAGTTTGTCGGTGTCGATGACCTTGGTTTCCCCGCTGCTGTAGGTGAACTCCAGCGTGCCGTTCCACTCGCCCTGAGCTTTGCACACGATGGTGTTGGTGGAGTTGTGTTTGACCTCCGCTGTCACCCTGCAGCAGGAGGACATGGTTAGCAGCTGAAACCGGTGGCTGAAAGTCTGAACATGTGACGATCGCTCTGGATCTTAGGTTCTGACGGGGATCTTTTCCTGCTGCAGTAAATCACCGTTGGAAACGCGCAGCCACAATTTTCCACAGTTACGTGTGAAATGAGTGGTGAAATCGGTGGCATAAGCCTGCAGAGTCCAATGGCGGCCGGTTCTCCTCCAGACCGACAGCAGCGACGCCCACCTGTGAACTTTGCCCCCGTAGAAAGGTTTGGTGTGGAAGGTGACGGTGGCGGAGTAGCCGCTCTTGGCACAGCTGATGGAGACTTTTCCGCCCAGTTCGACCCAGGGCACGGTGAGGATGGAGCGGGCGTAGGCGCTGGGCAGCGTGAAGACGTACTCCTCATCGTGCTCCAGCAGACAAAGGACTCCTGGGAGGGGGAGAGGCGAGGGCCACATGAGACGGGTGACTGACAGCTCGCTTCGTTATGGAGAATGAAGAGGGTTCTTATCTCAGAAAGGATATTAAGTCCATCTTATTAGACCCAGTAGCTTTGATATGAGATCATGAGATCATTTGTTTAATGCTTCCGTTGCTAAAGCCTGAGCAGCACGAGCCAGATTTGATGATTTTATCAGCAGAACTGTCTTTAATATCACCTTTTAGTCAGATTGATTTTTCAGCATCAGCTCAAGCCGAACACGAGCGGAGCGACGGCGAGCGTTGGCGACTCGGCAGCACATTCTTGGGATCACATGTCCATGAAGGGCTGTTCTGTCTCTGCACATCACATGTCCACACGAGACACCACGCCAGAGGCCCCGTGGACGTTTCAAAGTAAACGGAAAAATAGCTGTCTTCATTTAGCAAAGGGAGATGAAATAAAATACCCTCAGCAGTAAAATGGGTTCTTCCTCCTCTGGATGAACGTTTAAGCCGAGACGACGTCTGCACATTTGCTCTTTAATCAAAGCTAGCTCCATGTTTTCAGGCTTTAATGAGGTTTTTAATCATATTCTGATCATTAATTAAGCTTCGGGGGTGTATTTTACTGGTTTATTTGGCTTTTTTCTAAGACTAACAATAATTTATCTTGGTTATTTTACACTGTAGGACTAATTATTGTTATTAAAGCATTCAGAAAGAACCTCTGCAATACGAGATCTTTAAGACTGTAAAACAACGTATTTCAATAAATACTTTTCTTTGACATCTACAGTTGACTTTATCTTATATATTTTAATATATGTTATATATTTGAATATTACCTGTCCTAAATGTGTTCTAAACTTTTTCCCCTCCAGAGAAACACAGTTTAACTGATTTAGTCTCGGTTAGCTTGGCGAGCTTAGCTTAGCATGCACTGATGTGTCTCCTGTTCGGCTGTTGAGGATGAGCTTACCTTCTCCCACCATGGACACCCCTATCGACATCCCCATGAACTTGCTCTTGGTCCACACGTGGGCGCTGACGCACATCTTCCTCTCCCGACACTCGCAGTAGAACCCAGACACCGGCGGGTGATGGGAAACCTGCTCCGCCACAAATCGAACTCTGTAGCATCCTGCCGATGAATCCTCAGCCTGCTGGCTGTTGTTGGGAGCCCTCCCCTGATCCCGGGAGGACCCCTGGTTGGATCTGACCTGAGGTTTGACTTTTTCCCGAGGAACCTCCCAGGAACAATGGAAAGTCTCCCCCAGTATAGGGTTGTAGGGCTTTTTCGCCACCGCCCCTTTGCGCCCCTCGTGGAAGGCGGTCAGGTAGTACTCCACAAAACGGACTATTCGGTCTTCCGCTGTGGCTCCGGCCGTGATCGACAGGAACATGTCGGGATGGGCCATGAAGTTAGCGTACATCTCCAGCAGCGAGCGCTTCTCCAGAATGAAGGTTGGCAGCACCACCTAGAAGCAGCGAAAGCAAACGGTCAGAGCTGGAACCTCTGTCCTCCCGCGTGTGAGAAGGACAGTCGGTGCGTACTCGTGTGAGGTCCATGCCCAGTTTGAGCTGGGACAGAAGGTGGAGGATGATGCTCCGCTGGTCGTCCAGGACGCCCAGGTCCTCCTCGTCGTTGTCCTCTGTGTCCGTCAGCTCGTCAGAGGGGTTGATGTCCTCCAGCCCCATGTGGTGCTGCAACGACACGAAGATAGGGAGTCACTCAGAGCGGATCACGGGGCTGACGCACGAGAGCAGAACCAACCATCGATGGTCATTCATGCCTCTCAGCACGCGTTTGAAGCTACTCGTGCTCTGATGTCGCTGCACAGGTCCACTTCCTGTTCTGGTCCCAAACGGAGCAGCAGGTGACCACGACACACAACACTGAGGGCAGACGTTCAGCAGCAACATCTACGTATCGTCTCTAAACCATCGCGCACCCCCAGTAACGGAGAACTGGCGTCTATTGCAGCGGCCGCTGGGCGAGAGGCAGGAAGACGGGTCACCGCTCCGTCACGCAACACACACGAGGAACGATTCATATAGTCCGTAATCATCCTGATGTTCATGTTAGCGGACGGTGGGAGGAAACTGGAGACCCTGGAGAGAAGCTACAAAGACCTGGAACTGAACCGGAACCTTAACCAGCCGCCAGCAGCCTGTTAATCGGGTCATAATTTGAATTATTTCCTGGCGCAACGAGTCACGCAAACATGATAGTTGATTCATTTCATTCCCAACAAAGACAGGACAAATTCCCATTTCCTACCATTTGAATGTCATTGAACGCACCCTCCACCCTAACAGAGTTATTTCCATTTCATATCTTCACAAGTATCCTGGCAACGAGATCACACAAACTCATTTAGGCTGTTGTGAGACCGCGATGATGTTCCACCTCCAGGAGCGCTGCGGCTCTCCTGAGAGGTCTCCTCCTTCACAGAGCACCACGTCGTCATGCCAACGCTGGCATCTGCCAACGCTGACAGTAGTCCTTGATCTTTGGTCCAGCCTTCGACTGGAAACGCACGTAGTCAACTGGAAACACGTGGAGGTTAAAGCCAAGCTGACGCCTTTGATATGGGCTGTAACTCGGGGCAGGAAGGAGGCAGCGACTGATGTATAATGCAGAAAGCATCTCCAGCCTGTGGGCAACCTCTCCACACCCCCTCTGCCACTCCGCTCTTCGTCCTCCTCGTCTTCCTCTGTGCAGTAAGACCGAACAGATGCGGTGGTTGGCAGCTCTGGAGGACACTGTGGAAGAGTGGCGGGTGTCCAAAGGTCCAAAAAAAGGAAATCCCTCAACCTTTGGAAGGCATCACTCCAATTTTGAAGCTAACAAGTCAACAGCGACAGCTAATCTGAGTCAAAACACAACCCCCCCCCCACCTCTGAGCTGGAAGGGGGCGTTTCCTTTACCTTCACCGAGACCCTGACAGTTCTCAGTCTAATAAGTCTCCTTTTATTGGACCATCAGCAATAATTCTGATGGGACCTGAGCTGAAGCCCCCGGCAGCTGGATATCGTGCACGTCCCTGCAGAAAACAGGTCAGAAACACTTCAAAGGGAGGTTCCCAGGACCAGAGCGCTTTGCTCTCACCTGAATATTGCATCGCACGCATGCATGCCAAAAGCTGCACACATCCATTCACCCTGAACAGATGCAGCCAACGCACGCGCACACGCGCACACGCACACACACACACACACTCCAACACACGTGAGTGATGCATGCATGAACACACTAAGCACAGGAGTCCCTGGAGCTGGTTTGTTCTCAGAGCAGAGTGATATATATAGACATGAAATGGAAAAGAGGAGGTACCGAGGGGGGAGGGGGGCTGTTATGATTCCAGTGGTTCTAACTAATTAAAGAGCTGCTTGACAGGAACAGGAAATTACTGCTGAGCTCAGCACGTCCCTGCACAAAAACCTTCGTGGCTATCTTGAATATGGTGTTTGTCACTAGTTTAGACTCCGAATTGCCTTTTTCTTCCTCCAGGGGGAGCCATTCGTCTCTGGGCCATAAGAAATGACCATGGACATTGTTCAAATATACAACTTAAACATTCATTATAGACATTAGCTTTATTAAATGGTTAGCAAATTAGCTTTATTAACTAGATGTGGAATCTTGGCTTGTCCAGTAAAAACAGAAGAGAGCCAAGTTCTATTCATGGAAGACAACATTCGTTCACTCCTTTAGTCCTTTTCTGCCATTTTGGCGTCTCTCGCCCAGTTTAGCTTGGCTAAGGGACCAAAACAACTTGTTCTACATCATGTGATTGACGGTGAACAGCCAATTTCCCTCCGCCCCCCCTAGGGTCAGGCGTAAGGATACGGTAAAGGTTAGGTCCATGTTGGCGGTTACTTCCACACAGATATAAGTAACCAGATCAGCTGTTATGTTCCTGCCTTCCCTCGCAATGTTTTAAAGGAAACACAAATTATTGAGCCTCAATTTGCTGAAACTTGTAATTAGAAAACTGATAAATCCTCAGATATTCTAAAGTATTCTGAAGTATTTCCTATACTTGAAGCTAACTAAAAATCTATTGACACATTTGGTTTAGTTATAAGTTGTAAAGTGTAGATATAATGTCAAAACTCATTGAACAACCTGAATCTCAACCACATAATCATAAGTTTGTGTTATTCTTAACACAAACGTGTCCAGCGAACGGAATTTGCCTTCAAATTCCAGTGAAATGGAGAAAAACTAGAAAAACGGATCTGTAACATTTACCCAAAACAAGAGTTATCGCTGCGCTCCTCGGTGTGACATTTGACCCCGGAGATGAGAAAGAGGACCGAGTCGAGTTCTGAGGCTGGAATCATCTCACACACACACACACACACACACACACACACCCACACCCACACACCACACACACACACACACACACAGAGGAAGCAAACCCAAGCAGGCTGGAAACACTCACGCTGCACTGCTGTGAAGCTGCGTTCTTCACTTGCAAACAACTGGATCTCATCTCCAACACAGAAGAACCAGAAGATGGAAACACGCTCGATCCAGAGAGCTCGGAGCTTCCTGCAGCCGTGGAGCACCGAGGCTGTGTGCACCAGGGCTGTGTGCACCAGGGCTGTGTGCACCAGGGCTGTGTGCACCAGGGCTGTGTGCACCAGGGCTGTGTGCACCAGGGCTGTGTGCACCTGCAGCGTGCACAACTCACACTTCTCTCTGCTGAACTTGCAGATGAGCGAGCGGCTCTGGGTGGGAGTGAAGGGCTGAAGCTGCTGCTCCGCTCTGCCCACCCCCTCCTCTGACAGGGCAGGAGGGGGGGGGGGCGTCCCAGTGACGCTCCGCTTCAGTCCTTTGGGGTGGTTCCCTGCATCTTCCTGCTTTCCCTCCCTTTCCGTCCTCTTCTCACACGCTTAATCCTTTTAAAGATCTTTGACGGGGCTGGTTGCTCAAACCTTTTAGCTCCTCTTTGTTACGTTTTCACCCTTTATTTGGATAAGAACTCATCGGGAATCAGTGTATTCCTGAAGTCCAAAGTTTTGTTGGAGTTGGAATTTTAGCGGCGTCAGGCCAATAATACAGCGAGAAGCATTTGGAAACTCCAGCTGCTGCTGGACAGTGGCGCTGAATGAGGTCTCATTTTACAGAGAACACATTTGCTTATCTCGCTTCTCCACCCTTCCTGCTCACAAACGTGACGTCATGCGGGACTATTCCTGCTTTCCCATCTTCCCCTCCCCCCCCCCCATCCAGCTTGACACTCTCCACTTTAATTGACTTCAGTCTCATGTTTGATTCATCCGTCCTCTCCGCTCGTCCGCCCTCACGCTGTCGTCTCTCTCGCCGTTGTGCTCGCCTCAGCTCCTGTTCAGCCCATCAGTTATTCGCTTTCATCAGGCGCTCCCTCGCTTGTCTATTCTCCCTCTTTTGTGCGCTGCCAAACGGATTTCTGCCTTTTCCTCCACAGCCCCCATCACAAACCTTCATTAAGAAACTGGCGGCGTGGGCCGGACAGGGAGGAGTTCCCCGTTATTTACTCCTCATCAACAACATTAGAAGACACGTCGCCAGTAAAATCTTTAACAATTTTACAGTTCAAAGACCAAAGAACCGTTTAGGGTGATAATCCAGATTGGACACACCAGCAGGCTCCTTTGAGCCTTAATGTTGCGGCAGGAAATGATCGATAATAAAGGAAGTAAATGTCAGATTAATGAACCGTTTAACAAAGAGAACGCAGCATCTCTAGATGCAGCCGCGGCGTCTTCCTGCATCGGCGTCTCTTGGATGTTATCAGAAGAGCGCGTGGGCGTCTGCTCCAGCCTCAACTTCAAAAGACGCGTCAGACAGCAAAGTAGGATGAAATACTGCGCCGAGCTTTGGGGAAACATGGGGAAAATACTAAAATTAGGCTACAAAAGAAGCCAGCAGGTCGGTTACTGAACCCATTTAGGCTTGGGATATTCTGGGATACACCGGGATTGGGTGAATAAGCAGTCGGCACCAGCATCAGTTCTTTGAACCTAAATTAAAACATTCCTTTCTTCATGAGGAAAAACAGCGGCTGTGATGTGATGTGTTTGCGCTCAGCCAAAGTGGATTTTTCCCTCCTTCTGCTAAAGTCAACAGAGGGAAAAACCAATAACGTGTCGTAGCAGGAAAGCTGCTGTGAACAGCTCAAACTGGGCTGAAACCACCACCGTAGTGGGACGTTTCCTGTGGCTCCAGCTGCTCTGGCGCAGGAAGCTAAAGCAAAAAAGGTTTCAATACCAAATCAATACCTCCTTGATTTTAATCACTCAGCATAATGACACTTTAGGGAGCTTTTGTGTCCTTCCGCGACTCATCTGTCACCTGATCTTAAACAATAATCTGTGTTCATTCCCTTTCAGCAGCACCACTAAACTGCTGCGCAGATGTGCTGCGTCCTCTCTAATTTTGGGTGACATAGTTTAAAATACGTAGTTTGTCAGGATTTGTGAGATTGGGAAGGGGAATATTAGCTGCATGTAGCAAACATTAGCAAGCGGCAGCAGATATTAAAGCTACTATTATTAATATCCGTAGCACCACACGTCTGCTGTATCTCCAAAACCACCAAGTCCACGTGAAACACACACACACACGTTGTTTTTTCCTTGTAAAAGCTCAGCTAATTGGACTCCAGCAGACTCCTTCCAAAGCCCCCACAGCTCCAGACTGCGCTGCTGTTGGAGGCCACGTTCTGTGTTACGTCTGTTCTTGTCCTGAGGTCCTCAACTCAATGACGCAGCAGCACCTCTGTCTGCTCGCACTGTTGGCACATCTGGAATTTGGTGCGTGGCCATTTTTGCCATCGTTTGAGGCGTCTTGGCGGGTATCTGCTCTGGCTACTTTGTTCATAGACCTCTAATGTGCACTTGTGCTCCACAACATTGGTCACTTTGACTGAAGGCGAAATATCTGACGTTTAACTGATGCAAACGACTCTTCCTGTCAAACCGGGTCTAATGGGCCAGAGATGCAGCTCTTGCAGACAGCCATGACCACTGAGGCACCCGAGGCTCTCCACTCTGACAAATAGTGACCTTTGTTGGGCCAAAGTTTCAATCCTCTCTAATAGTTTTGGGGGTAAAGTGTTGAAACTGAGAGTTCTGAAATATGTAGTAACATAAACTAATTTTCTTTGTGAGTAGGAAATAGCAAACATAGTGATGGTCCAGTAATGAGGCTGGATTAGACAATGGAAAGAATCCTGTGCCTGAGCTCCGACCAGAAAACACACTCCTCCTCTCAGGCTCGCTCCTGAATTTACTAAACCTTTAGCACAGAACTTTTAGAACATTACCCATGTAAAGACCCTTATATTACATTCAACCTGGGTTTTGATGTTTATAACAAAAATCGTGGTTTTGAACTTATTTTGAATCATGAACCGTCAAAGGGAAAACGGAGGACTTTTCTGCCCCCTGGTGGACAAAATAAGTCACAACTGAAAACATGAAACCTACATTTACTGCTGAGTTCTGCCGCCTAGAAGGTGGAGGGGGAAGACATTCTAGATCCTAATATCACATGATAAAAAAAACAGTAAATCACATTAGATTCATCCTGAGTGTTGGAGGAAAATAATACCCGGACATTACTGCTGATCAAGACTAATCACCAGCCGGAGCTCAGATCTGTGCTGTATGTTCCAGACAGGTGCCTCTAATGTTGCAGAAGCATCAACCCAACGGATTTCTGCAAGCAGCAGCAATTTCCTCCATCTTCCCTCAGTCGCTCTCCTGTCAGCTGCACATTATGAGCCCAAATATCAAATGCTGCCGCCGCACTAAATAATTCAGAGAGCGAACCTTTATCATCCAGGGAAAATGTGGTTCTGGTCCTCCCAGTCAGGGCTGTTCAGGGCATTAAAGTGACACCTGAGTGTCGATCAGTGTGTTTTAAGGCAACATTCAGTTGTAAATGTGTTAAAAGTGTTGGTTCTGCTTCTTCCGGAGAGCAATAGTGAATATCGGGTATCGGTAATCATCCTTTATGAGACAACAAAAATATTTACACCCTGATTGAACCTTGTCAGATGGCACCAACTTATGTATTTAATGTGTGAAAATACAGGTTCTCTGTATTTAAAAAAAGTGACGAGATGCCAAAAGAAGCATTGAACAACAGCTGAGCCTGACACCTCCGGCCTGCACAGGTATTAACCCCTGCTGCAGATGTTCCATATTTCCTATAATAACCTCACGTGCCGTGGGCTTGAGTTCAGACATATTTCAGACTCATCTGGCCTTTTTTTCCTCTCTGCTGAACATGTTCCAGATCCCCCTGGAAGCTCCCAGCTGGAAGCAGCTCAGTTCCACTTTTCTACACTTCTGAGTGACCCACTTTGTCTGACAGCTGTCCTTGGAAGAACATTGCAGATGGAGTATTTCCCAAACCCTTGCACAGCACGCCGACGCTCACTTCAGATCAATGCTCTACGTTTCATATCATGTTGTTAACAAGGACAGAACCTGCACAGCCAGTTGAGACTGTGAGGAAAACCGTCGGAATACAAAGCAAATAAATATAAGATTTACAGTCAAACTGTTTGAGTTCTCTAGAATTAAGTGGTACATGGCTGAGCACCCCGCTCCGGGTTCAACGCCACAGCTAAACCTCATTTCTGGTTAAACTCCTGTTGGGTTATTTTATTCACTGGAAACTAGTGGAGGAGATAAATGTGGTGCTTGGTGGCATCTCTCACCTCGGTGCCGTGAGACGTGCTGCGCTTGCTGAGGGCAGGCGACGGCTCGGCTGAGCAAAGAGGCGTCAGGCCGCCGTTCTTCAGCAGCTCACCTGAAGGCGACTTTGGTACGGTCCACACGGGAACACCATCTGAAACACAGCAGCCCAGTGTCAGGGGGGAGCCCCGGGGGTGGAACACAGCTAAATGATGGATGATGCTTCTGTCCAGCTTGGCTGTGTCGCCCTCTACAGGTCACGTTTGGTGTTTCTGCCTTTATTTACACTCCAGAAGAGTTGTGGGGAAAATCCAATCTTACAGGCAAGTAGGATCCTCCTGTTAAAGTAAGCTCAGTCTGAAATAGGTCCGTTTGTTCCCCCACATCTATTTTCTTGGGGTTTTTTTTATATTTGAGTGTTGTTAATGTAGCAGAGGCACTTCTCACCTTCGCTCCCTGCAGCCAAACTGAGCCTAAAGCACGCTGAGCTGACACGAGCCAACACGCTGAGCAGCCTGAGGGGGGGGCACCGAAACAGCCGCGAGGCCTTGTGAGCACAGCGCGCCACTGATGCACCAGCAGGGGAGGGCGGCTCCTCCCGCAGGTGAGAGAGACGTGACAGGTGCAAATAAAGTGAGAATTGAATTTTTGGACCAGGTTATTCTACAGACACGTCGAGGTTAATGGATTGTTGTGGCGTCGTTTCAAGAGGGAGCGCTTGGAGGAACGATTCTGGAACCAGCCTGCGTCTTTGCTCTGAGAATGAGTCTGCATTCCGGGTTTAAAACGTCATTTTTCACCTTGGAGGCTTCTCTTTGTCTGATGACCCTTAACAGCAGCAACTCAACCCAACGGCAGCCATTAACCCCTTCAGCACCTTCATCCAGGAACCACATGCATCGATAGTCTGGGCTCTCAAGCCTCCCCGATCGGTCCAGTTAGCACCGAGACATTCATGCTGCTGCGTTTCCTCAACTGTGACGTTCCTTGCATCATATCTTGTCCTTTCTAACCTTCGATCTGCGTGCTTCACTTCCTGGTGTGAAGGGGGAACACTCTGAAAAGAAAGGGGGATCCCTTATGGATTTTCATTTCCTTAAAGGCAAACATGCTTGAGGGAAAGGGTCGTCCACCTGGGGTCGTCATTCTTTAAGGCTGAGGTGGTCTCAAGCGTCCCACGATTTTAAGGGAGGTTACTGGATCCAGAACTAACAACCTCTGCATGGAAGAACCCTTCTGCCAACCAAGCAGCTGTTCAGATGCATCATATCAGGCGGTCGTCCAAAAGGGTCAAAAGCATTTATCCATTTCCGTCCTGCGGCCCAGTTTAGGACGTAGCGGAGCCGGTTAAGCACGCTCTTCCCAAGCGGGTCATGGTGAGTCCAGGGTAAGTAAAGGCTGCCCGTAACAGAACCGAGTTATTAACCAGTAGTTCTTCAAAACTGTTAAAGCCAAAAAGCACAGAATTAAAATTCATTTAAAAGAAATCTAAACGAAGCTCTAAATTGGAGAAATTTCCGCCCTAACGAAGGAGCAGACAATTAAATCCAGGCTGTATCTGCCGTCCCAGCGCTGTCGGCGCGACACTCTGGCCTGTGTGCCGTCGTGTTATTTTCTCCTCTTTAATCAGAAAATATTTATAGCACTGTTGTTATGGCACCTGGACAATAAAAGGGGTTGTGGACATTCTTTTGGCCAGGCACATTTGATTCCTCGGCAGTGTTGAGGGACTTGACATTCTCTTTACCGTCTATTCTTGTCTTTACCGTCCCTGCATCCTCCACCGTGTTAGAACCAATAGAACCAACGTCAGGCTGCAAATAGTCAAAACTTTATTGGAACTTGACTTGGCACAGAGAGGTTAAACACGGCAAATGTTGGACACTGAAGGCACCATGGTGAATTCCTTTGGTTCAGAGCGATTTGAGGAAGATTATTATTATTATTTAACCTGTTTTTTGCCTGACACGCATGTCAACAACAACAGGGAACCAGAAAACATTCACTTGGTCTGATCCGCGCCACAGTTGGAGCGAATTCTTGGTGTTTCAATGCACCGAAGGCCTCGAAGAGAAACAACAAAGATGAAATACCAGCACAACAACAGCAAAGGAAAACTTTCACAAATGGAACAGAAACATTTAAAATTGGACAACAGAAAGGGTCACAAACAGGCGTTTGCTTCAGCCATCAGGCAGGACAAGAGTCTCGCTCAGGCTGCTGGGGCCGGGCTCTGGAGGAGGGGGCTGCATAGACAAGGTGACAGGTGGGGGGGTCGGGCGCTCCAGGAGCAGAAGTGGAACGGGGCCCGAGGCCGACTCACCGGAGGGGGCTCTCTGGGCTGCAGGATGACGCTCCGAGGACGGGGGCGGTGCCTGGCTGTGGCTCTGGGTCTGCTGGAGGATGTTCAGGCATTCCCCCAGACAGCTGAGGGTGGCAGCAGACGTGGCTTTGAGCAGCAGGAGGTCCTGGTCCAGACAGGACAGAGGGCCTCTGGAGGGAAGGGAGTCAATGGAGTGGACCAGGTTCTTCTGCTGGCCCTCTGCTTGGGACATCACCTGGGGACAAGGAATGGTAATGTTGAGATCAGTCTGCCAGGATTCACCCGATTCTACAGCTCTTCACTTTGACCCAACCACTTTGACGTGAACGTCTCCCGTTCAGAGAGAAGTTTGTCCTCTGGGGACAGCGAGTCCACGGTGGGTTGAGAGAAACACGGCACAAGAAAAGAGCTCCAAGTCACCGAGCACACGTCATCTCAGTAACCCCTTGGATGATAGCTCAAATCTGCATTTGGTCTGTTTTAAAACTCTCCAGTCCAACCTGGCAATCGTGCACAGAAGAGCGGAATGTTCTACAGCAGCTCCAGGTAAAAGCAGGTTCCATATATAACGTAGTCGCTCCTCCTTGTTACCGAAGCGTGGGAAGTGTAGCAACTTTACTGGAGAGGTGTCATCACAGGCGGGACAACGAGCAGAAGCTGATCTTCACAACCATCTGCTCCGAAAGGGGGGAGGAAACTGTTCAAACAAGGAAAGTTGTGCGAGCGCCGCGCTGCTCCGCTCCCGGAGACGCGGCGCGGATTCTTCCTGCGTGACTCACCGAGCGGGAGTCTAGATGAATCGCAAAAGGAAGACGAGGCCTCTCGCTCGCAGGTAATGTGCTGCTTTTTCTGGCCTAATGAATCTGGGTCGTTATCAGCCTGGAAATGAATCCATTAATATTGTATGACTGCACACTTTTCTGTCTCCAGCACTTGTTATAAATAGACTGTTGTCAACGCTCTCGTGTCGCAAAGTTCCAGTTCGCAGCGAAAACCTCTGGAGGGCAAATTGTTCCGTTTGTGTTCAAATCCCTTTTCCTGCTCGTCGTGCTGCTCTTCTGCCATGATGGTGACCTATGACCTGAGCCAGAGTGGTGCACCCTGGATGTACATCCCAGCTGTGAGAGGGAGTTTTCCCGTGTGATGCAATGAGCCAGGTGACAAGGTAATTCCGTTTTCCAGGTTTTAATGATGTTTTTTCATGTTTTTTTATAATGGAAACCTGCCCAAACAATAAACAAACCTGGCTAAAGGCGCTTAACTCGCATAACAGCGTTCCACATCACACATCCTGCAGCGCGACTATCTAAAGGTAATATGACAGCACATCCGCAGTGAGGGAACAGCAGCTGCTGAAGCTGCCTCAGGGCCAATATCAGAGCCTGAAACATCTTTAGCTGATAATCCTGGCTGATAAGAGAGCAGGCGGACACCAACTGAGAGGCCGGGGACCGGCTGGATGAGGCAGCGCTACCTTTCAGCCCCAGAGCCTCTGTGCTGCGGCGCAACTGGACTTCAAGTCAGCACAGCATTTTAATTGGACTCAATCAGCGGCTGTTAGGCCTTGATTTGAGCCTTCTCAGCTACCGTCCTTCTGGTTTGTGCCACCTTTGCTACATTTGATCAGGGAGAAGCTGTAATTGATGCAAAGAGAGCCAGTCTGTAGGCTTATGAAAGGAACATAAAACTGTGCTTTGCTTCAAAGCTAAATCAGTGGCCAGTAATGGCAGCTCTCACCACACACACACACACACACACACACAGACACACACGCGCGCGCACACACACAATCTCTCTGGAGCTAAGAGGACCACTGGTGTTTCCAAAAATAGCTCCACTCCTGTAATCCAGCTCTGCAGCAGCAGCACTGAATGGAAGTGTCCAGGGGCGCGGCTGCACTGACACTACAGGCGTTTGACGAGTTCACATCAGCCATGACAAGACGACTGCAGAGCGACGCTGATCGGTTCTGACTCCCAGCGTCAGAAGGCAAATGTATGCATGGATGGACAGACAGGAGACGATGAGCTCAACATTCAGCTCAGATCTCTAAATATACACCAGACACATCAGTGCAGCCTTTTCTGTTGGACTACCTCAAATATAATGTAAGAATGAGTCAAAATGATAGTGAACATCAAAAAAACATCATTTATCTACACTTAATATTTGAAGATAAGTTAGTTATTAGTAGTTAAAAGGAAATGAAGCTCCAATCACAAGGCTTTTGACCCTTAAACAACCATTTCTGCAGCCACTGCTGACTAAACTCTCTCGAGAGTTCCTCTGAAACCTCCCACTGGAGCGAGCGCGATGGGAGCACATTCTGCAAACACACTGATGCCATGAAGGCTGGAATCCGCCTGTGTGGCCCTGGTGTGATGCGGATTCAGCGGATGGATGGAGATGACGTCCATTTCTCCATCTGAGAGAACAGGGGCAGCAAAGGAGTGTTTGTTTTGCTCAATGATCACACCATCTGCTCGGCGTTCAGGTCCCAGGTTCACTGGAGGCAGACTCTGCTCCCGAGAGGTGAGAAATGATGCTCTGATCGCTCCCCGTTCTCTTTCTGTCAACGCCACTCAGGCGAGATATTCTTAGACGAGCGAGAGACGCAGCGCGACACATCAGAACGAGGGTTCGGCAGCATCACGCCGGCCTGCTCTTGTAGGAATAAGAATATCGATGCTGTCCCAGACGGGCCATTGGACCCGATAACTCTGAGGGGAATCAGCTCTTTGGTAAAACGTTACAGAATAACCAGGAAGTCTGTCTAAATTCACCCAGTCAGGCGGCGACGCACACGGCAGCCAACCGGGCAGAAACCAAAAGGCTCCAGTTTCACGTGTTACCGTCACCTGAGACCAGAACTTTAAGCCCGGTGGAACTAATCCATAGTTCTCTTTCATTTGAGCTCCTCCTTCAGGGTAAGATTTAAAGCGTCACATTACAGCTACGACCCAGAATGATTCTGTTGTCATGAGATAAGAGTGTTGGTCCAGAATAACTGGTAAGTTCTGGTCAGATGGAGCTCCCGGGTGATGATGTCCCCCTGTTTTTGAACCCATTGTCATAGAAATGACTACTGTCTATATTTAAATCCTTTGGATAACTCCTCATCCTGAGCAGGAGGTGCGCAGCATTTCATCTGAGTCAAAGATGGCGTCGGTCGTTCTCGCTCATTAATCAGGCCCCACGTGCACAGCTGCCAGACACAGAATGCATCAAAAGTTCATTTTTATCCAGGAATAAATGTGCAACAGCAAAAAGAAAAGAACAGAAAAGCTTGCAGCCATTTCATCCACAGCCAGACGCGCTATCGTCTCCGTCACATCTCCAAACTCCACCGTGGGCCTCATCACCGTCTGAGAGCGTTAATTAACCAAAGATGATGAGGAACCTCCAAGCGGAGGAATTAGAGCCCGGATGTCATCACAGGTCTGCAAATTTTTCCTCTCGATACAGACTGATTATTCAAATGTCGATATTTAAAAAGGTCAGGAGTGCTGGAATATTCCGCAGACATCGTGGCCTCTGCTGCTTGTTGATCACAGCTGGGTCCGACCACCAGTTCTGTGATCTTTCACCACGTTAATCAGTATTGACATTTTTTCTTAACTCGCACGCAAAGTTTCCAGGAAGTAGCGAGCATGCCGGAGTCTGCGTGGAACCCGTTAGACCACCCGGAAAGATCTGCTGGACTCGCTGTCCCGCTGCGTCCGAGAGCAGCGCAGGATCAGCGCCACACAACGTGAACTCCGAATGAGTGAGCACACTCACCGCAGGCACAACCACAGTCAACATATTTAGGCTAATCGTTCCCAGTCGATATGAACTTCCCACTAGCAAGCTAGGAAGCTAGGAAGCTAGGAAGCTAGGAAGCAGAGGAGGCCTTTTTCCTCCCCTGTCCTTCCAGAGCTGGTCTCTGACCGTAGCTGTCCTGGATTGGCTTTATTTCTTATTTCTCTCGTATAAAACATTCCTTAATAGGATTAATACCAGACTCACTGGAGACTTTCCCTTTACTGTGAGTGAATCACAGTAAACTGGAATCATTCCGGGGGGGTTGAGATGAGCTGTTCTGTTTGAACTGGCTTTCCCAGCATGGAGCTGCCGCCCCCTATCACAGAAACCAGTTTCTGGTTTGAAATAGCTGCCGTGTCTGCGACACCCACCTCTTTGACCTCCAGCAGCCGTCCTGGATACTGACTCTTGGAGCGCCGGGCTGCAGCCGGAGATTTGTGGTGGGTGATGGTGACGATGTTGCTGGGTGAGGCTGTGTGGCTCAGGTGCCTCTGAGAACCCGGAGATGAAGATGGAGGATTGAGGTGGGGAAGGAGGGAGAAGCTACGGGTCCGACCAGATGACGAGGAGCCCTGGGATTGGCGGGGGGGGGGGGGGGGGGGGGGGGGGGGGTAAAAGAAAAGGGAAAGAAAGAGAGTTGCACGGAAAGTTAAATGCAAGAGGATCGTGATGATGTAAAGGGAGGGAATGCACTTTCAGTTTATCTCATTGAAACGGGAAAGAATGTCGGCTCGGCTGCCCAAATCGAATCAAACATCCCACAAAAAGGTTCAATATTAACTCGGAATTGAAAAAGGAACCTTTAATGTATGTGGAGCGGCCCGGAAGTGCTAATACACCGTTGAGGCACTAGACTCCCTTTAGAGATTAGATGTTCTTTTCACAAACTTAAGACTTTCCTACAAATGTTGTATTTATTGCCACATCTGTCACAATGTGCTGTGTTCAAGCAGTTCAACTAAACCAGTATACTCTAACTAACCCTAACCCATCAACACGTATACTAATATAATCTTTGATGTCAAAAATCAAGGCAGAGGTGGCGTCTGTTCCATAGATTTCTCTACATTAAAATAAAACCAAACCTTCTTTTGGAATTTGTTCTAGATCTGCTAAATATATGAAACACATCACAAATTTAATGAGCATATCAATAAAACCTTCCATTATTGCTAGCTAGTGTCACCTCTACTTTCAATACAGAAGAGAATCCACCTTTTTTAATCCATCTTTTACTCAGGTATCACCTAATATTGGTTCTTCTGCCGTTTTATAAGTGCTTTCATCGTTTGTTCTGTGGTCTCAGTGGTGAAGAACACAGGTCTGATCACAGCAATTCAGATCAATTCAGCACCATCTGTGTCAGAACACAGGAAAACAGCAGCATTTCCCATAAGTCCATTTTCCACCCCCGAACCAGAGGGAGGTTAAGCAGAAAATAATCAGATTAGAGGAGAAAACACTGCTGCATTGTGTGTCATTAGTGAGCAAGAAACAACAGACACCATGTGGCTGTGTGTGTGACGAGGACCGGGGCCGTAATCCCACATCTCACAAGTCTGATATTTCTAATCCTAAATCTGGGGGACAGAAGGAGAAGAGGTCTAATTCTGAGCAGGTGCTCGACCGTGGGCGCCGTTAGCGCGCTGCAACGCTGCGTGGGTGGACGGTACCACGGTCAGCTGACCTGTGCGAGGAGAGCTAATTATAGACAATTAGCCTTTTGGTAATGACCTTGATAGTTTTACACACATGTAGCATGAAACGATTAACCCAGGACATCGAAGGAGTCAACACATTAAACTGAGCGCCGCTGTCTCAGCTAGCTCATCAACGCTCATCACACACGCAGATCTGGGAGCAGGAAGCCAACAGGATCTAGTTCTCAATGTACCTAAATCTGCTGCGGCATTCCCACAGGTTGATCACACAACCAGATCTATCATCTGCACCAACGTGCACACGGCTGAAGCCTCGTGCACAGAGATCCACGTTAAATGAGGGGAAACGGCTGAAAGCCCAACTGGCAGCACGATCCACCCACGGGGATCAGTCGGTCCGCCCGCGGGGATCAGTCGGTCCACCCACAGGGATCAGTCGGTCCACCCACAGGGATCAGTCGGTCCACCCGCAGGGATCAGTCGGTCCACCAGAGGGGATCAGTCGGTCCACCCGCAGGGATCAGTCGGTCCACCCGCAGGGATCAGTCGGTCCACCAGAGGGGATCAGTCAGTCCACCAGAGGGGATCAGTCGGTCCACCCACATTGATCAGTCGGTCCACCCGCAGGGATCAGTCGGTCCACCCGCAGGGTTGTGATGTGAACACAGAACAATCCCGTGTTGACCGACTGATCCGCCACCAGTTCAACCCTTTAACAAACAGGCTGAAACATACTTAGCCGCCATCTTTATTTGCTGAGCAAAGTGTTTGTTTTCAGCTTTAAGCATGTTTGTTTACTTCATTATCCTGAGGCGACGGTGATATTATGGGATTTTGGGACGGTTCGCTCCTCGTTCCTTCCTCTACAAATAAACAAGTTGATGTCGCTGCTGTATCGAGATCACGCGGTCGGCCTTGGGATGTTCCACCCATCAGTACGATAAAGAATTGTTTGTCTCTGCGCTGGAGCCCCGGAGCGGCGCCGTTTGTCATTTAAAACCCAGCTGCAGTTCTGCCAGAGAGGTCCATTATCAAAGCTCCAGCCTCATCACCGGAGTGGCCGTGATAACGATCAGCCAAGGATGAGAGCGTGGCAGCGGGTACAGCAACAATAAGAGCTGCCGCCATGGCCGCCGTTGTCGCCGTGGCGATGGCCCTGCAGTCATCTGACAGGATCAAAAGGCCTTTTCCCTTCAGCTTCACAGAGGTTCAATCAAAAAGATCTGCCTCTTTTCTTGCTTGTCCAATCGTCGTCTTGTGATTTCATTTCTCGCCGCTTCGCTCCGGCCGATGTCGCATAATGAGGCTGAAATATTTAATTGGCTAAAAGAGTCATGAAAGAGTGGTTTTCTTTGCGGAGTGGAGCTAAGACAGAGAGGAAACATCTGTTTAATGGCCAGTGTGGAACCAGAGCAGCTCCCAAAAACGCACCCGTGCGTGAAGACGTGCATACACACACACACACACACACACACACACAGAATATCAGTGGGTTGAAAGGTTACATTGGGGTAACCAATAGTGGCCAGTTTAGGGAGGGTTGTGGGGACTCACCAGCACGTCCTGCCCCCCTGCGGATCTCTCCACACTCAAGTGCTCATCGGAGCCCTTCAGCCTCCTCCCCTGAAACCAAACATGAAAAAGTGTGAGCAGATGTAAAAGAAGTGATTTTGATGCAGCTTCAATCCAATAGTACTGTAACCAGCTCAACATGTGCTGAAGCAGAACTGCCCTGTTGTGATGGGGGGGGGGGGGGTTCTGGACTGTGGGGCAGCAGGAGCCACACTGGTGCCTGTACAGTGGGACCTCTACTTACGAATTTAATTCGTTCCAGAAGTTGCTTTGTAACCTGAAAATTACATAAGTAGAGACGCGTTTTCCATGTAAATGCCCTAATCCGTTCCAAGCCCCCAAAAATTCGGACATAATTTTTTTTATAAATCATAAAAATGCATCAAAACATGTAACAAATACATGTTACAATTAGATTACCGCACAATAAATGTAGGAATTCAGTGCAAGGCTTTTTCAGGAACAAAATGAACTTTTTTACAGGCTAATCTTACATTAGCCGTCATTACTAGCAACGAACGTTAACACTTCTGGTAACACCGCCATCTAATGGACAAAAAGACGAACACCCACAATAAATTAAAGCGAAACGAAGGCGACGCTGGGATACACACAAACTTGTACATATTGAGGTCCCTCCTAGCCAATGGGATGACAGGAAGATGCTAGGCGATAGCCAATGGCAGAGCAGCTACAAGCAAGTTTGTGTTCGCTAAACTCCGCAAGCTGCGAGTAGCAGCGGTAGCGTATTTTTGACCTTCACATCCTGAAATTTCCTTCGTAACAAGAGGAAATATTTTCCCGTTGAGACGCTTCGGAACCTGAAAAATTCGTATGTAGAGATGTTTGTAAGTAGAGGTCCCACGGTAATTCGGTAAATACGGTAAGTGTATTTGGAGAGGGGCCATTTTTTCCAATTCCAGTTCGCTGGGCTCCAGAGGATCCACACGAGTGGATCCTGCAGCAGCCATGCGTGACCTCTAAAATCCCTGCGTATGCTTTAAACCTCGGTTGACCTTAATTATTCTGCCTCATTGGTGAAAACGGGAGTCAGGTGAAGTTCTGATGCGTTTAAAAATCTATCCTCATCAACTCCAGTTGCCATCTTTTTTTGCTGCTCCTCTGTTTAATGTGACTCTGAGCAGACAAACAGTTGGTTTTTCTTTAGTGTATTTGCGGATTTAAATCCATTCATGCAGAAACATTCAGGAAATCAGTTTCCTGAATGAATTTCTGTGTGAAATCTGGTTCCAACATGCTTTCACACACGTTTGGAAACTTTGCAACAGACTCTCAGGAGGAGGCGAAAAGCCACAGATGTCTCCGAACGTAGCCTTTCAAAAACCCTGCGAGAGATTTAAAGCTCCAGAGGCAACATTTAATGAGGCCCCTGGGAGAGAGTAACATTTAAAATCAGCTGGGAAAAAGGCTGCCCACTTCTTAAAGTGCAATACTAGAAAACAGCTCATGAAATGGAGCGCAGCAAAATGGAAAAAATAAATGTGTGTGTGTGTGTGTGTGTGTGTGCGTGTGTGTGTGTGTGTCTGTGTGTGTGTGCGCGCTACCTTGGCACTGCTGTCAGAGTGGCGTCTGGCACATGTTTGAAGTTGGCCAATCCAGAACTGTTCCTCTTTGGCGTCTGAGGCTAAACAGACACAGAACTTAACGTGAACGCGCTGCTTTAAACTCATCACCCGAAAAACAACAGAAAAAACTTTCCAGATGACATAAAACCAACAAAAGGCAGTATTTTAAAAACTGATGAACAAAATCTAAGCTTTCATCGGTTGAAATGATAAACACTCGTGCTGCCCTGATCCAGTTCAGGCCAAAAAATGAGCCTGGTGATTCTGATTATTAGAGAAAAACATCATTAAAATGTCTGACGACTGGGCTTCAGAGATCGTTTCTACAAATTCCAGAAATAAAATGTCTCAGCAAGATGCAAACTCCCCCAAAACTTGAAGAACTTTAAGAGATTCCAGCTCGCTTTGGGTAAATGCAGCTTGTTCAGTTCAGAAACAAAAGAAAAAAGCTCTTAGAGTCACTGAAGAACAGGAGACGGCAGCGCTCCCACTAGTCGAGGTGGGAACAGGGGAACAAAGGCAACAACTATCAAAGGTGCACCTAAAAGAAACTGGAAAATCCTGCCTGAGGAGCAAGAGTGACAGAAACTGACATAAAACCGAGCCGCTCACTCAGAGAGTGTCTGAGCGCAGTAACAAGAGTTAAGAATCCATTTATTTAATTTATTTAATGAGTATATAAAGCAGGCTTTTGTCTGCTACAGTCCAGTAACTTCCTGGCTAAAATGTCGGCTGTGCCAGCCACAAAACTGTCCTGCAGCAAAATGGTTCTGAGACTGAAGAAAAAGTCAGCACAAGAGTTTAAAGCTGCAGATATGAGCTTTAGATATGAGCAGGGCCATCAGAACGGCCCCCAGACAGCACCGAGGACGGCTGCTGCAGAGCATGAAGGAACGTGCACGTCTCCGAGCATCGAGAGACAGGCTGCAAAACACAACAAGCTGACATGGAAGCAAAACTCGGACTTAGAGAAGATCTGGCATCCGCTTGAAATCTGCTCCCCCAACCTGGAGACGACCGGCCTTCCCCCCTTCCCCCCCCCCTCCCCCAAAGAGAATCAATGTGACTCCAATAAACTGGCACTTTAAACGCGTTCCTTTTTATTTTATAACCCTGGCTTCCATTCAGAAAACCCCAAAAGTGGGAACGGCAACATCTGCCATGTCCAGGAGAACATCCTCAGCACCTCCTCTCCCCTCTCCTGGTTTGCTCCGGAACCGCCTCAGGCTCTCCACAAACCGCAGCTATTAAGCTTGTTTCCTGCCGTCAGCAGCCGCTCCAACATTTACCTGAAGAGCGCGTCCACGTGGGGTCGGTACGATGGTCTCGTGCCCCCAACGCCTCGCTGTGACGCCACACGACTGCGTCTGAGCAGAGCGGAGAGGAACCCGCTGTTATAGCTCACCTGTTCATGTGTGTAGACACATGCACGCTCCCAGAGCGGCGCACGTGGCTCTCGTTCAGGGGGAATAATGTGATAGTGATGAACATTTCAGAGCCGGCTTTGTGTCACGGGAGCCGGGGACGCGGCGGCGACACGCTGACAGCTCTATTTATGTGATTAATGTGGCAGGTTTGATGCCAGTGGGCAGAGGGGGCCGACTGGAAGCAGGAAGCTGTCCGTCCGTCCGTCCGTCCATTCAGAGCGCGCAACCATCAGCGCGGCCTGGTTAAGTGTCAATATCCTTGCGACAGATGTGTCTGGATGATAGATCAACAGCACCACGGTACAGAAATGAGCCGTCTTCGCGGTGGAGGAGAGCACGGCCGTCATGGTCTAATTACATCCATTTTAAATGCAGCGTTACGAAGGACGGCGTTGCCTGAGAACACGGAGAGTTTCAGGATTAATGCCTGTGCTGGCAGTTAGACGTGATTGCAATGCTGGGAGATATTATGAGCGTGGCCCTTTAGTAGAAAGGAGCCAGCGAGAAAGACTTTTGAGAGGTGAGGAGAACAGCCTATCAATTAAAAAAAAGCCACTCCTGGTCATTAAATCCACAAAGTGACCCAGGGTATTATCTGCACTTAATCCCTCATGCTGGGAAAAGTGATTAGAGAAACTTTTTAGGGAGCTGTGTGTGTGTGCGTGTGTGTGTGTGTGTGTGTGTGTGTGACACTCCTCTGCCCTCCTCTGGGTACAAAAACAGCTGCCATCATTCGCATCAGAGCGTTCAGCACTAAAAAAATTGGAGAAAATTCAATACATCTTTATTTATGTGGCATCTGCTGAAATCGGAATCGACTCTCGGCGGCGCGTTCCAAGCGCCCAGAGCCTGACCCAACAAGCAACAGTGGCGAGGAAAACGCTCCCTTCTAACGGGAAACGTCGTCAGTCGTACCCCATCAGGTGGCAGCGGGTCGACAGGAGCATCATCGACATGCAACCAGCAGAATCTCCAGGTCATTGACGTAGTTATTCTGGCTCTGTCAGAAAACAGACTTTATTGCCATAAGAGAGGGGGGGTGGGGTTCAGAATCCAGATCACCTAGTGTAAAATCACGGCCTCACCAGCTGACAGTGAAATGAAAGACGGCCTCGTTTGACATTGGCCCATTTGCATAATGAAATTGCCATCTCTGTTAGCCAGACCACCATAATACGCTACAATCCCGACTGGTCCAAATCGATACAATCAGGCATCGCAGCTGAGACCCGTGATCGTCCGTCACATAGAACAAAACCTTTGGGTTAATACGCTTCTCGTACGTAAGTACTGCAATAATTTCATTGAGCTGTAACTCAACATTCCGCTCCCCTCCTGCAGTGAAGGAATCTCATTTGGTGTTTGAACCTCAGTGAAAATGCTTCTGTCTGCTATCTGCTAACAGCAGTGAGAGATGAGGAAAATCCAATCTCACCAGGAATAAAGGTGGCATTTGGAGCTGCAAAGGGAGATGCCCAGTGAATGATGTGCAGCACAACTGACTCCTGGGTGAACTTTCTCCCAGTTTACTTTCGGGGATTTCCATAGTAACCAATACCACATCTGAAGCGCAGCAGCTAATCCTGATCACAGTAGCTGAGAATATGGAGGAAGTTGCTTTTGTTCCCCACAACACCGTCTAATCTTTTCCAACGACTTCCTGTGTGAGAGTAAACCACATTTTCCCTTCTTCTCCGAGGGATTACTGTTTCCTTTTAGCTACAGAAACATGGATCACCGACTTATTCGGTGTAATGTAGGCCAAGTTATTCGGATTCCGCCCATCGAGAGTGTACGGGAACATTCCTGAGGCTCAAGGAGAGCAACAGTGAAAAGGAGCTTGTCTCGCTCCAGTGGATGCAAGTCTGAGAGGAAGGTGGCTGCAGGCACAGGGACAAAGTGGCGCTTCCCTCTGACGAGGGCGGATATGGAAACATTAGTCTCTGTTACTCACTTTACGTACATACACTAGATATTTTTATTTAAATCAAAGCTTACTTTAGCTGTTCAACAGCACTTGAAGGATCGGTGTGCCTTTTAACTCCTGTCAAAAATGGAATACAAGACACAAGGACACGCTTTAATAGCGGGTGTGCTTAGCATTCCAACTGCTGTGTGTCTGATGTGTATTAAGAAAGGTCCCTTCGCTGGCTGGGCCAGAAAACCACCTGCAGTATGAAAATTACATTTCAGATCTGAGTTCTAAATGGATGAACAACAATAAACCCCTGAACTGGAAATTCTTGCAGACGGAAAATCCATTTTTGTTCACGGCAATGTGTCAATCGATTAAGGCCTAAAGCATTAATCCAAGGACCCTAAACACATCTGAAAAATCTATGATATGAATTGTTTGGATTTTGCTGCCATGTATGTGAACTTTAATTTAAAAAAAAACATAAGCATCCTCTACATGCTGAATGCAACTAAAAGTTCCCCGTAAGCAACATTCAAGTACTTTAAAAATCCAGCTCATTCTTTCAAGACTCCACGCCAACGAGCTGCGCTGCTGTGGAGCCGGCAGGTCTCACCTCGGAGTTTGTACAGCTCTCCAGTGACGGAGTGCACAATGAACATGTGCGGAGCCTCGTCGCTCTGAGTTACCGAGGCACCGATCAGGGGCAGCGACCCGCGGGGCTTCTGACTCTTCCCCTGCTCGTTGACAAAGTAGTGCAGCTGGCCCAGATCGGGATCCAGGAGAAAGTACCTGCAGAGGAGGACACACATGGAGGACTGAGAGGAGACACCTTGGAAAAACAGAAAAATCACAAAAATCCTCGTGAATTTTGCACAATTCCCATTAAAGCAGGGCTGTGATGCATCGGGAAAATGAATTCGATACAAATCAATGTGGTTCTCGTTTGCTTGTAGCCGTCTCACATGAAATCCCAACGCCCGTTTGTGAGGCGCAGAGAGGGGAGGAAGTTTGTTCTCTGTGGATCCTCTTCCCTGCAGCCTGTGGAAGCAGCCATGTTCCACATGTTCACAGGCTGGAAACACAAAGAGAATCCCACCAGAATCGGCAGGAATGAAGGAAATCCCTGAAATCCCTTTCTTATCTGATTCTACACGCTTTTATTATTCTAATTTGCTGAACCATCACGGGTAGGTAGCGATTAGTGTGGTCACCTCCAGAGGATGCAGAACAGCGGAGGAGCACGATGCACCTGCTCCTCTCCTGATTAATACGTCTTCGGTCCCAGCGTAATTGAATCACCAGCCGGAGGACAAAAACTTACACGGCACGAAGCAGCAGCGTTTCTTTTCCTGCGGCCAGAAAAGGAAAGCGAGCAGCTGTGCTGTCTGCTGCACTTAGCGTTTTGTTCTGCAGATCAACGGCAGATTTGTCCAGAGCGCCACCGCGTAGCTCTGACTGACCTTTTCATATTCATGTGCAGACGTCTGAGGCAGCCGCCGCCGCCGCCGCCGCCCGCCTGCTTCAGACGTCCTATTTTAGCCAAGATTCTCCCCGTTCACAATCAATGCTGCTCTCGTCAGTATTGACGAAGCCTTCCAGAGAAAAACACAGACCGCTCCTTATTTACCAGAGACTGCAAGACTGTGTTTAGGTTTTTATATATATCAGGGACTCCAAACAGAACCTATGACATTGCTCATGACCCATCCAGCGAGCGCCTCTTTAGCCTTTAAACCAGCCAGGCTCAAGCTTCTAAATGGCGTGTTTTGAGCAGCCAAATACCATAATGTCAGAAATAGATCACCAAGGTTCCTGTTCACCCAGATCACAGTAAAACATCGACAGTCGAGTGGTCCATTTAAAGAAGTTGGAAGACACTGCGTCCCAGCGTCGTCGGGTTCTTTTAAATCCACAATAAATCTTATAGTTGGTAAAGCCAAGTATATATTCTTCAGTGATGAATGTTGGTACTCTGGACCGACTATCGTCCTTGAAAATGATTTATTAATTTTCAAGAACTTCTAAACCTCAAGTGTGCAAAACACAAACGAACAAACACCTGGATTACCAAAACCTTGGCACCAGGCGCTCCTGGGAATCCTCCCTGGAGAGGATGTTGCTCCCTGAAAATCGATCCTCACTCGGCGTGTCGCCTCCTATCAGGAAAGCTGGACGAAAGCTTTATGTCCACCAGGGAACAATCTGCCTGCGTCACTTCTTGTTCTGCCATCTCTTCTTCCTCACACACACACACACACACACGCACACACACACACACACACGTTGACTCCTGCGGGGGGCCCTGCCACCGCGGTTCAGCAACAATGCAGAATTCTGACATGATTGATAAGACAGAAGTGAAGCTTTGATGTGGGGATAATGTTCAGGCAGAAGCTCTTTTCCAATCACAGCCAAAGAGAAGAGGACCAAAAGTTGATAAAGGAACAGCAGCTCTGAAGATGCGAGCTTCTCAATCCCTCCATCATCAGGCTGGTTAATTAAAATAAAGAGGGCTAGCGATCAAAAAAAAAAAAAATCCCTGAAAATGAGTATTGATGACCAGCACGCTGCAGCTGTACCCTGAGGTTCTGTTGGCATGTTAGCGTGCACGCTCTATTTAGCTACTGATGCTGCATGTTAGCATGGGAGCCATTAGAATCCAGCCCCTCTGGAACCAAAATAACGTCTGAGCTGTTTCATTGAGCTCAAACCTCAATAAAAAAAATTAATAAATCATCTGGCGCCAAGGTCAGAGGATTCCAGTGGAGATCTCTTACCACTTTATACTTGAGCTAAGTCCCAGATTAACATACATCATGGGAAGGATTTTTTATAAAATGCTGCTTTGTACATAAAGTACCGTGAAAAGCTTAGACAGAATGTGTGTGTTGGAGATAACGAGGATTAGTGAGACAATAACCGAAAATCTTGAATTTGCTTGTTTCATTTGGTATGAATAGTGAAGGAGCCCAGCCTGGCATATTTATCCACATCATTCTGAGAGCTTTAACACTGACGGGGCAGGAGGGAGCCGGTCGGCCGATGAGCAACTATTCCCTCCTCTTTTGGCAGGAATTGGAATTTTCTGGTACTAATAGTTTGATGATGAAATATCCTGTGTGTGTCACACTGCATGTAAGCAATATTATCTTTTCCTGGCCCATCAGACATGTGTCTTTTACAGGTGACAGGGCGGAACTTTACCAAGCATTTGCCTTTTGGGGGGCAGACATTTGCTTGACCCAGTGAGGGAAAATCTGGATCGTGCCGCAGATTCCAATAAAAGTTGCTTAATGGTCCTTGAAGCCAGCATTCATCAAGTGGGCAGGTCTACAGTGGATATAATCTTTTATATAGCTTTCATAAAGCTTTTTACACTAGTTGCTGCTGCCAGTTTAGCAGCTAAATCCCAGTTTATCTATGAGATCGCTTCAAGTGGAAACGCACAAATACTGGCAGCTGTTCTAACTCTGTCGGGCACAACTGGACTGATCAGATTTATCTGCTGCTTAAATCAGTTAGTATCTCCTCTATGGCACCTTCTATCACAGGAAACTCGTTTTGGAAGGGTTCTTCCTGGGTAGCTGCTCAGTAGGCGGGCGTGTTCGGAGAGTCCGGTTTCACTCCGTTCGGGTCTGATTCTCTCAGAATACAGTTCGATGGAACCAGCCATGAGAAGACCTGCACAGTTTTTCTAAAGTTCTTCCCGCTATCAAGCCTAATTGTTCAGTCCAGAAAGGTGCAGACCACTCCAGAATGTACTGACCTTCCCGTCTCCGACTGGCTGCTGAACCGCAAAAAGGAAATGCCATCGAAAAATGTGAAGGGGGTCAAACAAGACGTCTTCTAAAGGTCGCCTTTCTGTAGGTGCTTGACGGACTGTTTATCGTATCAGGTGCACGTTGGAAGGCACCAGATTTCCCTGTCGTCATCGCTATGCCCACCAGGCTGCACGGACTGAAACTCCCAGCTCAGATCAAAGCAGAGCAGCAGCGTCGTCCCCACCGAGCTCCGCTGCAAAGAAAAAGGATTCATCCTGCATGTACACCCCACCCTGCTGACTGCTTCGGAAAAAATAACTCCAGAATCTTCACATGCAGCAATTTCTGCAGATCAAAGCTGAGGGACTGGAAGGAAGAATCAGCTGAAAAGCTTTGATCTCGACATGAAAATACAGAATCTGCTGCCTGGGTTACAAAACAATCAGCAGCTGTCAGACAAAGACAGGGCTGATCTGTTATGACCCTCAAACATGCACCAGCACCACCGACAGCAGCCATGTGCAACGGCGGCGCTGCCGGTCCCGCTGCCGCGCGGCTCAACGGCCTGGTGGCGGTAAAATGGGACTGAATCAACCTCCAGAAATGACCCCTTGGTGTCTGCTACATTTATATGTTATTCACTTCCTGGGTGGCGCATAAACACTGTAAATTTCTTACCCCAACAACCCCCCACCGGTGAACACCCCTGGAACATTATTATATTATATAACATTAGATTATTATTAGAGAAAAGACGTCTTTGAGATAAAGCTGAGTCCAACGGTATCGTTTCGCCATCCCGTCACATGAGCCCGTTGTTATAGTTTCAAAAGGTCGGCTTTTTTCGTGACATCGTATTTTGACTCTATTCTCCTCCTTTGTTTTCCAACACCCACCCACAGGAACCCGACACATCCTCTCCTGTTTTATTAACCCGAAGCCTCACCGGGAGCTGCAAAACTGGCAGGGCCGTTTGCAACTTTACAAGCAGCTAATCTGAAGACAAATATAAACCCCGAGTAAATAATGACGGAACGTCTTAGAGAGCTGACGACCCGCAGGAAAAATGGTTGCATTTGCTGACAAACGGAAAAAGAAAGATGGAGCCCAGAAACTACAGCGGCATTCTTATACATTCAGTAAAGTATTTTGGTTCATTCATTGAGCTCTATGCAGTCTAGATTCTACACAGCTCTGATGTCTATAGTGACGTATCTTCTGTTTTATTTTCCCGTACAAACACGCTGGTGTCTCCTCCAGGCTCATATCAGCTGTTATCACCAAACAACAGGTTACTGTATTTACCTGCCTCAAGGGGAAGAAAAAAGCTGAACAACTCTCGTAGGCAGCTGTAAAAGAACTTATTTGGCGAAGCACCAGAAAATACAGCCACAAAGAAACAAATATGACATGTACTGAACCAAAAATCTCCATCCTTCCAGAGCAGAAGTTGTGGTATTTTCCCACATTGCCGAGCTTTGCTATTCCTGACCTGAGTACATTTATGCCTGGAACGGTTTCCAGAAGGTAATAAAACTATGTCTGCATGCACAGAACCTACACAACAACACACAGCCGCCCACACAATGGCAGAATTTAGCTCCACTCAGGTCCGATTCTCACCGCAGCGCAGTCTGCCAATCACACACGGCCTCTCCAAGGAGTAAATATTAGAACATGACTGACGACTGTAATTACTCCAACACCATCTTCTACCAGCACACGTCTCCTCTTCCTTTTGTCTGGCTGTATAAAACTGAGATTACCTTTTTCTGTCAATGCTAAACACAACCGAAGCCCAAGGAGCTAATCTACATTCAATGGCTGCTTCTCACCATTTCAAACAGCCTTTTATTCCACTTTTATAAGCCATTTCCATGTCTTGGACAGGTCACCGGGTCATCGCAGGATACACACCTGATGTGGCTTTGGACTGCGGGGGGCGCTAGAGAGCCTAAAACGGAACTTTAACTCCATCATTCTACCGTTTCATCTTCTAGATATCATCATTTCAAGACACGTCCGCCAACATTAACAATGACAAAGCAGCAACCGCCAGCATCACACTTTCTAAAGACGCTCCTTTGAAAAAGGGATTTGACAGAACATCCACTCAAAGTGAAAGATGCCCCCGGGTTGTCCGTGTTCACTGGGGTCTTGCCCCAACGGCAGATCTTCTCAAAAAAAAGAGCTCTCTGTCAATGTGTCAAAATCCTGGTTTAGGCTTTGACAGCCAGCACCGCCTATGCTTGTCCTCCTCACCCGTTCACATCTGTGCACGAGAGGAGCAGCAGTCAGGCATCAGTACAACCAGCAGCTTCTTTTCCATTTGGTCTTCTGATTCCTGGGCCTGGTTTAGTCCACAATTCTCTGGACCCCTGCTAGAAGTGCTGGCCCCTACTAGCAGCCTCAGTACCACCCCCTCACCAACACACAGCTTCACTACACAATCAAGAGCCGGGCCTCCTGAAGAGTACCAATACCTGCCCCACTCAGACACCCCAGGAGGGACAACCTGCCCCCAGCAGCACTCAAACCTACATGTTACTGGCAGGATTACAAAGGTTTACCCCTGTCTACCACAGCCCTTCCAGTGGGACGCTGTGGCCTCCACTCCGGGTGTTTGGGCCAACATTGACTCCGTCCACGGGTCAGCACCTTCAGGTATGTCTGCAGCTCCAACCAGACAGGTACCTGACATAACATCCACTCAGAGCTGAGGTGCAAAAGTGGCCTATTTCTGGTCATAACACATCACATGTTGTAAACTGTTGCAGAGATTCTGCGTTCTCAGGTGCGTGAGCCAAGAGATGGATTTCAAAAATCCCCAAGGAACAAGCTAATTTAAGCATCTTCCATTGACACCACCCCGCATTAATCTCTCCGGAATGATCACGTCTGTTTTCATGCAAAGCGAGACGGTATTTCTGCGGGCGCACATCCGACGTGACGCATCCTCCAGTTGTCAGTTTAAAGGGAGAAGTGGGAGCAACCGTCACGATTCCGTCATACATGAGCAGACAGCCCAGAGAGACGCTCCAGACCAAAGCTCTCTGCAGCCCCACCGCCGCCAAAATGAAGCCACGAAAGTCAATTCCTTTGGCCTGATTTTGATAAATATTTCACCCCAAAACCAAAGAGAATCCTACATAGTGAAGTTAATTGCGCAAGTGTTACGTATGTGGTGGTGAGTCGGGGAAACTGGCCGGAGCAGGGGGAGAACCCACGAATGCTTCGTGCACCCGGGACAGATGTGAGCAGCCACGGACGCTTTAGGGGCAGCAGAATATCAGAGCGCTGCAGGACAGTTAAACAATGTCTGGTTAAACCAGTAAATAGAGCAAAGCTGCATCACTGGCAACAGTAGCCAGAAACAGGCGAGCAAACACAAGCTAATGACACCGAGAAAAAGTGAACCTTCCGCAGTGGTCGGTAGATTCCTCAGCTGGAAAACTAAAACTTGACTTTTATTTGCTTTTTATTATCACCTGAAAAACAACTACGTGATAGAGATTAAAGAGGCCCGCCACAGTGTGTATTAGCCAATTTGTATTTCACGTAACACTAAACAGCAACAATCAAGTCACTTTGCCAAATTATTCTTCTGAATTGTTGTGGTGAGATGACTTTTAAGGAAAAGCTTCCCATACTTCTATGGAACGCGGGCCTTTGTGGCACGTCGGCGCCCGTTTGGTCCATCAGAGGCAGCTTTGCTTCACCCTGACAGCACGGTTCCTTGCAGGTATCAGTATCAGAGCCGAGGTCATGGAGGCCAACCGGCCCAGCTTGGTTCCACCGAGACGACCACCTGGATGCAGAGTGGCGCGGTCCGATTGCTACACAACAGGGAGCGTGACCTACATGACGGTAACAGACCTCCTCTCAAGGATCTCTTTCCTCCTGACTGCAGCCCACCACCCGAGGGTGCTGGAGACGCTCTGGCCTCACTTTTGTGGAGCTCTCGTGTTTTCCCTCTTGGCTGATCCTGAAACTCCGGACGCTGAGTTGCCTGGGAGGTTTAAAGCTAATGCTCCTAGCCCTCCCCACTCCTCCAACTCCCCCGTATGGTGACGTGGAGGCAAAGTGAAACGTGGACGGAGCAAATAACAACATTAAGCCATATGACACAGGTCGGCCCCCCTCCCCACTCCGGCAGAACTCCGTCCGGGTGCTTACCTGTTCTGCCAGCCCTGGATCAGATTGGTGTATTTGCTCAGCACTCCTTCCACTTTGCGCGCCTGCTGCGGATTCACGCTGTTCCCCAACACGGATCCGCGACCGCCTCCTGCTCCAGCCGAGCCGCCCAGGGAGCCGGAGCCCGGGCTGTGCGACCCGGCCCGGCCGAGCTTCCTCGACGCGGAGTTCGATGAGGAAGAGTTGGGCTTGTTCGTCCCGGGATGCGGGCTGCTGAGTGCCTTGTCCATCTTGGCGACGGGACGGCGGAGAGCAGGAGAAGCAGAGGAGGTGGAGGGGGAGGACGGGGGAGGACGGGGGAGACGGGGGGGGACAGAGGCAGCAACAGCGGGGACGAATTCAACAGCGCATAAGTGGTGAAGAGAACGATGGCTGGTGAACTAAGCCGAAGAGCGGTCGAGCGCGCTGGCGTTGCTGCGCCGCTGGTTTGCGCGTCTTTCCGTGCGTGAGAGAGCGGACATGATCCTCGGCGGCGTTCCCGACCCGCTCTCTCCTCCGCAGTGCGTGTCACTGAAGGGTCTCCACCAGCGTTGGTCTGCCAGGAAGGGAGAGCAGCGCGTAAACACGCCCACTCGCCATGGACGCGCCCCCGGAAATTACAATATCGTTTCTCGCATCACCAACACCCCCCCATGAGAAAAAGTTAACAGTCCTGCAGACATCAGCTGGAAAATACTCAGATGACTCACAGAGGAGGCTTCCTGCGGGAGGGGGACGCGACGCGACGCGACGCGATGCGACGCGACGCGACGCGACGCGACGCACGTCCGTGGGAATATAGGCCAGCGATGTTGCGTAACAGGACTGTTGCTCTCGACCTCCTGATGTGGCCCGAGTTGGCTGTAAATCATTAAGGATGCTTCATAAAGGAGGACGCAACGTTGAAACCCAAATCATTAAATGTGTAAAACGGTGTCTCTTTTTACGAAAACCTCACACTGACTCGCTGATGATTAAAACGGAAATATATTAAATACTGTAGAAAAATCTCTGGTTTTGCGCCTTCATCTTTCAATCCTGCATCGAACCAGATTCCTGTAAAAAGTCATAAACACCATAAACATTCCACCCATGAATGATTATTTGGAGTAAAAACAAGCTAACAGTTAGCCGTTAATGACTGCATCAAAAGTCATTACTGTTAAAAAAAAAAAAAAGGAGAAATGTTACAATTTATAGACAGGAACGTCAAATAAATCACAGAATTACAAAACACCATTTAATCCTAATTTACAACTGCCAAAAGACTCTGAATTAATATAATCACCACCAGGGTTACGTTAGGGTCAGGGTTTGGGTTAGGTTAGGGTTAGCATATCATCAGCATGGCCACGGAGCAAATTCCTAATCACAAGTCACTGCAGACACAGAATGAGCCGCCGCAGGGCTGTTTCAGGACCGTTTCGGGTCTAAAACAGGAGATCCTGGTGATCCGCAGCCCACCAATCTGCTCTAATCGAGTCCTGTGTCAGTCCAATCAGATTTACTGCAGCTGCGACTGGACGGGCGGCTTCCTCATCTTCTGCTAGCGCCTCCGCTCGCACCGAAACATCTGCTTTTTAGGAAAGAAGAGCTGTAGCGGGAAGATAAAACCCCCATCCCTCTATCCTTTCCAGAATCGTCCAGTCAAGACTGTCGTGCTCGCTGGGGTCAGAATCACTGTCACTGCTGAGTCACACAGCTTGAGATGCGATTGGAAATCCACTCAAGCGTCTGGACCTGCTGTGGAGAATTTCAATCAGGCCTGTTGTGTTTCGTCAGCCATCCCGTCACTGTCGCCTGCTGTGCCAGCGTGTCTGTTCTGGGCTCTGGAGGAGACGCGGCTCACAGTGGAAAGAAAATGGGTCTAATTTTAGAACTGGGAATTGTAATGAGAATATCCCCACATTTAAGGCTATTGGCAAAGAATCTGATGTTGTAGCTCGGCCTCGTCATCAAAATTTGGATTTTCCTCTCCCTTACAAATGGTTGGAACCCCGAATAATTTCTCCTCTGGGATTATCTGGGTCTGTTTGTTTTGGGAACATTTTATCTGCGGCCGACGCGGCTCTGAAATGTCTCTGTTCTTTGAAAATGAGATTATTAGGATTTCTCTCCTTTTTTAAAACCCTTATATTATGAAAGCCTTTTCTCATTTTAAACGTATGCGCATTTAAACTACAGCCTCCATTACCCACATAGAGCGGTAACCTCAGCAAAATGGACCTTAGTGGAGAGAAGGGAGCGGCTCACTCTGTACTCTGACAAGGTCGACAGACTGTTTGTATCTCTCAACATACATATTCATTAGGCTGTATGGTGGAGAGAGCAGCCCGTGCATACATATCTTTGAGCTTTATCGGCCAAAAACATCCAATTAGCCCAGAGTTGCCTCTCCAAATGACCCAAAATCACCTCAAACCTCACCAAAGCTAACTGATTTAGAGAAAACCTGCCCGGTAATAGCTTAGTGTTCTTTTCTTTTGCCTTTGTCTTTCTATACATTAATATCAGTAATACTGTTTACAGCTCCGTGCTTGTTCCCAAGAAGGTGGACTATCAGTATATTCCCTTTTACAGATATAAGATCATTAAAAATGGCAGAAGGTCATTATATATATTTCTTGTTTCCATGATAGATTCTGTATTTTCTAACTTTCTAACCAATTTTTCCTGAAGTGTCTGACACCTGAGTTAAAGGTCATGGTTAACGCTGTCACATTAATGAGCCCAACACAGGCTAAAAGAGCAAAAGTTGGTCAAAGGCAAAGGAAGGAAGTGAATACGCTCTAAAAGATGAGCCCTCGTGGGCTCAATTATGGCTCAGCTGTACGGAAATACAGGAGCCCCGATGTGTGTGTTAACGCCTCACTTTCCCTGTTTGTCACAGCAGTAGGGAGCTACCAGCTAATGGAATAGTCCAGGAGCCGGAATAGTCCAGGACCAGTCCAGGAATAGTCCAGGAACAATCCAGGAATAGTCCAGGAATAGTCCAGGAGCCAGAATAGTCCAGGAATAGTTCGGTAACAGTCCAAGAACAGTCCAGGAACAGTCCAGAAATAGTCCAGGAATAGTCCAGGAGCCAGAATAGTCCAGGAATAGTTCGGTAACAGTCCAGGAACAGTCCAGGAATAGTCCGAATAGTCCAGGAACATCCAGGAATAATCCAGGAATAGTCCAGGAGCCAGAATAGTCCAGCAATAGTCCAGGAACAGTCCAGGAACAGTCCAGGAATAGTCCAGGAATGGTCCAGGATAGTCAGGAGCCAGAATAGTCCAGGAATAGTTCGGTAACAGTCCAGGAACAGTCCAGGAATAGTCCGAGAATAGTCCAGGAACAATCCAGGAATAATCCAGGAATAGTCCAGGAGCCAGAATAGTCCAGCAATAGTCCGGTAACAGTCCAGGAACAGTCCAGGAATAGTCCAGGAATGGTCCAGGAATAGTCCGAGAATAGTCCAGGAATAGTCCAGGAATAGTCCAGGAAGCAACTCAGTGGGATGAGAGAGGACTCTGACAGAAGCAACATTTTGTGCTGCTCACGCGCTCTCTTCTGCTCCACAACCAGCTCAGTTTTCGTGCATTATCTGACTTTCGGTTTTCATCAGTTCATATTTTGCTTATTTGGAACATCAGACACGTCGACTGGCCATAAATCCAGTTTCATCATCTATTTTTGGGTAAATGTGACATTTTCAACAGAGTGCAGGAGTCCTGACAAACTAACACTGTTGCATTTCTATTCTTAGATGTGTAACATCTCTTATTTCTAATTAGCGCCAAATGTCACTAATTAGCTGTCCTAATTAAAATTGGTGGGAAGCTCGACTAGTTGCCAGTAAATGAATGCAGCTAATTATCAAAATCAGCCCTGCAATCCTGCTCTTAAGGGGGTAAATTCACAACTGCCCTGATCTCTTGTGAATATAATTTGCATCTGTTATAGCTAGTTAATAGTTTAATCCTCCTTAGTTAATAGTTTAATCCTCCTTTGCAACTTTATTTCATTTCCTTTTATTCCCACATGTGCTGGTACCATAAATATTCACTGTAAGAACGTCTTTAAAATCCTGAACCGCAGTTTGTGTTTGTATCAAATGATCCGGTGTGAATGGCTGGTAATCAGGCTGGTAATCAGGCTGGTAATCAGGCTGGTAAACTGGCTGTAATCAGGCTGGAAAACTGGCTGGTAATCAGGCTGGTAAACTGGCTGGTAAACTGGCTGGTAATCAGGCTGGTATCAGGCTGGTAAACTGGCTGGTAAACTGGCTGGTAATCAGCTGGTAATCAGGCTGGTAAACTGGCTGGAAAACTGGCTGGTAATCAGGCTGGTAATCAGGCTGGTAATCAGGCTGGTAAACTGGCTGGTAATCAGGCTGGAAAACTGGCTGGTAAACTGGCTGGTAATCAGGCTGGTAATCAGGCTGGTAACGCTGGTAAACTGGCTGGTAATCAGGCTGGTAATCAGGCTGGTAACTGGCTGGAAAACTGGCTGGTAATCAGGCTGGTAATCAGGCTGGTAAACTGGCTGGTAATCAGGCTGGTAATCGGCTGGTAATCAGGCTGGAAAACTGGCTGGTAATCAGGCTGGTAACTGGCTGGTAATCAGGAACAAATACAGATGGTTTAATAGCACCACCTGCTGGTCAAGCACGTACACAACAAGCCCTCGCAGGCTGCTCGCGTCTGCCACTATTATTTTGATCATGAACCATATTCTCTTTAGTCCAGTGTTATTGTCTATTTCACCCCACTGCTTTGGCCACATTTCCTTCATTTCCTCTCTAATAACACCCTGGATTTCTGTTTTACTAAAACTAAGGTGTCAAATTCATTCATTCTTCCGTTATTACAAAGATGTGAATATAATCTGGTGTGGGATCCTCTCTCTGTTCCCAGTGACGTAAATATATTTCTATTTTTTTCGGTAGCCTGTGGAGTGGCCTAGTTTCTTAATAAAGGGCATGCACGCACGCGTGCACGCAACATTATAAACTACATTTCCCAGAGTTCCTCAATACTCTAACTGTCCAATTACGGAGCTGCTCTTGTTGGCCATGTGTTGTGAGACTGCCACCGGACGGCTGCATGTAGAAAGTGCAGGATCACGGCGGCGCGCGCACACACACACACACACACACACACACACACACACACACACACCACACACACACACACACACACACACACATGTCATGCAGACAAGAGGCAACCTCAGACATGTAGGGATGGATTAGACACCGTCGTCATGTTCCCGGGTGTTTTCTATGCACTGCTGGCGGGCTTCCTGGGGGCCGTGGCGTCGTCGACGGCTAAGCTGTCCCTGGGAGCCGACTATCTGAAGGGGGTGTGTGAAACCGGACTCCGGACATGGGGAGAGCAGCGGAAATTTCGACAGGCGGACGAAACTAGCGCCTGTGACCGGGTGAGGCGTCGTTAAAGTTCATTATTAATGCGTTGCGGAGGCTGCGGTGAATCGTGCCAGGCAGACGCGTGAAGGGGGAGATTTCCCTTTGAGAAATCAGTCCCAGTCGTCTCCCCCGCTGACTCCTCAGCATCAGCACCAGCACCAGCACCGGCGTCACCATGAGCACCAGCATCAGCATCGTGCCGCAGCGCGCCCGCGCCGTGCCCGTGTGCTTAATGACAATGCAGAGAGTGAGGACACAATTGTGTTACCGCAGTGCTTTTGAGCCGGGCTTGTTTTGAAATAACCCTTACGAAGGTTTCAGAAAGAACCATTAGGTCCTCGGGGGCTTTTGTGACCTTCACTCTCTCCTTTCACGTCACGGAGTGACGTCACCGCCCGCGCACAGCTCTGTTCGTCACCTTCAGCTTTCTCCGGTTCATCCTAACAGGGAGATGGGGAGGGGTCCATCACGATACAAACATTTACAAAGATGATGTTTATTCTGAAACCTGCTGTCTGATCACATTCTCAAAACCTCCTTACAACCATATCATTTGTGGAACGATCAAAACACTCCGGCTCCGCACAGACCAGGACTCAGCCGTTATAATTGTTCTCCTCCAGCTCCACATCCCCCTGAGGCTCCTGTGTGGAGGGCTGCTCTTCACCTGCAATGCTGTGATGTGGACCTTCCTGGCCAAAGCTCTCAGGCACTCGTCTTCCTCCACCTGGACCACTGTGACCACCACTGCCTCTAACTTCATATCTTCTGTGAGTGACACCTGCTTGTTTCGATCTTCCCCCCCCAAGTGTAGCAGGCCAGACTCAATATCGTCCATTTTTTGCAGGCGTTCCTTGGGCAGCTGATCTTTGGTGAAGCCCAGATTACACTGTGGTGGGTTGGCATCTCCTTGACCTTCTCCGGCCTGCTGGTACTGCAGTGGGTCTCACCGCAGGATGCGCAGCAACACACCGTCACCAAGGATGAATAATCAGCCTCGTCTCCACCCGCTGACTCCTGCCCAGTTTCCTCTGATTCGTACCTTTCGCCAAAGAAAAGTATTTTGGTAATTACACCTTATTAGCTAAACACCCCATTCTCTTTAGGAATGAGTAGAATTCCCATGCAGGAGGAAGAGCTGTGCCAGCTCAGCTGAGGTGCAGCCCTCTTCAGGCCTCTTCTAAAATCCAACTGCAGCACAGCTGGTGGAGACAAGCTAATGGATTCCTGAAGTCGTTTTTATCTCTGCAGGCTTATGATGATGCAAAAATTAAGCTAGCTTTAGTCAACAAAGCACATCAATTGTGGAGCTAACAGACAATATGTGAGGAAAAGATGTGGTCCCAATGAGAAAGCTACCAGTGTCATTGGCTATGGATGCTATGCACATGCCGTCAGCATGAAGCAGCACATGCTGCACGTTATGCAGTTGTCTGAGGACGAAAGCTGTCTTGGAGTTACCGCAACACTCGCATAATTTATGCATGCTCAAGAAGAAGATTCTAAATGCAGCAACTATTAGAGGAGGCATACTGACACTTTCATAATGCTAATGTAGCACTGAAAGACTGGGCTCTGGTCTGCTTCACTCGTCACCTGCGTCTCCAACCTTTTATTTGCTGTTCTTAACAGCTTCAATGTGAACACACGAGCATGGCTCACAAGGCAGCTCTTCTTACGATACGTGTGCACGTTCCTAGCTTGAACATCTCACACCAAAGCAGAGTGTAGCATCACTCACCCTCAGTGAGTTGCGCCCCAACATTTCCCCAATGAACGAGGCGTGACTCTTTTGGTTCCAGTCCCCCATCCTCCACAGACTAAAGGTTCCCCCGATTTCACTGGAGCTGTCAATGCAATAACTTTGTACTCATGTAAGCAACAGGAAATGACATCATGTGCTTCTAGAAGGTTCTTTAGCTTAAGTCAGCTAAATCTATTTACTGAAGTCCACTTACACTGCCTGAACATATCACGGAAGTGTTTTATTTCACATTAGTTAACTTGAAAACATATTATATTCCTGCATAATGGTAGCTGATAACATTTTGTATTGTGATTCACGTGTGTCCCATAATGTGATGGCAGCCGTGAGGCAGCACGCAGGGCTTCTGCTCCACACACGTCAGCAGCCACAGACGATGTACACTCACTATGTGCTCGCACCTTTTGGGGATATGTGGTATGTTTTTGGTTCACGGACAAAGATAAATGCCTGGAAAAGGCGCATGGTTGTGGATTCAGTAGAGAAGTGGATAACAACTTATTAGCAATAGCAGAATGTTATCTTCAACCAGTGGAAAAGGATTTCATTTCAGTTTAGGGAGAACTTATTCAGCCACAGTGGGGGTGTTTTTTCCTCCAGATGTTAACAGGAAGCCGCTCGGTTTGATGAAAATCATGAACTTAAGTTAACCCTGAGAAGAAAGCTTGAAAGTGTTCCATGAGATTAGAGACTGATGTGAATCAGCCATCAATGTGTTGTCGCCTCCATTTCAACTACTGCCCAATGATGACATTTTAAAAAGATCATAAATCACAATAAATAAACTCACGCACCCAGAACAAGATTTGCCTCTGCATCAGTGTTTGTGTGTTTTTATTTCATTCTCCTCACCAGTGAAATTGGTCGAGTCGTTCCAGACCAGCAGAGCTGCTGTGTTGTGTTGCTCCTTCTACGACCCAAAGCCTTGACCTCAAACACCACATTTCCTGATTCCAGCACGGCCATCAAACAGTTCCAGCATTTTTTACAGTTAAATGCTTCGAGCTTTGAGGTTCTAATTTTTAAGAATATGCAACATTGAACATCTGCACCTTTTAAAACATGGCGGCTCCATTCAGGGCAGCAACCACGACGACCTGCATGAGCCACAGGTGAACCACAGCGCTCAGTTTATTGCTTTATTCCCCGACCGTCCCTCTGAGCCGCTGATGGTTGACGACTGTGAGCAAACACGTTGGCATCGATGCTCCTGGAACTGTCGACGCCAGCACGCAGCAAAAAGTGGGAAAAAAAAGAAGCTTTTAATGAGTGAAAAACAAAAAGATTCAAATTTTCACGAGCTGTTTAAAATAAAGTTTTATTTAGTGTTCCCGAGATAGCAGTCGAATAGGGAATCGAACCCATCCACTGTTGGTGCAGGTCCACCTAGATGGGAGCGCTGGGTGTGTGTGGAGGCATCTCATTCTGTCACGTTGTCATGGAAATGGTCCGACAGGCTGCAGGAAGAAGGAATTCAGTCCGGATGCTGCTTAACAAGTGCTTATTGTCCAGTCGCACCTGCAGCTCGTTCCTCAGTCAGCTCCACAAAGGAACGACATAAAAAACGAATCAACATTTACAAGGTGGTGTCTTGGAGCCCGACACATCTAACCATGTCAGTGTAGCCGCGTCTGCGCTCCTTTCATACGATGTACTGGTAGACGTCAGCCTTGCCGTGGTCCGGCACCACGAAGGGATTCAGCCAGCTGATGGAGAGGGGGTGGCCAAACACCACCTTCATATTCATCCACTTCGACTTCTTGGCCCATCTTCGCTCCTCCTTCTTGAGCTGCTCGATGCCCTGTGAGGACAAGATGGACCAAACAAGGAGGACATGTTAGCCTGGTGCCTCCAGTGGTGGGTGCACACACAGAAACACTGTCATCACGGTAGGTGTCTGTAGATCAAAGACATCAAAGAGCATCGAGCAGCTCACACGTTAGGAAGGGTGAAGTCATGGAGGGACTGGACGAGACGTGAACTCGTGTCCGCCTTTACTCACCGTCTCATCACTGCAGATAGAATGGACCTGGGTCCCGAACATGACGGCCGTGAAGATCAGAAAGAGGAGCCCCTCGAAGCAGAGGAGGATGAGGAGGATGACGGTTGCCGGTGGAGAAAAATAGCTGCACTCTGGAGGGAGGAGCAACAGCATCACAGTCAGCGCACACGTACGGCTGTCGGAGCCTAATTACAGACTCTCTGAGAGCTCTGGCTTATTCTAAAGGCCTGTTTATTCAGTAGCAACCAAACCTGTCCCTCTCAACAGGTCAATATGGCAACAGTTCACATCTCCACACTAGTTTACTCACTTGTCCAGTCTTGGTCAAAGCAGAAAACAAAATGGAAGGCCGCCATGATTAGTGCATGGAAGGATATGAGTGCGATATACATCTGGTAAGAGAGGTAGGACAAAAGACAGCATTAACGTTAACCGATTCACCTAATGTGGTCTGAAACCTGAAACGGTTTATTGTGCAAATGGCAGGCAAAGGTCTGGCCTCCCTGGAAGATGAAATGAGTCCCAAATGTGCAAAGTCACCCTGCAAACCTTTTTATTTGCGTCGGATATTTTCAGAATAACAGAAAAGTCCTGCAGTGGATGTCGGGCTAGCTAAACTACCAGGATGAAAAGGGTTGTAAATCCTGAAGTTTCCAACCTTCTGTGTCCTGCTGGGGCCATCAGGCTTCAACAGAAGAGCAGGAACACACGCGACATGTTACACGTGTGACATGTTACGCGTGTGCGACATGTTACGCGTGTGCGACATGTTACGCGTGTGCGACATGTTACGTGTGTGTGTTGCCACATTGTCGTCTCACCGTGAAAAGCACAAAGTATTTCTGGTTGTTCTCTCCGACGCAGTTGTTCACCCAGGGACAGTGGTGGTCCATCTTTTTGATGCAGCGTTTACACACACTGGACACACACACAAAGCAGAGATAAGGTCAGTGAGGTAGCGTAAAAACGTACAAGCTACCCTCTCAGTGGACCCCGACACTTCAACCATATCAACACATTTATAGATGTCCAGATATAAACCCATTTATAGACAGTGTTATACTCCAACACTGGAAGTTTGGACCGCAGTTGTTGATCCAAGGATGATTCCTAAACCACATATTTAAGAGAATGAAACCACACTGACGCTCATCCGGTCTGAAATGCTCAGTGATATTTTTGTGCTTCTGCTAACATGAGATCCCAGTGAAGCATCTCAAGAGGATCCCTGTATCATCAGGCACACACACAGAAAGGTAGAGGGTGGATTAAACAGCGGATCCACCGGCACCCCCTGGTACCTGCAGTGGTGAGCTCTGTCTGGCTTGATGCTGCAGCACTTGGGGCACTTGTACACCACCTGGCCTGGCTTCAGCTGCAGGCTTTCGATGAATTCTTTGGTAGCGTTTCCTTTGGGCACCGCGCCCTGAGCAAGAGATGGAGACAAAAGCATTAAAAGCTGCAGAACTTTCTGCTCTGACGGGAGGAAGCAACAAAAACTTTATCAAACTTTATCAACAAAATCATTTTCCTGAATGATAAATTACCGAGTTAAAAATAGACCTAAACCAAAAGAAATACTAATCAAAACTTCGACAGGATAAGACAATGTTGTAAAACTAACCGGGTCTGTGCACATGGCCTTGGCGTGAGAGGCGAGGGCGAGGAAAGCCAGTGTGCTGAAGATCAGCCCGTTGAAGAGGCTGTACGCCATGTTTTTGGCGGGCAATAGCAGGACGAAAACCACCACAAACTCTGCATAGAAAACCAGGAACCAGGTGATGACGCCGCACACGATGCCACATCCATCACGAATGAACCACATGGTGTCGGCGCCACTGCGGGGCGGGGGAGGGGCGCAGTGCTCGGGCTTCAGGTAGCCAGCTTGCCGCTCGATGTCCCTGGTGCGGTGTGCTGCGCTCTTCATCCTAGCGTGCCCGTGGCTCCAGCCACATACTGTAAAATCTGATGGGGAGGAGGACGAGGACGAGGACGAGGACGGGGGGAATGAAAGACTGGAATTAGAAAAGAGCCTCACATATTACAATATGAACAACTATCATGGCATTTCAACAGGAACAATCCCATCAGCTCCCACACACTTAAATGTCATATACATTTTAGGTGTCCACTTTAATGCCTGTATGTTTTAGAAACTTGGCGTTTATCACCAGGTAACTTTAAGTTGCCACACTGGTGGTCTAGAGCATGTTTATGTGTGTTTATGATGAGCTACTTTAGGTTAACGAGGACATGCAGGTTAATGTAAGATGAGCATTAATTAATAACTGGTGCTGTGCCACAACAATTCAGAGCTCCAAATGTCTGATAAATACAAAGAAAATAGGCAAGAATGAGACAGTGAATCAGCACAATGAGGCCCAGGAAGCATCAGCCGATGCAGGATAAATGACATCAGAGGGCGAAACAGCTGCAAACTGCTGGTGAAAGCAGATCTGGTCTAAAACGAGTCCGTAAAAACAAGGAACTAAATGTTATGGCTGCAATAGTTGCAGATGGCTCAGTCATATTTTGTACAAATAATCTACCCCAGAGACAGAAAAGTCATCAAAATTCAATCAAAACGCAGCACAATCAGGCAGAAATTAATCAACTTCCCCTGGATGGATTTAATTAAAATTCACTGGCATATTTCACCTTCGGTGCTGATATTTACCTCTTTTATATGGGCTCACAGAGGTGGGCATCATTACTCTGGTGGCTCATTACTGAGACCCAAACTAACATATAACATAACAAGTCTCCAGCACTCGTGATTCCCACAGGATGAACTCTACAAAATACACAGGCGTCATCTGCCAACAGTTCCTGCACCAGTTTTAGCTTGATGAGAATTTAATGGTGATGTTAGTACAGAAAACTGCTGCTAAACACCAGCAAGAAGAAGAAGGTTTGAAAATATCCTGACAAATAAAACATAAAATAACCGGAGGGAAATAGGTGACGACGAGGTGTCGCTCAAGTTTGGCCTTTAAGTGTAGAACCTTGATTAGAAATACACCTCCATGTTGGACAGAACTTTAACAATGAGTTAGGACAGTTTACATGTCAAATCTTGAAGTCAAACTCAAACGAAACCCAAATTACCGCCGTTACTCCTCCACATGTAAGTGATTCACTCTCCTGACGGACAGGTTTTACTCTGCACGGGTGAGAGACTAAACCTGATCTAGTGGTGTCATGATGATCATTGGTTTTAAGCCTGTCTGGAACTCTGCTAATGAGGAACAAGAGCTGGATGTTGCAACACAGAGGCACATCAGGCAAAAGCAGATGGATGAAAGAATCTATGATCCCAGACCTGAACGCCAAGAACCGCCAAGACCTCATTACCATGACAGAACACAAAAGGACCCTGCAGAACCCCCCCTCCCCCATCCCTGACTGGGAGAGCTGACAGCATTGGGAACCAGGCCCCACAAGGCCAATGTTTAAGCTCCATTTGGAATAAGAATGTGACAGCCAGTGACAGGAAACATATAACGCAATAAATACATTCAGTTCTTCCCAGAGGAAATAAAACTACAAGTGTAAAGTATACATGCACGGTGGCGTCAAAGGGTTAATACCTGTGATACGGGTCAGTATAGGAGGACACACACGCGCACACACACACACACACACACACACACACACACCACACACACACACACAGATGACCGTTTTGCACAAGCTGAAAATTGACATCTGCCAGGAAACATCCCTTCACACTTCCTAAAGGAACAGTGCCAATAAATGATCTGATGAATAACGACCATAGTCCCGGACCTGGACCCGGACCGGGACCTGGACCCGGACCGGGACCCACCTCAGCTGTGGAGACCGATTTTACTCGTTCAATAAAACGATGCTATCACCAAAAACGATAATATTGCTAAAAGAACCGGTCAAGTGTTATGAGTTTAGTTACATTTAAATGTCTAAAATTACCATTATATTTTCTTGGATTAGATGGTGGTGTTTTAGTGATCTAATATTAATAAACTGGCGGAAATAAAACAGGAAGTAAATGTGGCAACTGAATGGGAAAACTGGATCTCAAGTCTGCATCTAGACTCTCGGGCTACTTTAATTATAACATACCTCGTAGTATCCTGATCGGTAGACAAAGTTCCTTTCGGTCCTGTACGCGTAGGTTTAAATTTAAAAAGAAAAGAAAAGAAAATGACGAGCAAAGCCGCCTCTCGGTCGGTTAGCGCGATCCCAGCTAGCCTCTCCGGTCTGCGGGGCTCGGCTCCGCTTTCACCCTCGCCTCGGATTCGACGACACTAAATTTGTCAGTTTGTTCGTGGACTCTGTAGCCCGACCGGGTCATGCAGCACAGCTCTGCCTTATTTCAGCAGGCTTTTCTCTGGGTGCTGATCGCAGCCGTCGGTGGAACAACACACGGCGCAAACGAGGAAGTCCGAGATCCCGGTGTTCCCCGTTCGCTGTCTGTCAGGAGCACTTTCTCCCAGGCTCAGCTCATATAAATCACTATAAATATTGGACAACCGCATTTAAAGCATCATGGGCTGGTTAGCTGATTGTTTTGGGAGAGACAAACTTGATTTCTCCAAACATCCTTACTATTATTTTTACAAATGGCTTCTTTAAGGAAAGAGATTTAGATTCGAAAAAAGTTGATATGATTATGTTCAAGTTAGCCATTCGTGCGTAGCTTAACACTTCGATCGAAATGTTAAATGTCAGGGCTTCAGTCGTGAAAAATAACTGCATTTAACTGAAAAGGTGGATACATGGAATGAGTCCCTTTTACCCATTTTGTAACTCGGCCCAAACCATGCTTCTATTGTATTTTTTTGTGAAATTACATTTGTTAAAAAAAAAAAGAAATCCGGAAGCGTTCAGACATGGGTCGTCGCCTTTTGATGACGTAGTTCTGCGGCACAAACACATGATTCCGACCGATTTTACATGATGGCAGCAGTAGAAGTCAGTGAAGCTGAAAAAGTTTACATTTTGCATGGTATACGGGTAAGGTTTTTAAATTTTATCATTTGAAGTTTAATTCGCATTTGGTCCTCTGGATCTCTAAAGCAGCGTTTACTGATTTTGACGTGCTATTCGCTCGCTATGCTAGCTTCTGCTAACTGAAGCATTGTTGACATGATTCTTGCTCTTAGGATGACTTAAGGGTGGATGGCCGAGGCTGTGAGGATTACAGACACATGGAGATAGAGACGGACGTGGTTTCCAACACTGACGGCTCTGCCAAAGTCACACTGGTAAGTACAGTATATTAAAAGCAATATTATTGGCTTAAGTGCCATACATCATGTTGACACAGACGCTCAGAAATATCTCCTTACCCACAAACATCACTTCCAAATGTGTAGCCTCCTTCTGTCCAACATTAAATCCATTATTGTTGTAAATGCTTTTACAGGATTACTTTTACAAGGCTTTTGTGTTCTTTTTAGGGACATACTGTCGTTCTAGTAGGGATTAAGACCGAAATAGGGAAACCAAGGCCCATGGTACCAAACGAAGGTTACTTGGAGTTCTTTGTTGATTGGTGGGTATGTTGATTAGACCTTTTTAACTTTGGATATTCTAGTGTTTTTATGAACTGCCACTAGGTGGTGGTGTTGTGCCTAACATGTATTTACTATATTTCAATATAGCATATTTAAAATCATCTTAATCTAACAGATGACTCTTGTCCCATCACCTGTTTATTCTATTTCTAATTTCTAGTTCAGCAAATGCAACTCCTGAGTTTGAGGGCAGAGGAGGTGAAGAGCTGGGCACAGAGCTAAGTAACACCCTGTACCGAGTCTTTAATAACAAACACAGCATCGACCTGAAGAGGCTCTGCATCAGTCCAGGAGAACACTGCTGGGTGCTGTATGTTGATGTGCTGGTGAGCGAGTCCAGATGCTTCTGGCTGACTGAAACAGTTGGGCTATTGGATATGTAGGTTTCAGATCCAACCATGAAGTCTCGCATGAACATTTTTCCACAGCTCCTGCAGTGTGATGGAAATCTTTACGATGCCATGTCGATCGCTATCAAGGCCGCTCTTTTCAACACAAAGTAAGAGTTGATTTGGCTTGAATGGATCCGCTGATTTACGTTATATCTGACAGCTATTCTTGTGACAATTTTCTTGACAGAATCCCCAAAGTTTTCATATCATCTGATGATGAAGGAGGAAAAGACATAGAGCTGTCGGATGACCCGTATGACTGCATGAGGCTTAACGTAGAGAATGTCCCTTGTATAGTGACGCTGTGCAAAGTAAGCTCTGCTGTTTTTACACCCGCCATAACACAGAGGCAACACGCACACTCACAAGCCATCTCGTTTCGCCGTAGGTGGGCCACCGCCACATCGTTGATGCCACTCTGCAGGAGAAGGCGTGCTCTGTGGCGAGCCTCATCATGTCTGTCACACACAAGGGCACGGTCACCTGCACACGTAAGGTGGGAGGGGGCAGCCTTGATCCGGAGAGCATCTTTGAAATGACAGAGGTGAGTCCTCTGTCAGGGCCTCCTCACTGGAGCTGCTGGAATTTGATTTTTTTCATTTTTACATTAAACATTAATATAGCTTTAGCTAAAATGCACAGGTATGAAGTGTTAAATCAACCTTTTTGTGTGTCTTTCCAGCACAAATTGGACTATTTTGTGTTAAGAGAATCGTAAACCTGTGAATTTGTTTAAGTTCTGCAGAAATAATGCCTTAGACATTAAATGGTGTGAGCACCAACAAAAGCCAAAAATAAGCAGCTGTGGTGGATAAAAGTTAGTGGAAGAATGTGGCCAATGACAGTTGCTCTTGGTTTACTCCTCTTGACAGATACTGTAGATGTCCAGTTATTACGCAATCGCCCTCAGTTCATTTCCTAACATTTTCTGCTTTTCATTAAACTGTTTTGTACGAACGTATGAGGTGTCACACCAAATGCTTTTCCCATTTCCAGGCAGGTAAACGAGTTGGGAAGGCTCTTCATGCTCCACTCATGAAGCTTCTCGAGCAGGAGGAGAGTTTGGGAAAGAAGCAACAGAAAGTTGGCTTCTTCGGTTAAGTTTGCTGCATGTGTACATGGAAAGTTTCTAATAAAATTTTAAAACTGATGAGCAGATCAGATAAGTGGTTTTCATAAGCAACCTATCACAGTGCGTTAATCACATGATTCAGTTGAATACTCCTTCAATGGTGAACTTCTGGACTAGAACTAGGCGTTCCTCACTCCCATCATCATCATCATCATCAACAACAACACGATAAACAATGTTGCACAGATGGTTACGATTTTTTTTTGGTAATTCAATTTAACAGGAAAAAGAATGGAAAATTCCTGGAGTGTAAACCTCAATATATGACAGTATTTTTGTTTTTTATGCTGGAACACACACACACACACACACACCACACACACACACACACACACACACACACACACACACACCACACACACACACACACACACACACACACACACACACACACACACAGGTTTTCTAACTCTTTGGGGTCTCTACAGTCATTTTCCTTAGTTAAAACCATAATTCATATCTTAACTTTTTGTTCCAAGTCTTCAAACTGACTACTCTTGACTCTAATGTAGGTATAAAAACTATGGGCTGGCACATGTCCCAGGTTAGCCATGGCTTGATTCTCATACTAGCTTTACTCAGAAAAAAGTTCAGAATAATCTCCCAAAAGCATGAAAATATTTACTTCACTCTAAAGCATCTTTCCAGCCCTTCAAGTTTCATCTAAAGTCAATAATTCCGATTCTCATTCTTATTCATCTGCTTTTCCGGGGCTGGGTCGCACCGGAAGCAGTCTAAGCCCAGACTTCCCTCGCTGCAAATCCTCCAGCTCCTCCAGGAGGATTCTGAGGCGTTCCCAGACCAGCTGAGGGACATCGTGTCCCCAGCGTGTCCTGGGCCGTCCTCGCCTGGAACGCCTCCCTAGGAAGCACCTACTGAGCGTCCCACCCTGTCTCAAAGGGAGCGCCCAGCACCGATCTACCCGTCACCTTTGTCCCACTCTTTAACCCCACCCTGAGGGCCATGAACTCCTCAACTCCAGAACCTTGACCTCAGACTCGGAGGTGCTGAATCTCATCCCTCAGCCACTTCACCCTCGGCTGCCAACCGTCCCAGGACAAGCTGAAGCTCCTGGCTGGACGAGGCCAACAGGACATCAGCTGGAAGTTCTGTCCATTAAAAATATGAACAGAACTCCACGTTTTAAGTAACAAGTAACATTTTGGCAAAGCTGAAATGGAAACCAAAAGATTAACCTTGATAATCATGAATAACCTTTAATTTATCAACCAGTTTTCCATGTCAAGTTTATAATTTAATACGTAATAACACAAAATAAAAGGTAAGATCTGAAAATTCTATACAAAATCTAAAGTTTTTCATGTACTTTTGTAAAAGAGCTTCACAAAGAGCTTAAAAAGGTCTTTTTACCATGTAAAGTTTGATTTATTTTACTATTCTGTGGTAAACAAATGTGAAGTTAGAAGAACAGACGGCGTCCTTGTGTTTCTGCCACGTGTCAGCAGACGATGGTGTAACATGGAAGCCTTACAGAAAAGTCCAGATGTCTCCACTCTTCCCTCAGACTGTGTGTGTGTGTGTGTGTGTGTGTGTGTGTGTGTGTGTGTGTGTGTGTGTGCGTGTGTGTGTGTGCGTGCGCGCACACTGGTCGGGAGAAGGAAGGTACAAAACAAACTCCTATTCATGTCTGGAGCTCTGACTACGGACTTTGGGAATACTTAGTGAATGAAAAGCCGAATCCTCACCAAGGCTGAAGGCAGATCAGCCTGATTCCCTCTGGTGGGAGCCATCGCTGCTGCCTCACCTGGTGACCTCACCATCAATGACCTCCACATGAAAATGAAGGAGACTTGTCAGTGACCAAAGCCAGTGTGAACAGAGCGTTCAGAGACATTTAATTCCTGAGGAAACTGCTTCCCACCGTCTCCTGCCCGCCAGTCTCCACCTGACCCGGCTCACATTCACGCTCGGTGGAGTCGGAGTCATGGAAAACCCCTCCGCGGCTGGATTGTTATTTCTGAAAATGGTTTTAGACTTACATATTATCCTGTTTGGAAGACGGCCTGCGTGTGTGTGTGTGTGTGTGTGTGTGTGTGTGTGTGTGTGTGTGTGTGTGTGTGTGTGTGTGTGCCTGTGTGTGCCTGTGTGTGTAGGAGTGAGGAGCATAAATTGTGAGCGTCCACACTGCAGCAGTCTCACTCACAGGGTCAGACCATGGAGCTCCGAGGAGTGTGTGTGCTGCTGGGAGTGCTGCTGCTGCTCCACTGTTCTGCTCAGCAGAACCAGCCGAGGAGAAAACCAGCGAAAAAAGGTACAGCGTCCAGATCTGACCTGCTTCTCTTTAACCAGGTTTCTGTGGTGACGCCGACATGCCGTTAGTTTCTCGTGTGACTTGAGTTCCTCTGATTTGTTGCTAGAACCAGAGAGACAGGACGCGGCCATTGAGCAGCTCCAGAAACAGATCAACGATATTGTCAGCGAGCTGAACCTGCTGAAGGAACAACAAGCCCTGCAGACTGGTAGCACACCTCCCTTCACCAATCTGTCCCTTGTTTCCAAATAAGTCAGCAACATCTACAAATGAGGTGTAACGTTACCGTAGGTTAACGGCAGGTTCCTCTCAGGTGTGTAACGCCGTATGATTATCACTGGAACCACTTTGTCATGGAGGTCAGGTGAGGGGAGGGGATCTGATGAGGCAGATTCAGGTGAAATGAGCTGGGGGGGTGATGAGGTGAGGTGGACAACCCTCTCTACAGTTCTTACACGTCACAATTTGGTCTTTTTTGAGCTCCAGTTCGTGAGAAATTACTGGAGGACTTCCAAAATGTCCAAAATCCCACTCAGCTGATGGAGCAGGTGACCGTTTGTCCATCTTTTCCAGTCTGTTTGAAAGGCATAAAGATCCACAGAAAGTGCTACCTGGTGGACCCTGTGAGGAAAGGCTACCACACTGCCAGTGAGGACTGCAACAACCTCGGCGGCGTCCTCGGCACGCCGTCGTCCAGCGACGAGAACGACCAGCTCAGAGACTACATCCGCCAGAGCATCGGCCCCGGCGAGCAGGTCTGGCTCGGCGCGACCGACATGGTGAAGGAGGGCGCTTGGGTGGACCAGACCGGCTTGGACCTTACATACAAAAACTGGGACGCGTCCAACAGTCGGTCCCCTCAGCCAGACGGCGGCCAGTCCCAGAACTGCGCCGTCCTGTCTGTGGCCTCCCAAGGGAAGTGGTCTGACCAGAACTGTAAAGACGAAAAGGCCTCCGTCTGCCAGTTCAACATTGTTTAACCCCATTTATTTCAGCAGATGCATGCTCATGGCTGCTTCCACCGTGCACGCTCGCTGCAACGCCACGTAGATTTGTGTTTCTAAAACGCAGCTTTCAGCCAGCGGTTCTTATCTGGAGGGCGAAAACCCTCAGCCAGAGGTCAACGTCGGTCAGAACGCAGCGAGTTTCTCAGACAATCAAGTGTTTAAGGACAACGGCTGCATGGAGACACAGCTCTGAGTGACCTTTAAGAGGCCACGCCCCTTTTGCTCGGCTCTGGTACTGATAATATCAAGCTTGAAAAGTTCTCAATAAAAAGTGAAATTCAGGGTGCTGTTGCTCTGTTTTTGTTTGTTTGATTCACTCCTGCAGGGTGGTTCAAATCTGGCTTCACACCAGTTTTGAACCCTCTCAACATCCAAATATCAGCTCCACATCAAGTGAATAGATTTAAAAAAAGCAAAAAACCTGTTTGTACAATTTATTGCAAAAACGGCTTAAGAAATACTCACAAAAATTACTAGTAAGAGACATTAAAAAGTTAAAACAAGTACTACAAGTACCTGGACATTCCTGCACCTGCAGCCATACAGGCATATTTAATAAATCTAAAAAAAGGCAAAATTGACAACTGACAACACTAAAAAGGAAAGTGGGGATTTCATCCAGGAGGCCATTAGCTTAGTTTAGCAAAAAGGCTGAAATGTAAGGGGAAAAGTAACAAAAGCTCACTTCTACTGGCTGGACACACGGACGTCCTCCAGCGCCTGTGACAATTGGGACTAGAAGAGACAAAAGGGGAAATTTCCACCAGGAAACTTGATCCTTAAAGAGCAAGAGACTCCCTATAGGTGCCAGTGAGGAGTTTGCTCCAGGCTTTCTTTATGCGACGCTAAGCTAACGAGCAGCCTTTGGCGGGACAGACATGAGGCTGGAATAAAGGTGTAAACATCTCCCGGACAGCCAAACTTTTAACGAGGAACATCACAGCATTTTCTCCTAAAGTGTTAAACGAGACAAAGCTGTGATCAATCACATTCTGACGCTCATCGCACCCAGATGTCCTGAGTGAGTGAAGTTCAGTGCAACCTGGAGCTGTTCTGTAATAACAAAGCGTAACAGTATCGCTACAGTCTTGACACACTACAGGGAGTCCTCGGCGATGGCTGGTGGTGGTTCCATGCCAACGGCAGACAGCCGTATGGGGTTCATATCCCCCGTGCTCTTGAAGGTATAGAGCTCATTGTCCACCATCCTGCTGTCCTGGAAGCCGAGGCTATCCTGCCGATCGATTGGCGTGCGCGGCCGCGGCGGCATGAAACTCTGAGATGGGTCCAGGAACGTATTAAACTGGTCCACCTCAGGATCGTGGTCTGGCTCTTGGATGACAGGCAGCTTTCCGTCGGTGGGACCGCTGAATGTCTGGTAGGAGTCCACCTGCATTCCGTTGTAATTGTCGTGCAGGCTGTCAGGGTAGCTGGAATCAGGCAGCAGGTGACCGTAGACCATCGTCTCATCTATGGAGTCGTAGATGTGGGAGTTGTTGTCAGATCGACTTTTGTAGCGTATTTCAGTGGGCTGGAAGAAACTCCCTTTGCTAATGTAGATGGATGAGCTGTTTGTCTTCTCGCTCTTTTTCCTGGTGAATCACAGAAGGAAACACTTTCAGAGTGGTTCTACACTGCCTGAGGTGTAGTCTGTCTCATATTTACGTGCCGGTTCTGGAGGATAACACCAGGCTCTACTTACTTTTTCAGGATGCAGACAACAGCCAGGACTATGAGCAGAAGCAGAAGAGCTCCTGCTACCCCCAGAACGATGGGCAAAATGCCTGCAGAGACTACAACAAGGGTGCGTTTGAGCCTTTAAACGACTGCTGATACGCTGGATGTCTTACGTGTCAATAGATAATTAATTGAAGTACTTACTTGGCTTCTTCTGCAGAATTATTCTAGTCATTGCTTTGAACTCTCCCTCCTCTGGAATGCAGTTGGACATGTTGAGATAGAAACTTTGGGGTAGCAAGAGGTCTTCTGTGGGCTCGTCCTCCCTGCGGCTCAGGAGCTCTTCTTCCTGCCCCAGCAGCTTCACTCTGATGGCAGTGTGTCTGTCATTGCACTTTGGTTGGCTCACGTTCAAGAACTGCAGGTGGGCCTGGTACTGGCTCGGCAACGTGACGATCCAGGACACGGTGGAGGAAGGCTTCATTCCCTGTGGCCAGTTAGGGGTCGCCAGCAGAGTCTGTGGCTCTTCTGGACTGATTCTGTAAATGACGGTCTCTAAAATAAAACGGAGAATGCCAGAAATGTTAATTACTGACCTTCCGAATAGCTTCGGCGTCTCAAACGTTTGTAGCGCAACAGCGCCCCCGTGTGGATAACGAGCATTCAAATTTATACGCAACAGAATTCCAATGGATCTCCATGAAGCGACACCTCTGTGAAAACATTCCAAATGTCTACTTGTACTTGTGATTAAAGGCGCTGAAAGAGTGAACCCCACATGCTGTATTAGAGCATCAGTAGATAATATGTATGCGTCTGTGCACATGGAGGGAAGCTTTTGCTCAGGTTTAACCCAATGTGTCACCCGTTCTCAGTTTGGATCTCATTCAGAACTTCAACATCCAACAAAGGGACTAAAATTGATAACCTTCAGGTTTCTTTCAGTCACATATATTACCTGGGATCTCCTGACTGAAACTGACATTTAGAAAAGGCCCCCTGCTTTTCTTGAAGTTGGGAACTCTGGCTGTGATGGAGAGGTTGGTATGAGCCTGAATCTTCTGAATGGCTCCATCGAAGCAGAAATCCCCGACAGATAATCCGTCGCTCTCTGCCACGTGTAGGGAGAGGGACCCGTTGCACTCCTGGTCCGGCAGGGACTGGCGCAGACTCCCTGTGGGTGACGCCAGGTCCACTGTGCTGTCCTGAGGGACGTTCACGTGCCACGTGAAGCTGTGCAGGGGCATCGGCAGACAGGAAGCCAGGCTGGGCACGGTGAGGAAGGCTGGGGGGCAGGACGCCAGAGTGGCGCACGCTGTGAGGAAACAGAGAACGTTACTCAGATGGCAAACAATATGCATCAATCCCACACCTTCTTTACTTGTGCAGATTGTGTAACAATGTATCTATGTTCGCAGTGTCCGTTTAATTATCAGTCAAAATGGATAGCAACTAGTTAGCTTAGCATAGAAACACCTGCTTCAAAGTACCGTGCAAAGCTTAAATCTTATCTAAAACAACAGTTTCTTATTCAAGCGTGATGCAACAACTCGGTTAAATATTAAGAGTTCTTACTAATGACTTGGTTGGCAGTGAGGCGCACATCTTCATTGGGACAGTCGAGGAAGGAAAGGCTGGCTTTGGTGCCTGCAGCTATGTTTATCTTCTCTTGGATGTTGGAGTTGATGCTCATCTCACAGTTAGGATCAGAACCTACTCTCTCCAGATGCAGGGACAGATCTTTGCGTTTGGTGAGATCCACGGTGCACAGCACTACGAGGGGACACAAAGGGAGAAATAAGAGGTGTGAACTCAGAGTGCCACTTGCAGCTTCTCCATTTTCTTAATAACTTCTGAAATGTCTGCATTAAACGCCCAAAAGCTTCCCGACTCCTCAGGTTTCTCTGGGTACCTGGATGACCGCTCCTCATCAGAGACACTTTGTAGCTCAACCTGAGCCCTGGGAGCGTCGTGTTGGTGTCGCAATTCGTCAGGACCATGTTGAAGCTGCCCTGTTGGTGTTGGGGCTGCGGGTCCGTCGGGGCCAGTCTGGTCACCTTCTTGCCCTTTTTGTGGTACTCCACCTCCACTGTCCTGCTGAGGCACTCTGGAGCTTGGAACTCCTGGAAATCCACCGTGTAATTGTGCATTCCCGGCACTGTGAAGTCCCATTCCACCTGCTGCTTGTCCGGGAAATCTCTGGGATAATTGGCTGTGAAGAAACTTGTGCTGGACACGCCGCGCGGCAGAAGGACTTTCACCGAGGCCACCACTGGAGGGGCGCAGAGAGGATGTTGCAGGTAAAAACATAAAAAATGAAGACATTTATCCTGCTATCACAGCAAACAGACGCAGACTTACTGCTGGTCTCAGGTCCATTGCTGAGTTTGAAGTCCACGGGTTCCAGCTTCCTGTTTCCGGGTACCTGCAGAGTCATGCGGGCTTTGTAGAGCACCATGATGGAGGTTATGGTTCCACCTGTGCAAAAGGTACCGATGGTTGCAGGACCCGAGCGCAGATATGTCACCAGGGAGTACGTGTGCTCGTCCGGACAAGTGTCCCCGTTTGGAATCTGATGCATTCCCGCTTCTGGGACGTCCAGTTGGAGGGCCTGAGTGGGTTTAACGCTTAGATCCCAGGTGAAGGTTTGATTAAAGTTCGGGAAGAGCGACGACTCGGCCCTAACGAGGTCCCCTGAACAGGGGGTTTGCCTGCAGTCTGAGATGTGGACAGAGGAAGGTTCTGGTCAGGAAGCAACACTGGAACCGTTTTAGATCATTCACTAAAATCTGTTATCGTGGTACCGATCTCTCTGTTGATCTCTACAGCGAAGACCTCCTGAGGTTGAGGGCAGGTGAACTCCACCGAGGCGTTGGTGGCGTCTTTCAGGGTCAGACGTTGTGGGTTGCATACCTGACCGGAGTCCTTGTTCTCACACACGCTGCAGTCCGGTTCCTGGGCCACTCGCTGGATCCTGATGATGGTGTCGGGGTTCGGGCTCACCAACACTTTTCTGCCACCTGCAGAAACAGCCCGTTTACGTGGACAGGACGCTAAATAACAAAGAGTAAAGGTGGTGTTCAACTCCGGAGACGCTTACCTCTCGGTGCCGCTCTCGCAGTAAACGGCGTTCCCTCCAGTTCTTCCTCTTTCGGCACCTCCACATTCACGGTCGTTGCTCCCAACAGCTCCAGACGAGACGCAGTCCCACTCCTGCAGTAGCGCTGACTTTTGACTGTTCCGTCGCTTTTTGTCGTGCTCACTGACAACTGGAGGCCGTCGGGACACCTTTGGGCTCCGGAGAGCTCCGCCAGCCCAGTGGGGAACTCCAGAGTTAAGACCGTCCTGTCTGGAACGCTAATGGTCCACGTTAGTGATCTCTGAAAGTCCTCAAAGAGATCAGAATGGACCTCTGCGGCATCTGGAGTGCAAAGCGTCTTGGTGCACTCTAAAAAATAAAAGGAATTAATTAAAGAATGATTTCAGAACAGTCCAGAAATGTAGGCTAATCTAGAAATAAGTGAAATACAGCGGCCAGTTCCCGATAAACGGGCGAAGCTCTCACCGATGTGCTTCGTTATCTTCACGCTGAACACATTCTGAGGCGCGGGGCAGCTAAACTCCAGCGTGAGATTTACAACGTTGCTCAGCATCTTCTCCGTGGGGCTACAACTGGGCGTCGATCCATCAACTGAGCACACCTCACAATCTGGTTCCCCAGGATCCCGCTCAACCACAACAGTCGTGCTGGAATCCACAGTTGTGATCATTTTCCGTCCCTCTAAAGGCAAAATAAAACAACGAGGGTGGGTAACGAGCCGAACCATTGATGTTTTAATAGGCCTCAACGTCCTCTGGGGGGATAAAGCTAAGTAGAAATGATCAAACCTTGATTTCAGGGATGCGTCTTGACAAAATGAGGACAGTTGCTAGGAAACAAGGCACAGCTAATGTGGGACGCTAGCAGCTCCTGCCTGGGTTTTACTGCCAGTGAGATGTAGGTGGCGCTTTGTCTTTAAATGACCCGTCGTCATTTTTCCATTCAGCAACATAAAGTTTCATACTTTGAGTTAATTTTGCAGCTACTTTAAACGGAACACGTCCAACCTGTTGAAATCTGCGTACAAGATGACTAACAAATGCTAACACACACCAGCCCGAGGTTCAGCACTTTCTTACACAGGTTTGGTTTGAATAGGTTCTTACTTAAAGGTCCTGCTGAGACCTGGAACAGCACAGATGTGACTTGAATATTGGGCTCCACTTTCAGAGAGACGACAGCCTGGTTGAGAAGGTCAAACCGGGTCACGGATCCACCCTGACAGTACTGGGTCTGGCCCGTGCTGTTGGATTTGGAGGTGGCCACAGAGTACAGTAATCCATTAGGGCACGGCTGTGATGTCTCCACCAGGCCTTCCCCGAGGATGTCCAGACCCACGGCTATCTTCTCAGGCGCCTTAAGCTCCCAGCTGAAGGTTCTGGTGAGCTCTTTGAGGAGCTCCAGTTGAGTTTTCACTGTTGATGGGCTGCAGGCGTCCTGAGTGCACTCTAGTGACGGAATCAAACAGTTTTTAAGTGACTCAACCTGACACCTCCAGGGGGTTCGCTTTCATATGAGCAGAAATGATTGGTACACCAACATCTACAGGGAGGAATGATCTCACCGATCGTGCCAGCAATCTTCACTGCGTACGCCTGCTCGATGGGCTGGCTGCAGTTGAAGAGCAGTTTGACTTCCTGTCCAGGCTCCAGGGACAGAGAGGAGTGGCAGGAAGTGGTTGTGTCATTCACCCCGCTGATGGTGCACACGGCACATTGATCCGAAGGGAGCTGCGTGGACACAGTCACTGTCGATCCGGCGTCTGGTTTGATCACCGTCTGGAAACATTCTGGAGGATCAGATCAGAGGTTGTTGGCTGTTCTGCTCATCAAGAGTTCAGGTTAAACCATTGAAATCAGGCCCAAAAAGATAAAAAAAGACTTTTAACGGCTGGATGTGGAACGCTGTGAAGCTTTGAAATCCCTCTAATTAAAAAGATCTAATGCTAATTCTGGGCGGTGCTAAGATCACACACCGAGTGTAGCTGACCCTTGAGCAAGCGCCGTTGCAGACACACCCATTCCTGCGCCATGTTGTGACGAACCCGTGCAAATTTAGCAGCTTCCTGCTCTCGTGAGTCACCTGAGCACCGGCTAAAGAAATCAAATAGTCCTGAAAAACAGACTAACTGGTGTTTCAGGACACAGGAATGATAAATCTGGATTATTAGCAGGCTTGGATCACTGTTGGTGCTCAATCTGCATATTTAAACGGCAGTTTAAAGTGTTTCCCTCCAAACCCGTGCAAACGTTTGAGAGAGCAACTGAACCAACACACATTTGCTTTCATTCATGCATATTTACGTTGTAGAAAAATATAACCCATTTTATAGAATATCTCTTAAGAATAAACATATGTTTTACATAAATACCACATTATCATTTAAAAGGAAAATATGTGCAGTGAAAAATGCTGAAACTACACACTGATGTCAGTCACACCAAATTACACGCTGCTTTCTGGACCCTGCTCTCTAAAATATGCAGTTAATACCTTAACATGCAGTCAGACTGAATAATTACCATAGTTTTATCTGCCCCAGGGGCAACAGCACCTGAACTGCAAAAATAAATGGAGGAAATCGTCGCTTCTGAATCAAATGTGCTTTAAATGTGTCAAATAGAACCAAATCCACCGTGGGACATGAAAACCAAATTGCACTCCTCCATATCAGTGTTCAGGAACAAAGCTGTGCAGACACGCGCGCTGATTGACAGCATTTCTCATGATGATGTGCGTGTGAGGCTGCAAGCGCACTTGAATGCAACATTAAAATATTTGCATTTCCTTGGGGGGAGAGAAACCACCAAAGGGCGAAAGAGTGGGTGTGTCGCGGGGTGCAAACTCCCGAAACTCTGCCACAATGTAAAGATCTTTAGGCAAACAGGACGATCCCGATGGGGGGGAAACACATTTAGACAGAGGAGAAGGAAGACGACACTTTTATGATTCACACTGCACCAGCAGATTGTTGGGTAAATTATTAATGAAGCCATGATCAATTCAAGCCTCCAGGAAGCTCCGTAAACGCCTCACAAAGTGCGAGAATGGAGGGTCCACAAGTTAGTGCCGAACCTTAAACGTCTTTTCTCCTCTAATGAGTCGTTAACGGCCGAGTTCGCGAATGTTGTTCCGATTCTGTGTCACCAACTTGTCTCTCTCGTAAAATGACGCCACAGTTCGGCCGATTTCAGAGCGCGCCCGACATTAATGGAGCGAAGCAGCAAACCGCGAACAAAGCTTCACCAAACACCAAATCAGCCCATCTTCATCTGAAAGGAATGAACGTCCCACCTGCTGAGTCGAGGAGCGTCAGGAGAAAAAGTCCCCAAAGTGCGCCGCTCGCGCTGAGCCGCATGGTGCCTTCAAAACAAAACCAATACTTGTTTTAAAAAGCGGATTCTTTGAGGGGAATCCTTCACATCTACTCTTTCTTAAACAAAACGCATTTTCCGTGTCTTTCCAGCGTCGGACCTCGTTGACAGCAACTTCCTGCTTCGCGTTACCTGTGCGCAGGGAGGGCGTGGTCCGCGGCGCGTTGACGGTTACCTGTCCAAACTTGACGGGCACGCGCAGAGCAGCTCCAGCCGCGACGCAGAGCGTCAGACCAACTGATTCCTGGCGATAAAGAAGGCTGTCTGGCACGATGGCCGCCCTATTTTTAAAGAGGCAAACATGCCAGAGATGGTTGGCATCACGGGACCAGAGGATGGGTGCGGAAACGGCTCCGAGTGCACGACGCGCGCTTGCATTCCTGCGCGTTCTAGTCATTACAACATGTCACCATTAAGACGGAGGAAACACTGTGCACGTGGATGCACAGTGACTTTTACAGACTTAAATGTCAAGATGACGATTTGGAAACACATTAGCATAGAGCTGCTGCATGTTTGTGGATCAAATACACGTTTAACAGTGTGTTTGGTTGAGTATCAAGTGTCTTTAAACGGACCGTCAATCATTTTGGGGTGTTGTGATATTAACCGTGCTCATTAATCAGAAAATCACAGGAAAATATGAAGGTGAACATATATTTGTTCACTGTCTGGTGTGTGTGTGAGGCAGGTTTATACTTGGTTTAACACTCCCATGTTGGGAGGCTGCCTCCTGCCTTCACATGCCTCATCACACAAACATTCCTGCACAAAATATACCCGAGGGCAGGAGCACACACACCTGCTTGATCCGAATTTTCTCCAAACTGGTTGAAAAGAATCCATAAACTAAACTGGCTCCGCTGCTGAGCCTTACACCCCATGGCCGAATATTTTGATTCCCAAAGCACGGAGGCACACAGTGGAACACAGTCAGTGTTTTTTGTTTTTTTTGGTCTAACCAGTCCGACCACTTGCCTGTAAGCCTCATTGAGCCTTAACAAGAGGCCTCTTTGACGAATCAGCAGCTGTCGCCACCTCTGTTACTGTAGATCGCCCTGCAACATGTGCTGCAGAGTTCACTGACCACCGGTTCTCTTCTCCATGACTCAGACTGGGTTTGCTCTGCTGGTCCTATTAGCACAATCTCTAAAGCTTGTGCTCAACATTTAGTGTGTCCAAAACGACGTTTTAACAAATCAGAGCTGCCAGTTGTAAAACACCTAATAAACCACACTCTTATAATCTGATGGTCTGGGTTTGCTTTATATTTATGATCAGGAAAACACACAAGTGGGAACCATTTGGAAACAAAATCAAAGGAATTTCCCAACATAAAATGCAGAGTTAAAAATGAGCAGTTTAGCAGAAGCTGTTTTTCCTGCCTGTTCTGAGACTGTCCACACGGGGGCACTATTACACAGCCAGGTTGCTCAGGTCACATCTCCAACAGCTTCATCATCATCATCATCATCATCAAAGTGCTACTTCCTGCATTTGTTGGAGGGCATTTTAATCACAGATTGCACCACACACTAGTGTGACCAAAAGGTTATGCTATAAATCAATGTATCAGAATATGAACTTAATGTTAAAACAAGAAAACAAACAAACAGTCTATTGTCTCCTGACAATGAATTTGACCGTTTTTGGGGGTCATCGTGGATCTTGAGGACCAGTGGTGACTGAGTGTAGCTCAGGCAATAACACACACACACACACACACACACACACACACACACACACACACACACACACTGCTCATTCATGCTGGATCATTCTATGTGAGTTGCCCAGTGCTGTTATGTGACTGTGACAGTGTGAAAAGTGCTGTGAGTGCTTGTAATAATCAGGGAAGTGCTTTATAAACACATCAATCTTACATACCTTTTAAAAGATCTTTTGAATTTCACGAGGCTGCGACTCAAGCAGGAAATGGGCTCTCTGGTGTTGATAAGTGAAAAGGTGTTGCGAAAATATATTTTGTTGCAGGTGGAGAAAAGCAGCTTCATCTATATCAAATGTTGCTCCTTGACTCAGAGTCATGCACATCCATAAAGAAGTCCACCTCTTACTAAAACAGATCAGATCAGATCAGGTCCAAACCGCTTGAGACCTCAGCACCTGGAACAGACAAACAGGAGCTGGGACATCAGCTCCAGTACCGAGCTGCTTGGAAAGGCAGCCTGCATTCCAACAATTATTGAAGTGACCCCAAGAAACTTCTGAGTCTTTCAGGATTATTTTAATTATTTATATTTGCTGCTCCCTCTCTGTCTGCTTCTTTGGCTGCAGTAGCCCGATCTGCAGGGGTCTGGGCTGGCAGCAGGAGGGGCTCAGGAAGGGCAGCTTTACTTTCCCTGACACCAGAACCCAATGGGCCCCCAGGGGCCAAAAGCAGCAACTCTGACAGCCAGAAGCCGGGCGGCAGCTCCCTGTCCAGCTGTCTGCACTGCACACAAGAATAGAGATCCAAACAGTCGCAGTGTTGGGACAGCTGGGGGAAATCTGGGGATGACGGAGCCCAGTGAAAGGTCAGATCTTCCTTACAGGGACAATCTGATGCCTTTGTGATGTCAGTGAATGCATCGTCTCGCTGACCCTTCGCTCTGAGTGTTGTTGGTGTGTGTGTAAAGCTGTAGTCCTCTTCCTGTGTGGGGGCTTTCATGCATTTTATGTCCCAACATTTTATATCTCACTTGTTTTTTGAATGATGTATCACTTACTATATCTAAGTCAGCATTTTAGTGGAAAAAAAATAATTCTGTGCACAGGCCCTGAACTGAAGGCACGTGACCCCGATGTGTCGCCTGCTGGACGCCCCCTCAAGTGGCCTCTGACCTGCTGCTAACCCCACCAGCCGCCACCGAGCTTTTAGAACTAAAGAGGACGTCCCCTCTCTTCCCTCAAACTGTGTGTGTGTGTGTGTGTGTGTGTGTGTGTGTGTGTGTGTGTGTGTGTGTTTCTATTTCTCTTCAGGCCATTTAACGTGCACCAACTCCTGGTACGTGTGCACACAAGTTCCTGTGTGTGTTTACAAAGACTCAGACCTTCATAATCTCACTAATAAGCCATCAGATCCTATTGAACTGTTGTTTATCACCACTCGTTGCGGTCTACTGCTATAAAAAGACGCCAGCGATGAAAACACCTCACAACAGGAGGCTGATGCACCTTCCTCCTGACGTCCAACATTAGCAGCTGTGACGAATCGCTCAGCGGATGCGACATGATGACAAAGCGATGTACAGTAGAGTCGATGTCACCATTTTCTTTCATTTCCCTTCTCTTGTGTGCTTTTTAAAAATGTATCATCCCATATCTACCTAAATAGGTTGCCGTGGTAATGCCGTGGTTTCATAAAAAAAAGTGGAGGGGGTGGACAGAAGGCCAGCATTACTCTGGATTCTAAATTCCCATTAACAATGGAAAATACTAATGAGAACAAAGTGAAGAGCTCAATTGTACATCCCAGTCCGCAATAAAGTCCTGATAAATGGGTTGAAAAGAGGCTCCGTGGTCCGTGGTGAGCTGTGCTGTGGTGTGATGTCACAGGCATGCTTGATTGGATTCAGGTCTTGGAAATGAGTTGGCCGGGATTCGTTTGTCACCAAGAACCCAGGACCCACTGCACCAAGAGTCCGTGGGACTGAGGAGCTCCTGGGACCCAGCACAGTGAGGGGGCCTGGGGAGACCACATAGCTCCTGAATGATGAGCCAAGAAAGACGTGCAAAAAGGCTGATTAGCTCCTCTGTCACCACTTTCCCACTAAAATACTTTCATTAAAAAAACAACCACTGTATACTGAAAGTCCAGGTGATGTTTAAGTTATTGTGGCGTCTCACAATCAGCACCAAGGTCGAGTGAAGCTGCTGTATGACTCGTAATGGAACTGATCGATCAGTAGGAAAATAAACACCTTCAAAGTCATCTCATGAAGCTGGTTTATAAAAATTGCTCCACAATAATGATTCTTGGCTTGAAAATGGGTGTGAATGAGTGATGAAATATCTTCTAATAACAATAAGAGTCCTGTTGTCCTGGGTCGGAGCCCTTGCTGCTGTGACCCGAATGGTGAACAACTCACACCATTTAATGTATTGAAATAATAATTTAAACATTTCTTGACATTTAACATGTCACCAGCCCAAACAGTCGAACAGGGCAGTCATCTATTGGCCATTGTTGGTTTGTATTCCCTCTTGTGCTGCGTTAAATCGCTTCCTGCCCCCTGCAGCATAATTAATGATGCGCAGCCACATATTACTGACTAATGACTCACTGCTGGAGAAAGAAAGTCACAGATTGAGGAAGGAGGAAGCACTGACAATGTCGGATCATGTTAAAGACCAGGTCCCGTTTATTTATCCTTAATTATACCTAATTGCAAGGACGTCTCACATTGTTTGTGGCTTTTTATAGAGCGAATGTCACGACTCCCATCACCATTAAACAATGATGTTCATGTGTTGCAATTATGCGAGTGTGAGAATATATATATATATAATATATCCTATAAATCCTATACACACACTAGGGGGCGCTATATATTCATTTTTGCACCAGGTAGAGAGACCATATCAGTACACTATTTCCTTCCTGCAGCTAAATCTAAAGTCTAATGTTTGAACAAGCACATTTAATAACGCGTGCATGTTATTTGGGGGGTGCATATGAGTTGAGTGCATGGACTTGTTGATTTGCTTGCTCACTGTCGGCTTAGGTGCAAAAAATAGTTGCACTGCACTTATTTCTTCATCAGCCCCGTCGCCTTGTCGTACAGGCCAGTGATTGATTCGCGGTACAATTTGAAGCTCCTTTCCCAACAATTCATCTTCATTTAATCCCTGCGTTAGTAACTAAGTGCATCAGATTGAAAACTTTTCTTTCTGAACTGCTCCTCTGTCTTACGCAGATGTCTAGCAAGTCTAAATGACAGCGGTCCCCATGGAAACTGGGTTTCTAGCCGCAGTAGGTCCATCAAGTCATTTCCGGTGGGAGTCAGGTGGGAGGGAGGGGGGTGGGAAAAAGGAGGGGTTGGTGGGAGTGATCCAATCCTGAGGTCCCTCTCAATCATACCTTCACTGTTAGAATCCTGCAAGATATCTATTCATCAATCATCCACCCCTCCATTAGTTCTCTGCTAACCAACATTACCGGCCCTGAACAAACTTTTTGGGGGGGTTATTCCAGCCTTCACCAGCTGAGACACAGGAAAGCACGCTGGACCCTGGACCCTGGACAGACCTCCCTCTGTAGCTGCTACCTGACCCTGGCTGCCTACTGTCAAATGCTCATGATTCACACGCTAACTCGATGCAATCAGGTATTTTCTGGTTCATCTCGACACATTTTGCCACAGACGGCGAGCAGAGCGCACGTCATCAGCAGCGGGAAAGAATGAAAGCAATCTAGATCTTTGAAAAGGGTGGAAATGAAGGAAATGCACAAGTTTAAATAAAAAAAAGGTCAGCGCGACTCAAGTGTCTGAGAGACATCCCTCATGTTGGGCAGAAAATGAATGTGAAGGGTTTCATTGAAAAAGGCTACCCAGTCTTCTGATAGTAAGAAACTCATAGGAAAGGTTCATCTCATGTGTTTATCATTAATGAATGTGCCACCAGTGGGATTTATCTTTATCTGTAAACCCTGAATAAGTCAGCAGACTGTGGGCGTGCACAGGAAGAAACGTCTTGGCCAAGACATTGGGATGCCCGCCCGGGTAAATGATTAGTCCCGAAATAGCCCCCCGATAGTCTGGAATTAAAGACAATTATTGCTGCTTTTAGACCAGTGGCTCATTTCCAAGATGTATTTCTGGGAAAACGGTTTCAAATTAGTACCTGTGAAAAATGGAAGCAGTAATTTTAGGCTCACTTCCATTTCAAAAAGGAGCCGTTGCATCATAAGACAGAAAAACACATGTGGTGTGAGTTTTAGGTTATTTTAACCATTGGAATATTTTTGCACAGAGCCTCCAGCAGAGCGCTGGGAGTCTCACAGGTGTCACAATTAAACAATTGAAGAAAATGATCCACAGCAAATAAATTCTTGCCCGGCGATTAAGCACATTTGTAGCTATAGGCACAGAAAACTGGGCTGAATCATGAAAGACTTCAATCCTTTTTTGATGCCTTTGTTCTATTAACCTGAGCCCAAACTGGAGGCAGAGTAATTTAACCGAGTTAAACTAAATACGTTCAACAATCATTTACTGTAATTAACAGCTGGGTCAAACAAAAACGTCGATAACTTGATGATTTTGAAAAAAAACAAATGTGTTTGTCATTAGCTGGTATTCTTCTGCTATAAAGATCACCTTCACATGTTCCTTCCATTCACATCCCCCCCGCTGGTTCTTCAACAGTGAAGCATGAAGGGAGTAATTCTTTGTTTCTCCACCCTGAGCCCACAGAGGAAACATGAATGGAGCTGACTTTGGCTTATCAGCCGCTCACTTGGGCTTGACTTTTCATTCAGACTCAGAAAAAGTGTGTAGAGCCGTTGTTGGAAGCAGCACATCATCATTGTCCTGTCTCTCAGCCCTGATAATGGGCACATGGTCTCCACAATAGGTAAAAAGCTCAACTTAAGTGCTGTGCAATGCTCAAAGTGAGTTGTATTGAACAAGTTGTCTCTCGAGGGTGAGTTTCCATAGATACGGGTTCATCAAAATGCAGCACGCGTATGTCCTGGTCTAACGCCACTTCAGATGTGCGAGATGGGACAAGCGGGTGGAATTGATGCACTCGGCCGTGCACAAACCGTGTCATTAAGTTCAATTATCAACCTTCCATCCAATAACTTCAGGCTGGTTATCTGTATTTATTCCAAAATGTCCTTCGGTTCACAGAAGGCCAACATCACAGACTAGGATGGATCTGAAAGGTACTGCGTCTACATGCATGTAATATAACAACAACAACAACAATAATAATAATAGCTCACCAGTGATGTGCTTCTGGGTCTGTCCTGGGAGGTCCTGGGCTTGTTCCAAAGTCTCCGGCCAGCTTAGTGGGGGTCAAAATCCAGGATAGAGTGTGTGGGATGATCCGGAGGCAGGAGGGGGCTGTGACCGTGCCAACGTTCTACATTAGTGCCAGTCGGGATGCTGGAGGTTGTTGGGTCGGCTCATTTTATTGCGTGCTGGTAAGTTGCTAAAAATCTATTTGACATGTCCTGGTTGTTAACGTGTTAACATGAGATGTCCTGGTTGCTAACGTGCTAACATGACATGTCCTGGTTGCTAACTTGTTAACATGTCCTGGTTGTTAACTTGTTAACATGTCCTGGTTGCTAACTTGTTAACATGACATGTCCTGGTTGCTAACTTGTTAACATGACATGTCCTGGTTGCTAACGTGTTAACATGACATGTCCTGGTTGTTAACTTGTTAGCATGTCCTGGTTGTTAACGTGTTAACATGACATGTCCTGGTTGCTAATGTGTTAACATGACATGTCCTGGTTGCTAACTTGTTAACATGTCCTGGTTGTTAACTTGTTAACATGTCCTGGTTGCTAACTTGTTAACATGACATGTCCTGGTTGTTAACTTGTTAACATGACATGTCCTGGTTGCTAACGTGTCAACATGACATGTCCTGGTTGCTAACTTGTTAACATGTCCTGGTTTTAACTTGTTAACATGACATGTCCTGGTTGCTAACGTGTTAACATGACATGTCCTGGTTGCTAACATGTTAACATGTCCTGGTTGCTAACGTGTTAACATGACATGTCCTGGTTGCTAACGTGTTAACATGTCCTGGTTGCGAACTTGTTAACATGTCCTGGTTTTTAACGTGTTAACAGGTGATAACGGGCCAGGCTTCAGCACCTCCCTCTCACCTTATGAAACAGCAGCACTACAGAGAAGAATGAATCACGCTAGTTTCACGCACAAACACGGAGAGTCCGGGAGATCAAAACTTGATTTCCAGGCCCTGGGATTCTGGGAATTTCAGAGATTTAAGGTTTCATTAAGAGTTTGATGGCTTGTTCTCTATTTTGATAGAATTATTACTCCCCTTTCTGGTGACCAACACTTTTGTCCAAACAAATAATGTACGAGAAGCAGGATGGCGTCCTCTACCGCCTCTAATCAGGCTGCATATGTTTGTTGTGTGATTGCAACGACGTGCTGTTCATTCAGATGTGGCTCGTAATTGTGCAGATCCTTTAAGGCCTCTGCTCCCTCCTCCTCCTCTCTGCAGTCTGGGCGTTATGTTTTATTCTTCCTCTCAGGTCTAGACGGAGCGCTGCCTGCCTGCAGCCACCAAAGTTTGTGAGGATGGGAGTGATGTATTCAGCAACACTCCCTCGTTTCCACTTAAGGGCAGCCAACTTCCTGTCACCAGGTTCCTCAAACTGCAGCATTAGTATTCTGCATCAAGCTGCTACCGGAAGCACCCCCCTCCCATTTCTTTGTCCCAATATTTATCTTACATGTGAACAAACAATAGTCAGAATGAATTCGATAATGGTTGTTATCTATTGTTTTGCAGGAGCAAAAATCTGATTATTCTAACGTCAGCTTCACTTCACACCTTTTTTAATTTCAAGTGAAAATCTGCTTCATCCTAGGCACAGCGTCACTGAGCTGAAGGGGTTTTTCTGGATGACAAGCTCCGTTACCGTGACAACTGTGTTTCACGGTGAAGTTCCAGCACAGAGATCCCTGCAGCATGGTGAGGATTCTAACGTGTGTAAATCAGGTGTAATTGCGACATAGAATGTTGTGCGTTTGTGGCTGAGAGGGAAGTGGCGCGTCAAACAACAAGCGTGTGGATGCACAGCTGCAGCCGCGCTGTTGCGTTGCTTTGTGGGAACATGCAGCATGTAGAGGTGGGGGCGGTCATTCAAAACGAGCGCTGTTGCTCACTGTGTGACGCAGAAGAGCTCATGAAGCGCGCATTCATCCCTGACCTAGCCAAAAGCAGATGGAGGCTACTGCAGGTGTCATTCTGGGACTGCCATCAAACCTCGAACCTTTTTTTCTTCCACTTTACTCAAAGAGAAGTTGAGATTAAGACGCCAACTATGCATGCACTCCGCTCATTTCCTCTGATGTGGATGGAGGGTGGAGAAAACCTCTTTGAAGTAGCGCAGCAGCTTTCAAATTCCTGTTATTCACCTGTCGCTGTGCTTCAGCAAGCGGTTCCTTTTTTTTTAGCTTCATGTGCGTCATTAGACCTGCATGAGAAAAACCTTTCAGCACCACATTTTCCACAGGTACAGAATGTGTCATCAGGTAATTCTGAATATAGCCACTTTTTTTAATGGGGGGTAATTTGATTTCAATTCAAACTTCCAGAAATGTTCAACTTTAATGTGACCATCATAAACTAAGAAAATCGTTTCCCCCCGTTGCTTGACTGAGACGTGGCGGATTATAAAATGACTTGCACAGTGAAATTTCGAGGTCAGGTGGAGGGTCAAGATGCGCTGTTGTGGCCTCGGCCGCGCCGCCACTGTTGGTTAACCTAACCTGCATGGTTAACCTAACCTGCATGGTTAACCTAACTTGCATGGTTAACCTAACCTGCATGGTTAACCTAACCTGCATGGTTAACCTAACCTGCATGTGTTTGATGGTGGGGGAAACTGGAGGAAACCCACACAGACACAGCGAGCAGGTCTGTTGTGCGTCAGGATGTAACACAACCTTCTTACTGTGAGGCAACACTGCTGACCATTTCCCTCAGTCACACCTCCACCTGCTGCTGATCTGCAGCCAGATTGAGGTTCCTGCGTATCTTCTTAAATGTACTGGTAGACTCAGCTTGACTCCACCCTCTTCTTTTCGTCTCTGCTCAGGTGAACATGGCAGCCGTTGTCCCTGAATAGGACTTTTACCTGTTGCTGTCCTGGCTGCTTTGTCCTCACCCCTCCTTCTCATCCTGTACCTGGCTGGACATCAGGAGGAGGGTCCTTCCAGAGTTGCCTGGTCCTCCTCAATGTTTCTGAGGTTTTCCTGCCTCTGTTGTTGAGCTCTGGGTTTCTGTAGAGCTCCTAGAGACAGTTTGGGTCGTAACTTTAGAAATAAAATTGAATCTGAATGCAAAGTTGTTGACAAATATAACAGACATTGAAATCTCACCGAGCGTTTTGAATTTCCATCTCTCAGCGTCACTTCAGAGTTCAATGAAGTCTGATTCAGTTCCGGTGGCTCGAGTGCTGCTGATCATGTTGTTATAGTTTCCCAAACCTGTAATCACTGGTCTGATTTGACCTCACCCCCCTGCTGTGACTGTGATTGTGCACTGTTTGTATTTTTGTATGAGAAAATAGATTTGGGGGGAAAATACCGAAACTGTCTGTACACAAACTACAGACCTCCATCAATCATTAGAAAGAGCAGCTCTGAAAACATGTCAGGTTCATCCACTGTGAGGATGGAGCTTGTTTAATCTGCTATTTAAGGGCCTGATCTTCTCATGCAGCACAAATTAATTGGATTTCAAGTGGGTACAAGAGTTTTACAGGCTGTTAACCTGTAACGAAGAAATTCTGTGGACAAAGCAGAACCTCACCTGATATTGGACTTGGAAAAATCCAAAGCCTTTAGCTCTTAGTAGACCTTTTTATCTTGATGTTTTGATGTTGTCACCATTATTTAACATTTCCGGTTTGCTGAAACGCAAAATCCTTGTACTCGGGGGAGAAAAAATAAAACTTCTACAGATGGTCATTTATGCCTCTTTAAATAACAGGCCAACAAAACACAACCTTCATCGGTAATAATGGAGCAAATGTGAGGTTAGAAGCAGTCTAAATTGAGAGGACGGAGATGCGCAGGTCATCGTGTGAAGGCTACATTCTCCACAGCGGATGTGGCCATTCCGAGCCCGGTGGAGCAGCTTTGTAATTGGAGTTCTTTTGATGATAATCTGCTTCCTGTCTGCTTCACAAAAAAGCCATTACAAAGGTGACGGGTGATAAAGGCAGCTTGCACAGATAATTGCCAGGATCCATCATGGGCCAGCGAATGCATCACATGGCAAGCAGCCAACGTCAGCGCAGTTTGTCTGAACCACTTCCTCTCACCGTGCAGATGCAACATTCAGGTATTTCCAGTTTTTCATGCCAAAGAAAGAAAAGATGTTGGTTTTGTCTTTCTTGGTGGACACACTGCATCTGGTCTATTATTTCTACTAAATAACAGATTATGAGGCTTTTATTAGTTAAACCTGTTTCAAGAAAGTTATCTTGACGAGCTGCTTCCAGATGCACTCCGTGTTTTAGCCTAACAGCAAAATACTGAATTTTCCTCTGGAGACACAGAGGTATCACAGGCTTCTGCTTTCATCTCCACCCTCTCTGGGTGGTTTAAAACAACAACCCTTGTGAAGCAGTTGCCCTTGGCTATCGGTTTGAAAACGATGCCAGGCCGGATTATGATGGTTTACTGATTCAATCGGCAGCGTCCTGTTGGACCTGAACACTGACGTCACTCCACTTACTGGTATTTCTGTTGGTCTGTAATCAGGACTATAAATGCGAGTTTAAACCTTTCGAGCCCAACTGCAACAGAGCCCTGCAAAAATTAAGTGAATGCAACTCAACACCAGTGTGATTAGGTCATGACTTGACATTGCAGACAAGAAGAAGAAGCAGAAGAAATACGACATGTGTCCTCAGAAGTGTGAGCTTGACATCAGTCGTGTTGCACCTGTGTGCTGCGTGTTGTGTGATAAAAATGTGTGATAAAGCTTTGAAGCTCTGCCAGCCAGACTGTAAATACTGACACCTTTCTGGGAACACTTCCAGAGAACAGGGAGAACAAGGAAAGCGCTCAGAAAGCAGTGAGTGCAGAAGCCTTTTTTCATGGTTCCTTAAACCGGATCATTGCTGGGGAAAAAAAGCAGATTTAAAAATGCATTATTATGTTTTAAGGCAGAACAAAACACAACTTAAATCCCTTGTTCACCCGGGTCTGTTGGGGGTCCCCAGCTTCCTCCCACAGTCCAGTCATGCATATGGGAGATGGGCGGATAATTAAGGCCAGATCAAGTTGACCGTCGCTGTGAAGGAGTGTGTGAATGTGGTTGTTGGTCCTTTATGTTCGAAGCCTGTCCAGCTGGTCACCTGTCCTGGGTGCAGCCCTGACGTCCCACCCGGTTTCTCTGAGTCTCCTGTGCAAGTGGCTCATTCTACACGTCCGGATGGTTCAGTTCTCGCTAAATTTGCAACAAATGTTTCTCTCTGAATGGAAGCAGAGCTTCTGCCAGGCTTTCCTTCATCTCTATGCTAATGCGAATCCCTCTATGACTTTGTATGATCCAATTAAAATGGTAATTTTCCATTTTGATAAATATGGATGAAATGTATGCAGGGAAGGCCTGTGCGTCATTATGGTACTCCTTCTGTCTCACTTAGAGGGATGGTTTTAGAGTTGAAACCTGTTAGTGTGAAATTTGGGTCACGGTTGCAAATCGCATCAGATGATAAGATGATGGTCTAACTATAAACACACTGATTATTGATAATATTGACAAACATAATATTGAATATTTTCCCATGTATGAACACTCGTTTATTCAAAAATTCAGACAACTCATAGTTGTTAAATATGGTGTGACGTCAAGGCCAAAAAAGGAAAAAAACATCTTCTCTCTCTTGATCCAAACCCACTTTAAATGAATGAGATGGTTCTGGAATGACAGGACTTCAGTCGTCAGTCTCTTACTCACTTAAACAACCTTCAAATGAGAGCTTGTTGACATTCTGAAGAGAATTAGTTTATCTTTTGTATTAGTTTATACTTTTATCTTATTAGCATGTGTTATACTATATGTTTTTGTTTTATGTTACAGTTAGTTTAGAAGTTAGGGATAGTATATAATCTTTAGTAGGAATACACATAAGCAAGTCAGTTGACCCTTCTTTGACATGAATACTGCTTAGACAGTTGGAGCCAGGCAGACAGGAAATGGTAGACCCCCATCGTAAAACATGAGAGCATAATTTACTGGTGATTGATAAGTTCCTGGACAGGAATAAGACATCTGATCTGGGAAGACAATGGAGAAGAAGGACTGCACCAACACCAAATGAGGCTGGAAGAAGAAGATGAGGTCACCCAAGAAGAAGGACTGGATTGGACTGAATTAGCATCAATAATTTACATATGTTTTTCTATAAAAGACTGGGTCAAGGGATAGTTAGGTTGTCAGACTTCATGCCCTGGCAATGGACTCTGTTATTGTAGGGTTATGAACTGGCCCGGAGCTCTGTAATATTTGTATCTTGAATTGATTCTATGTGCTAAATACATTTTGAAATTGACATTTGTTTACTTGAACTCTTCATTAAAAGAACACGCGGATTGGCAGTGACACACGAGAGGTATTGCAATCCAACAATTCCAACTTTGTCATAACTTCTCTTGATTTTGTACTTTTTTCTGCCTTAAGTAAATAGTCATGATTAGCGCTGGCGGCTTAGCTAGCCTCCGAACCAAAATGTCCGTCAAATCTAAATTTGATCACCTGGAAAACTGACAATTATATGACAGTAATTTCATCTTGTAGCAAAAATGTGAGAAGAGTTGCTGTTCATTAATTATAGGTTGTGGAGCTGTAGTGGAAGATGATTCACTAATTGTCCATGGAAATCTCTGTTGGCACGCTGTTTGTGAATAATCTTGGGTATAAACTTCTTACATGCTCCCAATGAGAATTGCCAAGTGCATGTTGGATGGTGTCCTGGAGGAGATCCTCCCAGACTCCACCCTGGCCAATCATCATCTCTGGGGGTGCTCAGTTGGATTTAGGTTTTGGGAAGAAGCCGTTAAATAACATCACTCACCATCCTCATTCGGGTACTGTTGACCCCCTCCAGCCATATGACGCCGACCATTATCATGCAGCAGAATGACCCGGGACCCCTGCACCACTGTATGGTCTGAAAGTCAGGCTGAGGATCTTGACACTGCGGTGGAAACCACTCATCCTGACCACAGCACATATGGATGTGAACAACCTCCATTGGCTGCAGATATGGCCTTATGCTACCACTAATGGAAGTGTGTGTGAAGCTCTGGGGTCCCCCCATTTCTCTTAATTGTCTCTGAGATGCTGCTACACCTTGATTGAGAAATTGACCCGAATTGATTGGACATGGACTGGGCCAACACACGCAAGCTCACATGACTGTGACCGGCTCGAGAGTTCAAATGAACCACCTCCAGAGCTCAGACAGAAGATTGTGCACAGATCAGGGGAGGGCTGCACCACTGAAGGTGAAGGTTCCCAAGAGTGGAGGGGCTGCCTGGGTCGAGTCAGGGCTCTGGCCCGGGCCGTCTAGCTGTCTAGTTTGTCCAAGGTTTGTCCATTACTTACAGCCACCTTTAACCCTCAACAGGTGTTATTAAATCTCCTATTGTGGGTGACATTAGCAGTCCTTGTGTTTGCTTTATCATCTCTCTTTCCCACGGATATGATTCCTCAGTAACGTGAACTAATAGACAAGATTATTCTACTTACACAATGCTAATTGATTAACACAGACTAACACTAAAACACAAGAAGCAGCTGGGGAATTCCTTTAATTGAGATGCCATCAGTTATTAATCAACCTTAATTGATTGGGGCCGCAGCGCCCGTGCTACATACGAGCAGTGAGATTAATAAAAGTGCCACAGCTTGTGCAGAACTTTAAAAGGCACAAGTTCAAACTCTCAGTCCAAAGAATGCGTTTAAAGAACATTATTGAACAGCATGAATATCAAATGAAGAGAGGGAGAGTGCAAGATAAGTGCATCTAGCCAGATAATCCTGCTGTTAATAAGGTCCTGTAAGGTTGTGTGGAGAGCTTTATTTTATTGATTAACCATATGAAGAAATCAAAAGTGCATTTTAATCAAACTGAATAATTTGCTGAATAGCTGCCCTCACACTCACATAACTGATAGAAAATCAAATCTAAAGTCCATAAACCAGTAAATTATGCAGTAGCGGGACAAAAAGTATTTGTATTGAGAAATGAGAACTATATATATATTTGAACTTCAAACATGCTGCAACATAAATATCAGGTCAGGAGACACTGAGTTCACTGAGCGATGGAATATGATAACTTTCATTTACCAATGTAATTATTTAGACAAGCACAACTGTGACTGCAGATCTGTTGTAACGAGAAACGTAGATATCATACACGACGGGAACCAAATCAAATATCTTACTGGCCTTTTTTAGACTGATGAGAGACTCTAACAGACTTTACAATAGCGTTAATGCTGGTGTCGGTCGGAAAATGCCTCTGGGGGTTTGTCTAACTCGCAAAACTGGTGTTAACGTGGAGCTGATCAAAATGTTTGAGTCACAGCACCTCAAAGCCTCTTTGTGGTCCAATTCACATGCAGCTGGCTGACACATGCCCCGTACGGTCCAGGTGTCATTGGCGAGGATGCATCTGAGATTAAAGAAGGGGCTGATACCAGTTCATTTCTGAGATTTCAGGTCCTTTAATGGCAGTGTTCGCATCACCTGGTACAGTTTGTGGTGCTGTGGGTTCAACCAATGGAAATGTTGCTTATAAGTGGTCAGCACAGTTGTTCATAGAGGCTAATGATCAGTTAGCTTTTAGCTTAAGACACCTCTGGCACATTTAACAGTAACCAGTAAAGGTTGTGCGAGTTTAATGTGATCTCGTATTCTGACATCTTCTCCCAGTATGCTCACAATATCATCATGGTGCCGCATATTTGGCGGTGGAACACCAATGAAACAAATGTTGGGCTATCCACAAAAGAACTACCATTACAAAGGAATCCGTGGGAGGATTAAGGTCATTGTATGTGTCACTGCTGCTGGATGAATCAGAGGGAATAAAAGCAGTAATAAAGGCGCAAATATCAGCCTCATTTTGATTTCTCAAGACACATCATTATGAGAGATGAAATGGTGTTGTTGGAATTTTGATGTGATGTCTCAAACACCAGAAATTTCAAGCAATGCCTGACTCACTCAATTGTAAAATTCCAGAGTCTGGGAATAATTAACCACCGTTCCAAAACCGCATTGTGAGTAGACAAAACGTCTAATAAGTCATTCTTTGACCTGACAATTTTTCAGTTCAGCTGGGCTTTTCGTTACTGTGGGGTAATACAATCATTAATTACATACAGTGGACTTTTATTCCTTGTCCTTTAGGGAAAGGAACTTAATCTTGCAGCACATTCATCAGCGTAAGTTAAATACCTTTATGGAAACTGGTTTCATGTGAATTTATTGAGAAGTTTCATCAAAAGGAACCGTCCGTGTGAAATTTTGTATGTGTATTATTGTAATTATGCTGATGGGAATTGTGATTTAAGATCATATGTTAGATCAGATTTTGCCATCAGACAATTCAGTAATTCAGGCTGTTTGTGTGTCCACAACACCAGAAATCAGTAGATTGAGATAAACAGGATCCCAAGTGGATCCCGTAGGGCTTTTCTCTGTGTGGGCCGGTGCATGTTGTTTCCAGGAGGGCCTGTCTCTCTGCCTGCCTGCCTGTCTGTCTCTCTGCCTGCCTGTCTGCCTGCCTGCCTGTCTGCTGCCTGTCTGCCCGCCTGCCTGTCTGTCTCTCTGCCTGCCTGCCTGTCTGTCTCTCTGCCTGCCTGTCTGCCTGTCTCTCTGCCTGCCTGTCTGCCTGCCTGTCTGCCCGCCTGCCTGTCTCTCTGCCTGCCTGTCTGCCTGCCTGTCTGCCCGCCTGCCTGTCTGTCTCTCTGCCTGCCTGTCTGCCTGCCTGTCTGCCTGTCTGTCTGCCTGCCTGTCTGCCTGCCTGCCTGTCTGCCTGTGTTTCCTGTGTGTATTAGTAATGAATCTTCTGTTGATGGTTGCTGAGCTGCTTCTGCCTCGTGTCTCTTATCTGAATAAACTGATGAACTTTCACGTTCTCTATTCTTTGATCTGGGCACTTTTGAGAAAGTAACGGCCCTTCCCTGATATTTAAGCTAATAACGTTTACCCACTAATTTCAGGTGCATCAAATGCCAACGTCAATTTTTTAAACCTATTTTTCCTTTCTTGACTCATTACAGCATGATTTCTTTCCAAAAAAAATAACATAAAGTCATTAGTTTTTGTAGTGATATAATGAATCTGGTTTCATTTCATTTCGTTTCATGAAATATTTTGAATTAAAAAAGAATCTAGTCTGTTTCTATGATGACATCATGGCCAGTGGATAGGAGCAGTATGTGTGTCACTCTTCCAGAGGTTATCCGCTTCAATTTATTCCGGATTAAAGCAAAAACACATTGAAGCTCAATGAACTCAATATTCTGAGAGTGGAAGCAGAATAAACCCAGCAGGATTTTGATGACCTGCAGCTTCCTGCCTCAGATGTGCAAATTTCAAGTTTGACTCCACAATTATGGGATTTTGCTTCATCATAATTGCATCATCTCTAATAATGCAAACTTCCATTTTCAAAAACACTGCCTGTTAGATATTAGATGCTTTTGCAGGTTATGCAGGCTAGGTGTCCAAATGCCTTTGGACACCTTCAGAGGGAGGCATTTCAGGCAGGTTCTTAAGGGAGGAGATCCCAGGAGCAAACCCAGGAGAAAGATCTGACCTCCGGTGCTCAGCCTGGGAGTGTTGCACATCCTCCTGGAGGAAACTGTGTGGGCAGGGAAATCAAAGTCCGGCTTTGCTGCTGATTCAGCTGCCCTCTGACCTCAACTCATTTAATGGAGACACAGTGAGATTAAAACAGACATTTGAACTAAAATAATTAACCTAACCTACTCTGACACCCCCCCCCCCCCCCCCCCCAACTCAAAAACTGTATGTCTTTAATGCTTTATTTAAAGCCAAAATACTGAAAGAAAGGATCTGTGTTTTTAAAATTCTTTAATATCAGTGTGGTGTTTTTTTGAGTGGCCAAATCCAACTTTGTATAAGAGGAAGCTTTATTGCCATTACGGAAGGCCAGATGAGGGTCAGACCTGCTGCGCCGCCACTGTGGATCAACGCTGACCTGCATGTGTGTTGCTGGTGGCGTTTTTAATGAACAAATCCCTTATTGAGGTAGAGAAGAGAGCGTTTATTGTTGGTTCTCTAACTGTTGTCTGCCTGTATGTGTCAGTCTAATGGAAATTCAGTGATTACTGAATAGATAAATGAGTGCTTTAGTAAAATGACGAGGAACACAACAGTTAAAAGAAATGTCAAACCCTGATAAAAGAAATTCACATTTGAATCTTTTGAAATTGAGTCCACCAGGTTTTGGCACACGCTTATTCCTTATTTCCACTTAGCCAGGATGCAAACTTTATACATGCCAGTCTGCTCTACTGAGACCAAAAAAACACAAAAGTACTTTTTCTCACTTAAATTCCTCGTGTCTTCCCACGGCCGCCACTTCAACGCTATATTTAAACACCATTTCTGTTTATTTGGTGGTCATATAGAAAAACCAAATGACAAAAACTTGTCATCCTCCACGGTCTTGAAATATCCTCCAAGCGAACCGTGATTCATCCGCTGAAGAATGTTACTGACAGTGTGACAGAAGACAACATGAAGATGACAAATTTAGGTGTGTAGGCGGTGATGGAATATTAATCAACTCAAATCTGATCACCCCCGATGACTCAAAATAGGCTGACAAACCGAAAGACAACAACAGCGGAATTTTGTAGGATCCCACGGCAGTTGTGGAGAAAACGGTTTGTATTTCCCTGAATCCTCCTTGAGGTGCTTCCCTGATGTAGAGGTGTGACGATTGTGTGACACGTCAACGCACATTTCTGTTCATTAAGGTTCAATCTGCAGAAGCGATGGACAATTAAGCTTTAGAGGGCATCATGGATCTGAAAAGAAGAGCATACAAACCAAGAAATCCCATTTCTTTTGCAATGAAAGGTAAATATTTAATGAAACTACAAGTTCTTCTTTCAGTGAAACTAGCAAAACTTTAGAGGGGAAATGAATTTTTTTTTTAGCCCTGAATGGCCTCCAAGACCTCAGCAGTAGCTTAGATCTGTCAGGCTGACAGCTGGTGAGACACACTGGTGTTATAATAAAATCAATAAAGGTTTTTCAGTGTCCCCGACTATGACTTGACTCAAAAGCTGATGCATGGTGGCTGCTGCCCTCACTGATATAATCTCATCGTTCCAACGTGATCAATCCTGCCAGCAAAGCTTTGCTTTCATTGACCAGATAAGGCTCCAAGGCATCTTTCTGCCATTTCATGGTAGAATCAGCCGACCAGGTAGTTACAGAGATCATTCTGGCTTGACCTTTGCTTCAGGAATCAGGAATTATGTAAAAAGACAAAACTGTTCTGTCAAACAACCACCCATGACTTTCACAATAACTGAGTTTAATTTACATGTTGATATTACTACTCACAAAATGTCAAGTTCTTCAACATTTCCAACTGCCTGGAGTTTATTCAATATGTAACAGAGCCCACACATAGCAGAGGACACACTATGGTCGGCTGTTATGGATCTGTCTGACCGCCTGTGTGGAGTTTAGCATCAGCAGATTTAATGAGAAAGTGAGGAAACACTACAGTGGCCTTTGATCTTTGGACGACCAAAGTCCCTCCAAAATCTGGAACATCGCCCAAAGTGAAACTTCTGTTCTTTGACCCATTACGAACATTTCCTGAGAATTCCATTAAAATCATAGGTTTCACACAGACGCTGGTCATTTATCCGTCTGATAATGGTGAAGCAGAGTCTGCACAGCAGCAACGTAATGTTGCACAATAGTGTTCCACAAGGTCCAAGTATTGATCAAGCAGTAATATTGCGCAACAGTATCACACAGCACGGTACTGGTTCTGGTGTGAGGTGCAAAAGTGATTCTTTTACAAGACATATGAGTTCTGGGAGTGTGGAATATGTGCAAGGACGTGGGTGTTGCTGAGGGAATGGACCAAGTGGATGCAGCAAGTAGGCAGCAGCTTTGCTGAGCGTTCTTCAGGATGCTACTAAAGTGGAGCCTCTGGAGCCCTTTTTGGACACTGAAGCTGTGTTGGTGGCCCATGGCAGGTCCTGGCTCAGGTCCTGTGCCCTTCCAAGAGTTTGAAGCTCTGGACTAGGTTGGTGGTCGCCCTGGCCATGGCTAACGTCAAAGGCTAACGTCCTTTGTCTTCTCGGAGTTCAGGGCGAGGTTGTTGATGTGGCTCCAGTGTTCCAGGTGCCCCACCTCCTACCTATAGGCTTTCTGGTTGTTATTTAAGATCAGGCCTTTGTTGTAAAGTGTTTTTTTTTACTGGTTTCATCTATCTGTTTTAAGCAAGATTTAAATTCTAGCAAATCGAAATAACCACCCACTACTGTCATATTTTGGCCACAGAATTTCAGTTTTCTTTTTTTTTATCTCATGAATTAGTGGAGGAAAGCGGGAGGGAAGGATGCCATGTTACCATAGATGGCTTCAGCATGTGCTGTAAATGAGCACGTGTATCTCAGTACCGGGAAAAGCAACAGATTTTAACACTCCGGTTGTCATGAGATGGTGTGGAGCTGGGCATAAAAGCCAATACCCTGCTGACAGATGCCAACACAGCAGACGCAGCAATGTAAAAGAGAGAAGAGAACAAACTTTCTGTAACTTGCCGTGCACGTGTGTGTTGCACACGTGCGGATGCAGAGGTCCTTTCAGAGGCTGCAGCTCAGACAGAAGGGAGGCTGCAGGAATCAACTGCAGCAAAGCCCAGGAGGAACCTCACACCCACATCGTCTAAGCCTGCGAACCTCCAGATCATCAGCTGACCTCACTCGATTTCCCTTCAGACGCAACACAAGAGTCTTTTAATATTCTTCAGTCGGGGGGTGCAACACCTGCCGCGTGTGCAGCCCAGTGAGGAACTGCAGAGTCACAGTGTAGAAGGGATGACTGTGCAGAAGATACCTGCAAATACGCAGCAATTATTTTCTATGTTGTGCATCCAAATGACAGTAAATTTACATCTCAATATGGGCACATATGGGCCGGCAAACCCAAGCACTGACATTAGGAGGATCTGAAGAAGCACATGTGCATCTGCACAGGAGTATGATTTCCCTTACCACTGCTTGACAATATGTGTGTGCTTGGAGGTGCTTGTTCATTGATGAAAAAAAGCTGAACAGTTGAGAGAGGGAGGGGGACTGCAGCACCAGAGGAATACAGATGAGGACCGGAAGTGCTGCTGTTCCCATATGAGCCTGACGGGGGCAGCAGAGAGATGGAGATGCATTTTCTGACGATGAAGCCCTCATAAGTGAGGAAAACACAACATGTGGGGTTACCATGCGATGTGCCAGCTGCTGAGTCACACAACAAAAGCCCAGGTACGGACTCAATGTTCAAGGGTGCTCTAAAATAAATAATTGTCTTGCACTGTGTACTGTATGTTACCCTAACCTTGGGATCCACAAACGGGCCATGGACATGAACAGAATGAACAAGAGAAGTTGAAGTATAAGAATGTGCACCGGATGTTTCTGAGTGAGAAGCATTGTTCCATTTAATGTAAGTTGTCTGGATATTCTGAATAACTGTACACAGAGACAGTGATTCAGCACATCAAGGTTCTTTTCTATCTCTCTTTTCAGCCCGCTGTCTTTCTTTCAATAGGCCTTTTGGTGCATTTGTTCAATTAACCTTTTCATAGACATAAAACTTAAACCACAAGATTCACATCAATAAAGTGAACTAGTATTTGGACTTACTTTACAGTGTTATTTGATGAACACTGAAGTAAAACCACCTGAGAGGCCTGAACATAAGCAAAGCTGCTCCGAAGGCAGAAGTAGTGAGAGGGAGTTTGCCTGCACTGCTGATGATCGGAGGTCCACGGCGCCGTAGTATGTGGGTGTGCGGTGGTTTTTTATTGGGCAGCAGGTTGGAATCATTTTTATCCTGGGAGCCTCGTGCCTTGGGCCTGCCCGTCCTACTGCCTACAGCCGGAGCCGGTGGGTGTGGACGGTGTGTCAGCGGTTACTCATACTACACATGGAGTGTTACCGATGATCGGAGACACGACTACGGCTTCTGCTCCGCCTTCTTGTGGGTATTTTGAGCTTTTAAGCATTTGTTTATTGTCTCCCGATGCTCATCAGAAATGGATTAAGTGCATTGGCCACTACACATTTATTTCCTTTTTTGCCTCTTGGTTTTCTTCCCCAGACGACCTTTCAACAAAAATACACGGAATATGATATATTTATTCTTTGATCAAATTTTTATTTGGGGATTATATAAGGAAAGTTACGCAACAATCCCTACATGACATGTGCGTGGCATGAAATATATGATGAAATATAGGTCACGTTCATCACCAAGCCATGAGGCGACCCAGAGATGGAACACAACTCCTCCGAGACACCTGTTTAATTCGAGCCAGACCGTCCAACCCACCCCAATGATGCTCAAATCATAAAGAAAATCTTACAGAAAGAGACGCTCTACGGCCACAAATAGGTTTTTTTTACATTAGTGCTGCAATTGCTGATCAAATATAGCCCTGTAATATGGGCACTGCTTTCAAATTCAATAGCCAAAGCGAAATCAATTATGCTTCACCTGGCTCTGATTGCAGGACACTAAATTAAAGAAAAACAGTCTGCCTAGTGTGCCTATAAGCAGCTCAATCAGTCTGTTTTTATATAAAACTGCAGATACATGTAGACAATTTTCTTCAAATAAAGGGTACCTCTCACAAAGGTAATTGGGTGTTTTGAATCTGAAAATCCTCATGCCTGCTCTAAAATTAAATCCGTCTTTTCTGCTTTTTTGAGCTGTATAGCTGGGCCTGTTCTGAACATTGATGAGAGTCCCGATCAAGCAAGATCCACCCCCCCCCCCCCCCATATCCAAGAAAAGACACTTAATGATTGAGAGTTTATTCTTGAACACAAACCATGTTTTAAAAACATTGGGCAGCATCTCTTGGTGCCCAATCAAAGATGAAAATGCTGTAAGAACGGGGTTTTTTTCTCCATAAATCTGATCAAAGCTAATGGGAAAGACCCCTGACAAATGACTTGTGATCCTGTTAAAGTGTTTTAGAGGCTGAGATCAAAGGTGTCATTTGCTTGTAGCTACACAGCAGTAAAATGAGGTTGAGTCAGAGATTTTAGCTCACCCTGCCGGGTCATTCCAATATTTTAAATTTTGACATTACAGTAGCAATTATTCAGGATGGAGGGCCACATAATCAGTTATGTGTATCCTCAGGAGCGTGCATGTGAAAGAAAGCCTTTTGGCCCCTCCAAATTTCATATAAGAATTCTGGTTAAACTGGGTCCAATGATGATCAGAGACAAAGGCGTTAAAAGTGAGCTAGCAAAGAAATAACTTCCTGCTTTTTCTTCACCAGAGCTCTTTGACTTCTTTCAACCTGGACAGAAAAGGAGGGACAAATGTCAATCGGTCTTGTCACACAATCCGGTTTCATCCATGTGGTGCTTTTCTCTAATTGATTTCTGGGACCTGTCAGGCATTTATTCACTGGACATGCTAACTGTGTTTATGACTCTTCCACCTGAATACATAGCGGCGGCTGCTGCGCACTCGTCTAATGTTGAAGCTGGATTGCTGGCCAGTAAACGTCGATACCCTCTCGCGCCTGCTATTGGATTTTGCTCTCAGTTATTCAACGTTAATGTTCTTCTCTGCAGGCCTATTGCTTTCAAGTCAAAAGCTGCTTCGCTGACAGCTCAGGTTTAATTTACCCTCATCTTCATTTATTCTATATAGCCATCTTTTCAAAATTTCAGGTAAAAAAGTGTTTTAGGTTAATGATACACACTGTTTTGGGTTTTTTTCTACATTTGACCTTTAGCTGGTGGAAAACATGAAATATTATTGACAAGCTGCAGCCACCGAGTTTATTTTGTATTTCAGTCACCAACTCTCGTCATTGCTAAAGAAGTAAATGCAATTGGATCAAACACGGTTTTGTGCATAAAGTAGCACATGCTTGGTTCTGGGGCTGCTGAACCAGCATGTCGCTGACTTCTGATGACTGCTGACGTCACTTCTTGACAGGTAGAGCTGCACTCAACTAGAATTCTCTTTTTCATTCACTTTTTTCCCGAGGGGGGTCATTTGTCCTGTCGGAAGTGGAATATCCACTGTTACATGAGTCCTTGAGAATTCACCACCTGCCTGGTATTTCCTGTCTCCATGGAAACTCAGGGCGTTTGAGGAAACCTGAAGAGAAATGGTGCCGAGAGAACAAAATACTGACACAGATGCTGAGTTCAAGAAGGTTCTGTTGAGCAAACTGAGGTGACAGCAGAGAGATTATAGAAGAGACCCGTTTCTTTTGAACCAGATGGTTCTCGCTGCACAAGCTGCAAACACCGACCGTTCACTCAGGACTCATCCACATGCAGGATCCTGTCGGGCTGCATGATTCAAGCAATTTCAGTAAAGATAAAGAGCAGCATCTGTGTTTCCCTTTTGCAAGTTGCAACCTTTTACACATAATAAAGGTAAATGGTTCACTGATCTTCATGCCAGGATTCTAACTTCTCGTCCTGTGAGTCCTCATTCGTCAGCACACAGTTATGTCTGCAGACTCATCTGATAGCGTTCCCCATCTTCTGTGAAACACATGTCTCACAGTGCATCTGGAGAACGACCCGTCTGCCCGGGCGCTCTCTTCTCCTTGATGAGGTCTTTGTTTTGATCCCCTGACTCTGTGCTCACATCATCTCAACAACACTTCCCGCACCTTCTTCAATTCTCTTATCACTGCTTTCTATCAGTCTTGTCCCTGATTCGCCCACCGCTTCCGCTCGCTGCCGCGTACCCTCGCTCCCTCCCTCCCTCCCTCGCTCCCTCCCCCCCCCTCGCTCCCTCCCTCCCTCCCTCGCTCCCTCCCGCGTACCCTCGCTCCCTCCCCTCCTCCCCTCCCTCCCTCCCGCGTACCCTCGCTCCCTCCCCTCCTCCCTCCCTCCCTCCCCCCCCCTCGCTCCCTCCCTTGCTCCCGTCCTCGCTCCCTCCCCCCCTCTTGCTGTGGCTCTGTCTAGGTCACTTCAGCTTGATGTGAAGCTGTTGTTTCTGCCCACAGCAAAAACCCAATCCTCTCTTCCCTTTGTGCTTCCTCGGTAGCTTTCATCTTCAGTCATTTGCATCGTTCTCGGCATTTTGGGTTTTTCTTTTAAACAAACCTTCAACAGCTCCCTTGACAGAGAACTGCAGACGGACAAATTTTAATGCCTGATGTGCAAATGTTGAAGTGAACCTGTCATGGCCAGAAGCAGGAACAACACACAAACCACGGTGGAGGACTTTGCAATCATATTTTATTCATAAACAGCCTCTGATCATCAAAGAACACAGCGTCCAAGAAATCCAGGAAAGAATCCCACAGGTTGATAATCCTCAGAGAAGAACTCAGGAAAATGGGAAAAGACGGAGCAGGAAAAGGCTTGGCCAGACAGAAGAACGAGCAGATTACCAGCACAGGCAGGGTCAAAATCACCATAAAGAAGTACACATGCACTAAAAGCCTTATTCCTTTTGTGTCCTATAGCATATTTGTGCCTCACATGTCTCGGGTTCTCTTCTAATGACAAAACAAGCATGTGTGATATAAGTTTTCAGAGCAACACAGCCAGCTTTTTGGAAGTTCTGATGGGTTTTGTTTGTGTTTGCACTGTGCCTCATTTTAATATTTAGTTACATAATTTCACAAAGCCACCATCTGCCCTCCCATCATCGCATAATTCTCTGATAATTGCAGACTGCGGTAGGATAGTGCAGTTTATGGTGAAGCACAGTGAATAATATCAAGGATGCAGAGTTCAGTAACAGTTCACGCCCATTTATGGGAACAACCCAACATTAGCTACTTCAAAAGGGTCCGCTGCCGCTGTAGGCATCAACTTCAGATCGTTTTCTGATAAAACTTTCATTTTTAAAGGATATTGGCATCAATATGCTGGATCAGTGAATTTAATTATTTCAAATTTAAGTTTTTATTTTTCAGCTGACTGAACTTTGCCCATTTGACACAATCAAAATGATAATGGTGAAGCAAAAATACATTTTAAGGCTATTCCACAAAAAAAGCTAAAAAGCTAAAATATAAAAAGCTAAAATATGCTCTGAAATCAGGACAGCATGTTGAAAAAGGGGCACCAATATTAGAGTCATTACATCAATTGATAATGTATTCATTGTAATAGCATAACGAAGCAGATGATTTAACAAAGGTGAGATTGAGCGGATTTTCTATGTTTTTCATGATCAGTCTCTTTACTAGAACGAAGCTGTGCGACAGGAACTCAGAGGCAGCAGAGCGGATCTTGGTGTGAACCTCACATACTGGGATTTAAGATTAAGATGTACTTTAAAGACTAAGTGTGTCTAAAGCAATTCATACTGTATTTGGGGCGTCCCACTGCTGATGGACCCCCCACCACCACCACCACCAAGGGCTGTGTTGTGTGACTGGGGATTGGTGGGTAGTTAAGAGTGACCCCACATTTTCACCAGACGTCACCTCCTGGTCCATTGCCCCGGGCGACCATCACAGCCTTTTCATCCTTCATTCACAAGCTGCTGCTGCTTTACGCTGCAGACGTGACCTCGGCTCTTGTGTGGGGGCTGGTTTGTCAAACATGTGGACAATAGTTTCATCCCATTTGCCTCCAGGTTTGAGCCGACCTGTCCGAAGTATATTTCTATCTCTCAGCAACACAACTAAGGTTGTAAAATAGTATTTTGAGGACAAAGTGAACCTTCCACCAGACATTTCCCTCTATTCCCTGGTCCTAATGGATCTCAACGAGTATTTAGAGAGATGGGTTACTCAAGCCATTCTCACATGCAGCTGAATGGGGATAAGGAGAACTCGTCTTAGAGATAATGGTTTCTTACTCACTCAGATGAAAATAGCCACAGTTCTCCATGTGCAAACTATTGGAGAGGAAGGTCAACGATATGACGTCATAGGCCTTTTCTACTGTAAATTTAGCTGAGTTATTTTGTATTTCCGTCATCCATGAGGACATAAATATCTTTTTTTGGGACATGTGCTGTACATCTCCCTCTGCTGCTTTCCACTTTCTGACCAACAGTCAGCCTCTCTCAGTTAGGTGACCAGAAAATGCAGCGTTATAGTGATCAAATCAAGCCTTACGTCCTTTCCTTTTGTTGTTTTAGGATCATCTGGGTCCAAAGCTGGATGCTTGTTTGTATTGGCCTGTTGGCCCTGCCGTGAGCTGGGCCAAGGCTTTACCCCCCCCCCCCCCCCCCCAGTGACACCGCTAGATAAAACGCAGCTAGAAGATGATTGAAAATTCAATGCTCTAAATAATATGTGGTGGAAATACACGTGTAAATAGCTGTAAATAGTGTAATAGCCTGTACAGTTTGGTGACCTGAATGAGCAGACTTGTGGGTGTGACTGACATTCCAGCATTAGAAGGAATCTGACACTGAGACAGCCGTCCTGATGCTACTCAATCACAGATGTGGGAGTGTGTAGTTGTTCCTGTTGAAAGGGAGGGGGGATGATGGCATACGGCAAAAAAAAGAAGTGCAAATTAGTATTCCAGCATTCCACTTCTGCCTCTCGTCTCAGAAGATGCGACCAAAATGTACGTCAGTGGTTTAATCAACATTCATTGAGAAAACAACTGATCCTTTTCTCTTTCTTTAATGCTATGACCAGAGCGAGATGTGAAATCACTTATTGGAGATGTGAAAACACTTGATGCTTCACTGTTTAGCATCAGAATAGCAGCCTGGGTCTCAGAAATGTCAGTTGCTAACTCGCACGCGTCATCTTTGTATTATGTCATCAATTAACAAGGATGAAACTGAACTGACAAATAAAACCTGGGGTAACATCCACGTAATACTATTTATTTCAGACTAAAATAATAGAGAGTAGTCATGGAGGAAAATATCATTTTTAAAGCCCCTGCATGGAATGTACCAGCGACAAATTGAGGAAGTGGCTGATATCCAGAAAACCTACCAGTGGCTGACAAAGGCCGGGCTGAAAGAGAGCACAGAGGCTCTCAAGGCTGCACAGGAACAGGCCCTGAGCACCAGAGCAATAGAGGCCAGGGTCTACCAGACCAGACCAGACCAGACCAGACCCCAGGTGGAGGCTGTGTGGAGACGCCCCTGAGACAGTCCAGCATGTCACGGCAGGGTGCAAGATGTTAGCAGGAAAGCATACATGGAGCGGCTTAACCAGGTGGCTGGCATAGTGGACAGGAACATCTGAGTATGGACTGGAGGTCCCAGGGTCCAGGTGGAGAAAAGTGCTGGAGAACAAGCAGGCCAAGATCCTGTGGGACTTCCAGATCCAGACTGACAAGATGGTGGTGGCCAACCAGCCTGACATAGTGGTGGTAGATAAACACCAGGAGACAGTGGTGGTGATAGATGTAGCAATCCCAAGTGATAGCAACATCAGGAAGGAGGAACAGGAGAAGCTGGAGAAGTACCGAGGACTGAAGGAGGAGATGGAGAGAATGTGGGGCATGAAGGCACCAGTGGTCCCAGTAGTGATTGGGACTCTAGGGGCAGTAACACCCAAGCTGAGCAGATGCTCCAGCAGGTACCAGGAACCACATCAGAGATCTCTGTCCAGAAGAGCGCAGTCCTAGGAACAGCTGAGATCCTGGGCAGAACCCTCAGACCCCCAGGCCTCTGGTAGAGGACCCGAGTCTGGAGGAGGGGGGCACCGCCCAGGAGGGGGCAGAGATTTTTATATATATTAGAGACAGTGGGGGTTACAATTGTGCTACATTCATTAAATACGAGAAAAGCGAAAAAGAAATCTCAATAAAGCTCACATGGGTTCCAAAGCCTTGTATTTATAGAAAACGGCACTTTAGTGGCTTCAGAATCACACGGATGCATCAGCTCGTACATCCTGAGCTGGAAAGTGCAACTTTTAACAGTTCCGTGAAACACTTACAGGCCGAGAATACTCACTGCTATTTTACAGTATAATTATTTTGGGCCCAGTATAAAAATATTCCTACTGTTAAAACTCCAATAAACTGATTTGTGAACTGTTTGTCTTGTAATTATTATTTTGTTCATAAAAATGGGTTGTTTTTTGTCCTTCAGACAGCAGTTTACACAGGTAAATATTCCCCTGGGAGTATAGTCGTGCAGTTTTATTTATTCACATATTTGTACTTTACTTTGGTGCTTTCTGTAAATGCCGTCTATTATCCTAACAAGGTCATGTGACTCTGCAGCTGCCCGACCAACATTTCTTAATGTGCAATAAACACTGAGCAATTTTCAGATTATTTGTATTTCTCCCTGCATCAGTTGTATAATGAGAATACAGATTGTGAGAATTATATTATTATTATTTCTTCTGTAATTTGAACATTTGCAGATTGGAATGTTGAAGGTCTGTTGCTGTTCGACACCCACAGAGTTGATAAGAAGCATGACTAAATCCACAAGCAAGGCGGTGTCAACTGGAGTGACAAATTGGTTAACTCCATCGTACCCTGAAGGGTCTCACCTCTGTATCACCGACTATCGGTGGTCTACACTCATCTACGTCTCCTCGTCTTACATTTGCACCGCCACCTATTACTCACTCAGCAGCCAGAACCACGGCTGTGCCGTTCCTTGGTGAGCAGAAGGCACAAGTCTACAATTTTTTCACATATGATCCATTTGAACTTTTACAGATGGGGAGGGAGTACACCGAGAGCTGCAAGGAATTACTCAGCTATGTGTGTGTCCCCTTGTACTTGCTATATACCGAATACCATAATCCACATTCTACTAGTAAAGTGAGGACATTTTGGCTGGTCCTCACAACTTCAAATGACTGTGTGCATGTGTGTGTGTGTGTGTGTGTGTGTGTGTGTGTGTGTGTGTGTGTGTGTGTGTGTTAGTTAAAATAACCCTAAAGTCTCCAAAGATAACAAAAATGTGCACCTCTGTCCCAAACCAGGAAAACTACATGTCAGGCAGAAATGACATGTGATTCTTCTCAAAACCCAAACATTGCAAACATCCCGACACTTACATACTAACGAGCTGATAATCTTGCCAGCGTTGATGCAAATAAAAGTGTTGTGCACAGATTGAACACAGGTGGGACCTCTACAACCAGATGGCTGGAGTAAATGTAATCTTCCTTTCAGCTCCTCAAGTACACAGACAAACATGGCAAAAAAAACAAACCACAAAACAGACACTGAGCACGGCTGGATGTGCAGCTAATTCTCCGTTGACAGTGGTCTTATGCTCACGAACACACAGTTCTCAATAGTGGCAGATTGGAGAACCTTAATGTGGCTCTGTGGCTACTTGCAATTAACCTTTTTTTTATGTCTGACTGACTCAACGCTAAAGAAAGACGCTCTTTAATGGAATAAGCGCTCTGGAAAGGTGACATTCTTGAGGCTGGCATCCATATTGAACTGCTAGCTATTCCAATTTCCTTCCTGTGTTATTTTAGAACATACAAGAATGGTGGAAGTCATTCACATCCCACTGTATATTTATGCATATTTATGAGGGAGTAATCCTCTTAGGTGAGGCAGCTTTGCTCATTTAAGGGCGACTCTGGCTATATTTCAGGAAAGAATATGCCTGGTTGCAAATGAAAGCAAGTGCAACGTGTTTAGAATGCAGCAGCGATAAAAGTATTGAGATGTAAAAGGTCAGCAGACAATGCTTGAGACAGCGGTTTGATCACAGCCAAACAACATGGTCGTCAATTCCAGCGCGTCTTTGCACAGATGCAAACTTGTGCTACGAGTGTAGACGGGAGTGGTTTTGGTTATCGTTGCATTGGTGATCGTCATGTTTAAAGTTGGACATCTGCACGTTCAAATATCCCAGCAGCCTGAGTGATGTTGCCCTTTATCCAAGCCTGATGAAGCAGATATTAAAGCAGATATTATATTCTAATTGGTCCCAGAGTCATTGCAAGCGCTGGGGTCTGCACAAGACAGGCTGCCTCCATACAAACCTCCAAGGAGCAAAACTGCTCATCAACCCAAATATACGGCGCCATGACTGATCTAAGGAATGAGGTAATATCATTTACCGTGTCTTTTTAAATTCCCATATGACGGTGTGTCACGCCCACACCGTGCCGTCCCAGCATTCAGTCTGACGCATGTAGCCTCCATAGACATTGGAGGGTTGGCATGATGACGGTTGCCAGACTGGACGCCATTGGCTTATTTTGAAGTTCCATACCAGCTATTTTGAGGAGCAAAACCAGACTACGTGCGTATGTGTGAATCTTTACGGGAGATGATGAGAATATGTGGGTTTGGATCTCATTTGCTGTTGGCAAGAACCCACAACGCTTTATCTGTCTTTTGACAGCGATAATTACCAGTAAATAATATTGTTCATGAAGGAGGCAGATGGAACATCGCCGGAGATTTTTACCAGGCATTTATTTATCGCCACCTGAGAAAAAGACCCACCTGCACACAGAGCGTTGTTGGCTGTAGAGAATATTTGAACCGTCCGTTAGAATGAAATTAGCCAAACTTCGCTCAATCTAACACGTCCAGGAGAAAATTAGCAACGGCAGTATTGGTCTTCAAATTCTCCTCGTTCAGCCGTCTGCATCTTTCCGAGGCTCCTTTTTCCGACTTTGTTGTGATGTCATTGGGAATTATAACGAGGACGTTTAGGTTTTATAACGTTTGTGATCCGAAACGTTCCCAGCAGAAGCTCAGTAGTAACTGGCGACATGGATCTCGACATGCTAATGACTGATTGGGAGGCAGGTGGAGCATAGCGCAACATCAACATCATTAGCCTCCATTAGCCTCTCCTCTCCTCTCCTCTCCTCTCCTCTCCTCTCCTCTCCTCTCCTCTCCTCTCCTCTCTACCCAGCACCCCCATCAACAGGAGGGTCCCCCTACATGAGCCTGGTCCTGCTCCAGGTTTATTCCTGTTCTTCCTGGGGAGTTTTTCCTGCCACTGTTGCTTGTTGGGGGTCAGGCCCTGGGATTCTAGAAAGCGCCTAGAAACAATTTTGATTGTAACAGAGGCTGTATAAATAAAGATTCATTTGACTGATTGATTGATTACTGTTGTCACGCTTCCTTAATGTCCTTTAAAGTTTGCTTTGATCAGCTGTTGGACTTGTACTCATCTGTTCCCGATATTCACCCGTCCTTTTGTCCTGTGTGTGTGTGTGTGTGTGTGTGTGTGTGTGTGGTGTGTGTGTGTGTGGTGTGTGTGTGTGTGTGTGTGTCACTTCTTTGATATGTCCAGCTCAAAGAAGCATTGGTGCAGTATCAGGCAATAATAAGATGCACTGACAACCTTTGATAAGATTAATACAATAATTAATTACAATAATTAATACAATACAGACATGTGCTGGAAATGAACGCACCAACAGGACTCAGATGAGGAATGAAACCGTGTTGGTCACTCTGTCCTCCATAATTGACGAGAAAAGCATAATTAATTGAAATTGCAACGGAATAAATTAAGGCAGATCATCTTTCCCACACAATTGACCGCTCACAATGACCAGAACACAGAGGCAATGAAAAGGGTTCCTCATTTTCTGAGGCCGGTAAATGTTTAGGCCGTGGGAGTCAGACATGGGAGAGCTCGGCCTTTCTGAGTCATGTGTCATCTAATGTGGACTAAATTATGATAATAACTTCTTTCCTGATTTAATGACACCTAATGTGCTCACACAAAGCAAGAATTTAAATTTTGTGTGTTTATTATAAAAAAAAAAAAAAAAAAAGCTGCTACAATTTCCCTGGAACACCTGAACTCCTGCCGCACCCATTTATCCTAGCCAGTCCTGCTAAATCCTGCTAATCTCAGCATCACTTCAAATGCATTGAAAATTAGCTGTTTAGTTCCTGAAGCTACAAATTCAATCTCATTTCTCCTTCATGTATACGTTGAGGTTAAACATGTTGGGGGAGTAACAAGGCTTATTAAAGAATGAGCATGTGTGACAAAGGATCATCGCATGTAGGAAGACTAAAATTTGCCTTCAAGAAGAAGTAAATGTATTTATTATCACTCAAGTTTGTTTTTATATGACAACTAAATAAGCTGTGCTAAAAGTTTCAAAAGTTCTTGGTTCTTATCAGACAGTGCAGCTCGGCCTGTTTACAAGTGTGCCGTCTCAGAGATTCCCATCTTCTGCTCGTGCCATCTGCTTTGTGTCCCACTTCCACCAAACCCTGACAGTCTGAGCAGAATTAACATTGAGCTTCTGGGATTTACAAAGATTAAAAAGTAAACGGGTTTGTGAGCGTACAACTTGTGATCTGCACTCCACATGTGTGTAGATGTGTGTGAGTGTGATCAGACGGGTCAGAAGCTACGCTGGTGATGAAACGCCTCACAAGTTTGATGATCGCTGTGTGGGTCATATGTTCTTGATGAGAGGGACCTGGGCTGTGAATTTTCAGTGTTAGTCTGAGGGTGGAAAGTGTGTCGGTTCTGCGAGTGCTTGTGAAGTGTGAGCCTCCCGAAGATGCAGCAGAGTGTGAAGGTCTCGTGGGAGTGTCCAGATGTTACTGCGAGAGCCCCGAGATCTCCCCCCTCGTCTTGACATTTTATGGAAGATCGTGCATGACATTCAGAATTCTCATAAGCAATTTTCACAAGGATAATGAAGACAGACCCATATTTCAAATATGCCATTGTAATTACTGTTGTGATTTCCACTATAACTAGATGAATCATGTAACATTCTGACCACTGACAGCTGCAGTAAATAACCCCATTAAAAAATGAGCAAGTGCCAAATTGTGGTGAGTCAGTCAGAGCATCTCCCAAACTGCAGCTCTAGTGGGCTGTTTGCGATGAGCAAGGATCCATCAAAAGGGTTCAAGGAAAAGACTGAACTGACAGAGGTCAAGGTTCACTGATGCACAAAGGGAAGGTGGTTCAGTCAACCAGAGGAGATAACGAGGTTCAAATTGCTAAAGAACTGTTTTACATCACATAAATGGCTGTTTGTCTTATTTGTGGCGCCAGGATGCACTATGGGAAGGAAGCAAATGCTTTGTGCAACGTTCTGCAGTGAAACTTGGCTCCTGCTGCTTTGACAGGTGCCACTTACCTAAACATCGTTGCAGACCACTCACACCCTCTCATGGAAGTGCTACTGGCTGTATCTCACGTCGGTTCCATAACGTGCCATGCCGCCACACAAAAAAAGGTTTCACAGTTGTTCATGGTGTTAGGTTTAGGATTTTCCAGGACCCGAAAGCAGTCAAAACGCAGTGGTAAAAGTCCAAAATCCAAGTCTTTATTGAGATATCGATCAGAAAGTCCCCCCTGCACTTGTCCAGTCTTCTGGGGCGCACAGAGAGCTCCAGCTCGGAGCCACCACGGGAGTCAGGTCCTGCCTGTTCTCCATCCCAGCACGGCAGCATGGAGACGCATCAACGAGTTGTAAAGAACCAATGATGAGGAAACAGGAGTCAGCTCTATCATGGAAACACCACAACGCTCCAACAGTGGCAGACAGGCGCTCCGTCCCTAAATAGGTGGCCTGATGAAGATTGCCGACAGGTGTCCCTGCCTGCAGCACCAGCTGTTGCCAATATTGGCTCCCCCACGCCCCCTGCAGGAAGGAACAAACAGGACCACAACAACACACGACCCGGAACCCTGGACCCCAACACATGGAGCACAAAAATGAGTTTGAGTTGGCCTCTAAAGACCAAACATCTGAATCCCGTCAAACCTCTGTGGGATAGGTGGGATCCACAAAGGCTCCATGTTCGATGGATGGATGGATGGATGGATGGATGGATGGATGGATGGATGGATGGATGGATGGATGGATGGATGGATGGATGGATGGATGGATGGATGATGGTCAGGTAAACAGATCGACATCACTTCTACATAATGCTGCATTATGGCCTAATCTATGTGCTGAGGGCAAAATTGTCCCTTTATTGTAATTTCTATTGTATCTTTTATGAATTACTGTCGGTACATTGGTCTTACAGTAGCATCTCTTTTGCTTTAAATATAAGGAATAAACTTTCTACCACTTTACAATGTGTGAGGAGCCAAGTTGATTGATCCAGCAGAATGTTCTTGAGTAGCAATGTAGACAAAAGATTATTTTATCATGTGACACTTATAAAGGTCATCCAAGTCCAGTCCATCACAGAACACACACCGTTGACCCCCTCCCCCCAACACACACACACACACACACACACACACACACACACACACACACACACACACACACACACATTAATTTAGAGACTCTAATCGACATAATGTGGATGCATTTCGACTGTGGAAGGAAACAACAGCCATGTTAGGTTAACATGTTTTATAACGATTTCTTCAAGTTTAATTGAAACAGCAAACATGAGCAGCCGAAGCCAGCGGTGGTAAATGAAGCTCAACGACTTCGCCACCTCTTATAGATTACGCAGAAGGATTCCGTGTCACATCCGTGTCACTGCGAGCACCAAAGACTCTTCCTGCCACATCCTGTTCCTGATTCTAACATCATAACATGACTCAACCTGAAGGGCAAACTTCGCTTTGATTTACTGCAAAAAAAAATATTGCTCTGAGGCTCAGGGACTCGGCTGACGCCATTCCGACGTAGGTACACGGGGTTGTCATGGCAACAAAGGGATTTCCTGCCAATGCCCATCCGCCAGTTGCAGCACAACATCTGCGGCCATCTGAAGACGACTGCACCTCCGCAGGTGAACCCTGAAAAATCTCCTCCCACGTTAAACAAATATTTGGGCACATGAACGGTCCCACTTTCCAGGTTGTGATGCCACTCGGTGAAAAACACTCTTGAATAAATTTTCCCTCCCACTGCAGGCTGTTCACCAAAGTGGTGCAATGGCACTCGCATCGCTTTATTACCTATTAGAAATGTGTCGGGCAGGTCGATAGACCGCGTGTGCACGTTCATGTATTTGAATGCATGAAACGAATGACCCATAATGCCGTCTGCCACGTGCACACGAAACATAAAGGTGCTGTTTCTCTACTCTAACCTTGGTTTCTAGAGTCACCGGCAGCATCATTGGACTGTTTGTTTTTGTTGAGGTTTTTTTATTTGGGAGGGGGAGTAAAAGGGCCCAGGTACAGTTCTCGTACCTCAACATGTCGTTAGGGGCAGGGCGAGGTGTTAAACGCTGGCTCGAGTTGCTTCGTTAATGCACTGCCAGCTGGAAAAAAACAACATTAGCAGCGTCATGATCTCATGTCGTTATGAACTGAGCAAAATGTTTCCCTAGAAAAATACCACAACCAGCAACAATAAAATATTACATTCTATGTATTTGTGACGCTGAACATGATCTCTGATTGTGTTTATGAACCAAAAAGGGTTTTCCCATCTATTCTCTGTCTCTATAGTGGAAAGTGTCTTGTTGCGTCGTCTTTCTCAAGGAGACTAAGTACAGACAGACCCAGGTTTCCCTACTTGACACTGTAATAACTTCCGTCCTGAGAACATTTTATTGCAGTCATTATGTGCGTCATTTGATCACGATGACCAAAAACCAAAGGAATGAATCACTCTGAATCACTCTTTTTGACATGACCGGTGTATTTTCCTCCAGGTCGCAGCAGTTTGCCCTTTTAGGCAGAAATAAGGTGTCTGAAAAATCCAAAAACTCCTGCATGCGTCATGCGTTACATCACCTGTCACATTTCTTTGATAATTAAGTTCCATAATTATTGCTACTTGTGTTAATGCTGATGATCTGCGCTGCACACCCATTAATGTCTGACTGGTAAACGAAGCCTGCAGCCTGTTGTGTGAACAGGATACGATTCTGGTGTCAGAGGCGGCTTTATGGGGGCTCTACTCGAGGTGCTGACATCGTTTCTGCCAGGATTTTGGTGTCAGCTTGACACCTGATGCCAAAATCTGCGGAAACCTGAAGGTGATAGCAAGTGCAACCACTCTTTTGCAGCAGATATAGAAGCGGTATATAATACAGCAGATTTTTTCTCATTTTTCAGTTTAGCTTGAAATGGAACCAACGTAAGCAGAGAACCGTCGCAGGTTGAAACAAAAGACTTCAGAAAACTGATCAATAATGTACATTTCTGCAGGTCATTTCAGCGATCAGCAAAGGTTTAACAACTGTTCGGCAGCTTGATGAAGCAATTAAAAGGACTCTCCTCCTCTCTCTCTGGTTAACCAGCAGTCTGGTGCCCCTGCAGCTCATTCACTATCTGCTCATGAAGCTATCTGCAACTTCCTTCTGCTGCCAGATGACGACTCCTCGGGTCAAAAGGAATCCTCAGAGTACGACCTCAGCCTCCAGGGCTCTGTGTTTCCTGAGGTTTCTTCCACTGACGTTGCTTACGTACGTTGCTTTGACTGTTTGTGTACTAGGAAATTATTGGAATTGCTTGTATTCACCTTTGGGTAAATAAATCCATTTAGTTCAAAAGCTGAACCTTCGTCTCTGCATTTGGGATCCAATTGCCAATCAAGTCCATTGCAATCATCAAAGGGGAGCAGCCTGACCCAGCGGCGTTCTGTCGCTACAGGGTTTAACCCAGCAGGCAAAGTAATTTTCCCTGTCTGACCTGCAGAATATCCTGTTTGTTTCCAAAAGTGGAAGCTGAAAAAGGTCTAAGAATAGATGGCTTTTACATGGCAGCTCATCAAAATAACAAAGTGGACAACAGCATCATGGGTGTTTGCAGAAGTTAACTCTGATGTTCCAGACAGGCTTCCTGCTGAATCACCCATCGCAAAGTTTTATTTTGATATTATTTTTGGCATGGTTGTCTTAGAAACTGGATGGGGACCAACGTCCCAGTAGTTATTTTAATGGACCTCTAATGGAGCCCTATGGTGTTATCATGTCGCCCGGCAGGAGGTTTTTAAAGAGACAACAGATTCTATTTTACTCACCAGATGAGCTCCTTCCATTTTCCAGTGGAAAAGCTTTGCTCACAGAAGATTAAGGTGCCTGCTTATTCAAGACCTCTATTTGTAAGATTTCCAAATTTAAATACATCATACATACAGTAGCGGGAGCAAAAAGACCAAATGAAGGGACACCTGCGCACAGACTGAAAGATATCAGTCTAAAATGGGGGAACATCTACAATAAATCTTTATCATAAAACAGCATCTATGTCTTATCAAAGGTAGAAAAGCACCCATCTTACAAGGCAAACATATATAATTTAGTATATGACTATTGCATATATGGTATACTGCAGCAGACACTTGGGGGTACGTCTCTCACCCAGGAGGATTATGGGTAGAGGGTGTGTTTGCGCTGTTCGTGTGCTTTTTTTTTCAACATGGTGTCGGCAGGTAAAGATTTTAAAAAAACAACACTATTGTCTGCAGAGTCATTTTTTGTTCTGCCACAACAAAATAAATATTCTTGGTAAACTCTTTTGCAGAATTAACAAAATGTCAATCAGAGAACTACCCAGGAAGTAACTTTAGGTTCATTTCATAAAAAATGTGGTCGAACATTTTAAAATTGCAATTATTTTCTTGTAATAGCTGATGAATGTATGTGTGTGTGAGGCCACATGCACTGATTTCTGAGGGTTTCTGGGTAGCTCACACCTGAAGCTGCCAGGGAGGCCTTGCCAGGTCTTTCATATTCAATGTGGATGAAACCTGTGATGTTGCCATCAGGAAAAAGAACCGTTACATTCATTTGCATTTTGACACACTCCACTTAGATTGTGCAGAAGCTTCAGAGGGCAGCCGTGAGCATTGTTAAGTGAATCAGTGGGAAGCCTCCAATTAGCTGCTGGATTAAGTGCTTGACAGTGACTAAAGAGATGATATAACCAGGAAACACCATGACACACTACATGGCTGTGTCCTTCCCTCCCACCTCTTCTGCTCCTCGAAGGTCAAAGCGTGCGAATTGGATTAAAAGTGAGCCAATCTCAACTGTAACGCTACATTTGCTTTCATTTTGTCCTGCTTTTTTTTTTTAACCCATATCATCCATGTTAAAACATCCACTCGTGTATTTACGTCCTCTGAACTGTTTAGATATTTCACTGTTCTATTTTGGGTATTGTTGTAAGCCTAATAGTGGACAAAGAAAGTTTATTTCATGTTACATTTAACTTACATATTATAGTAATTATTGACTATAATAGAATGTAATAGATATTTCCCATTTTGAATAGAATAGTCTTTCTCTCACACTCCAAATTTTATTAAGATTGGAGGCAGAGAAGCCATATTATGTATAGACAGTTTGTGTTAACTTTCCTTTAACATCATTATTACACTCAATCAGAGTACTTTATTGATCCCTTTAGAGTACTCTGATTGAGTGTAATAATGCTGCTCAATATAAGTATATATACCAGGAAATAATACCAGGAAATAATCATCTTCACCCGAATGGTACCTTATAAAAACTAGTTGATAAAAGGCCCTGAGAAGGTACTGACTGTCATTTCTTTCGTTTGGACATTTTAAATGTCTCAGTATTCATTGTCAGTTGTGTGCCGGTGTGCTGAAGCCTCTCAGCCCGCACCCTCTCCTCCTCCTCACCTACACGTCACTTCGCCCAGGCACAGTGGGTGTTACATCACGGAACCCCACGTACTGTACAAAGGCAGCTATAGTTAGCTCACGGCTATGACAAATCGGGGGGGGCAAAAAACCTAAAGATGCCTCATGATAATTGTATGAATGGAGGAGGGTGAGAGGGGAAAAAATAGACGTATAATCCTGGAATTCTGAATGTGTGTTAGCCGGATGTCTCTTTGTGTAGCTGGGTTCTCCTACACACCCTTTGCTTTTGTGAAGAGATGACTCGCGTGTGCATGTGTGTGGGGGGAGATTCCTGACTAAAACCATTATTGCTATGTGTAGCAGATAAACCAACAACCCACTTATGTGATAAGGTTTAGATTAGACACACAGAATGAAATATTTCATAAATGACTTTCTGATTTAAAGCAAGACAAAGGACCTCATGGGATGTCTGTATATCTCGTTTGTTGTTTCACAGAATTCAAGTTCTGTTCTGTCCAGATTTGCCTTGATGATTCCATTAGCACTGACAGGCAGCCTGTAATCACACAGCGCTGCCTCAACAGTAAGAATGTGGACTGAATTTGCTCTCAACTTCAAAATCAACCAAAGATACAAAAGCGAAAGCAAAGGTCCAAAAATTGTGACATCTTTTGGAGCAATTTCTGAAAATCGGAATATTTTAGCCAGCGTATGCAAATCTGGATGTTTCGGTCTGCCAGATGTGAAAGCACGTTGGAGTGGCAGGTGCTGGGAAAAACACGTGTCATAAAGACTTTCTGCAGTTGAATATGACAGCAGGTGAGTTTTCAAATTTAAAAATGACTGTGATGTTCCCAAATTAACAAATAGTGGGAACATTCACTTAGATTTAAAGGACACGCTGGTATGCGATTGTGTGACACAAAGCAGCCTGGATTTTTTTAATTACATTTTGGAGCCACGCTGGCAACAGTCGGGCAGCCGGAGCGGACCCACCCACACCCGGGAGGTCCAGCTTCGTCTCTGATCCTCCACAGTGTGTGTGGGGCGGTCTGTGGCAGGCTGAGAAGACGACCCTTGAAACCGCCGCTACCCCCCATCATTGTGGCGAATGTGCAGTCTCTCCAGAATAAAGTGGACACACTTCATGCTGAGTGCCTGGTGGAGAGATCCTTCAGGGAAGCCTGGTGGGATGAAACGGTGCCTGACGCTGAGGTCACCCTGGAGAACTTCACCGTTCTGCGGGGCGGAGGGGTACGGGTGTGTTGTACATTAATTCCCCACCTCCTTCCTTCGTTGTGTATACCTCCCAGCCAGGGTCATGGGCAACACACAAAACCAGAACAGCATCGCTTTTATTGGCGTGCTCTGATTGGAGCGTTCTCACATAATCGGACCCTTAAGATCCATTTACTTTCCACAGATATTCTCACCACCAGGACATCTTTGACACAAGGGATTAGGTCACTCCTGAAGAACGTGTCCCTCCCTGAGCTGTGGAGCCAGTGCAAACCAGGGAAGGCCCCGGAACCAGATGCAATCCAGGTCCTTAAGGAAACGTGCTCCCATTATACGCTCCCTTTTTCTGGACTGCCACAGGAGCCACACTAGCGGTACCGTCAGAATCACTACCTATCTAGGTCTATCTTCAAATCTCAGACAGTGATGCACAGACAGCCACCTAAAGTTAAATGTCGTGTTCATAGACACGGCCAAGAAAGACTCTCAGCACTCCATAAACTCCCCCTACTACTATATATAAGCATTGTCCAGGCCGCCCTCCTTTTTTGCCCTACTTGCTTCTTCACTGTCCTTTCACCCCCCAACAAGAAGAGACTTGTGGTGATCTCACACAAAGGTACAGAAATCATTGGACTACCTACCCCCAATCTCCCAGCCCTCAATAGCACAGCCACTGCACGCAGCGCAAAAACCATGACCCCAGTCACCCTCCTGATCCATATTTCATACTGCCCTCCTTCTGGTCACTGCTATAGATCAATAAAATGGAAAAAGAAAAACATTACATCCAGCAAAGGTTTCACTCCAAATGCAACGCACCAGAAAAAATGAGTGGTGTGCCTTGAGCCGTGCTATATGTGAGTGATGTTCTGTATTCTCGTCACTGTTCGGACTGTGGACAGAATTTTCCTGTGAAGGACAAATTGATATATTAATTTATGGGTTTTTTTATTGGAGGTTACTGGGGGAAACCAGGGAGGCTCAGAGGTGAACTGGATAATGGTGGAGCTGACTGTTACAGTTGTCATAAGGCATCCTGCAAACAGTGCACAGCATTAACAGCATTAACAAGAAAATCCGAACATTTTTGCTCAGTAAAGAGTCATTAATTCATTAAGTAAGCTAAGTTCCCCTTGTGAACTTTATTTATTTATTGTGTCTTTATTAAATGCCCTTGCTCAACACAAAGGCAAAAAATTAAAATACAACCATCATTCGTGCCACCTAGATAAATCTGAGTAATAATGAAGGGCACTCATTTGTTTTGGATTTTGTCTTGTTCTATAGCAGATTAATTAAAAAAGATGTCACTGACAAATTTACAAGGCTCTGACATTTTTCTTTGTTTGCAAAAAAATGCAAATAAAATCACTCCTAAGTTTTCCATCAGTTTAAAATAGACTCAGCGGAGTGTTTAAAGTTAATGTTTCATCAGGGGGGATATTATTCAGTGGGAATATTATCCTCCATCCCACCTTGTGTTATATGTGTTTATATGGGCTTTTTTATTTGAGTATCTGCGACCAAAGGCTCTTAGAGTGTGATGCCGGTCCTGCACCCTCAGGATTTTACTGGTCCATATTTGCCCTCGGTACCACCATTACTGCCTTGGGGGCATTCTGCCACCATGCTGCCAGCCAGGGCTCAGCTTATGAAGGAAACTCTCCAGACTCACTGTTGCTGTGACACAGAAAACTACGAGGGTGACACAAGCATGGAAATGAGGACTCGGTGAGCAGACCCAGAAAGAGAGAATGTGAGATGTTTAAACTGCGGTCAGGCAGGTTAAGGTTTGCTGGGAAATGACAAAAGAAGAAAACACAAGTGCACAACATGATGGCTCGCAGACACGGGAGGAGGACAGATGCAGCACCCTGTTAAGGTGGCAGAGGCATCAGTCCGGAACCAGATAGCTTTGAAAGATGAAAACAACGTTCTCCGATGAGATCCAGTTTTCTTTCTTCCTGCAGATATGAAACATCCCATCGGTCTCAGGAAGTCATGATGTTAGTTTGGACAAGATTAGATGCAAATGAACTGCAGAGCTGCACGTATACATCAGAGTGGAACAGTGGTGGGTTCGACCTGAAAGGCCAATAGCAAACACAAGCATGTGGTGCCCACACAAAGCTGCGGATGTAGCTCGAGACCGGCCTTCCAGGTCAGGAGTATTAGAATAAGTAGCTTTTAATCTTACAGTTCAAACAAAAGAAGAAGAAGGTTGTATTTGTATCAGTCATTTTCTGAAATTAGAGATTCAAACGATTAAAAAGGAGGTGAAGACTTTTCCTGTGGCAGAAGCGCTCGGCGTAATTCCTGGTTCTCAGCCGTTATTTTTTTTTCTTTTTTACTGGAGAAGAAGGGGAGACAAGAAAAACATACGAGGCCGCGGCGACATGCAGAGCGAACCAAAGCGACCACCTGCGGATGAAGCTACGAGGAATTAAAGAGATTAGACGAGTAAAGCGGAGACCAACTGGTTTATCTGACAGCAAAACAATGGATTCCCAACCGAGTCTGTTTGGCAACAGACTTTTCTTTTCTTTTTCTGTGGATGTGGGAGTGGGAGTGTGGGTTTGTGTGGGAGAAACCCTGGTCTGGTACTGTTTGAAGGTGTGCATGGACGGGCGGGTGCAGGAACATACGTTTAATAAAGGTAAAACACCAAAACACCAATGCACAGAAACAATAATGATTTCATGGAGACTTGTTGTGGTTGTGTGTCTTTTTTCTGTGGAGATCTATGCAACACGCTAAAACAGCACTGTCTGCTTGTTTCTATTTCTGCGTTCTTATTCCAAGCAGTTGATAAATCAACAGTTAAATCTTAATTACGTATATACACATACGTCACACATACGTATATATATATATATATATACAGTATATATACAGTATATATACAGTATATATACAGTATATATATATATACACCAGATATTCATCAGCACAGATACAAATTATATCATCAGAGCTGTAATAAAGGGGGTGGGAGGCACCCCGTGACGTCAGGTCTATTCAAATGGATCCATATGGGATCCATTGGTAGTGAGCGTGTGGGTGGAAAACCCTGGTATTGTGTGCCAAATGTGCTGATGATTCAATGCTGGTGACTTTCTGATGGAAGCAATAACAAGTTAGAGCTGTCCCCTGTAGTAAGCCGACCTGCCAACTGTTATCGGGCTGCTGTGTCTTCCTCGGAATTGTTAGTCATATTCCATATGTCTGGAGAGAGGAGTGCCATGTGACGTATCCCAGAGACGGCCTCCTGCCTGGGCCCGATGGTGACAGCGCAGCCTGTGGGAAGAACCAAAAACAAAATCATCACGCCGTCCCTGCAGGGGCGTTGCGTCACAGCGTCTCAGGAGAGATTTTTTTTCCCTCAATGATTACCTGTAAAACACAGGTTGAGCATTTAAGAGCATTTAAAAGAAAAACAGGATGAAATATTAGTGCGGGGTTATCAAATTTGAGTGAAATCCAGCGTGTTTAATGTGTGATTCTAATTATACTTGCAATGTACACATCCTACAAGAGCTAGTGGGGTCCATTCGCTGACTGACAGAGTTCAATTGTGTCATTATATTATTCAGTCTAGTTTGATTTTGTTAGCATATTCAATTGTAATTGTCTATAGAAAACTATATTGCTCTATACAGCATTTACACCTACACATTTTTACAGTATGTATAGGTAGAAGTGGGAGTTGACCTCTGGTCATGGAGACAAGATGTCCCTATTTCCTGCTTCCAACTGAGGAGGGAATGATGCACTGGTCAAACTATAGGAGCAAATGTGGAACCCTTACAGTGGGATATGTAAATGAAGACGTATATGCTCCCTGGCAGGACTCAGGTGCCACCTCACCCTCCAGCAGCTCCCTTGGGCTGATTAGATCTGCAGCATTAGAGAGCAGCTCCTTTCTCATCGTGTCAGATCGTAGAAGATCCTCGGTGGTAACGCCTGGCTACGCCTTTCTGGAGAGTTTTCTAGTTTTACTTGGTCTTTACCTTCTTTTGCAGCTCCCGGTTCACTGCCGCTCCGATCAGCCTCGCTCACCTGCTCTTTGCCCACCTGTTGCAGCTTTAGCTTTTTGGATAATCAAACCTTTTATGGTCAGGTTTCTCACCTGGCGTGACGCTTCCTTGGTCCAATTTAAAGATTTTTGCAGTGCTGGTAGCTCAGTCTGATGGGGACTCTGATGAGGGTTCTTGGTTTGAGTCCCAGTGCAGACAAAAGGTAGTAGGGGAGGTGCCAGAACACTTTCACAGTACTGCTGAGGTTCCCTTGAGCAAGGTACTGAATTCACAGCCACTCACACGGGGCCCTGTGATGAACTAGCGACTCGGACCTGCCTTCACTCATTGCGTCGTTGTTTCTCAATGTGAGCATTTAAATTCACAAAAATAGCTTTTAATTAAAGCTTTTCAGTAATGAAAACATAAAGATCCTCGTAGAATGAAACATTTAAATAAAAAACTGTTTGCATTCAGGTCATCTTGCGTTTGTGCTTTAAGCTGAATTTCAAACAAAACTGCAAAGTACTGGGTGTTAAATCACATCTCGAACAGCCATGTGAAAGCCAAAAGCTTTTTGTCTCAGAGTTAATAAAGCAAAAGTTCAAAAGTGGTGGAGAAGCTGTGGAGAAGCTGTGGAGATGCTCGTAGCTGTAATCAGTGCTATTTTCTGTTTCCGTTTGAAAGGATTAACGTAGCTTCCATTCAGTCGGAGGTCTGGTGCGGTCGTCGAGCGAGCCACTCCATCTCTTCCTACGTATCCATAACATGATGTGATTCCACTAACATGTCATCAGTTACTAGAAGGGCCCTTGACTTTTGCCAACGACCAATAAGGAAAATCAGCCGGTGAAGCTCTGACGCACATTATCAAGACCTCACACACCAGCAAGGGTCGTTGTGAAGCCGCGTCTTGCTGCCGAAGCTCCCTGCTTGACTCATTGAATTTCCTCTTGCAGAACTTATTGCTTTGACTGTAATCAGCATGGTGTAAAGCTGCTCGGCAGCAAAGTAGGAACAGGGCAGGGACGCAATGAATCAGCCCTGGAGAATAATTGCAATTAAGAAAGGAAGCACTCACTGGCATTATAGTAAAAGCATTTTGTGCCCATGTGAATGTTAATGTAGGTGGAAATAATATTGCTAATGTTTTTCAGTGTGGGGAATCCACCAACTCTAATTCTCTTAATGAATGCTGCAGAGTTAAACCGACATCTTCTTCATTTTAGCATTAGGATTTTTGTTAATGCTCATTAGGGAGCTACAATAACACACACACACACACACACACACACACACACACACACACACACACACACACACACATTAAAATAAGGAGGGAGATGCACAGGAAACAAGCTTGTTTGGCCAGAATGACCTTTGAATTCTCTTCAGCTCGAGCTTCACAGGTTGTTGGGATAATTTGTGTGTGCTCATGCACGTGCATGTTTTCCCTTTTACGGAGAAGTGAACTGAGGTGGCACCAGATGGACCAAAATCATGGAAATGTAGGTAAAGAGAGGAGGAGGATTTGGCTAATTCTATATTGATTATGTTAAAAATGAGCTTTATTGGGGCTCAAGAATGGTTTTCTTAATGAGATGTTCATGTTAATAACAGTGTTTCTATTCCACATCCAGTTTAGTTTTAAAAAGTCTCGCCAGGGGGGCAAAAAGTGAGACGAGACTTGCATGTGGTGAGAGAAGGAGGAATTCTATAAATCCCATGGGAGAGCATTCCTTAGTTCGGGATTGAGCGGCAGTGAAAGGTGAGTTGTGAGGAAGAGAAGGTCCTGAGACAACAGGTGGGTATTCTGACACAGAGGAAATAAATAAAGATCACTCCTGAACCTCCAAACATTCTGGAAACACCGGAAAACTTGATTCTACATCAGGTTTTCGGAGTGTTCTAATAATGGGGACAGATTATCCATTTATTGCAGGTTGCCCAGGCCAGGTTATTTTTTGTCCTTTATTTAAGGTCTTACAGTCAATAAAATGGAACAGGTTTTCAAATAATGGCCCCTCTTTGCTGTCATTAATTGGCTTAATAGGTCCAGCCAGGAAAAAGCACTGGATCGATTGGTTTTATAATCCAAACAACCCAATTCGGAGATTGTCTTCTGCCAGTCTATCGTTAACGCTGGCTGGGAATGAATGTGCAGTACCGCCTCATGACACAGCAGAAAGATGAAGAGATGTGCTCAAATACTCATTAAAAAATGGAAATGCAAAGTGCTTCTGGCACAAAAATTTGCATTTAATCATGTTTATCATCTGTTTTGGATCAACTAACCATTAACAATATCACATTGAAGGCTTATGTAAGAGGCAGTAAATAAACTTGCTTTTCTATTAACATTCCTGTTAGATGCATTAATATATTTGGTGGTTGCTTATGTCAATATCCTGGCATTTCTTCTGGCTTTTTCTTGGCTAAATACAGTGTTTTATTCATGATTCAAGGCTTATGTTTGCCTCAAATAACGTATGCAGAGAACAGCTGTAATTGAACTGCTACCAATTTGTAATGTGCCATCAAAAGTGATTTAAGATTGTTTTTGCTGGTTAAATTAGCTGGTGTTCAAGACAGAGAACATTATGGATATTTGCTGGGCGAAAATTCACTGCAAATGAGCTCAACAAAGCTTTTATATGTACAACACCAGCATGAGGATCAGAGTACTATTTAATTTGTTAATGTTAATTTATAATGTGTGAGGTCTATTTTCTGCCTTTGGGCCCCTTTAGTCAGTGACACCTGGTCCTCCAAATCAATATTTCCAGTAGAATGTGAAGCAATGGCCTGAATCCAGCTGAACGTGCGTTTCTCTTTATACTCGACAGTTCGAGACCCGTCAAAGCATCGCCGGGAACAAAGCCCAACACCTGCTGTTGGACTGGTGGACATAGCAACCAAAAGGGCTTTTAAAGCATGTTTCATGTAAAACATGATTCCAGTGGTCATTTCTGTTGCCTTTCGTTATGTTCTGCTGACTAATCAAAAAGTATTAAAAAATAAACGACTTTTAAGAGGCTCACAGATGCAGGAAAATATTGTATAATCATTTTGTTATAAGTCCAGAACCCACAAGCTGTGGACCAGAGTTTTCTGTGTTGCACATGTTATTTTGCTGAGCATAATAGCAGCCTGGCCCTGTGCCCTGGACACCGGATGTTGTGTGGAGCTGCGATGTCCTAAAACTGCAGAAAACAGATTTAAGCTGCAGAGGTGCCGTACAGATGATCTATCCACAGTGGGAACATTGGGGCAACTATTTCAGAAAAGAGCCTCCCAACTATAGACTATTACTGATGGGTTTGTCCAAGAAAAACTGATGTTCGGTTTGCAGTTGTCGACTTTGACAGAAACAGGAAAATTGCAGGCAGAGGTCAAAACACTGACATCTTGTATTATTCAGCCCCTTTTGTTGAAGAATCAATGATTCGAGATTTGGTAAATCATATTATGTGAGATGTATTGTACACCACCGTCTATATCGATGCAGATATAGTTGAGAATGTTTGAAAGAGAGCAGATTGTCTGTGTCTCTGCCTGATTCATTGCTCAAAATAAAAGCTTTAAAAAAAAACACTGATGTTTCCGCGTGACTTTGGAGTCATGTTTGTCCTTTTAATGATAAAGACTCATCAATCCCCCCAAATTAGAGGTCCCTGCTGTGGAAGAATCGTGCAAAAGGAGAGGGAAAGCAACAAAGAGCTCATCCTAATGTCCCTGCAGTGTCTGCTCCTCTCCGCTACACAAGCTCAGAAAATACGGATTTCCGGGAAGCCCAAATATGGTCAAGCAACAATGAGGTGTGCAACAGATGAGTCATCAGACTCCCACACTCACCATCCTTGCATTTGCAAGACGGAGAGGGAGAGAACAGCAGTGACAGGCAGACTAAAGAAATAAAAGCACTGCAGAGATGATGCACACCTGGAGACCAAGTCATTTTGTGTGTTTGGAGAGCAGCATCGCTTCCTGCACCGTGACACAAGCAGTTTTGTTCCTTCCAGGATTATTCAACATCTCTTGCTGCACACAGCAGCACCATGTTCATGCTGCCTTCACAAAGAATGCAGAATTGCTCGTTTTGCACCCCTAATGAAGCAGATTCTGAACAATGCAGTCAGATGTTTTTAGTTGCCCATCTCACCTTTCTGAGACTCAGAACACACCTTTTTTCCAGTATCGTTAAACGTTCGGTCTATGTGTCATTTGTTCCAGATACCGTTGAACACCTTTGGTGAGGGTAACGCACCCTTGTCTTGGCCCAGATTTTGTTCCTCCCTCCCCACCTCTGGGTTTTCCCAGAATAAAAGATAACTCCATGTAAGTGTTTCCTCCAGCATGTTGTTTCCTTTTCCGACCCTGCAGCCAAATGAAACTGAGTCGTTTGATCGAATGAACTCTGACCTTTTCGCGGACGTGACGTATGTTTTAGGATTTGCTCTTGTCACCAGTGTTGGAGCAGCAGCCGAGGATCCACTGGAATAAAATCAACTCCTTCCCGTGCTGCTTTATTTTTGCTGCAAATTTGCCTGATTGCCATGAAACTGGGCTGAGCTGTTCACAGCAGCAGCCATAAAAGCAGAGTTCCAAATTGATCATATTCAGGTGAGGTCGGTCCACAGCCTCTCAAGGCTGAATTACATTTGGGGGTGTAATTGAAGACCAGCTGGGGGTCCCTGCAGGACACCAATTACAGGACCGATATATGGATTCAGTGTTTGTCCTGGAGTTCAATTTAGAAGACTAAAAGATTTGTTTAATGTTTAATAAACTACATGCACTTCTTTTTTGCACTTTGTTTCATATCTACTATTTTAGGTGGTCAATAGTGGATTACGTTGCTATAACAAGAACTCCTCCTGGGAAGGATGACACAAGCTCACCTGGATGTGTAGGAATGGTATTTTCCACAAGATCAACCATGACTGAGGCTCCTGATACGCTCTCTTAAATTGGACTGTCGGTTCTAAGACTGGTGCTGGTTGATCCAAACTGCTTCTGTTTCAGAACAACATCAGCCACGGTTCTCTTAGGAGTTCTCTTAGGAGTTCTCTTAGGAACCCTGTGGAGGGAAGAGGATGATTGCCTGTATTGACCATCAATATTTGTCCTTTGTCTTGTTTGAGTTCCTTGTATCACTTGTAGATGTAAACTTAAAAAAGTTCTCAAGTTCTCTTTTCTCTAAATCCGCCTCTCCTTTCTGGTCCCTTTAATCTTATTAATGTGATTTGGGAATGATCTGTGTTTGAATGGAAAGAGTCTTCATTTGAAGCAGACATCAATTTCGTTTTTGTGGTTAAAAAGACTTGAACTAATAATTCATTCAACATATCAATCTGGCATTTTTCATTCATACCAGGAAAAGCAGTTGGAGTGTTGGTCGCACGTCTGCACACACTTCTTTTTCCACCTTTCTTTCTCACCGCCTGTAGAGGCAGAAATCTCGCCCAAATCAAAACTGTAGACGAACTTGGAGTTTTTCCACTGAAATTAAAAATAAAAACTGCTTGCAAGTCAGCTTGTGTAATGATGGATGTGCTAAAGCGCTATTATTATTGATGTTGTTATATTTCCAGAATAAAGCTCTCCTCGCTGCACTGTAGCAGGAGTGACAGGCAGTAGGTCGGATGATCTGCGTCTTATTTATATACGTAATTCTGACAGTTACAGCAATTTTTTTTTTAAAAACCTGGCCCAGTTTCTGCCCTACTTCTTCTTTGTACTGTGGTAAAAGCAGGCGACATATAGTGAACACACCCTTCCATAAAGCTCTGTCAATCATAACACAGTAGTGGTTTTGCTACTTTCTCCTTTCTTTTGCTGAGTCATTTCACTGTTTCTCCAGTAAAATGGAAGATGTGTTTAGGTGTTTACAAATTGCATTGGATGACACCCCCCCCCCCTCCCATCCACCCCCCAGCCCCCCTTTTAGTGCTGCTACTGCAGCTGCTTGCTGAAAACATCAGAACAGCCTGTCTGAAAAGCACTCCAGTTTAAAATATTGGGAATTTCATCAACCCCGATGAGTTTGCCGACCCCTTTTATCATCATGTAGGATGAGAAGGTAATGACTGGAATCCGTTTTCAGTAAACAGGTTAACACGTGCAGCTCCAGCAGGTTAGCAGCACAGCATCTCTCGCTCCTCACTCACAATGTGGCACCTGCCAATTCGCTTTTTGACATGTTTCAGTAGCTGTAGTTATAAACTGGTAATTGCAGCAAAGTGTTCCTCCCTCTCAGCAAGAAGTGCCGTTTCTCCTGAATGCGGCTTCTTTTCTACTGCATCCAATCAAAAACAGCACCACCTAGAGCCCAGATGCGTTCATGGCCACAGGGAGAGCAGGAAATCAGGAGGAAAATACATTAGTGTTTTTTAAGTAATTACAGATCGCACAACAAATGCAAGAAATAACAAAAAGGCAAAGGTTGAGTTTCCTCTGTTGGAGAATGACCTTACTTATGGGCGCGTGTCTCGCAGTGTTGAGTCTTTCCAACTTTTTTCATTCGTTTATGTAAGTGTGCCTTCTGCTGCCCACACCTCCTCCCAAACAGGGCAGCCATAGCAGAAGCTCGAAAAGGTTCAAAAATACAGGTGTAGCAGCTAATCTGTGGTTTCTGACTCCCAATATTTCTTCTTTATGATGTTTTTTTTTTTAAATTGACTGTGGACATTTACATGCGGCTCTGATTCAGAGCTTCTTTCGACATTTTGTGGTAACCAGTGTGGCTGTGAATATGGAACAGATAGACTGAACCCAACGACCGATGCAACCACTTCATGAATGAATCAGGGTAATGAAGCTATTTGTTAATGTCACATAAAAGCAGGTTAATTACAGTTACAATGATAACTGTATCATTATAGGCTTTCCTCCGCGGGGAAGCAAATCGGTATGATATAATCCAAGAGCTGAAATGTGGGCGATCACTTCATGTATGACAAAGAGTTTTATGTAAAGATGTGTGACCATGTTGGGACAGCAGGAGGTTTTGTGGTGACGTGGTTCACATGAGCAAAGAGACACAAATGCAGATCTTTCCCTTCATTGGTTCTGGTCATATAGCACCCCCACCCCACCCCCCACCGACACAGGTGGGTTTGAAGCAAAAGTTATTATGACTATTTGGGTTGGGCAACCTCTTCAAAAGGAGCGTAGATTCAAGTTTAGAGTGTTAACTGGTAACCATAACAACTGAGTTCTTGGGTCAAGCAGTTTCGTCCATTCTGTGATGATGTCATGCGGTAAATGAAATGAGCTGAACTCATTAAAGAGGGGGAACTGCTTCAGTAATCCCCCTTAAACTGGCAATCGCCCCCTCAAGGTCCGGACCACAACACATGACTGATCCCTCCTATCAGATGTCAGTCATGGTGAACCTGATCACTCATACCAGCTTTTGCTTTTCACTTCCTGACTTATGTTGTTGGTTCAATTTCTTCCTTTTTTATGTATCTATCTCCTTTTTTGTTGCTTGCAAGAGGAACGACACAGGCATTACAGCAACACGCAGACACCCACATTAGGTTTTCCCTTTCACACTTCTAGAATTACCCAGATCCACCCACATCCCAGGAGGGAGACTGCAGGAAGGGAGGGAGGGAGCGAGGGAGCGAGGGAGGGAGGGAACAGGGAGAGGTGGAGGGGTGATGCCTGTTCCTGTGTGTGCTCATGACTGTGTGAGACTGAATGTGCACCTGTAATGTCCCTCCTCTGCAGTCTGGACATCAACTTATTTTAAAAGGGTGTGGGGACACTGACCTTTAATGGGCATAAAGGAGATTTAAGGTTGTATCAGTGAATTTTAGGCATCGGCTCTAACCGTCCGTTGCTGTCCTTCACACCGCTCGGCAACAGCTGCACCTCTCCCTTCAGTAAAACCTCAGGCGTTTCAACATTCAGACGAGTCATCTCTTTGTTAACTGCTGTGCACGCGTGCTCGGCAGTCCCAATCCTCTGAACCTCCTTCCGGTACCTTTGGCTCTGCGTTGATATGTGCGTAATTTGCTGTTCATGATCGTTTGTCTGTGTCTCGCTGCATAGCCCCCTCCTTTCTCCACTGATTCCTCCCTCTTCCGTGTGTTAACGCGCTCTCTCGCTCTCGTTCACTCGTGCGCGCACGCACACACTCGTCTCCCCCGCACGCTACTCGTCCCCCCCTCCCTCCCGTCTTGATGCTGTCTCATTCACTTCGGCGCGCCATCCACGCACAAACTCCAACTTGAGCAGGGGGGGCGGGGTTGGATATATACCTCCCAGAGAAGGCCATGCGCTTCACTGAGACTGGATCCACTTGCAGTGCAAAGACCGCAAGCAAGAAGACTCCGAAGCCGGGAGTAGAAGTACCAACATTTTTCCTGGAGCTTAGAGAGAAGCGAGACCAAAGCGTTTGAATCGACGGACTGTCTGCTGGAGCTCCAATACGACCAATTTGTCACTCCGCTGTACGCCAGCCTTCTGGACACCAGCGGCTAAACTAAGTTGGTAGTAAACTCTTTGGAGTTTGGTTTGAGTCATTTTATATTTCTTTGCTTGTGAGAGCGGACTGCACTGAATCTTGGGATCGACCCGCTGGGGTCGGGCTTGACCTGTCGCATCCTGTCAGCGACTTCAAGCTCCGCGAAAGTTTTTCGGCCAGAACGCACATCTGAAGCGCGTCGGTTTCAGAGTCGCTGCTACCCGCGACACCTCCAGAACTACCTGGTGGCCGGATAGAGAGCCTTCTGACTGACAAGACGTCAAAGAAAGTGGCTGAAAGTAAGTAAAACAAGAGGAATGTCTGTGTCTGACCACTGAATGAGCGCGCGGTTGTGCAGAGTTGAAGTCTGTTGCTGTCCGTGGTGCTGAAACTCTCGAACCCGCTCATTTACTGTCAGTTTTATTACTTTTATTACTGTTCAGACATATTACGTCACTACATATAAGTCCTATGTTAGTATGGTGTCGTAGCACTGCCTTATACTTCTGGATGAAGTGACACAAACAGTCAGTATATCGATAGATCGGGGCCACAAGTTGTGCAGTCAAGATGATTTCGTATCTTGAATTTGCACGTGATGATTTGGAAAACTATATAACTGAGGCAAGAAACTGTTTTAAACTGTTATGTCTGCCTCTCCAAAGATATTTGTGACTGAAGGAGGCTCACTCTTATATATAACAAATACTGAATTCATCTAAAGATTTAATAACTGGATCGTGGACGTCTGAAAGTAAACTGCACGGTCTTGCTGTCAGCATGATGTGGCAATTTGTTTCAGATGTGCCTGGCTGCATCTTCGCTGTCACGTGGAGTTACAACCAGGTGGTTTCATGTGCAGCGTAGGCACAGGAGCAGATAAATAGCAGTTTGTGGGCACCGAATCATCACGATGGTAGCAGGCATCGTTTTAGGTGACAATTGTTGAATTTGCCTTTGCAGTGACGATGCCACATTGGACATTCACATGTTTCTTATAGCCTCAGAATGTAGTCTTGAGGTACCAGCAACAGCTTTGCTACTGCAAAACCTCTGTGGTTTGGAATTGTGCGTCGGGTATTGCGTTGCTCTTTTGTCCAGTTTTAAAGTCTGTCTCCATAACAACAAGAGTCTGTCTGCGTTGCAGAAATGGTGATAATGACAGCTGAAGAGCGAGTTGGTTCGGGGCGGGGGGGTTCAGAATCCATGCAGGAGACAGAGCTCTCCTGTGACAGCTGGACCACTTTGCATTCAACGTGTGCCTCATCGGATGCCCATTCAAGGAGCTTCCGGTTTTTGCGAGGCGGGAGAGAGACCCACTCACACAGAGCTGAGGTCTTTGCTGTGTTGCACACACACAGAAGAGGGAGGGTGAGAGGGAGGCACAGTGATGTGAAAAAGAGATGCGCGCTAAGTAATTATGTGTTTGAGAGGTGCAGGTGCCTGTCAGAGTAGATGTAGCTGCAGGCAGCGGTGCAGCTTATGCCGCTCTCTGCTGACCCTTTATGATACGTTGCATTTTAAAAAATACAGTACTTGAAGCATGCACTTCTTTATTAGAGACCTGGTCATAAACCATGTATTATCTAGGTGGGATCAGAGGATGCCGAAGATATGCATTCGTATACTCACATTACAAGAAGACAGAAGCATAACCTTGAATGAAAGATGCCACCGAGCAGCGGCGTTGTCACATTTTCCACCCGGTCTGTGCACCTTGATTTTTAACTCTGCACTCTGCAGACGCTTGCTGGACAGAGAGTCGCGCGTGCAACCTTTTCCTTGATGATGCATGCAGCACGTCTGCAGTGCATGACAAAATACACAATTTGTAACACAATTGTGCATGCATCACATTTTGAATGCATGCATTTTAATGTGCACGAATGAGTGACTGCCGGGTGTTCAAATGCATGCACCAGTATTTCATATAGCAAGAGATCCTGCTACACCAGGGTATATGATTGCATTTCTCCACAGACACACACATCATTGCCCTTGTTTACTATTCATTTAGAGGAGTGCATTGCTTGAATAACAGAACTATGGTAATACATGTCTGGTTGCTAGTGGCGATAGTCCTGTGGACGTCAGACTGACGCACATGATTTGTGCTTCTGCTCGGTGTGTGGGAGGGAAAAGCAAGAGCTTGAAGATACCAACCCGCTGTGAAGTACTGTAATTGTCGCGCTCAATTATGTGCTGGAGAACTGGGCAGCTTAGATCATTGAATTTGCCCTGGAACATTGTTGAAGTGATCTGATGCTAAACCCTGACCCTGAAAAACATTAAACTGATATCCTGCATATTTTAAGAAGAAAATACGCTTAAACAAACCTTTCATTTTGCTGAAAGAAAGTTGTGACTAACCCCCCCCCCCCCCTTTTTTTGTTCTCTTGTTCTGCAGCTCCCTCATAAGTCAAAAGATCTGCACCTCTCGTGCAGTAACCTGTCAAAGAAAACCACCTGGTACAGCCAGCTATCAGCGAAATAAGAACAGGATCATCTCTTTAGGCAGACCCAATGGCGTGGTCAGCTCTTATAGGCCCCTGCATGGCCGTGGTTCTGCTCTTCTTCGGCCTGACCTCCTGCACACCCTCTGGCCCAGCCTCCGCCACCTGCGCAACCCTGGAACAGAATCGCTTCTTTGGGGTCTTTTCATCCACTGCAACCCTGCCTTCCACTCCTTGCTCCTGGACCCTGCAGAACCCCGACCCCCGCCGCTACAGTGTCTATATGAAAATTACCAAGCCGACCGACCCCTGCAATCCTCGCCAGATCAGAACCTTCCAGTTCGACTCTTTCATCGAGACTTCTCGCACCTACCTGGGTATGGAGAGCTTCGACGAGGTGGTCCGACTGTGCGACGCATCGACTTCTGTCACTTATCTCGAGTCCAGCAAACAATTCCTGCAGATCCGCAAGGTGGCGCCGAGTAACAGCCTGGAGACTGTGGAAGAGCAGAACGATGTCAGTGAGTTCAAGGCTGAGTTTCTGGTTGTGGGGAAGAGGAACCCAAGCATGCACGCCTGCCAGATGCTGTGCCAGTGGCTGGAGAAATGCCTGTCCAGTAGCACCCATGACTACCCCTGCGGCATCATGAACACACCCTGCCAATGCTGGGAGGCCCCCAAGAGGAAGCCAGGAAGCTGCTACAGAGGTGGCGTCTATGTCGAGAAATGCCTTCCCGTTCCCCGGGACAACGGTCGTGATGCTGAGATCATCAGTAAGTAAAACGTGATGTAGTCTACTGAAAGAAGTTACCTGAGACTATTCATCCCACAATGTTGAATATCTTGTTGAATACATTAGTTATGTAATGTTGTTGACTGATCTGCTCTTTTGAGGCAGTGGGTCACCATGTTCTTCAAAGAAAACGGCCCTGCGTGCAGCCTCCAGCCCTTCTATCACTCAGGGTCTGTGTCTTTGAGGCTGCTCAGGGTAATAACCCCTGTTTGCAGAGCAGGTGGAGGATGTGCCCTCCACTGACCCACAGTAATGAGAAGTAAATGATAGTTGAGAAGTAAATGAAGTTGTTGGCCTCAAGTGGCCGAAACCACATATTGGCAGTTCCCCATTATGATTCTTGTTGGCTTGGTAGGGAGTCTCAACTTTGTTTGTTTGGTTAGGTTTTTTGGGAGGGGTGGGGGGCTCAGAGGAAAGCACAAAGCCCTCACAGTTAGTCGGCAACAGAAATCGAAGGGCAGCTCTTGTGGTAGTCATAGCAACGTCTCTGTTGGCCTCGCACACAGCTCTGCAGTGGTGCACACCGAGTGGCTGAAAGCACACAGCTATCATTTAAAATGGTGCATCCATCAAGCTGAGTGCTGAGTTCTGTTCCTTAGAGTCAGGCTTGCTGATTCGACTCATTCCCACTTGCTGTTGTTCAACGTTTACTGAAGTGTTGGGTTTGAGCGGACTTTATTTGTCTCTCCACCTCACTCTGTGTCTCTGTTATCTCTCCCTGCAGAGGGCTGGGCAGGGTGGGGGCGCTGGTCAGCGTGCAGCCAGGAATGTAGCGGCGGAGTCCAGGTCCGCAGCCGGAGCTGCCAGCCCGAGGACGGCGTGTGCGAGGGCACAGTTGAAGAAGGCCGGGCCTGCAACACTCAGGCCTGTGTTGGTAAGGCCGCCTGCAAGGGAATCATTTAGCTGGGATCTCTCATATGTAGGAAGCTCAAATTCAACACAATAAACGTGCAACGTTCCCGTCTTCTCTTAGGCAAAGAGCGCAGCAGGAGCCAAAGCCCACGTGGCATCGTTGGACTGAAGAGAGAAAACGCTGATGATTCTAACTACGGAGTTGTTGCCACCCAAACTGGTGAGCCTGGTGAAACAGTTTACATGATAAACAACAATACTGACAAAAATGGGAACTAATCCTATGATTCCTCATTCATCTGCAGTAGATGGTAAAACAGATGAGTGGTCACCATGGAGCACGTGCTCAGTCAGCTGTGGAGAGGGCTGGCAGAGCCGCACCCGCCTCTGTGCCACCACTTCCTTCACCACCCAGTGCACGGGACCCCTGCGCGAGAACCGCGCATGCAACAACACAGCCGTGTGCACCGGTGAGTGCACAGTTCCTCCTCTACTGTTCTAATGTGAGCATAGCAGATGGGAGAAGAACTCCAAGAAAATGCTAGTGACATTTCCTGGGACAGGGACGTAAACACCTTAAAGTGGTTTTTACCCGAGAAGAGACGATCTGATCAACTAAATGGCCTTTAGGGCAGTTGCTGCACATCACTCGGGTCAAAGAATGCATTTTTTAATGAAGCATCTTCCCATGTGACCCATGTGCAGTGGATGGTGCCTGGGATGAGTGGACCCCCTGGAGCCTTTGTTCATCTACATGCGGTCGAGGTTATCGTGACCGTACTCGCACCTGCAAGATGCCTAAGAATGGAGGAGAGCCTTGCCGCGGCCCAACGAGACAGACCAAGTTCTGCAACATCGCTGTCTGCCCAGGTGAGTCAAGGAACTTCAGATCACTCCAGTCGCTCGTCAATGCACACAGGAATTAGAAGCATACATAAAAACATCAGTTTCTTAATTACTGCTTCCGTGTGTCAGTTTTGTTGGCACCCTTGACACTTTGGCCTCCTGATTCACATGGCAATTCAATGGTTTACTGACATTATCACATCAAAAACACTGACAGACAGATGGGTTTGTATTAAATCAGACGCCTCCACAGAAAATGGCTTATGTGGGCATTACTCAGAAGCTGTATAATTGCCGGTGACTAATACTGCAGTCATGGTCACTTGATACATTTTAAACGCCCCTCTTGGGCTACCTCTCAAGAACCAAAATGCTTTGAGGTATTATTTGAAATCTGTAGAAATTCGTTCCCTTTTGTTGTGCCCTGCTTTGCTCTTCAGTGGAGTGATTTTTATGTCTTCGTTGCAATTGCATGTTTTGATCAGTAGATGTCTCTATGAGCCGCAGCTAAATTAACGGGCAAAAGAGAAGATGGGCTCTTGAGCAAAGTCATTGCTGAGATGATTACCCTTTTCATTTTAAATTGAAAGGAGGAAGTCGTCATCCTTTATAACCCATTCAGCAGAGAAACAGCAAGTTATCTGCTTTTTTGTGGGGGGGTTCTAAGAAAGGTCCGTTGAACAAGACAAATACGGCTCATTAAAATAGACTACGGATAATGTAGGCAGTCGAGCTTGAAGGAAAGGTGGAAATACTCTACTTACCTCGAACAATAGCATCAGTGCAGCATGATGCCTGTGGTTTGACGGTCTTGCGCTCCTCTTAACGCTCTCGAGATGTGTGTTCCTATGTCTCCCTCTAGTGGACGGAAATTGGAATGAGTGGTCAACCTGGAGCGCGTGTTCGGCTACTTGTTCCAACGGCACCAGACAGAGAACACGGGAGTGCAATGGACCTTCCTACGGCGGCTCTGAGTGCCATGGCAGCTGGAAAGAGACAGTTAACTGCTTCCTGAAAGACTGTCCAGGTAAAACTGAAGTCTCACCTCTCAGTGTTTACTTTCCAAACTAAAGTTACCTAAGTGTTAAACCCAGCTCAAAATCCTGTCTCTGTTCAGTTGATGGACGCTGGCATGCATGGAGTTCTTGGGGCAGCTGCAGCAAAACATGTGGAGGTGGGATTCAGCAGCGACAGAGAGTCTGCAAAGGGCCTTTCTTCGGTGGTGAGCCCTGCCCTGGTGAAAAGGGGGAGCACAAGCGGTGCAATGAAAGGAGATGCCCTGGTCAGTGACCCTGAAGCTGTAGAACAGTGTTCTTACCAAACAGCATGATTTAGGCTATAGAAAAGATTTCTTCACCCTAATACTTGGACTCACATCTTCAGAGCCCCATGAGATCTGTGCTGAGCAGAACACCGGAGAGGCTGTGTGGAGGAAAACCCCCGCTGGAGATGAGGCAGCAGTCGTTTGCCCTGCTGATGCTTCAGGTACGGTTCCCACAGCTGCAGCCTTTTTATTTGCCGTGTTTTCCCATCATAACATTAACAAATAAGCGCTTTCTCCTACAACAGGCATGATTCTGCGCCGTTGCACCCTGGATGCGGTCGGTCTCGCCTCCTGGGAAAACCCAACTTATGTCAAGTGTGTCTCTAAGAGCTACGAGAACATTCAGCTTCTGGTACGCATCACAAACAAGCCTTATTAAAATGCTAGCTGCTTTTGGAGGCAATGATGATGATGATAATGATGGCAAACGTCAAAGATTCAAATGAACCTTTCTTTTTCTGTCTCCTGTAGTCCAGAGACTATGTTTCCAAATCACAGATGGGCCAAAGCATGGACGGGTTTGCTGAGGTCATTTCACGGCTGAGATTCTCATCCGACGAAGGTGCAAAGTACAGCGGCGACCTGTTGGCCATCATGGAAATCCTGAAAAACACAACCGACCTGTACAAAGGAAACAGTCTGAAGCTGAGCAACGCTGACGTGGAGGTAAAAGGATGAGCCGAAATGACTGATCCGCCATTTCTTTATAGTTCCTTTTCAAGCCATGTTTTATTTTTCGCTCTTATAATTCTGTCTTACTGTATCTGCAGAACTACGTCCAGACCATCAGCAACTTACTAAAGGAGGAACATCATGACAAATGGGAAGAGGCACAGTTGGTACGTGATAAGAGGGTGTGTGTTTGTGTGTGACTAAATAGAAACGGGGGAAAAAATAAGTTCTGATAACTGTTGATGTCATAAGTGTGTGCAGAAGCTACTCAGTATGTAGCAAGAGGGTGTGAGGAAATAAGAGGAGGACAAGGACGGAGGCTGACTTACAATTCCCAATGTCCTGTTTCACCTGTAAACCTTATATAAAAATGAAAGTGGGTGCTGAGTTTTAATGAGAATCACAGGCTCACAACCCCTCCAAAAACAGCTCTTTATTTAGAGGGGAAGTACTGGCTGACTTGCTTGAGCCTTCGTAATTACTGAGGCTGCAGCAACAGTGAAACACTGAACACTTTTAGGTGAGAACAAGCGAGACAGAGCGCAGTTGAATCAGGGAGAATCACTACGCCCACTGTCCAATCTGTGGTGGTTGTAGAGGGACAGCACGTATGCATGCAAGAACACACCTTGCGCCCACGTGAATGCAGTTCTGCGTCAGAGAAACGCAAGCCGGACTGCCCTCCCTTCAACTGAGAGAAAGGACCAAAAAAAAAAGAGAAGAAAGCACCAGTATGAATCAACAGCCTGTCCATTTATGGTCTTAGGGAAGTTCTGCTGTTGCATAGCAGCAAGAACAGTTTCTTCTTCTTGTTGAATACCACGTAGATATTAGCGCAGGCAGACGTGTATGATAGATAATCTTGTTGGATTGGTTCTACTCTTGATGTAAACTGCCCTTTATCTGACCTTATCTCCCTTTCCCCCCCAACTTTTAGGGAAGCAACATTAAGGAGTTCCTCCACCTTGTTGAGGAGTTCGTAAACATGATCGGCATGCAAATGAGCGGCTTCCAGGACATTTACGAAGTCACTGAGAATTTAGGTGAGCCCAGCCGTCTTCAGCTACGGCTAAAAAAAAACCCTTTTATCACTCTAAAGAGTTCTTCACACTCTTCACACGTCGACTGACCCTGTGAAGTCACACTGATTTTGTTGAGTAAAGGTGACATTCGGCCAGTCACATAACAGGAAAGTGTCCTTTGCATAAGATGGTTCTGAATGTGCTCGTTCTTTGTGCTCCTCAGTCATGAGCATCCACAAACGCCCAACAACCACGAGCTCCAACTTTACATTCCCCCTGAAGGGCTGGAGGGGCATGTTGGACTGGATCAGGACCTCAGAGGAGAAGATCTCTGTCTCCCGCGATGCTCTGTCCATTGAACAGTCTGGTGGGTTTGAGGAAACAGAAGGTTCTTGCTCAAGTGTGCAGCAGTGTGAATGCAAGTCCGAGATTTCATTTGCCTTTTTTAACCCCCAGATGGCAGCGATGCTCTTGTAACCGGCATCATCCTCTACAGAAACCTTGCTTCTATTCTTCCCTTCCAGAGGTGAGTGAAGCATATTTGTCACAAGATGGCGCTGGTTATTAAAAAGTCTCAGGAGCCGAAGTCGTCTGCGGCATATGGACAACTGTGATTTGCTTTGTCTCCACAGCAACAACTCCCTGCTCAACTCTAAGGTGGTGTCGGTGATTGTCAAGCCCACCCCGACGCTTCTGTCATCGCCCGTTGAAATCGAGTTCCCTCATCTCCACAACGTGAGTCCCTGACAGTCGCCCCGGTCAGGCAGAGCCTCAACGACCCCACCCCACCCCACCCCACCCCACCCCACCCCCCTGGTGTTTACTTATCACAGTCCGCTGACATTTTGCTGACATTTGCAGTGACACGGTGCCGTTCACCCGTAGTCACTGTCAGTTGAAACCCCAGCAAAGGGTCCATGTAGCTGAGCAGATCATTCTCAGAAACCCTGAAAATAACGAGTTTCTGTGGCCCTTTTTAGCCTTGTGTGGGGTGGCACCCTTACAGCAAAGGGTGGCAAAAAAGTGTGGGAAGGTGGTTGGTGTGAGGCTGTTGCATGTCACACGTGTACAGTACACTGTTGCAGCCAGGACAGTTTTATTTGGAGAGTCCCCACACTGACTCCTCCATCTGCTCCTCTCCTGCAGGGCACTGTGAACGAGACCTGCATCTCATGGGACGAGAGTGATGCGTAAGTATGGACAGTTTGTCTTCTTAATTGCGTGTCTAAACGTCACACCTTTTTTTTTTTTAATATCCTGGGTGGCCTTCGTCATCTGATGTGCTGCCGTCCATCACGCAGCTGTCAGCACGCACACACCTGCGCTCAGAGATTTGGGGGTGGGGGGGGATGCTCAGGCGACGCAAACAAATTCTATTACATACATCAATGAGTGAGATCGTCACAGTATCCGAGGAGGTCACAGCCCAGAGCGTGGGCTCACAGAAGAAGGCTGAGGTTAATCGCTGTGGCGCCTCGGAGACAGATGACAAAAGGGAAAATAGGCGCACATCCAGATAGACATATTAGAATGTACAATCAAGCAGGAGGAACAGGAAGTTGCTGAAAAGGGATAGAATAAAGGCTTGCTTCAGGAGGGAGGATGGTGGGACTCAGATCAGATTAGCTCTGGACATCTGATGTGATTAATGGGTGAAGAGAAGTGGTGGAAATGAGAGAAGCGGAAGCTGTGGCTGAGCTGAGGATCAGTGGACATCTTATGCATTCGCTGTCCCATAAATGCAGCTTTCAAAGATAAGGAACAGCTGCACATGTGCCATTTTCAACATGGCAGCGGAGCGGCAGTTTTTTCTTTGTTTGTTTTATAGGAGCCAAGGTTTTATCTGCTGTTATTCTCTGCATTAAAGGCTTAGGCTCAGTTATTCTCCAATGTTATACATGTATAAGATATGGCAGAGATACGGAACAATAGTCGCTGATTCATTTCTGCGTCAAACCACAAACAGAATAACTTGGATTTCTGTGCTCTGGACTATTATTCAAAACTCACATTGTCATCGTGTCCCCCCCTCCTGCCTTTACAAAAGAAGGGAACACGCTGTCCTTTGTCCCCAGTACAGGACGCAGGTTGCTCTCATGTCTGCAGGGAAAATACTTCTTACAATGAGAAATGTGGGCTGTAAAATCCATATTGCAGAATTATGAAAGAGTGCCACCTTTAACTGTGGCACCCATTGCTGTTAATCACATGCACATAAAGGTTAATATAATCAGGGTCCCTTAAAGCACATAAAACAATGTTTACTCAATGTATATCACGTTTGCTGGACACCTATATTATGATATCTCTGTATTATCATATAAAATGTAAAACTGCTGTTTTTCTTTATGGCACGGTCAAACTTCTATCTTTGAGGCACCATTCTGTGAAATATATGGGGTTTTTTTTGTTTTTTTCAGCCAGTAAGGCTAGCAGACGCTCGCATTTGTCAGATGCCTCCTCTCCTAACACGTCGTTGCCTTTGCCTCTCCCTCCTTGTGCAGCTCTTCTCTGCTTGGGTCCTGGTCTGCTCGGAGCTGCAGAGCGGTTCCCGTCCATTCATTCAGAACCAAATGCGTGTGTGACAGCGTCTCCACCTTCGCCATTTTAGCGCGCGTCAACTTCGACTCGGTAAGTCTTCTTCTGTCTCCTCATCGACCTCTTTTCTCTCCGACATTCGTGATTGGGAATTTGCTCGTGTGCATCGCGCGGTTGTTGTTTTCGCGCGCTCTGCCGTCGCCGCCTCGCTGTTTCCGCGCATTTCATCGAGCAATTTCACGTCCTTTTATTTCACAATTTTCTCATTTTCAACACGCTCCTGCGCAGAAATAGCGGTGCATTAATGAAAAGGCAAAAACAAATAACTGCGCACTGGCGTGCCAGTTGTGCAACCTTAGAATTTTTGCTAATATTAAGATGCCTAAATGGCAAAACTAATCGTTTTGCAGCCTTTTGGGGAATGTGCTTCATTCACTGACATTCATTTCCCAGATTACTTTACTGTAAGTTGTGTTTTATTCTTGTGGTTTTTCTCCACATTTGACACGTGGATTCCAAAAAAATGCATAATTATGCATTGCCTAATTTTCACGCGCAATGACAACATGTAATTTTCCACAATGTACTGTGCAGCTTTTGCAGTAGCTGGCTCTCCAGTTGCCGTGGCAACGGCTTCTGCAGCGCAAACTCGGTCTGTGAAATCTTTCGTTAATGCTGAGGAACACACACACACACACAGAGCCCCTACCCCTTCTCCTCTAAACACTCATGAGAAATGGCAGGTCTGTAACAGACTGAAAAGATTTCTGCATAAGATGTGCAGCTGTTGTGCATATATGTCTCCTGCTTCTGTGGGAAGAGTTCACCTTTACCTGTTAAATCTATGAGGTCTTTGCTGCACCTGATCTATTGTTTATATTTAAAATTTACACCTGATCCGTGATGCCAGAGAGAGCCGTGCCACCCACATTTCAACCACAACAATCATTTGTTCTGCCAATATCCTGGCGTATAATCAATTCTTGATGAGACCTCCACCTCCACTCTTCCTCATCTTCCTCTTTGGCCACAGCAGCAAGTCTGCAAATGCCAGAGAGGCGGGCCAATGAGCGACAGACGTCTGGTCATGCATTGATGCTTCCTCCTCCTCTCCCCCTCCTCCTTCTCCATCCACCCTTTGATGTGTAGCGTGGATATTTTCAATAATGTCTTCTTGGGAGTCTTATGAGAGAGGGGAGAAGGGAGGGAGGAGGGGCTATGTGAAAAACAGCCAGATGCGGCAGTCTCCCATCTGATATGGTCAGACTTCAGATATCTTGTATCATCGTGTGTGTCGGAAACACGATGTCCCGGTGGGAACAGACCACATAGTTAGCGCTGCAGATGCTCTCCATGGCCCAAATTAGGAAGTTCGGCCTGCCAGCTTGATGGGGTTGGTCGAGTTTCTCCGCTCACTCAAAAGGAGAGCATGGGATGTGGTCAAGGACAGGGGGACATGTGCCAGATTCAGGCACTGTCACATATTCAGCCCAGATACTGAGACAAAGCAGGGGGGCAACTTATCCCCATGTCTACCTTGCTATTTTATGTCTTTTCCCCTCATTCCGAGATGAATTGGGCATAAATGTTGCGCTATCTGCCATCTGTTTTGGGATGCCTGTCCTGTAGGTGGCAATAAATTAGTCTATGGTTGCCGCAGGCTGGATTTTACCAGCTGTGGTCTGATTTCCCAAAAGTCTACGAGGAGCACATATTGAAAACTGAACTGTTTAAGCTCGTTACTGTCCGACTGCAAACACATCAGCAACCGTGCCGGACAAACAGTTGCTGCGTAAGAATTTACTGCCACTGTCACTTAAATGACAGGCAAAGGTGGGTCTTTGCCCTCTCTCCCCTCCATATTCGAGGTTTTAGGGGGATTTAAGCTATTGCCTCGCCCAGCTCTTTGTGTTAAAAATATAATTACGCCCTTTGTTGAGAGGAGCCATCTGTTTGTGTGGTTTATCATGAGGAAAAATCCGAACAGAGGTGTAAAATTATCTGAGGAACTCTTCGAAGAGACGAGAGTGTGTGTGTGTGTGGTGGGGGGTAAGTAATGTTATGGCTGAAATGGGCTGTCTGAAGGAGCTGGGCTTTGTGTGACTGTGTGACAATGACCCGTGAGCGAACAGCAGGAGAGACGACCCTGCCCCCTCTTCCTCGACTGGAGGTTCAGTGCCAGAGCTGTTTGAACACAAGGAGGGTCGCTGCTGCCGGCGGTGGCAGGCGCTAAGTTGCTGTCAGAGATCAGAAGGCCAGGCAGCGGCTGATTAATGCACAGGTGATAATGGTCCACCTGTTCGTTCCCGCAGCGACAAGGAAAGCGCCGCTAGTTGGCACAAAGATAAGGGTGTGAAAATGCTTAAGCTAAAGTGGAGAGAGAAAAAAGCTGAGATGTCTGTCAGTGATTAGAAGGTCGCCGTTGCATTTAAGTCTAATGACTGAATACAGCAGCCGCCTTAACCTCCCCAGGGAAATGATTAATACCCCTCCATGTCCCTCTCGCCTCGTTTGATGAGTCCAGAGCCCAACGGAGAAGCACAGTGCCCCTGACCGTTTGTTTAGTTTGCCTCTCCATCTTTCTGACATGTTCACCTTGAGGTCACCTTGCCTCCGCCATGGCCTGATTGTGCCATTCAACTGTTTGCCTACAGGGAGCTGTCTGTTTTTCCAGATAGCAGCACCCACCCCGAGGCTGTGCTGATGTACGCATGTGTGAGCACCTCGGCGCTGCTACCCCCCCCCCCCCCCCCACGTCTGTGTATGTCTGCATGTGCATAATCAGGTCTAAAAGGCTTGTTTGCTCTTGTCTCCTCTCTTATAGATCATGGACAAGGCACTGCTCCCCTCCGTGACTCTCATTGTTGGCTGTGGGGTCTCCTCTCTCACCCTGCTGCTCCTCATCATCATCTACGTCTCCGTGTGGAAGTAAGTAACCTGAATATGGAAGCCTGGAACTGAATTCGTTGTGTGCTCTGGTCTCCCTCTAATTCATCTGCTTCCTCTACCTTTTCCAACCCTTCAGGTACATCCGCTCTGAGCGCTCCGTCATCCTTATTAACTTCTGCCTCTCCATCATATGCTCCAATGCTCTCATTCTTGTCGGACAAACTCAAGCTCGCAACAAGGTGAGAGGCTCGTCTAGTCTTTGGTACCTCTCTCTAACCCTCACCCTGCTTCAGGTGGTGTTAGGTAGCTTCTCAGTAGACACAGATTTTTCATCTTTCTTTCGTTTCTTTCCTGTCTTCCTTGCGGGCTCCCACAGGTGGTGTGTGCTCTCGTAGCAGCTCTGCTGCACTTCTTCTTCCTCTCTTCTTTCTGCTGGGTGCTGACAGAAGCTTGGCAGTCCTACATGGCCGTCACTGGTCGTCTGCGCAACCGCATCATCCGCAAACGCTTCTTATGCTTGGGCTGGGGTAAGACTGGCCGTCTCGCTGCTTGCGTCGCCCTTATTTAAGAGCTAATTCATGTATTCGGAGTCTGACCTTTTCCCCTTTCGTTTTTTTTTTTTCATTTAGGCCTTCCTGCATTGGTTGTAGCCGTCTCTGTGGGCTTCACCAAAGCTAACGGATATGGCACCGTCAACTAGTGAGTCTCAGTCATCCATTTTTGGGGCATTTTTTTTCAGTAATTCAGCCTACTTACGAATTAAAGTTCCTCTCTCTCTTTCTCTAGCTGCTGGCTGTCTCTTGAGGGTGGTCTTCTCTACTCCTTTGTTGGCCCTGCCGCAGCTGTTGTTTTGGTACATACACTAACCTAATATACTCTTTTATTAGATGCATTGCCCATTACTGCATTGCCTCATTTTCCCTTTTGTCTCATGAACAGGTGAACATGGTAATTGGTATTCTGGTTTTCAACAAGCTAGTCTCCAAAGATGGCATCACCGATGTGAAGCTGAAGGAGAGGGCTGGGTAGGTTTCATGGATCATGTTATTGCATAAATAGTGATGATGTGTTTGATGTCTGAGTCAATCTGTTGCATCTAATCTGTTTTCCAACCCTTCAGGGCATCGCTGTGGAGCTCCTGCGTAGTTCTGCCCCTGCTGGCCCTCACCTGGATGTCTGCGGTCCTGGCCATCACTGACCGCCGCTCCGCCCTCTTCCAGATCCTGTTTGCCATCTTCGACTCTCTGGAGGGTTTCATCATCGTCATGGTTCATTGCATCCTTCGTAGAGAGGTAAGGGGGGGGGCATTTACGTAAGAAAGTCATTGGCGTTGGAAAGTAGACTTTCTTGTTTTTTTATGCCGTGGTTTGAAAGATCTTTTTTCATTTCCTCTCATTAGGTTCAGGAAGCTGTCAAGTGCAGAGTGGTAGACCGCAAGGATGATGGAAATGGAGACTCAGGCAGTTCCCTTCACAATAGCCACACTCAGCATATGGTAAATTTTTTGGCTTATTGCCCTTTTAATGTCTTGAGTGCCTCTTGTATTCTATCCCTAAATGAAAATGTGCATACATTAAGCACTGATAAAACATTTCTTATTCTTGTATCAGCAGTCTGACAGCGAAAAGGATGGTGATTCAAGCAGACAAGGTGAGCTTTTTACTTTGCTTTCGTGCTCTTAATCATTTGCATTTGCAATTCAATTTTTGATGAGCCTTGCGTGCATGAAAAGGAACATATTTATTGAACGACTTTATTCAACTCAAAGGAATGAAGAGCTCCTCCGAGGAGAAGATGCCCCCTCCCCACCTGCCTCTCCCCATGGGGTCCAACTTCCACACGCTGCCGTCCAAACCCAGCAAGAGTCACATGCAGGCAGTTCCGGAATACTCCAGCCACACTCTCACCCTGCGGAGGGAGAAGAGCCGTCTGGTGGGAGGAATCGATCCATCCTGTGGAAAACCTGTGTACGTCTGTGAAGGGGAGCTCTTCAAGCAGCTGGATGCAGATCTGGTTGGTGCCCAGGGTGAGGGCAGCATGTCCGAGGGCAGCGGCTATGTCCTCTTGCCCAACACTACCTCTACCTTGAGGTCCAAGCCCAAAGACGACCCAACAAAATACAACATCAGCATGGAGCAGCTGCCACAGGCCAGACTGATGCACCTCGGTGGACCCTTCGCCGAGCCCCAAGCCGCTTTTGGGATCCAGTCGATCCCACCCGACCAGGTCAGCATATCGTTTTCAGAGAGAGACTCCCCCATCCAGAACATCCACAACATGTCCAGCGAGTCTCACATCACCCACAGCAGCCTGGAGAACACATTCGAGTCCATGAACTCGATGATGTCCAAGAGCGAGACCATCTCCACTCTGTCCATGAGCTCCTTGGAGGTAAGATGTTGTATGTTTTTCTGGGTTTTTGCATTCTGCTGCACTGATCACATATTGGAATCTAAATTTTCTTCCCATTTCTTTAAACATTGCAGAGACAGAAGTCGCGATATGCTGAATTGGATTTTGAGGTAAATATTTTGCAGAGGCCTTTTATTGGAGTTGTTGCCTTCCAAAGGTGATGGAACTCAAGATTGAGCCTCTTGCTTTTTTCCTCTCCAGAAAATCATGCACACGAAGAAGCGCCACCAGAACATGTTGCAGGACCTGAACCGGAAACTACATCATGCTGAGAAGGACAGAGAGTCGCCGGCCTCCGACAGCAAGGTAACGCCAACGATATTCCCGTCGGGATTTTACAGGAAGTGGAGAAAAAAATAATTCTGAAAAAAAAAAAAAACTGAGGCAATGAATGTGTTATAATTAATAATGTAATTTGATCTTAAAACCATCAAAAATTAAAAAACAAACAATAATTTGTTTATTGAATTATAGTTAGCGTTACCCTCGGACCATTTGAATAAGGATGTATTTTCTTCCTTTTTTCAGTCTGTGAGATGGAGTGTGTCTTCAGGAGGAAGTGACAAAACAAACCACAGTGTGAGTGTTTCTATACAACCTCACATTCTCAAAATTTACTGTATAGAGGAGACACACCATCATATATGCCTCCACTTGCCTCGTGGAGTAATTGTCAGTGACATTATCAGAATGTCACTTTTTAGGGAGTAAAGCCCAGAACATTTTGATTATATCAGGAATTATCTGGACCTGATGGGGACTCAACTGTTCTAAAGGGCCTTCTTGTTGTATTTCCACAGGACAAACAGCAGGCTCCTCTGGACAGGCCATGGGAGGGAGTCCGGGGTATTCCGCAGTCACCCCCCGCGTGGGTCCGCAAGGACCTGGAGCCCCTCGCTGCCTCACCTCGGGACCTGCACTCTGTGGAGTGGGAGAAGACGGGCACCACCATCCCTCTGGTGGGCCAGGACATTATCGACCTGCAGACGGAGGTCTGAGGGGAAGGAAGGGGGCTAGTCATGTCACCCGATTTCACCTTGGTCAACTTTTTTGGTTTGGGATGGTGTCCAACATGGATAGTGCAGGAAAACCAAGAAAGGCAGAAAGTTGGTCCCCAAATCAAAGTCTTCAACCCTCAACCAGAGCCAGGAGGGAGGTAGTAAGGGTGTAGGGTTAGTGGTGGTGGGGTTTTTAATGTAGCTTCTCTGTGTGGACCTCTCATGTCGGAGGGCTCTGAAGGTCAGAGGGTTAGTGGAGCGATCGGTGGTTTCCGCGGACCAGGACTGGTTGTGGTTCCATTACGGCTTCACTGGGAGTTTCTTGAGCCCATCTGGCTCAGAAGATGTGGTCAACATGTCTGTGCTTCTTTTTTCCTTCACTTAACTTTGGTGAAAAACATGACTATCATAACACGCGGTCCATCCTCCCTTCTTCCTGGGAGGACACCCGGAATCTGTGGCTGCTGCTCTTCCAGCCAGGTTACCTTCCAGACTAGGAGAAAGAGCGGCAGAATGAAGGACCAACACTATACCGTTTGGTGTGGGCACAGACTTTTCTTTTGTGCTGTACTTTTTTTCTTCTTTTGTGTTTTTGGTTTCACTGCTTCTACGTTAAGACTCTTCCAATAGAATTCTGTCTACTTCAGGAGTGACAGTGCGTCTCGCTCTTAACATCACCACAATTATTTCAATATTTACTCTTATTTTGGTCGTTATCTTTGCTTTTGCCCTATTAAGTTTTTAGACTATAGTTTCTGGCCTATAGTTTCTGTGAAGCCGGTTGGCAGAACTTTTATTGAGTGAAATGTGATATACGAGGACAGGCTCTAAAATAAGGATTTAGAGCATTACAATGTGTTGTGAGCCCATATGGACTGCATCGGGACAAACATGCTGAGTGGTGATGGAGGTAACATGTCCTGGTTTCTACGGCATCTTGCTTTGTTACCAAAACACCAGCACCAGGATGAACACGGACTCTTGCACGGGAAGAGCAGTGCACTCTGGGAAAATTGCTGGATGGGAAAACACGTTGGGGAGGAACTGCCCCCCTTCCCTCGGCTGGCACAAGATGCAGGCTCTTCCATGTTGTACATGTGGATTTAAGGGGTCGGAAAACCTTTCATCATCGCCCTTTTGTTTCTCAGCCTTGCAGAACTCTTGGACTGAGCAGAGGCTCTCGGTGCTGATTTGACTTCCAGCACGGCATCGGGTCCTCGAGACTTCAACACATTTGTGTTTTTAGCCATCAGTGTGTTATAGTGCAATATGATGGGTGCTTGATGCTCAAGCAAGATCGATATATTACGATTTAGGCAGAATTTTTTTCTTACCAACGGTTTCAATCTTTTATACCATCTTCCTCATATGTGCAGAGCATATAGATGCTTTATGAGAATATTCTATGACAAATCTGTATTAGTAATTCAAGGAATTTGTTTATTAGAGATTTATTAGCGCAAGGCCTCCTTATTCGGAGCTCTCTGTGACAGGTAGATAACTGTACTTCTATAAAGCAAGTATTATATAAAATGAATGATAGCCTATGAATATCTTTAAACTGTGCTTCAGGATATTTGTCATTACTCTCTGCTGTGTAGCGATGGGTAACTGAACCTCACGTCTTCTGTGACAGTGTTTTGATAACCTTGTCAGTCACTCAGTCATATGTACTACCAGCCAAGTCCTGTCCAGATTCCTCCTTCCCTTAGTCCTGTTCATACCTCAAGGTACTTGTACTGAATACCCATTTGTACTTTCTTGTCTCTGCTTTTATTTTTTTTTAATGTTCCAGTTTACCTTCTGTAGTTCTGTACAGTTTTCACAGCACAAAATGAATGTGAATTATTTCTAATAAAAAGAAATCTATATTACATGAAGACTGCGGTCTGCAGGTTGTTTATTGACAGCTGGGTTTTTGGGCTCGGGTGTGTTACGCTCCACAAACTTCCCCACTTCAGGACCATCGGAACCACGTCGCCCTTTATCCAACAGCAAAACCAAACACAGTAAATGAAAAAAATTAAAATTAAAAGTTAGGAGTTTAACACTGGCAAGCAAAAACATGAAAGTGCTCCAATAAGGAGAAAGGGAGAATTGGACTTTGCACATTAAAGTGCACAGCCATCACTTTGTTCCCTAAATATAGCTGAGATGCGGAGGTAGAAAACCAGCAAACTTAAGATGATAAAAGTGCACTTCACTTCTGTTCTAATTCTGTGCTTCTCAGGGAGCGAAATCATCACAGAGAAAAAAGATCTATGAAGATGAGTAATGAGGAAATAAACAAATTTGACAGGGGCTGGAGTGCGACTGTGACCTCTTTTTAAAAATAGGACGAGTCCTGAACATAACAAATGTGGTTTTTCTCCTCCGCAGCCCTGCTGCTCCACCCTCTATCTTCCCCACACAATCACCCCCCTCTTAATTGAACCAGCCAGTAATTCTGCTGCCAGGCGTAATCTGGAGGAGACCTGCATCATCCATTTGTTGAGCACTGCTCATTGGCGAGGTCAGCTTGGTTCTACCCTCCTGCCGCATGATTCGCACGTCTGGTTGTTCTCATCGCCAGGAGCGGTTTCAGGATGGAACACGAACCATTACGATATGTATGGTCACTTTCTGGAACTCTCTTGGTTATATCCCTTTGTACCTTGCTCAAGGGTACCTCAGCAGGGCTCTGAAGGTGTTCTGGACACTGGGCCTTGAACCAAGACCCCTCTGCTTCTCAGTCCAGTCACCTACAGACTGAGTTCCAGCCGCCTCAGTCTTCAGAACATCTTCAACAAAAATATTAATATAAGGCGACTGTTCCACTCATCGGTCGTATTTATTTAACTGTTTTCAGTCTTTTTTATTTATTAGATTAATTTGCGTTCCATCATGTCAATTACTCGTTTAATCCTTCACTTTGGTTTATTTACTCCCTTCTCTCATGTTTCTAAGCTGCTTCCTGCTTCCTTTCTGTTGCCTTCATATGCGTCTTCCTACATCCTCCCAGCTGTTTTGGATCATCTGAACCATTAAACGCTGAAATAAACTCCATTTATCTATTTGAACTCTCCCTGTTGGATCTGTTCATTAGCACCCCTCGAAGTCACACCGCTCTCACGTGTGCCAGACTTGTCCTTGTCTGTCTATTACACCCTTTTTTCTCTCCCTGCTGCTTATTTCTGTTCTTTCCTTTTTTGAAAATCAGATGACGTGTTTTTTTTGTTGTTGTTTTTTTACAGATTTAGACCAAAGCTGGACTGTTTAAATAGATCCTTTTAATCCGATTCTCTTACCTTTTAAGATAGTTTTTGGTTTCTCAATGACAACCTTCAGAAAGAGAAGAGTGCATCCACAAATTGGGTGACTTTAACACTGAAGTTTTAGGGTAAATTCCATTCTACTGATCCAGTCACCCAGGGCCATTATAAGAGTAAATATGTATATAGCACCTTTTGCCCCTCTGTTTAGTTTTACTCATCTTTCAGGGTTACTGCACTGAGAGCGGAGCCATCAGGGTTATTACCACTAAAAATGAAACTCATTCCTGCATGATGAATGATTGATCAATGATCAGACAGAAGCTCATTTCAGCTATGGATCCTCCGGATTCCACGAGGGCAAAGGAACTGAAGCAGTCTGACATTAAGTCCACTTGGCATCTGTCTCTGTTCTGATGGACTCTGACTAATGGCAGCTTGTGGTTATTGATGTGTGACACTTTCTCGGTTTGATTCGGCTTCAGGGTGGCGGCGTTCAGGCTCTCTCGGAGCCAGCGTGGCCCGGACCGGTCTGTGGCTGGACTCCCACATCAGCCTTGGATCATGGGAACCACAGAGCCAGAAGTGAAAGCATATTGTGAGAGTCGCTCCCCGTCTCCCACACATATCGTTCAGTATCTCGCGCCGTTTTTGTGCAGGTTGTCAAAATATTCAGTGTAAATGATGCTGCTTTTTCCTCTCTTTTGCTCTCAACGTGTCAACGCGCAACAGCCTCGCAGCTTTTCGACAGATCTGACAGTGTCTGTCGCGGTCAGGTGTTCCAGCTTTGCCTTTTAATTATGGATAGAGGACCTCATATCTGGGTGCTGTCTGACTCAGCAAGTGGGCAGTTCCCAGGATTTCTTCTGACACCTATTTCTTAATTAGGTGGGGAGTTAGCAAGTGTTGACTCTGCCCCTCATCTCGATTCTTTGCGTGTTTTAATTTCCTTTTAATATCTGCAGCTGACTCAATTAGTCGTTCACACTTTGGCCACCTTGTTGTTTTTTTTATTGCCTTTGTGCAAACCGAAGGTTCATTGTCGCATACGAGGTAAAGGTCACGCTGTCTGACCTTGGTGTTTGCGCTCATCTCTTCACAAATACGGCTCCTGTTTCCTCATCAGCACTTGACAAATTGAATAAATCTATAATCACAATGTGCAATGACACGGTGTGCATGTGAGCTAGAACACATCCCAATGATAATAACATCTACTGCTCATGATTAAATAAGTCACACCCTTCAGCACATGCACACAAACACACACACACACACACACACACGTATATATAGACTTGTCTCTTTTCATTCTCACCCCAAGCCCCCCTGCTGCTGCCATCCCTCTTGACTTGAAATCCATTATCAATTAGCACCTTGCTGGCAGTAACAGTGTTGCACTGTTTGTCGATTAATTGAAGGCTGTTGCTATGGAAACTGTGGATAATAATCCACAGGACGGGGAGAGCGATGCTTGGAAAGTCCCAAAGAGAAGGAACAGGCACACCTCTTTTCTTCTACAAGGACAATATTAAACCAAGACTTTTAATGTCTGAATAAGAGTTTTAGGTTTTATGGTGGTTTAGGTTCAGTTATAGCAATGATTTAAGTCTGGACATATGATAGACATCAGGAAAAACACTGCAAACTGCTATCACAGAGCTGGTTATGAATTTTATTGTCAAGAGATGTCCTGAAAACTTACCATTTTGATCATGGAGAGTCACCAAGGGGGCACCATGTCCAGGAATGTAGATTCGATGGGATCGTTGAGCCGTGACAGACACACATGGACTGTTGCTAAACTTACTGTTGCAGCTTTGGCACAAACTGGAGGGGTTCATATTGTTCTGTGCTTGCAGTTTAATATGGGTTGAGAGGTGGGGGGGACACCCTGGACAAAGCCAGAACTCATGTTCACACCTCAGGAAAGTTCACCATGTCCCTGGGCTGGGGGAGGAACCTGGAGTATCTGGAACAAAAACCCAGGCAAGCATGGGGAGAACGTGTTGACACTCCTCCTCTGGGTGTCTGGGGAGAGCTGAGGTCTGTCCCAGCAGTCACCTGATCTACAGCCACCCTGGACCATGAATGGTGTGTGTCTGTCACAGGACACACACCATTCACTCACACACTCTCAGCAAGTTTCCTTTATTCCAGATGTGCTTGTTTTTGACTGTGGGAGGAAACCAGTGCACCAGGAGAAAGGTCACGCAGGCAGGGGGGCTACATGCAAACCAGAGTCTCACCCCTCCCAAACCTCACCGTTTCATCATGTACAGGAATACAGGAATATCTGAAAGACGGAAAAGTCAATTGCAAGAAAATTGTTGTAGTTATTATTAAACTGAAGAACCTCTGTCCTGCTGAGGTTTAGTGGTGCTTTTTCAGCCGTTTCTATTTCTAAAGTTTGGAGTGGAACAGTGCCAAAGAACTAAACAATAAGAGAAGGGTAATAACTGGTTCTTTTCTGTTAAAATAGTTTCTTGAATGCCGAAGCACATTGGGAGAAATCAGAGCCGGGAGCCCACTCACAACTGATGAGGACAGTGATGTCATAACTGCACACTCACCTGCCGTGAGCACTAACCTTTGCCAACTGATTGGCTCGGACAAAGAATCCCCATGTTGTGCCTCCCTCTGCTCTGCTTTAAATGACAAATCACTGCAGATATGGTGGATTACAGCAGCATTTCTGCATCATAGCAGCAGTCTCTTGAAGGTGATTTCCTGGCAGGTATTACCACTTACTTTCAGACCGTATGTTATCCACAGGGGTTGACTGGGCTGGGGGAGGCTAATGACCGGCTTCAGTACTGATGAAATGGCCATCACGTTGAAAAGTATGTGATAATTTTGCACAATGAATAATATGGTCAGAAGTGAGCGACGGCGCTAAATTCCCCGCTGCAAATGACTGCTGATTTATGCGGAGAAGATAATGGAATCAGACTTTTGTTTGCTCAACTCTTATTTGCTTGACTAAAAGCCTCTAGACTAAAGTCTCCAATAGTTTATTGAAATCTGCATTCCTCTATGAAAGTTCCCTTGTTCCAGTACAAAGTGGGTTCTACATAATGGCGGCGCAGAGCCTGGACCGACAAAATGTAGTTTAGAATCAGAAACTATTGATTTTTGGTGCAACCCTGAGAGCACCCACACAACTGATGAAGACAACAAGTTGCCTGTCACACACTGTTTGTGCTAAAATCCTCAACAAATGGCTCGGTGGCATTCCCGGGAGCACAGCAGCATCTCTTCATCTTCAGACGTGAGCTATTTAATGCAAAACATTGAATGCACTGGTAGAAGTAGTCACAATATTTGTTATGAAATGAAAAATGTTGCTTTATTTAAAACCAAGAATGCCTTTTTCGATTTATTGATTTTTTGGAATAATAATGTAAACATGTTCCATAGATTTAACAATATAACTGTAATAAGCATCCCCACATGCAAAGCTTATGAAAACGAATTGGTCATACTGAGGCTTTGTACCATGTCTTCTGCTGTGCATGACCTTACTTTGTCTTTGCTCAGGTTAATGCTGTTGCCTGGATACTATTTCCAATAGCAACACTTGAGCCAGCGAGGTGAGCAGCTCTGAAAGGATACAGATAACTGGCTGCTCCATATCTTGCAGACCGGAAGTCCATGAAAGTGCACAATGCTCAGACATGCATAAATATACAGAAAAATAGTCTATAAAGTTACAGGAAATTCTAGTGCAATCCGTCGTGGAATAAATGGTCAGTTTAAATGTGTATAGATGCACTTTCATGCACCACTATGGTATTTTTCCCCTCTATCTTTAAGGACTTGGCACCTCTGGCGCTCTTGCATTTTTAAAATCACAGCAGAGTGCAGCAGAATCATTTACCCTGGTGGAATATTGATGAATGCAATTCAGGGTTAATGCGCTGCAATAGTTCACGTTCCAATCTGTAAATTAGCCGTCGCTGCAAACGAGGTACGAACGGCACTGACCGTCCTTTGCACAGGGAATAGGATTTGTCTTTAGACGGTTGTTATTCGGCGGATGTCTTTGTGCAACACAGCCGAATGAGAGCACACTGCCACCATTTGTTGCAACGGCGCCACTGCGTCAGTTACGCGTCTGCTGAAGCGCTGTCAAAAATCCTGTCAAACTGGTCTCATCGGAGGCATAAAAAATAAGAACCTTTCTGCGCGTCCTCTTGCACAAGTGTCGCTTCCAGCTGTGCATCACTCAAGTGAAGCTTTTATATCGTGTGATTTATTTCCTTTGCCTTTTTATGTACCGAGGATTTGAGAGTTATAAAACCCTTTGGTGCAATAAGTTTTCCTGTGTATCTTTTTAGAAGAACTAACAGATCATCCCTGTTTGTTTTTTTACTTGACCCTCAGGAGCAATAAAGTACGTCATTGCAGGAGCACCACGCCTACGCCAGTTCATTGACCATCAGCCTCTCTGGATGAAAAGGGAGTTTCATGGACGGTGAGCTCATTCTGCACTGTGCTCTGATAAGTTGGTCTTTCTGGAGGAAGAGGGGACGTTCTTCATCAATGGGACTGTAATATGGTGACTCATCTGCACTTAACACCCACTGCTAAGCTGTCCTTTGTGCTGCTGAGTGTGTCTCATCGAACATCTGACTGTGGCAAAGCAGAACCATCACATTAAGCTTGACAGTGGTTAGAAAATATGAGCAGGAAGTTTAGAGCATGCAGCTTTTAAACAGAACACCTAAAATCTCTATTATTATAGAGGGAGAGAATGTTTAGTGTTGCCAAACACGTGTAGCAATCTGTTTCAGGCAGGATTTCTGCACATTTTGATACCAATTTAAGAGGTGGTTGAGTCACCCCCCTGTGGATCCATGTTGTCACACACGATGTATTAAAGCGTGGTATAAAATAGCTCCTTAGCTCCTGGGAAATATTCATAATGAGTTGGAATGAAAGTTGATATGTCCTGTTAGGATTAGTCATTCACTGAAAAGTTATTATCTACACTTAGAAAAGAAGAGCAGGACCAATGAAAGCAACACAGTAAATGATGAGTGCTGGTCAGGTTGGCGAGGCCAGAGACCCAGGTGAGATCCATGTTTAGTGGATCGTGTGGAGATATCCAGTGGCAGAATAATTAAGAGACCATTTGGGGTCATGTAAACAAGCTGTATACAAGAGCATTATGAAAAATAAATGTTTTAGGCATGGCTTTGCTTCTTAGATCCAAGCTGGGAGCTGCTTCTGCTGAAAAGGAGCATTTAGCAGAAGGATCTGCCTCCTATGATCCACAGTGGCGTGGGCTGCAAGCAAACCAATTTCAATGGGGTTATAGTGAAATTAATAATGCAGGAGAGAGTGATGCCTGCTTAAACAATGGTCAGTTGATGAAACCACAGACCATATTCTAAATGCAGCAAATCTGAGCATACTGGAGAAAAGAAACTTTTAATAGGGGAGGCATGCACATCAGGGAGTGAAATGAAACAGACAAAAATTTTCATAACATAAAGGTGTAACATTAGCAACATCTTTCAGCAAATGAGAGGAAGTACTCCTAATTAAAAGTAAAGGACCCAAATGCGGAAGGAAATATAAAAGTGTGGCATATTCCACATATCAGCTATATATTTTTTTTTAAAGTATATAGAAGAAAAAATAGAACAGAAAAGCAATACTTGCTGTTAATTATCCTGCACATAAAGGTTATACAATTATGGACAAATGTGAGCAGAAACTAAATGCTCAGCACAACAATTTAAAATGGAGAGAGGTATATTTTAAATAAAAGGTGGATCAAAACCGTTAGGGTATCAGTACTGGAATTTAAAGTAGACGCGTTTTGTAGAAAGGATTTTAAGTTAATGGACTGTCATGTTTTTCCTGTACAGAAGATGGCGGTAAGGCGCAAATCATACGTCGTTTGCGCTCAATTAATCACAGAAAAGAAGCCTGAACCAAACCAAAAAGAACACTGGTACGCCTCCCCGTTGCCTTCGCAAAATCTAAATATACGCTAATCTATATATATCTATATAACCTATATATACTCTTTTTTCAACTACATCTACCGAGTCCCACTCCAGTGTGGTAGGTGGCGGTAATGCGCATCTAAGGTAAATGCAACCAAAACGAGTATAGAGGAAGAAGAAGAAGTAGGATTTCTCTGCGCATGCGCAGCTCCATACGTTCCCTCCAGTTTCCGCATTTGAAGTCAGAGCCGTGCAGCTGTTTTCTATCTGTCCTGTTCGAAAAGTTTTGAGTTCTCGACAATGTCAAGACTTCTTTTGGGAACAAATATTCGAAGATGCGTGACATCACAGATTAGAATGTTTTCTGACCAGGTAAATTAGCGTGACTTTGTTGCAGATTATGTTTGTAACGCTCCTGTGAGCTTTATCAAATAAGAGGCTAACATGAGCTCGTTTTTAGCTTTCCGTCTGCATGTTTAATGTTATCTGTTATAATATTAACGGGTCAATACGTATAGATTTTGCCAACTAACGTAATGCATGGTATAGCTGCTTATTAAACCACTTAATGGCATTACTAAATTAACGTTTTGCGTTTCGCCACTAAAGCGTTGTTTAAGTGTTAATTTGCAGGTTAAAAAAAACCATTTGCTTATATTACCCGTTTTGAATTGCAAAGGTAAACATTGCTTGGAATAGCGTCCAAACAAAACGCGTAAAAAACTATCTGTGGTGACATAAGAATGCGCTTTGTGTGTGCATTTTGATGTATAAATTGTGTGCTTGTTTTAGCTTGGGGAGTTGGGCAAGGGAGCAGGGAAAGGTGGTGGAGGTGGAGGCTCCCTTAGGGAAGCAGGGGGTGCGTTTGGAAGACGAGCAGCTGCAGAGGAGGAGCGATACTTCAGGTGGGACTCATTAAAATGTGATGTGATATGTTGCTATTGCACACTATGCTCAGTTCTTTTACTTATTTTCCTGCAGGCAGAGGGAAAGGGAGCAGCTGGAGATGCTCAGGAACCACCATGAGGAAGAAATTGAGCACCACAGGAAAGAGATTGAACGCTTACAGAAGGAGATCGACCGCCACAAGGGCAAAATCAGAAAGTTGAAGCATGATGACTGAAGCTTGTTGCCAATGTTTCAAAGCGCCCACCCTTATTTTTCCCAAGTCAATGATTACCAGCTATTGATCGACTTTACTGCAGGTCAGAGCAGGACCATAAGAGGCCTACTGATAAAAACCTTAAAATAAAGTGCTTTCTATTTGGAAAATGCATGTCACTCATTGACTAACACTTATGCAGTGATCTGTGTTTTGTGTCTATATTGGATCATTCTATATTCAGAAATGGTAACGCTGAAGCAAAAGAATGCTCTCTGAATCCCTCTTGGATTAAGAGAAATGGCAAGTAGTTTGGATTAGTTTATTTTTGCTGGTGGCAATATTTTTTGCTAATATATTCAAATTGACACGGTTTTGAAATGTTCATCTTAAACGAGGCCAGACCCCACTGAGGCAACAGTACTAATGGACTGGGAGACTGACAGTCACAGCTTTTTCTGGATTTGTGTAATTGCGTGACTGCAAATTCACCTTCCAACATTGTTTTTATAGAAATTGTAAAGGCACGAACAAGTTGGCCCCCCATAACTACAACAATAAAGAGGGCGACCAGCCATCGCGAATAATCCTTTTCCCTTTTTTTCTTTGAGCAAATCTCGCGATGTTTGCGCAGCGGTGGCGTTGTTCTGCCGAGCCGACGACGAGACCGCGGCTGTCTGGAAATTTGTCTCGTGTGTTGGGAGTAAACTTGTTCTCCCTATTTAACATTTATTCGTTCTCCGGACAGGTTAATTGTGCATTTTTTAATACGCGTGACACTTAGGGCCCAGAATCAGTCTGGTAAGTCATGCTAAATATTTGCACGTTGCACGGAACGTGTGTCAGAAGGGGTCTACACGGCTAGGCCTTCGCTTTACTCGTAAGATAACCTGCTGCGATCATCGTCGTCTTTGGCAACAATGGCTGAAATAAACGTAGTTTCATGTTCTCTGGAAACCGAAAAGTGTCTGTGATTAAAGAAAACCGTCCCAGTTAGAATGTAGCTGCATGTAATTCAGTATATCTTGAAAGCTAGCAAGCAGCATGTAAAGGGGGCGGGACGGTGGATGTCACTGGATGCTTTGAAAGGACGCCTTATGTCGCTTTACTGTCAAGCTTTATTTTCCTAAGATGCAGTTTTGATCCTCGCAAATTCGCTCAAAGCTGCTGCTGCCCATCATATCTTCAATATCGTAAGGAGGAACATCTCCAGTTTAGTCTACGCGGGTTAGACAGGTCACCAGAATAACAAAGAATTACTTCTGCTAAAATGAAGTGATATTGTTGCCATCCATAATCTAAGTTTTCTGGCTGTGTTTGACAGGAGAATGGCGGAGGTGAACGGTAGTTCGGCCCCGGCGAAGGAGGAAGAGGAGCCCATGGACGTTTCAGCAGCTCACACAGAGAACTACCAGACGCTCGTTGATGCTGGGCTGCCCCAGAAAGTCGCAGAAAGTCTCGACAACATTTTCCAGACAGGTTGGTTGGTCCAAGAGCTGCAAATTACTCAAAAGCCCCGGTGCAGTGGCACATGTTTTGTCTCTGTAGGCCTGGTGGAATACGCCGACCTAGACGAAAGGGCCATCGATGCACTCCGGGAGTTCAATGAGGAGGGGGCACTGACGGTGCTGCAGCAGTTCAAAGAGAGCGACCTGTCCCATGTGCAGGTAGCCCTAAGTTAGGGACGAGCTGTGCGCTCGCTGTATTCTCGCAGACGTCCTATGTCTTCGGTTGCTGGATGCTTGTTATTTTACGCAGAACAAAAGCGCGTTTCTCTGTGGAGTCATGAAGACTTATAGACAGCGGGAAAAGCAAGGCAGCAAGGTGCAGGAGTCCAACAAGGGCCCAGACGAGGCAAAAATAAAGGTAACAGGCCGGGAATGAAGATGTTAATATAGTTTGGGATGGCTGTCCAGAGTAAATGGTCGTGCCTCGTGTGCAGCTTTCGGTGGCGTTTTCATGTGAACTCTGTTTCAGGCTCTGTTGGAGCGGACGGGCTACACCCTGGATGTCACTACGGGCCAGAGAAAGTATGGAGGCCCACCTCCTGACAATGTGTTCACAGGAACACACCCAGGAATCGGAACCGAGGTGCACAGATATTTGCCACTGTTTTGTTTTATTCAACTAAACCGTTTTGCTCGGAGATTTACGGGCTCTCTTCCCCGTCAGGTGTTTGTTGGAAAAATCCCACGGGATTTGTATGAAGACGAGCTGGTGCCGCTCTTTGAGTCAGCTGGAGCCATCTGGGACCTCCGGTTAATGATGGACCCCCTCTCCGGTCAGAACCGAGGCTATGCCTTCATCACATATTGCAATAAGGACGACGCCCAAAAGGCAGTGAAGCTTGTAAGTGGCCGCTAAGGCTGTCGTAAGAAACAGCAATGAAATCCGAAAGTTGTCTTATTTTAAAGAGGATCCTAATTACAGTGTAAAACAAATGTTGGCTCTTTCAGTGTGATAACCACGAAATCCGCCCTGGCAAGTACTTGGGTGTTTGCATATCTGTAGCAAACAACCGCCTGTTTGTTGGTTCCATCCCAAAGAACAAGACAAGAGAAAGCATATTGGAAGACTTTGGGAAAGTTACAGGTCATTTTTCAACGCACTTTTAGAATTCTGGTGCCATCGAACTATTAAAGCGAATCATTCCACCTGATGGATTGTTGTTGTTGTTGTTTTTCCCAATAGAGGGTCTGCAAGAGGTGATATTGTATCAACAGCCAGACGACAAGAAGAAAAACCGCGGATTCTGTTTTCTTGAGTACGAAGACCACAAGTCCGCGGCACAGGCTCGCCGCCGCCTAATGAGTGGCAAGGTCAAGGTTTGGGGGAACCCAGTCACCGTGGAGTGGGCTGACCCCGTGGCTGAGCCTGACCCTGAGGTCATGGCCAAGGTGAGCAAGGCTGTTCTTCTTCTTTGGTGTTTTCCCCACCAGAGGATGATGAATCTCAACCTTTCCTTTGTAGGTGAAAGTGCTCTTTGTTAGGAATTTAGCGACAGCGGTGACCGAGGAGCTTCTCGAAAAGACCTTCGCTCAGTTTGGAAAGCTAGAGCGGGTCAAGAAACTGAAAGATTATGCTTTTGTTCACTTTGAAGAAAGGGATGCTGCTGTGAGGGTGGGTAGCTTTTGTTCTTTGATCTTTCTCTTTCCAGCGTTGTGGGGGGGGGGGCGGGGTTGAGGTGGTTCTCTGCATATGCATGTTGTATCGTTTCTGCTCGTTTCGCCAGGCAATGGACGAGATGAACGGGAAAGAGGTGGGAGGGGAGGAGATTGAGATCGTCTTGGCGAAACCCCCGGACAAGAAGAGGAAAGAGCGCCAAGCAGCTCGTCAGACCACCAGGAATTCAGGGTGGGCAGGCGCAGACGTGTGATTGGTCGACTCTCCCCAGGTGAAGAATCCTCTGACTTCAACACTGTCCTACTCTTTGCAGGTATGACGATTACTACTATTATCCACCTCCACGTATGCCCCCACCAGGCCGAGGCAGAGGTCGTGGTGGTCGAGGGGGCTACGCTTATCCGCCAGACTATTATGGATATGAAGATTACTATGACGACTACTATGGTTACGACTATCACGATTACCGTGGAGGATACGAAGACCCTTATTATGGTTATGATGATGTGTACAGCATGAGGAGCCGTGGTTCTCGTCCCAGCAGGGGGGGACCTCCTCCCCCCAGAGCCCGTGGAGCTCCTCCACCACGTGGCCGTGGTGGCTATGCCCAAAGAGGTTTGCCCCTCGGCGGTCCGAGGGGTGGTCGAGGAGGGCGGGGCATCCCTTTCCAACCACAGAGGGGCCGCGGTCCTCGCGGGATAAAGGGCAACCGCGGAGGTAACGTCGGCGGGAAAAGGAAGGCTGACGTGTTCAACCAGCCTGACTCCAAGCGCCGCCAGACCAACAACCAACAGAACTGGGGGTCCCAGCCCATCGCCCAGCAGCCTCTGCAGCAAGGGGCCGACTATTCTGGTAACTATGGTTACAGTAATGACAACATGGAGTTTTCACAGGATTCTTATGGGCAGCAGTGGAAGTAGACGCACCAAAAGGTATTTGGCAGAGTGACAGCAAAAAGAGAACAAACCATAAAAAAAGAATCAAAGCAGGAGATTGGCCACAGTTTTTTTGATCGCCTTTTTATTCTTCGTCCTTCATGATTTATCAGTATATATGTCAGGAAAAAGTGGACAGACCCCAGAATTGGCTCGGCATGATTGGCTGGAAAGCCTTTTTGGCTGAAGAAGTGAACGTAACCTTACTCCTTCGGTTACATTGGGACACGTGTATCCAAAAATCACACACACAATGGTTTTATTGTAACGTTACAGGTTCTTTTAAAATCATCAACGAACATCTACACAGTGGACATTTATACGCTAAAATCTATAAGACATTAAAGAATATTGATATTTGCCTTGCAGGAGGTTTTTGTCCATGCCCTCACCCCCTTTCTTGTACTCCTTTATTTGTGGTTTCTCATAGTTGCTTAGGGACATGCTTGTAAATAAATGCATATGGCTAGAGCTTCATATTTCATATTTTGCATTGGTGGAGAAAAGAATCCACAAAAAAGGAAGTTTTGTAATGTTACAATTGTATGCCTAGCGTTTCTAGAGTTAGACGAATTGTGTTTTTCTTTTTTAAAACTGATACCATAACTTCCCGTGTTTTCTTTGAACTTGCCCAATAGTATTTGGTTTGGCTTACCTTAAGAGCCATAGCAATTTGTTATTTGATGTTCTTTGTATTTATAACTTTTACGTTTGTTCAGTTTCAATAAAACTCAGCTGAGCATCAGTCAATTGTCAGATACTCAAATTCAGTGTTGTCATTCAGTATTTGATTTTCTCATTTGGAAATCAGTTCCTTTTGTCTCAACGCATAAAATGATGAGACGAGAATTTGAAGTGTTAAGATGAAATTCACTTTTTGGATCTTTCAGTGCATGTGGCATCAGACTGCATTCATTTCCTTCATACGAAATTTATACCGCTCAGTATCAAGATGACAACTTCAGCTCAACAACTGTTAATGAAGCAAACCGTACTTCTTTTTTTTTTTTTTTTGACATCTTGCTACTACTATAAATTGCTATAGTTATGTTATTTCTTTACGGCATCTATTTGTTTTGTGATCTGCACAAGATTTTATTACATCTCACAGCTTGTCATGGCTGGGCAATATCAGAGATACGCTCACCAGAATTGTGATACTTGGTTTTACTGCTCAGTCCTTGCATTATTAAGACTTAATAGATGTGATTTTTTAGGACTATTTTGCCCAGCCCTAGTGTATCCACTAAGACAGGCTGATGTCAGTTAAAGCGTATACAGTGGTCATCTGTTCACACAAGACGATCTGTCGTTTGTATGTCTGCTGGTATGGCCTCCTCGATGCCCTCCCCACAGCTAAGACGGAGCAAGTTTTAAATGAATTTATACGCTTGCACGTCACATGTTCAATTATTATATCTCCGCAATCTGCACACAGTCAGTCTCTTTCTCTCCTTTTGAAGATGCAGGTGACCTGATCATCCGGAGAGTAAAAGTGAAATGTGTGTTGTAAAAAGTCAGATTGTTAGGTATTATGTTGTTACCAGCTGCTTTTTTTGGAGTCATGATATCATTATATTTTGTTTCATGGTGTCTGTCCTCTTATTCCAACCTGCCTAGGTGGAGAAGCATTGAGAGCGGCACCCCTAGAATGAAGAACTCACCTGAACGGTACTCCAGGGTGAGCTAGCCTTGTACAGAGTACTGTCTCCTCTCCTGTAGCAAATCATTGGTACTCTTGCAACTCTACTTGCTACTCTAGCAGTAATCATATTACTTGTTCTTTTGATTCCTTTTTTTATATACAGTGAGGATTTTTCAGCTTTTTTTCCCAGCCTAAGATCAACACAGTGGCAGTTGAACAGAGCCTTAAAAAAATAATTTGGCGTTTAAATTCTGCTAAGTTGTGAATACACTGAGTTACTTTTAAATTAGATTTTTTTTAAAAATCATGCACGGTTTAGTTTAAGATGTGATGAAACAGCCAGAAGTCAAACAAAGACTTGAGTAAACTCAGATCATCTCATCTGTCCATATTGGCATTCTTTAAATGGACGTAAGTGAACTGGTCCCCACTGGCCGCCAGAGGGAGCTGTTGATAACGACTGCGCGCTTACTGATCCTTTGTTCCTTCATTACTTGTCTGGGATTTAAACCCTTTCAGCAGTAAGCACACGTTAATTAAGAAATGTGTTCATGTGTATCTAAAAAAAAAAAGCAGTGGCGATATTTAAGGTATAGGCAAATTCGATTGATGTCGAAACAATGGACAATCACAACTGGTGTATGTACCCTTCATTGCCACAGGATGGCAGTATTTGTATCTTACAGGTAAGAGTCTCAACAAAGGAGCATAATTAAATGGCAGAAAACCACCTCCAACACTTTGACACACAAAATGATTCAGTTTTGTACACCTTTGATTGTCTCCGGTTTAAAAACCTTACATCTACGTTCATATTTGACTTCTTTTCAGCAGGCATTATAGAAGCTTCCCCCATCCATGTGAATGAGTTCTCACTCATGGAAGGGACACAATGGTAAGATTGCTATTTTGATTTTTTGTCTTTATGTAGTTGTAAGCTAAGTGGATATATAATTCTTTTTCTGACAGAAAAGCGTTATGTGGCCCTTAAATGTTGACATGCTCATGTTATTCATCCTTTTTCTAGTTCTGATCCCGACCCACAGTCTTCATGGCCCCTAAACTGAAGTACCCACAGAACCATCCCCTTGAGGATCAGTTCATTTGGGACGGGTGGAAGCTGAAGACATAGGTGAGAATGAGCAGTGGTTTACTACAGCTTTACCTAAATTATCAATATGTTTGCATTAATTTAATCATAAATTTACATCATATTCTTTTTTTTCCTTATTCACTGCAGGAACAAGGACAAGTTTGATGGACAGAATCCATAGCTGCATTAAAGTGTTGTTTTTCCTTCTAGTGGAGCTAAAGATGTAAATTAAAAAGATCAGTTTTATTGTTAAATACATTCTGCTTTTAAAGTAAATGTGTCTGTTTGTTTAATTTAAGTACTCATTTTAGCACTCATTTTTAGTTATTTTCCGCAAACCGAAACATAACAGTTTTACAAACATCAGTGGCTTTAAAATATACTGTATGTATATAGAGAGAGAATTATGAAAGTTGTCTTTCATAAATAAAAATGAGTAACTATTTCCAGTTACAGTGACACTAAAGAAAATGTGAGACAAGTGACTAGGGGAGTTTTCTTTTACTTTATAGCTCATTCTGTCTTTACTGATTTACTTCTCATCAATACAAAAAGAGCAATATTGTCGGGGATCTGTAACGTAGAGCGGAACCATCGTGTAGAAGCAACATTTTCACATCGGAATGCTTTTGTGGCCGATCAACAAGACCCGCCCCCCTGGTCAATAGCGTCTGAAGTCATGTTGAGTTTATTTGTCCAGATAAACTAATCTGGGATAAAATGGGGCAAATAAATTGTAAAGATGCGTTTACGGTTAATGTAGCTTAAAGAGAGTTGTGTGAGATTTACGTCTGAAATCCGTGACAGCCCGAGACTAAAGCTAGAGAGGCACTAGAGACCTTGCACAGTCATGTAAGATATCCGAATTAAATCAGAGAAAAGGGCACAAATGTCATCATTTACGCGCGATATATTGGTATAAATATGATTGGGGGGGGGGGGGAACATTAACGTTTGCCTTTTACTGTTTTACGTTACTCTATTGCGCTTTATTTTGAGTATGCCAATATACAAATAAATCCATATAAATGTTAAACATTTCATATAATACTCTTTCTACATCCATACTTTATTTTACTCGTGATACATTATTCTTAGTAATGAATTATATTAGATCAGGGCAGCCAAAAAGCCAGAATTCCAATCACTTTGGAACAGTGAGGCGCTCCTGGCCCCGATGACCCGGGTCAAGGGGTTTATGGACCGAGTTATTCATCGAGGCGTCAAAGCAGCGTAGCTCTGAACAAAACAAGCAGCTCCCATTAATGTTCTGAACCTCATAAACATCCAAGTTACGCTTAGGTATATAGACAATATCCCAAGTTACGCTTAGGTATATAGACAATATCCAAAGTTACGCTTAGGTATATAGACAATATCCAAAGTTACGCTTAGGTATATAGACAATATCAAAAGTTACGTTAAAGTATATAGACAAACAGATAAATAAATATATTTTCACATATAACATAAGTTTTTTTTCTAATTTTGAAGTTTAGATTGGTATCGATATTTTTTAAGAAAGCCAACATTCGTGTCTTTTGGACGGAAGTTGGTACCTTAATTCCAAATTTTTCAAAATAATTTCGGTTTCTAGCTTGTATTAGACTAATGATTAGAGGCTTTGTCACGGTACATTAACCGGCCCATTTTGCAAATAACGTTCTCTTTAGTTTAAGTCGTTGGTGGTGTTTTAGATATGTTACCACGGCTTTAATCTCGGCTAACAACAATAGCATTGAAACGTGACGCCGAACGTCACTAATAAACTAGTACCAAAATGGCGGCCACCGGAGGAGAATCATCTCATAGTATGTCGGATGAATTATTTAAAAACTTTATTTCGGAGGTATGGTCAAAAAAGAAGAATTTGTGGATTGAAAATTGTGGTTGTGGAAACATCGACCAACGGCAACTAAAGTCTGCTTATTCTGTCGTTACTCATGAGGCCTTGTGAACATGAGCTTCAGCTAACGCTAATGAGCTAATGTTTTGTGAGTGGATTCGGCTTTATTTAGCATTTTGACCAGACTGTTAAGGTTTTAATAGCATTAGTTTTTAGGTTTGTTTTTTTTAATGCTCTAGAATGATGTTCCATAAAGCAGAAACCGTTCTGAAGACAGGTACTGGCATTTTATCCACTGGAATCCACCTTATTTATCGCGTTTCGGTATAAATGTGTCTGTAAATCCTGATTTCCTCCTAAACCCTGTGTCTAATTCAGCAGAGAACCAGAACCAGATCATTAGCATTAAAGGGAGACAGATTTGAGGGGGTGTTTTGGTTCTTGTGTTCAGGTGAAGCAGATCGAGAAGAGAGATTCGGTTCTGACGTCCAAGCAGCAGATTGACAGGCTCCTCAGACCCGGCTCGACCTACTTCAATCTCAATCCATTTGAAGTAGGTCCACTTTCCAGTATTTTCAATTATTACTACGGCATGTGTTCATTTTACAGTCATTCAGGTCGATGTTGCAGAATATTGAGATTTGAAACCCAGTCAACATAAAAAGTCTTTTTCCATGTGTGTTTGTGAGTGTCATGAATGTTGTTGAAGAACCTCAATAATCACGTAAATATTTTTAAGGTTCTTCAAATTGATCCCGATGCAACAGATGACGAATTAAAGAAACGATTTCGGGCGGTAAGCATAAAGAGGAAAATCAGGGGCTCTTTGATCTAAAGCAATATGTCTGAATATATGTCTCATTTGTGGTATACCGAGTGTTTTCTGCTGCTTTGTGTATAATCATTATTGATATTTGGTGTTTTTATCTTGCAGTTGTCCATTTTGGTCCATCCAGATAAAAATCAGGATGATCCAGACAGATCACAGAAAGCATTTGAGGGTAACATGTTTTTAGTTTTATGCAGTCAGTTTCAGGGCAAGCCAGCAAATATTCCCAATAATACCTAAAAACTTTACTATTGTCTAGCTGTGGACAAGGCCTACAAACTGCTCCTCGATCCAGAACAGAAAAAGCGAATCGTAGATGTAATCCACGCAGGAAAAGAGTATGTGGAGCATATGGTATGCATACCCATACTCTTCCAGTCTCTCCATGTGATGTGTATCTTAGATCATATGTATCTTAGATCCGTGAATCTTCTAATTCTTTAAAACGTTCTTTTGACAGGTTAAGGAGAAAAAAAAACAGTTAAAGAAAGAAGGTAAACCGCTGGACATGGAGGAGGATGACCCCGAAGTAGTAGGTTTCTAAAGTTTAAGGGCATTCAGGAGCAATCTAAATGAATATATTGGTTATACATGAATGTAAATATACAATTTTCACTTCCAGTTCGGGCAGGCGGTGTATAAACAGACAATGAAGCTGTTCGCAGAGCTGGAAATCAAGAGGAAAGAAAGGGAGGCAAAGGATATGCACGAACGGTAAATTATTATATTAATCTATTAATCACCTTCCCTGCTGCCTAATCTTTTACAAAATGAAATTATTGTGTGTTTAAGCTCAATCTCACGCTATCGTTGGTTTTTGACGTTTTTCCAGAAAAAGGGCAAGAGAGGAAGAGATCGAGGCAGCAGAGAAAGCAAAGCGGGACAGAGAATGGCAGAAGAACTTTGAGGTGTGTTCCACAAGTCACTTAGCAACTATGAAGAATGAAATACACCAACACCTGGTTATTTCACCTGTTTATACACAATAGAAATGGATAAATGCTGGTGTTTGCATGACCTTAAGCGTGTGTGTTTCCTATCCCATGTAAAGGAGTCACGGGATGGACGCGTGGACAGTTGGAGGTCTTTCCAGGCTCAAGGAAAGAAGAGCAAGGAGAAAAAGAACAGGTCTTTTCTGAAGCCCCCCAAAGTAAAGATGGAGCAGAGGGATTGATGCTCTGCACTGGGACTTTTCACTTTGCCGTCATTACACACGTTCTGTGTATGCTCCTCCGATGGTCTGCTGGACGTGTGCAGACTTCTCATCCTGGCAGACCTGTTTTTTTTACTCTTTTTTTTTTTTCTACACATCTGTCCGCAGATCCACGTACGGCTCCTTGAAGACAAACAAACCTGTACCTGCTCAGAAATGTCTGATTTCTTTTGTTGTTTTTCTTTCCATCATAATAAAATAACATTTTGACTAAACCAGCCTGAACTACTGGACGTTGTTGCAGCTGAGTGTCGAACTTTCATGATAGAAATGGAATTATTTTAAGTTCGGAGGCTAAAACAATGCGGAAGTCTGTCAAATCACAGCACAACAGGAAAATATCACTGTTCCACCTTTGGAAATGGAAAGTTTGGTCATGGCTGTCTGAAACTCCCATCCAAGTCCTGCATGTCTTCTGTGTACATTAAATACTGTGAATAATGACACCTGATTGCTGTATACATTCTTTGCTTTTTACATTTCAAAGTATTCACACAGCTAAAGAATGAACAAATGTATTTGAAAGATTTTCACATGTAACTGTTCAGCACAAAGTTCGGTACGATGTCCACGGCGCCGTCCAGGCTTCAAAACCTCGTGCCTCGATGTGCCCGACTGTCCTTGGCATCACGTCTCACATGACTTTACACTGGTCTCCAGGAGCGGCGGCCGTTACTGCTTCCCATCAGCCCCTCCAGACTGAGACCTTGGAAGGCCCCGAAGAAGGAATCGTCCTTGGCCGGGGCAGATTTTCTGGCAGGTGTGGCCTGACACGGGTAGAAAAGACAGTAAATTTGATCACTGCCACCCACAGCTGTAAACGTGCCTCTGACTTCATGGCGGCGTACCCTGGGCAGACAGTGGTGGCTCCTGAAATGGGTCTTTCTGACCACCTTCTCTGCGTTTTTCTTGGCCAGCACAGCTTGCTGCCGTTTCCTTTAACAAGAGGCACATGGTCAAGCAGGGCAAGAGACTTTATCAACGGCCTCTAAATCAGCATGAACTACAGCACAAGCTACAGTTTTGATTCCAGCTTTACCGCTCTCTCTTCAGCTCATCCTGGTAGACTCTGAGCCACGAGTCTGGCACCTTCTGGCTGCTGCAGGGAAGACTTCTCCTCCTGCTGATGCTCCTCCTGCGGCTGAAGCTGCTCCTGCGGACCGCCCTCGCCTCCCCTCTCTTGGGTTTGGGGTTTTTTCCGGACAGGTAGCTGGTGAACTGCTTCAGGGGGCCGCCCAGCGACATGATGGAATCCATGGAAGCTCTACTGACGCGCGCGTTTAGGTGGAATCCCTGGTCCCGCACAACAAACCCGAAATGATTGTGATCTGCAAACACAGCAGGAGGCCTCTGCAGCTCACACAGTCCTGGTTCCCTCACCTGAAGACAGCGGATCCTGCGTGTCTGGATGAGAACATCAGTGCTTACCTGCTGTCTCACTGCAGCGCTGAGTCCATCCTCCACACAGTCCCAGTGCACCTGTGCTCCCCCACGATCCCTCACTGGCTGTTCTTTTGAGGGTTTAACGTTTGTGCTGCTGATGGTCAGACTGGATTAGCCGCAGACGTAAGAGTTAATCTCATTAACCGGGCTTCTCCGAGACAACATGTGCAGCTGCTTTTTATAGATTGTTTATATTTGGAGTATTGTTACGATGCAGCGTTGATTCAGAAGCACGTACGCACGCTGACTTTCTGCTGGTTGGCTCTGCTACATTTTGTAAAAATATCTGTTTTCATAGCAGAATGTGTGTTGGTGTGTGTGTGTGCGTGAAGGTTTTTGAACACGTGAGGAGGATTTTCTTCCCGACCTCTGAAAATGGCTTCATTGAGGCCTCGAAGCACCGGAGGAGCCACGTTCGAGCTCTCGTGTCATTCATTGATCTCTGGAATTGGAGCTCCTGGCAGAATAATCCCATTATGTGACAGGAAAGAATGGAACGGAGCGGGATTATTGGGGTGCCAACAGACGGAGCAACTTCCTGCCACGCCGACTCATCAGCACCTGTCGTCTGCCGCGACAGGTGCCGAGTCTAACTTCAGAACATTAGTCCCACCCAGTTTAACATTTTCACTTGCTATTAGCTGCTATTGCTAATACAATAATGTAGAAGTACTTTAATTATTCACTTATTATGGCCAAAAATCCTGCTAGTTATCCTCCGCTACTGATTTTTAACCAGGAAAAACTGAATTTTGTTCACTACCAAAATAGTTTGTGACCCAACAACGGCCGACACGTCTGAATTCACCGTCCCACAACAAAGAGGTCAGATATTAGCAACTGGACCTGTTGGAACTTTTGGGCCCAAACAGAAAGAAGTTGTGGGATTATTTCCTTTTTGTAGCTTTTGTAAAATCACCTAGTTTCTTTTTCAAACCTTTAGCATCTAACGTGGGAACATCAGAGTTGATTAATGGACTGGGGGGGAAAGAAGAATTTAAGACATTTAACTCCAGAGGCGCAACAATTCCAACATGAGCCTTTGGCAAGGAGGTCTTTATTTAATTCTACATAATTATACATATATACAGTTTCATATCCTTTATTTTCATACAAAAAAAATATTTACACATGGGGTGGAGACATGACCTACTGCAACTTATGTCAAGGACCGTGTGGCTCTTGGCCCCACCAGGAGCTGTGCTTACCCCTCTCAGGAGAGACTTGGGGTCACAGAAGGCAGTTTGTGTTAGGGTTGTTAAAAAAAGGGTATGAGAACGTCTACAACTGCCACCAACAACATATTACAATAATCCTGACACCCATAACATCCCACCCCATTATATATACACACACACATATATATGTGTGTATATATATATATGCAAAGCTCAAAAGCACTGCATTAGGTAACAAACATACATCACTAGGAGACCCTGCAGAGTGCCTGGAGTGTCAATCACCATCACCACCTCCTGAGAAGGGCCAACACATCAAAGAACTGGAACTCTGAATAAGGGATTTTCCTATTGGACACCAGACAAAATCAAACTCAAGAACCCTCTCAGTCGGAAATAAATTCACCTCAAATGATTTGTCCTTTTTTGGAGAATTATTCGTGTAAAAGATCCTTTTTCTTTCCTTTGACCTCAGAATTGGAAGACACTTCTTGTCCGGGGGGGATTTTTTTTGTAATGCCTGCGTATCATTTTTTAAAAAGATGAAAACTTTTGTTGCTTGAAAACGGCGAATGGAGGCACGAAACCGAGAAAGCTACTTCTGAAGTCGAATGGAAAACAGCGGGTGCATAGATGGCTGAGGCCACTCCAGGTTTGTCCCGTCCGGAGCGTGTGGCCCAGCTGTCTGGGGCTGCAGGAGGATACGGCAGAGATTAAATAAAGTCTTCATGCTTCAATAACACATGACAGAAAAGACAAAGCCCCGGTTTATTAACAGTTCACTGGCGCCGCCTTCTGAAAGACTGCAGTTCAGTCTTTGGTGCTGTGCGTGTCACCGGCTGATGTCTCGATTAGCCTCCCAGGTTTTGCTGCTCGCTGCCTCGCCAAAGCCCACTCTTTCAAAGAACGGGTGTTTCAGGGCGTCAGCCAGCAGCAGCCGTTTGGAAGGCTCGTACTCCAGCATGCTTTCAATGAGGTCAAACAGCTGGTGGTGCTCCTCGGCCTCCGATAACAAGTAACGCTGGCGGGGAAAAGGATTGAAATAAGAACACCAAAGACACAAGGAAGAAATGAAGAATTCGGTTTGGCAGCGCCATCACAGCCGGTCCCGTGGACCTTTCTTACCCGTAAGGGTTTACAGTTGTCTCTGACATATTTCCCCGCTGAAGAGTTGTCGTCCCAGTCCAGGCGGCCACGATAGAAATACTTCTGCTTCCTTTAACATATGAAGTCAAAGGTCGTTTTATTGGACAGAACAGCCCGTTAAACGTGCCTGTCTCAACACACGCGGTTATTTCCTGTCTTACCTCGTCTTTCGGATCATCCTAGACGGAACCGGGCCCAGAATTCTTTCCATCATGGCCAAGTGCTCCCTGTTGTCGTGCGTCTAAGAGTGAAACGAGCAGAGAATAATTAGAATGGTAATGAGCAGAAATGGATGCGAGGAGCGTTCGAGGGCTATCCCAGCCTAATGGCAGAATCACTTACATCCCATCACAGTAACGCGCGTGTGAGTTTAATTAAGTGTCATTAGGACCCAGGTTGATCCGGGTTTTACCTGGAACAAAGTAAATCCCACATAATATTCAAACAGGATGCAGCCGATGCTCCACACATCACAGGGATGGCTCCAGCCCAGCTCTGAAGGACAAGAGCAGAGTGAAGGAAAGCCCAGAAGGCGTCTGCAAACGTTAGCAGCCGAACGCCACCGTTACCTAGGATGACCTCAGGAGCGCGGTAATGTCGCGTGGACACGATGGTGCTGTGGTGCTCGTGGTCAAACGTCGCACTGCCAAAGTCGACCACACGGACTCCCGTATTCTTCACCGTTCGCTCTTCTCGCTTCTGAGCGACAGAAACACGATTAGCAAAAGTCGACTGACTGGGATTCTCATCGTCTCTGTTTGGCCACGTCTCACCTTCTCTACGTTGTAGGACATCGTGAAGTCAGAATTGACAAAGAGGATGTTCTCAGGTTTGAGGTCTGTGTGTGTCAATTTATTGTCATGGAGAACTATTAAAAAAGAACAATTACAAAAACGACCGTTTAGACAATCAATGCATTTTACAGAACTATTGTTTCTTTATTTTTTGCTCTCCTATTGAGCCTTTAGCTCAAATAACATGTCAATATACCACAGACTGCTCCAAGAATAGAGTAAATCAAATACTGATAAATAATGTGGGGCTCCGCCAGCTCTCAGTTAGTGACACCCCCCCCCCCCGTCCCACTTGTCCCAGGTGAGGTTATTCAGTCGACGGGACAGGTCAATGTCCCGGTGCTGTGTCCCAGACTGGAATTACTCTGATGATCTTTACTTTTTGAGCAGTGTGGGTAAAGCTGCCTTGTGATTTAAAGGGTTTGATGACTAGAAACCATTTGAAACACTCACACTTCACAGCAAGACACAGTTGATAGGCCATGTGCCGCACTTGAACGATCGAGTACGGCAGGTAGTTGTTTTCTTTTAGAAAATCAAAGGTGCTCAGAGCCAAGAGCTCGAAGGAGATGCACATGTGTCCGTGGTAGTCGAACCAGTCATACATCTGCACGCAGTGGCTGGAAGATAAACGTGATGATTGTGATCCAGAGCACAAAGAAAATCATTCAACACTAAAGGAAATTACAAAGAAACTGTTAGAAACTCACAATTTATTATCAGGATCCTTTTCATTGATCTTCTCCAGCACGTTGATCTCCAGACGAGCCGCTTCCTTGTACTTCTCCACGTTCTTGATAATTTTCAGAGCAACGTGAACTCCTCCCCTAAAGACGTAACAGGATGAGGAGATGATGGGGAAGGTGTGATGCACCTGTAAATCTCAAGGACGAGCACCAACTAAATCCTGTCTGATCTTTGGTAGAAGCTTCAGAAATAAACTCTGTAACGATTGATGCAGTGATGTTTCAGCACGATGTAAAAACGTGACCCATCTAAGTGGGTGTGGACACACACCTGCGGTGGTCGATGCACTCCATCACTCTGCCAAAGGTGCCTTCACCCAAAGTGCCAACAATCTCATCTGCAACACAATCCAGACAGAAAAGGAAGAGAGGGGGAGCAAGGACAGAAAGAACGGGGGCATTAGAAATGAGGAATTAAGGGAAAACTTCATATTGTAAAAGTGAAGACGGGCTGATCGAGCCGAGCGCCCGTCCCCGTTTCAAATGGCTGCCTACTTAAACTGGCCGTTAAACTACGATAATTCCAAACATAAGACTAGGACCCGCTTCAGGAAAATAAGGGAACAAATGTGAAATGGTCCTTTTCTTTGATCACCAATTCAGGGGCTTCCTGGTGTGACCCTCCTGCCCAAAGGAGCATGGGGGTGATGTGCAAGAACAGGGTGTGGACTGTTTCTGAACATTTAAGCTCACCTGATATGAATGTGTGTGGAAAAGTCTACATTTGTCATGGAGGTCTACATAATTACAGCCAAAAATAGTGTAAATAAAAGAAGTTATCTTGAATTCCATTTTGGGTGTGTGTTTGGGGGGGGTGGGTGGGGGGGTACTGATTCTTTATCTGAAATGCAACAAGAAGACAAACAGCTACAATTGGGGTTTTGTATTTAGGAAAATCCAAAAAAAACCTGTGAAACACAGACACGTTTCACAGTTTAATAATCGTAGCACGAGTGGCAGAAGGATCTACCACCCCTCTAAATATCGCCCACGTTCTTGCAATCCACCCTGCTGTATCAGCAAGAGCGAAGAGCATTCTAGCACGGCATCATCATCATCATCCTCACCAGGCACTCCCATGTCATGTATAAGCTCTATGCAGTAATACTCATATGGAGAAGGGTTACGATAGAGTAGTGGCAGTGAGTACATCTCTCTTGCAGGACGTCACCAGTCCGACAGATCAGGTGCCCTTCCTCGTCGTCCCTCACACTCAGTGCCCTCGTCCGGCTGTTGCTCCGCTGTTTTCACACCCAAATCGCCATCAGCACGTCACGACAACCAGAGGAAACAGGGGGTTTTCAGGGGCAACCGCAGCCATGTTGTCAGGCGGCACAGGTAGATGAGGAGGGAGGAGGAGGGTGTTGTTGGTAGTAGTTGTGGTTGTAGGTGGGTTTGGTGGTCATGGAGCGTTTCACGCATGACACCACGTGAAGGAAATATACAACGATAGGGATATAGTGCAAGGGAACAAGTCAAAGATCACATGTTGTCCTCTGCTCCTCTCCCCCCTCTACTTATAAACCACAGCTGCTTACAAACACAGAAGCAACCGGCATATCCATTCATCAACGCAACAATCCAAATCAAACAGTAGCATCATAAAACACAAAACTGTTGCTAACTGATTTATGGAAAATCAAATTGGGGCCATGTGTATCAAACATGCTAGAGCTACTTCAACCCTTGCTTCGTTAGTTTGACATTATGCATGACCCACACAATACAAGTTTAGCTAAAACATGTCAAATGCTAATGAATTATTACAGAAATTAGCACTTGGTGGATAAACCTAAAGGTTTGATGTGGTTTGGAAGAACATTTTCACTTTTTCAGTCTAATTGTATGATGTTTCTAAGTGGCTGAACAAATGCTACGACACACGTTTAGGCCTCGTCTAAAGGAAAAGAAAGTGTGAGAAACCAACATGCTCTGGTTTGTCAACCCGTAGGCACTAGATTAGAAGTTAGTGGGGGAAAAACTTAAAATCATTGTGGCGGGTCTGTCCTGAACGCAAGCAGATCGCTGAGATTTAACGAGAGAAAATTATCTGGATAAAAATGAAAATGCTCTGCCAAAAGCAAAAGCTAACTTTAGAAATGCCCATTTAAACCAAAACAACAACAAAAAAAAACCCATCCTGACCGAGCAAAAAAAAAAATCATAAAGATTTTACTACTTACCGATGCTAAGAGCTGCAAGAACAAAACGGTTAGAGAAGGACAGAAAAAGGGCTGAGCAGAAGGGGGAGAGGAGAGGAAAAAGAGAGTTAAGACACGATCCAAGGCCAGGCTGTACTCACCGAGGACGATGGGCTATAGGACCTTGTTCTACGCCGCCTTCTTTTGTGCTTACGCCTGCTGCCTTTCCTCCGGTACGATTCAGCCCGCTCGCGATCCCTCTCGCGGCCTCGCCGGTAGTCGTACAAGTCTGGAGAAAAGTCGCGTTGGTAGTAACCTTCAGCCACTCCGTGGGGCTCTCTTTCCCGGTCACGATCCCGGCTGTGATCCAAGCGTCTGTATCCCTCCCAGCATCTTCTGTCAAACGGCCGGTGCTCCACGGAGCGATTGCCGTAGCTGCGGCTGCAGAGCAACACAAGACGGTCAACGGAAGGCATTTCACTTCAGCCTCATAAACAGCGTTTATGCATTTGGTTGACAAAATGAGGAATGAACCCCTGGTTCCAGGCCTCCGTGCACACACACCTCCTCGAGCGTGCATAGCTTCCTTCTTGTCGGTAAGCTCGTCCCCTCCTGTCCCTGTCACTACTGGAGGAGTAGGTCGGCGACCTCCGGTGCCGGTGTCTTCGTCCTCTGTCTCTGTAGCGGTCTTGATAGCTGCTCCTACTGTCTCGGTCTGTAGACGAGTGCCGTCGATTATGAGGCATCTAGTCGGTCGTTAGACATTAGGAGGAGGAAAGGAGCAAAGAGTGAGTAGAATGATACAGACACATTTGAAACGGATCATTAGGCAAGTTGGTCACTTTGATTTGATCTGTTTAACAACCCCAAACTACATCAGGGTGGTTTGGTGCAATTCTAAAAGAGTCAACCACCCAAACACTGGTCAATGTTAGTGGGAAACAGGTCGTTTAAGAGCGTTTCACAAGCGCTGGAGAGAGTTTGGAACAGATCATAGCGACCAAAGGATTCTCTTTATTTTAATCCGTATTTACTACCAGCGGTTGCCGGAAAAAACAGCCCTTCTTCGTAAACATCACACACAGTGGCTGGCTTTATTGTCAACCACTGAGAATAATCAGACAACACATCCAAGCACTCCGTAAATGAAGATGGAGAGTTCCAGTAGTATTCCCATAGTGTTCCAGTAGTATTCCCAACCGCGTAGCTCTTTTCCTCGCTTACTAAGACGATGCTCCACAGACAAAGACGCTACAACGTTTGGTTCCAACGGGAATTGCAGCCTTCTGCAGTGTCACGCAATAGTTGCCTGCTCTCCCGTCATCGCCACGTTAACTTGGCCGATTTTCCCCCCGAGCAACTTGTCCGAACGCTCCGCTAGCAGCAACGGCTAATGTAAATAATTTCGCCGCCATCTTAGCTTAGCGTCCCGCGGCTAACCGAGCAGCCGCTCTCCAAACAAGCCATAACAAGCGCCAGCTCCAAGCACGGCTTACTTTACCACGGGGATAGGCTCCAAGCATAGATTTACCGTTTTAGCAGCGAGACCCGTACGCCTGTCCCACAAGAAATCCGTATTTGCGTTCCAGGTTTCCGTTGTAGTGAATGCTAGCTCGTAGCTCTAAAACTAGCAGGCGAGCCGCCTTCCGTCCTTCCTTCGCTCGGTCTTCAGAATGGTGGCGCTGGCGCCTCCCTGCGCCAAACTCTAATTCGGGCTTGTTTGCACACATGCACACGTCGGGTGAGCTCAAACCCAACAGCAGCAGTCAAAAATAAAACGTCTGCGCAGCCCCACACCGCCGGTGCCGCTTCTGCCCTCCACGGTTAGAGCCAGAACCCGAGCAGCGGCTGCGCTTATTAACGCGCATCTTTGTCCACTTGGAATCCAACTTTGCCAAGTGTTGCAGCGATTTTCCATCTTGATTCTGCCATTTCTCAGCGCAAAACTTGTCATTCCTTGCATGTTTTCTTTACTGACTTGGAGCTAAAGCGACTGCGTTGAATGTGCATAAACTGTGCTTAAAATTAAACGTGGAATAAAGACAAATGGGTTTTTTGCTGGCTACTTTATTTAACATGAAAATATATCTAAAGTGAAACAATCTGCAGTTTTTATGAAGGGACTTTTAAAGCAATTGTAACATGACTGTAAGGTGATATTTATTTATGACATCTTGACCAGTTAAAACCAGAAATAGCCCATTTGGATGAAGGAGACCAGGGCTCCTGGTTCAGCCGTGCCAGTTTCTAAGGATCCTCTTACTGGGCCGGTTTGGATGGTTCTGCAAAATGACAAAGAAATAGAGATGAACGGCTGAAATGTACTGAATATGATTAAACAGCAGGATCCACAGAACCACTGCATAACTTTGTGTGGTTAAAATGATTTTACCTTCAACTGCAGTGCATGAAGAATGCATTTCTCTTCTTCAGCAAATACTCCTCAACTTCATCATGTCTTCTAAGCGTGTGGACCCACAGTAAATCCAGTCCTTCTGTTGATCCTTCTATAAATAACGACAGCCAAGCAACGGTCAATCTAAATGAGAAATGTAAGCAAAACACCACAGATGTGCTTGAAATATCTGGATTAATGTGTCGTGGCTGCAGGTACTGACCAGAAACAGGACCTGTATTAAGCTGCAGTCAACCACCTCCACCACACATTCCTGCTGGGCTCCACTAAGCTCAGCATTAATTGTCTCTCCAACCATGTAGGCAATATGAGGCAGAAAAGGCCATTCCCTTATATACTCCATCATGAAACGTCTGTGCTGCTCGTTTGCTATTTCCTCCAGGGGGTTTGCCACTGTCGAAGGGAAAAGACAAAAAATTCTTTCATTTTTTTAAGGAAAAGAATGAAGTCTGTGGTGAGGAGAAGCCAGCTGAGGTCCTCTGGTGCGTGTGGGTGGAGACCACCTCACTTACGTTGGTCACACACCAGGTGAAGCAGCGGTAAGGCCACATAATGCGGCGTGTGATCGTCAAGAAAAACCAGGAACCTGAAAATGAAGCACATATGGCGTCATGACGACGGGAGAATTTTAGGCAAACGCAGTCCGCATCTTTACGAGTCTCTGCTTTAGGCACAGACCTCATCCGGTTTTTCCAGCTGGGAAGCTCAGCCAAAATTCCCGTGGAATATTGGGGGGTTGCGTCTCGGCGCTCCATCACCACACGCGTGCCGACCTTCAGCTGACTCAGCCTGGGTCTCCGCTCAAACGCCACGTGGTGACCAGAGACTAAACTCCGGCTCTTATTTGCAAACCCAATTTTGTACTTGACGCTTCCATCTTCTGCAAGAGAAAGTACAAAAATCCCAATCTCAGAAACCTTTTTTGAACAATGTCATTTAAATTTACGATTAGATTTCAATCACAAGTCCCAACAGGATCCTCTCCTCTGACATTTGAATACAATAGAACCTTCTTGTAACTGTTGATTTCATTGAAATCATGTATAATCTCCTAATATATTCATATATCAATTCTACAGTAGCAAAATGAGTCAAATGTATCTGATGTTACACAGTCTAATTGATAGAAATATTAAAATGTCCAGAACTCTCCATTTCAATGGTCTTTACCAGTATTATGTGATGTACTGCTGAGTTTAAAAGTGTTTCTTACCATTTGTTACTGTTTTCAGGACTTTGCCCTGCTGCCAGCCGGCGTCCCGACTCCTGGCTACGACACTCGTGCCCACGCAGATCTGCCCTGCAGCCCTGCGACACGCTTCACTCCTGAACTTTACTAATGACGTGCACACAGTGGATATTGGTTTTTAAACAGACGGATTTGAAACTGTGATCAAAAAAGCTGGTTTCAAAGGACCTGAGGAGGACCTCACTAATAAATGAGCACAAGGTTCTGGAAAAGGGGGGTTCCCTTTTCAGATGTGAGAACGGTACCTTTGTTGCTGGCTGGTCGTGTGGTTACTTCCATCATCTTCCTCTCCTTGTGTTTGATACCTGCTTTGTTCTGGACAGATCCTACGGCTCCAGTGCCTTCAGAACCTGTCGAAGGGCTCGTGTCCAGTTTCTCATCCTTTTGCTCCCGTTTTCTCCTCTTATGCAAAGTGATAAAACTTGAGACAGAAACATCCGAGTCGTCCGTTTCCTGCGGTTCGTCCTCATCTGAAGTCTTAGAGGACTCGTGCCCCCTGCCGGGGATCTGTGATGCCGGCAGGGATAAAGAGCTGAGTTCACAGGGAGGAAGTCGGGTCAGGAGAACCACCGGCTGCCTGTCAGGCGTGACCTTTCCGCCTGTATGCTCCCAGCCATGTGGCAGCACACCTGCGTGTGGTTTCTCTTTAATGGACGAGACCTCACCACCTGTTGCGTTCTGATCATCACCAGAATCCGGTTCTGTGTATTCCCAGCCCAGAAAAGAGTACTGTTTCTTCACAAGAGCTTCGCATCGTGCAACAGACCTGCAAAAATGAAAATTTGAACAGGACCAGAGCAGAACCAGAGCCAGACCCGTCAACAACACGCTGATGGGTGCTTCGACCTCGGGGCCTCGAGCGCATCGAGAAGCTGAACTGATTTCAGCATGTTGCCATTGGAGACGGCCCCAATAACCCCCAGAGTCCCGACTGGCAGCCAAGCCAAGAGCGCGTTGGTGCACTCGGGCCACGTGCACACACCCCCAGACCATCTCACAGGTGCCTCAAACCTGCTGGCTTGATGTTAGAACTCCAGAACTTAAATCAGGGAATGTGATTTGGGAACAAGACCAGCACCTTGGTCAGGACAGACCCAGAGGGAGCGGACTGGAGCACATGGGGACCTCCATGCTCCAAGTGCAGGAGGACTCGGAGGAAACAGATGACCCTTTACCGTTACATCAAGAAAAGGAATCAAGTCTCTCAAAGTACCGGTAATCCAATATCTAACAGCTGCATCATTAGAAATAGACGGGCTGAACTCTTCTCAGTGGGAGAAGTTACTTTTCAGGCGAAACCAAGCACCTTTATGGTTTTAAACAGACGGGTTTTCCTCTTACAACACTTACAAGAATCCAAAAGGTGGATTAAATGGTGGCTCAAATCAAATTTACAACCCCAGAATTAACGGCACAGAGAAACACTGACCTGCAGAGCTGCAGCAGGTGAGCAGACAGTTTCTCCCTCCTGTCCAAAAGAGACTGCAACAGTTTGAATTTCTCTTCCACTTCCATGAAGACCTGGTGCTTCAGGTTCACTCTGATCCACTTTTGGAAGGCTTCTGTGGTCATCTCCAGCTCCTCCATAATCACTGCAGCAGAACATCACATCACTTTGGGTTTTTGGTGTCCTGCGAATGTCAAGAGAAGCTTTTTCTGCTCACTGACACCCCTGACCAGTTTTTTATTTAAATTATTTCCACTTCATTTACTGTTCATCATTTCTAACAGTCTTGATGTTGTTTGAATGCAAAATTATTTTCTTCACCCTCCGCTGCTTCTTTAATCCAGCTAGTCTCACAGCTGAAGTTTTAGAAATAGAGGTGCTGTCCTGTTGCCAGTCCTGTCCCCTGTCCTCTGTCCTGTTGCCTGTCCTCTGTCCTGTCCCCTGTCTTCTGTCCTGTCCTCTGTCCTGTCCCCTGTCTTCTGTCCTGTCCTGTCCTCTGTCCTGTTGCCAGTCCTGTCCCCTGTCCTTATAACACAAGGACCCTCACACGTGCTGCGGGACTGTCCAGGGATTTCACATTCAGATTCCTTTATTTGTCCCACAACGGGGAAAATTTACAGAATTTAAGAGTCAAGACTCGTATGATCGTACTCATGAATCATTCCTTCATATCAAATTATATGGGCTGAATTTCTTTTGGAACTCAATAACTTACACAAGTTTCACGAACGACTTTGAAACTTGGGTTTCGGGATGGAAGAGACCAGCGGGTCAGGCAGTTTTAAAACGTTACCTTATTCAAAACTCTCTCGTAAAACTTCGAAAAACAATCATTTTTCCCCGAATATGCAATGTTTCTGTCAACCACCTTGATGAACTAAAACACCTCTTTTTCTTTTTTTTAATAAACAGCATCTCGAACCCCGGCTGAAACGCTGATGCGATGTTATTTATCGAAAATCATAGAAGTTGTTGCAGAAAATGATTATTTTGCACAAGATCCGTTAGATCCTGATAAAGTTGGAACTCGGATATTTACCTTGTTTAGTCCGGAGAGTTTGTAGTTTACATATTATCTTCTTCGTCTGATTGTGTGAGTCGCACCAGCCGCGCTGCTGCCCCCTATGGACCAAAGAAGTATCCAACAGGCCTTTTTGGATGCAGCGTATAAAGAAAATGATAAAGATCTAAATAAAAGCGATATATTGTAGCAATACCTCACCTTTTCACCTTCATTTTTCGCCTTATATCGTATTTAAAACATAATCCTTTATTTTAAAGATTTACATTCAGTTGAAGTTAGAGCTACTAAATTCATTAAAATGAATACATTTTAATTAATTTAGTATATCTCAAATATATTCTTGAAAACAAACCTTGTGCATTGTCACCATTTTAGAAATCAGCTCAGCTCGGAAGAAATCACAATGTCACACTGGGACTGTCACCCAGGAGACTAAATGATGGGGGATAAACTACCATTGAGGCTCCCACATTAACAGAAGGAGCAACCGGAATTAAAACATGAGCCATAATTACAACTATACAGTGAAATAATTCAGTTATAAAAGCAAATAACATCAACACAATAACATATACTGTATAAAACATAAAACAAATCAAAATAACAAGTACCCACCTAGGACGAGGTCTCTACTTTATGACATTGAGCAGGCGAGATGTATCTGTTTTTATAAAGTATTTACTATCATGTGATTTTCTTGACACAGTCCCCCTTAACTGTATTTTTATTGTCATCTTTATTATTTCCCACTCTTTTCCTTACAGTTTTTTGGTCATTTCATTGGTGGCTTCTACCTGTGGGTTTTGCTGCTGTATTGGATTCCTCCTCCAGGACTGATGTCGTCCATACGAGCAATGTGATTAGGAATTAAACAACTTTATTAACTTTATTACAAATGTAATAATCTTTCATCTTTGGACAAACAAAAATTTCTAAAATAGGAATTTAGATGTCTTTGGGAGTCCGTAGTGTTGATCACTGAGACTGGATGAACTTGTGCTTGAATCCTAAATTTAAAAAAAGTCCTGTTTCTGACCTCTCAGGTCTCAGGTGATCTGCTCCTCCTGATATGTGGAGGTGGAGATGGATCCATAAGGATCCACCACAGTCTGGGCACATTTCATCACTGTCACCAGCAGGAAAAAACAGAGCACAAAGAGGAAGAAGAGAGCAAAGCCCAGGTCCACGTCCACCTCAAACGGCACCGCTGGCAGCGGATTCTGGTCCATGTGGCCAATGGATGATGACGAGTGATGGCGTATCCTTGTCAGTTCTTTAAACATGCGCACATTTGCCCCGCAAAAGCTGCAGATCTTGATTTAAAGCCATAGGTCTGGATAAAGCCAAGCAAAGAAGAGGTTACTGTGAACCTAAGAACGTAAGCGTCAGCATACTATGTAACGTAGCGCTCCTTGAATTACAAATACAGGGGTTATTACACTTTAGAACTCATTTAAAACCAGACATCCTGTGTCATTACATGAACCTAACTTAAAAATAGCGATAAAAGAGATCAGAAGGCTAAATCGGGTCATTTAAATATAAACTTACCAATCTGCATCGTCCCCAGTGATCCCAATGTTTTTGTCCTTCCACCATCAACCAGAGCTTATAGAGCTGTTATAGCATTTTACACCTTTGTTCCTTCTTACCGGGGTTCCATGAGATCAGTTCCCAGAGTCCTGGATGTCCCCTCTCTCGCTGGATCAGCACAGGAACAATGAACAGCCCACAAATTAGCTCCTGCTGTCTCACACATGCACATGCAAGATACACAAGCATACACTTGCACCTTGCAACGTCCCCCTGGTAAGTAGACTTTATTAATACTTAAGCAGGAATTGAATAACAGTCCACAAAGTTCAGGAGTGAATCAAACACCTCAGAGCTTTTGTTCTCCGAACAGGAGCGCCTTAATCCCGGACACCAATCCGGCATCGCTACCTAACAAAATGAAGTCGTGCAGAATACAAGCCTAAAAGGTCAAACATGGTGGGAGTGGGAGCTGAACACATATGGAAAGGTAAACCTGGACAGGAGAGGGAGTCTGGTGGAGAAAACTAAGACGCCGGAGGAAGAGAGAACAGGAGATGCATTAGCAATTAAATTGTGCAGATAGATTGAAGAGCGGGGTGAAAACTGAGCCTGCTGCTTCAATATGGAGATTGTTGCAGTAGCGATGACAAGAAGAGGCCTGAGCAGCAAAGGATGGAGGTAAAGTGAACCCACCACACATGTAATTATCCAGGAAGGTCCTTCTCTCTCTGGCTAACACATGTGGGGGAAAGTGGCAGAGCTAGAACACTCTGGGTTGGTCTGAAGAGTACTGACTGCATTCATCTACAGCACTCGCAGGTGAGTTGAGAACAACTCTTCCTGTGTGTGTCTGAAGTGTGTGACTGAAGTGTGTGTCTGAAGTGTGTGTCTGAAGTGTGTGTCTTGAGCGTGCAGCAACAAAGGGGTGTGCATTGTGTTGCCGTCTGATCTCGATGCTCGGGGCCATCTGATATTTTAATGGTTCTTGATATTTATCCCAGTAAGAGGCCATGGGGTCCTCATCTAAAATCCTAAACTGTGGATGCTTTTACACATTCATTAAATATTGGAAGAACAGAGTTATAATGCTCTGTCTTTACTACTGCTGCAGCAATAATACTAACGGCGATGATAATACATAATACTACTAATACTTTACTTATTATTACATTAGCAAACATTGTTGTTGTTATTATAAGAGCACGTCGGTGAATATTCTCAGTCAAACAGACTGTGTCCACACTTCCCAAAATAAAGGAAGCTACAGCAATCTTTACATACAAGAGCGAAGCCTCAATATGGGGAACTCAACTAAAAAGTCCATGTATATTTGAATTAGGTTGAAGTTAGAGCCACAATGAGAAAATTCAGGGATCTGTTTTCACAGTTTGCAGAAATCTGAGTTGAAAGTTCTCATCCAAGTGCTTTCAGAGATGAACCCTAAACTCTAAAAACACTCCTCAAAGTCAAAACAATTCGATGTTTTAAAGTCACATATTATCTACTAAGCACAGATAAAAGTCACCAAAAACAATGCAGGAATGTCAGCAGAAAAACCCTTAGGAAGTGAGGAACCAGTGTGATTCACTGGTTTGTGGTGTCTCAAGGCCACAGATGCTGAGGACCCAACCATCTTCTGATAACAGAAGGCACAGTCAGTGATTAAACAGAGACCGTGGGAGTCCACCTTCAGCTCTGCTGGGCTCTGGGAAATGCAGGTGAGAAGGGTTTTTGTCCTGAATCATGTCAATCCCACAGTGGAAACTGTCAACAAGACATTGCTAGCCTCCTAAACAAGTGGAGCTTTTCCTCTGTTTTCTCCTTCTTCTGCCCAGATAACCCCCCCCCACACACACCCCCCCCCTCACGTTTATGGCAGCTGGATGAACGTGCTGCCCGCTCAAGGACGAGGTTGAAACAATACAACCGTCTTGTTTTGCAGCATGAAGGACATTTCGTGCTGCACTCATTTGGTAGAATTTCAGGTGCTGAACCGTGAAGAAGAATATTGAGCGATTTAACGACAGATTGGATTACAGATATTGCCGGTTTGACATATTTTGCTTTAGTATTTGGCTTTCTTCATTGGCCTACATACCATAAACCCCACACGGGGAAATTTAAAGTGCAACAACAGCAGAGCATGCAGAGGAAAATAAGATAAAATAGAATAGAATAGAATAGAATTTGGAATATACAGAGAGGATGTATGTATATTTACAATAATCCAGGTAAATGGATACTCGGCCCCTGTATACCTGTACATAGTACAGAGGGTGAATACAATATACATATCAGAATATATAATATTCTGGGGAATGGGGACTTTTTTTATACAATTAACTAAGTAACTGATTCTTAATGGGATAATTGTCATTTTCTTCTGCCTGGATAAATATATGACATATATATTGATGTTTTTTTCTTCACTGGTGCACAGATAACATATTTGATCCCTAAATAATTTGCTTTTTTTTAAAAGTTGCAAAACAACCCACTACAATCCTAATTGGTACGAAGATAATAAAGTGTTATGAAGTGATTTCAGTTAAGTTTAATGTGATCTCAACAGCAGAAATGTGCTTATTGTTCCTCACGGTTCCATTTCTGTGTGGTCAGGTTTGATGTGTAACTCTGATTTTTCTTTTGATAAAAGAAGAAACTGCTTTGATTTGTGCCTCGCTCACATACGCAGTTCATTTGTGCTTATCTCATTTGTCACCCCCCCACGCAGACCACTTCACACCAATTCAGCCCCTATTTCCCAGCAGCTCCCGCCCACAAACAACCTTCCACACAATAATATAAAGCTGGACGCCGTCTCAATCTTTTAATATCCAGGTTCGAGCTTGACAGCAGCGCAATCATGATTCTGACTAGAAGCCTCACGGGATGTTGGATAACTGCCCTGATCTTGACTCTCCCCAGCGCCAACATGGGAGGTAATTTACTCTGCATCCTTCGCTGGTTAATGTAACATCGCACCCGCTGACTTTGTCTTCTTTATTTCAGAAAAGGGCAAAGCAAACTCTCTCGGGGAACCCATCATTCCTTTCCCACCTGCACTGCCCACTTGTGAGAATCTCAGTGATATTTGCCAGAGCGGCGACGCTCGGCCCAGATACCTGACCAACTTCTTCCCAAAGTCTGGTGCCAGCCACTTCCGGCGCCGGGGGAAAGCCATCAATCGCATGGAGTCCTGGCTCTCTCAGTGCTGCGCTGGTGAGGCAACAGAGGGGAATACCCAGGTCCTCTGCTGTGCCCAACAAGCTGTGAGTCTGTCCCCTATTTTCACCTTTTCAACCAAGAAATAGACTTCAGCACCGTAAATTGCAAAGGAATACCTAACTTTACTTTGAATGATAATTATGTTGAAGGATTTAATTGCTAATACATCAGTAAACACGCCTGTAGCTCAATAGATCTGTAAACTGTGTCATATCTTGAAACAATTTTATCCCACTTGATTTGAAAGACTCATCAGATTAAAAGTAAAGACCTAATTTAATAACATCTGCTTCAACCTCTTTCTTTAGCACATTATATAGATTTGAATTAAATTATAAAGCCTTAATATAATTTGCTGCTGTTGTTCTATTGACATGCATGTTTGAAAGAACCACTGAGTCCAAATGTATGAACACTAAGACAAATACTGTGTTTTCTGCTGCAGTGGAAACAAGCTCTGGCCCTGTTCTGCATGGAAGAATATGCCACCATGACGACTGCGTATCATTGCTGCGAACAGAGCGGAGCCGCACGCTGGCTGTGCTTCGACGGGGCGCCGTCTAAACGGAGCTACAGCCCAACTGCAGGCTACACTGCACCCGCGCTCCCCGAGGAGCCAGGCTTCACCTTTGATGCAAATACTTGCTAAAGGTGAAAACCGCAAATCCAGCTTAAAACTCAACAAGCGTCGACGATTAAGAGATTGTACTGAAACTTTTTACTTGGTGTTTGCAGATCTTCATGTACAATTCGGCATTTCATGAAATTGTGTGTGTCTGTGTGTGTGTGTGTGTGTGTGTGTGTGTGTGTAGGAGGATGATAGAGATGGCTAGTTGTGTTTATCATATGCAGCAACTACCACCTTTTTGATAAATGAAATATGTTGACACTCTTAATGCACAGTTTGCTTCTGAATGATTCCACTGTAACACGAACAGCTGTCTGCAAGAGAAATAAAGGTTCCTATAAAAAATCCAGCAGTTGATATTTGACTAACAACCAAAAGTCTACCTTTTTAAAATAAAATATGATATAATTTACTATTTCTAACAAGGAAAATACTAATAAAGTTTGTCTAATTTCTTTTGCTTTGATTAAATAACAGTCCATCTGTGATAAGCCACACATCCACCAGGGGTATCCGTTGGCTGAAATCTATACGTCTAATTTATGCGATAGAAATGCATTTATCAACAGATTAAACAGTTTTATATTCTCCGTGTACCCTCATAATGTGTATAATTAGTAGTCAAACACTTAATATGAGATTATTTCGATATAGTGCGTTTTAAAATGTATTAATGCCTTTATGAAAACATTTTAGCACTTCCACCGACATTTATTTTGAAATCCAGATCTAGCGGAAGTTGTTCGTGCGTTCCTGAGGTTGCCTGTAGCCGCTTAACTAAACAGTCCCCAACATTTACTTCCGCATTTCTTCGCTGTCTTATAGCAGCTACTGCGCCCGGCTTTAGCCTTTTTTCTCGGTTAAACCCGACGTATAAAGTTTCGGGTAGCCTCGATCGCGTTAATTCTTTGCTATTGCTGACGTTTTCCCCTCGTTAAGTTTAAGTGATGATCAAGTCGGAGACGAATGAAGAGAAAGTGTGACCGGCATGCATTGCGACCCGATCGAACGTTGATCGAAAGTGTTCTAACTTGGCTAAAGTCAAACACACCCAGTGTCTTAAGAGATCCGTAAAGACTTTCGAGACTTTCCTACTTTTCTGAATAAGGTAAGATGTTCACTTCGTGTGGGACCTGGTTGACGGTGTTTGGTGCTACTAGTCAGCGCGAGTAGTTGGCTAAAAGTTTGGAAAGTTGAATCGGATTGCCCATCTGGCGTTCTCCATCTTTCCCAGTCACAACATTTGTCTTGGGTTGTTTAAAATGTAGCTTTTATTGTACTTGTACCCTGGACGCAATGTGTTGTCGACGTTAACATCACGGGACAATATTAGCTGCAGGTTAAACAAAGGATTATATTCTAATATTCATCTTACATAACCTACTGTTTGGATTGGAAGGGATAATCTGCACGACCTGAAATGCATTTGTTTGTCTGTATAATGGACTATTTTACTGTCCTTTCTTGTGTGTAGAATTTAGACAGTGTTGTAGGTTTCAACTGGTGCAATTCATCCTCAATATGAGTCACTGTCCCTGTCTCTGTCCCCGTCCCTGTCTCTGTCCCCGTGCCGTCCCGACAGATCTAAATAGATATGACTTATCTGTAAATCCTTCCCATGCAGCCTTTAGCTTATACTATAGATATCAATATTGATCGATCGCCAGATTGCTGCCATACATGATCTCATACAGCCTATAGATTCTTACGTCTGTAATCTACATCACTGAACATGATCAAATAAGCTGCTTCTTTGCAGCAGCCAACCAGGCTTTTGTCTCTGTGTTAGATGAGATTATGTCTGATATTTCTGTTGAGCAGTGGTGAATTTTGCTCAGGCAGGTCCCCAAACGCAGACGAAGCCGTAACTCTTTGGCTCCCAGTGGTGAATCTTTGGCCTCAACCACGTTTCTCAGTTGAATGGCCACAGCACCAGAGGAACCCCCAGGGCTTCAGGGCCCCTCAGGCTGTAAGTACTACTTTATAACACCTTTATAAATCATCAAGATGCAAATCTTAATGGTTTATTTTGCTTATCAATTATTCAGATTAAAGTGTCTCTGCTTGCATTTGCCAATGCAGCTCTGTCCTCCTGTCTTAGAACTAATTAAAACACCTTTTACAACATGTCGTTATGGTTACATCGATTGGAAACCTCGGTAAAGCTTTATACGGACTTTATATGGGTTTTCATCATATTTTGAGGCTTGGGTATGTATTAATGGACTTAACAAACATCTACATCAAACAGTGTGTTATAATAAAGGTGGTTAGCCAAGATAAGACACACACCTGTGGGTCTGTGTCCAGATTTTTGTGGATACTCACTGATACTGAGAACCGATTTTGGACCTTTTTTGCCAATGTTTGACAATTTCTGCCCAAAATTGAGTGGGATGAAGAGGTTAAACATCAGTGGCCTCCAGAGGGAATATAAGCTCAAAGTTAAATCAGGACAAACCAAACTAAATTGAGACAAATAATCGGCACAACAACTTAGCTTAATGTAATTTAATTACCGGTATGTTAATGTAATTAAATTACTTTTCTGTAACAAGTATTCTGCACATTCTACATCACTTGTTTGTATCCGACGTGTTCAAGATTCATAGTGACGGAGCTCAAAGCAGAAAAGCTGCAAAAACATAAAAAACACATTTAAACCGATCAGATGTGTGTATGTGCTTTGTTAAAAACTAAAAGATTTACACCTAATTGATTTAAATGTGGTGCTTTTTAGGTCTTTGTGGCATTTGTTTTCAGCCTTTTGAATCCTGAATCATTAGCTGGAAACATCGACGCTAGTGAGCAGATAGAACGAACGCCCTGCGCTGTCTTTGCAACATCTGTAAAACGTGTGTGAACGACAGTGTCATCGCTCAGGTTGGGCAATGATCTGATCAGATCCTGTCGCATTAGCAGAAAGCCTGGTTCTGTTCAGCCCACCTGCAACTGCAGAGTAGCGTTCTGCAGCGTGTTGACTCCACCCCCCCGAGCCGGCGAGTGTGTTGTGACTGGAGCCTCCGTGTTGTGGCGGCAGTGCTCTGTTTGTCTGAAGAGGGTGTTTTTGTCCTGAGGAGGCTGGTGGTGACGAGTGCCCATACTTTGAAATAAGGCTGGTATCGGCCCAGTATCGACACCCGGTATCGGCCCAGTATCGATACCTGGTATCGGCTCGGTATCGGCACCCGGTATCGGCCCAGTATCGACACCCGGTATCGGTACTTGTCCATCCTTAATTGAAGGGGTTGAGCAGGCCTCTCCCCCAGCAACAAGGCAGTGTTATTCAGAGCACTATGGTCAACACACCTACGTAGTCTCAGCAAGAATAACCTCGACTCTCAACCCAAAATATCCTGTCCAGATGATCTCCGGTCAGCGCCGCCTCTCTGGGCTGAGTGCAACAGTGGGCTGGGCTCAGCCGGCTCCGGGCACCCGGACATTTTTTACACTGTAAATAAAACGCACTCATTGTGCGTTCTTTGTTCCAGTTGAACGTGATTTCAACATTTCTTTGTCTGAGGTTAATATTGTTTTGTAAGTTTGTTCAGTCCTTCGTACCTTTGGCCATCTGTATCAAAATCCAGACCATAATAATGATCACACTTTCGTATCATTGAATGAGTCGTGACTCTGAGGTTAAGCTGTCGGTCTGTGGTGATTAGTAGTGACAGACGTCTTTTCACAGACCATAAATTTGATCTCTAACTTAAACAGCAACGGTGGTAAAGGTGGAATTTGGTAAACAGACACATCTCAAATACTTGAAACTCTGGTAAATATACAGTTCAGACATGAACGTAGCTGCGCTGTTTTGGAATTGTTGCAACTCGCTGTGGTGAAAGATATTTTGGTGACGGGTTGCTAAGACAACCACTCACAGGTGAAAGGTGATTTAAACCAGATAGTTTCATTGTGAGTTGCGCCATTAAAGAAGCGTCCCTGTTGGGCTGATGGATTTACGAGCCACAATGTGTCGACCTTAATGGATCACTGCAGATCTCTGTTACATGTTACATTTCATCAGTTTATATTTAGCCCAGACAAGTATAGATTTGTACCCCAGTCCCTTAACCAGTCATAGCGTCTAATCCCTCCCATTCTCTGGAAAGACCTGCAGAGTCAGTTGTGGAGGAGACGCTCTTCTCCCAGAGGTGTGTCTGCATGCTTGATTCTTGCCTGAACATTAGAAAATGGCGGAAACTGTCTTAATGTGTGTTGTTTGCTGTCAAAGTGTTAAAACAGACGGTGCTTTCTTTTGATCTTCCCTCCACGGCTCAAACGTGTGTCTAATTTACATTTTAAAATTTCTCTTTGGTGTAATCAGATACCCCCGGAACTCGAAAAAATGCTACCGAGGTAAGAAATGACTGCGTTGCCGGTCCGACGTATTTAATTGCACATTTATACATATTAATGTCAACTACTTTGGACGTTACCAGCGTTCATCTGACATCTTTTTCCTCTTTGCTCTTAAAGGAAAATGTTGCATAACGACGCTGAGCATTCAGCTTTTTCTTTCCTGGCTTACACGTTTTCCTGCCCTTATGTTTTTGACTGACAGGGTCCAAGCACCAGCCTTTCCCAGAATGCCAAAAAGACCATTGGCCACCGTGGAATTGATCCCACTGGGGAGACAACATATAAAAAGGTGCCTCTATATGATCAAGGTGACGCGTTCAGATGATTTTCAGGAACCTAAATGGAATCCACTTGTGTGTTCCAGACAACGTCATCGGCTCTGAAAGGTGCCATCCAGCTGGGCATCACACACACCGTGGGCAGCTTAAGCCAGAAGCCGGAAAGAGACGTGCTCCTGCAGGACTTTGAAGTTGTAGAAAGTATCTTTTTTCCCAGGTAAATTGATCAAATCCTTAAGTCTGGATGTGTGGCTAACATGATTAAATCTATGCTTTATTCCTTTGTTGCTCTGCCATAACGAGTACTCTAATACATGGGTTTATCCTCTGTTTTGGGTTAAAAGTGCGGGCAGTTATCTGACGCCCGCCCACCACTATGGAGACTTCCGATTTAAGACCTATGCCCCGATGGCCTTCCGCTACTTCAGGGAGATGTTTGGCATCCGGCCTGATGATTACATGGTATGTTTGGTTTCCAGCATCTATGAAAATGCCCGAAACATTAGTGGAAATGGAAAATGATGTCAGAAAGGAGTGAAGAGTGTACCGGTAATAGGAAGTTGAGCAAAAGCAAAGAGAGAAGTGAGAGCGGTGATGACGCAGTGCGCCGCTCGTCCTGCTCTAACATGGAACTCTGTGTTGACAGTATTCCCTGTGCAATGAGGGGCTGATTGAGCTGTCCAACTCGGGGGCCAGTGGATCCCTTTTCTATCTCTCCAGTGATGATGAGTTCATTATCAAAACGGTCCAACACAAAGAAGCCGAATTTCTTCAGAAACTCCTTCCAGGATATTTTATGGTGAGATTAGATGAACCATTGCAGACTATAATTAGTGCTGGATTCCACGTAACATAATATCTTTGTAACAGATTTCTCTTTACAATAAACACACAAAATCTTAATATTAATTGTTTTTTACTCTTCTACATGTATGTGTTCTCTTTCAAGGTGCTTCTTCTTAACTTTTTTCCCATTCTCTCTTCTCCCTCAGAACCTGAACCAGAACAAACGTACCTTATTACCAAAGTTTTACGGATTATATTGTGTTCAAGCTGCGGGCAAGAACATCCGCATTGTCGTCATGAACAATTTGCTTCCGAGCTCGGTGCGAATGCATCGCAAGTTCGACCTGAAGGGCTCCACATACAAGCGACGCGCCTCAGCGAAGGAGAAAGCCAAGGCTGTTCCCACGTACAAGGACCTGGACTTCATGCAAGACATCCCAGAAGGGCTGCTGTTAGAACTGAATAAGTACAACGCTGTTTGTAAGACCATCCACAGAGACTGTCTGGTGAGAACTCAAGAAGACTAACCCTGTTTTTATCATCACTATTGCTTTTTTATTGACTGCTTTTGTGTCCCATTATGTATCACTTAGCTGTTGCAGAGCTTTAAGATTATGGATTACAGTCTTCTAGTGGGAATCCACAATCTGGATCAGGCCTGTCGAGAGCAGGCCAACAGAGAGTCAGCGGTGGCCGGGGCCGCGGACCAAAGGAGGCCACAGGGCCAAAAGTCCCTGTACAGCACAGCTATAGAAGCTATTGAAGCTGAGGCAGGCGCAGGTTCGACGGATACAGAGGATAAGTGAGTAACCGGCATCACGTCTGAGACGCCTCCCTGTTTCTGCTACCCCAGAGAAGATCTTTTCACCTGAAACCTATTTCGTTTGTGCTACAGAACTGGTGGTATTCCAGCACAAAACTCAAAGGGCGAGAGGCTGCTGGTTTATATCGGCATCATCGACATCCTGCAGTCTTATAGGTAAGTGACATTAGTCGTGCTAAAGGAAAATGAAACCTATGCAGATGTAAAATAACTATACGGGAGTGAAATTCACCCAAATATCCAGGGAACTGAAGCACAAAGGGCAAGCATGGTCTCACTGACTGTAAAAAGTCAAAATTGGTTATCATCTGTTGGAGCAGTCTTAAGTAACCCAGGCTCTGTGTTGTTCCTCAGATTAGTAAAGAAACTCGAACACTCGTGGAAAGCACTGGTTCATGACGGGGTGAGATAAAACATGGACATAAATGTGCTTACAGTGCGAGAAATATGTGTAAAACCTTTGATGTTTTCTTTAGGACACTGTATCTGTGCACAGGCCAGGTTTCTACGCAGACCGATTTGAGAAGTTCATGTGCAATGTTGTGTTCAAGAAGGTCCCACGTGAGCTGAACTCATTGTTTATACGGAGCGTATGCCAGTAGATAAAGGATTAATTGTTATCTGATTAATATTTTCTGATGCCCGGAAGCAGTGAAGACCTCTCCGTATAAGAAGCGCCGTGCTGTGACTCAAGGTCCTGTGAAAAAAACGGCGGGCTCAGGACCTTCTCTGTCCACACAAACCAGCACCAACAGCCAGCAACATGTACTCCAACATCAAATCAGCTCTGAGACCAAAGAAGACTCAGAAGCAGACAACGGTAACAGCTGGGGTCTCGGGCGATGTGCCTATGCATCAGCATGGGTCTTCTTGTTGCTGCTTTTAGATGCCAACGGAGATTCAGTCATACAGCATGTGCCAGCGTGCAGTGTTTATATCACAACACGGTATTAACAGCTTTTCTGCCCTTTCTAACCAGCCGCACAGTCAGGACGTCCCGATCTCCTCCCAAAAACCTCTCGGATGATCAAGGCTGTCGAGAAAACTACTGTAACCGCCATCGTTTCCTACTCTGGAAAACCTGAAGATACTGACAGGTTAGTGGCGTGGAATTCAAACTGGGAAAGGGTGAACAGCGCCCCCAAGAGTTCAGGGGGTGAAGCAGTCATAGATAAAGATTGGAGACGAGCAAACGGGTCAAATGGGCAAAAATCCAGCGCAGCCAAGATAAGGTCTGACTGCTACATTTGTTGGATGGGGAAAGTCTTTAGGTTTCTGCACACGTAACCTGTATTTTGATATTGAATAAAGCTTGACTGACTCTTTGTTGATTGCAGACCTCAGTTTGGGAGTCTGGAAGAAGGTGCCGGTGCTGAGGAATGATCTGATGTATTTAAATTCTATCCAATACCAGCAAACGACTTGTGAGTGCAGGAATTAAACGGAACTTTGCGTTTACATGCATTTTTTTGTTTTGTTCTTGTGTGTTTAAATCAGTTTGGTGCATTTCTTTTTCCAGGTATGATCACGGGGACCGAAAATGGGCAAAAATGAACTGCAACAAACATGGAGTAAATGTTACAGCCCATTTATTAATTTGAGGTACACGAATTTAAAAGTGGTTCAGGGTAGCTGTGCATGACCAAGTGGAATACCTAATGTGCTTTTTGTTATATTTGTTATTGCACTTTTCATATTTCCAATACACATATGAGCAGGTTGGATGGGGACCGATATATTCTGACACTAGTGACTGCAGATGCATTCATTCTGGTGGCACTAAACACTATTCATCTCACCACAATGTCTCATTGCACAGCCATGTTTTTGGAGATAATGTGCCAACATTTGGTGAAACCAGAGAATCGATCTGTCAAAAATGTGGAATTAATTCCTCTCAAACACTTCAGCACGCTGTGCAGTGTGTTTAGCTCAGTGCTCGCTCCACTTCTTCCATTGAGGGACTGATTCAGCCTAATATTTGCCTCTTTTTTAACACAATAGTTTATTATTTTGTTTAGGAGCACGGTTTTAAATAACTCTATTTATATGCTTATATGGTAAGGTGCTGTTTTTAAAGCTTACTCTGTCGTCAACTCATGCTGGACAAAGATCTACTCTTCACTTAGTTTGAATCAGCTGTTGTAATTGATACTATAAAGACTGTGAAATCATAAACTCAGATATTCTGATACTAGTTTGCTGTGTATATTAATTTGCCTTTATGCCTGAATGTGACCAAAGAACTGATGCTGAGGCCTTTTTCACCAACAAACTTCATCTTTTTGGTTAAAACCAGCGTTGTCTTCAGTTAATTCTTATACCAAACTGAACAATGCAAAGCGTTGAATACAACACTTTTTTCCCCCCAGCTGGAAAAATGGTTTAGAACTGCCCTTTTAATATATATTCTCTTTTTTTGGTCTAATGCCTCAATTGAATTGTCACGTTTTGAAATTTGCTTTTCTCTACAATGACTTTTTTTTTTAAAATTTACATTTAATAGTGTAGTGCCCCGAATGATATTCTTGAAAGTACTGTACATGCAAACAGACATAATCACAGAGGATTAATGCATTGTGCCTTACTTTTTTCATTCTGCTTATTTCACATGTATTAACTTAATCAGTGTTGCTGCTGTCGTTTTAACTTTGATGTTTCGGGGCCGTGGTAACCAGGAGCTGGCAGAATCTGTGCCAGCTCCGTTGAGGCGGCCCTGAACAATCAAATGGTTTTTTTTGTTTGGGTTTTTGCAGCAGCAGCAAGGTTAAAAACTTCAATAAAAGAGGTTTTTCAGACAAGCTTCAGTTGGAATACATTAACCGCTTTATTGTCAGAAAGTGATCGTGGCAGCCTGCTGTGGAAAGTAAGACCTGTATTTTAGTTGGTTTGCACTTTTTTTTTTTTTTTTTAACTTATTTGCCACTTTTCCAGTTTTTTTAAAAAAATCTACTCATTTGGAAAAGGGTTAAATCCACTGGATAATTGTCCAGAAGCATAAATGCAGTTTAAATAGGCTTCAGTCACTTTGAGCATGAGTGAAAAGCTGCGGGCCATAAAATGAATACATTCCCACTCATTATATGGTTTTTATAGTTCAATTCAGAGTTGCTTTTTTATTTGGGCCCTTTGAAAAACCAGTATTTCCTTTTAGACTACCTTCTTCTCATTCCAAAAACAACAGCCTGTCAAAACAAATGGTGTCAAAGTGTAACATCATGCACATTAGTAATGAATCACAATGACTTGGAATATGCATTTCGTGTTCTTTGTATTTGTCTTTGGTGATTTCATGTATATATTCTTGTATCTTAAGGAAAAGAGAAACTATTTTTTCAGTAATCAAATATATTCTTTTTCCTCATATGAATGATATTCATATTGTAAGATGGCCTTTGTGTTGTTTCTAATAAGGGGCTATTGTGGTTTTGTGTATTACATATTCTCTGAATTTAATGTAAATAAACACATCAGAATCCACATCTAAATATTGGATTTATGCTTTGATTTATCTTTTCTGGAAGACATTAAAAACGACTAAACCAGTTATTTACAATATGTCCTGATTTTGTGTTGTGTCCAATAATTGAATTCAACTTAAATCTATTTCTGCCTTCTGTACTATTTGAAGTTTTACCTCTGCCAACAGTTGGTTGTTAGGGTTGATTTGTCAAAATGTGAAAAATTATAATCAAATTTCATTTAGATTTTCAGATGTTCATCAAGGAACCGATGATTTGGGTTATGTTCCGTTTGAACCTTGATCTTCCAAGAGGCTTTTTATCATAAAACAACCTAGTATTTTAAGTAACCTTGTATCAGTTCAGCCCATAATCACTAAATATTCGATATTTCCATCCAGAATGTTTCAGATTACTTATCTTCTTTTGACATGACCTCACGGTCGCAAGGTTGAAATTCTGACCAATCACGTGTGACCTTGCTCAGCCTTGGACCAATAGCCTGTCGTCTTGTTCGCATGTGGCAGAACGTAACAAGAAGTTTCCAAAATGGTGCTCGAAAGTACTATGGTCTGGTAAGAACGATCTAAATGCACTTTAATGCGTTAAATATGTACATTTTTTGGTAAAAAATAGTTGATAGGTTCCTACCCGTGTTTTGTGATTTGTGTTCTTCAGTGTAATGTCGATATTACGTAGAATATAAAACGTTGACTATTAGCCCGCTATCACAGGGTAGCGGCTGAGTCATTGTAGCTGAAGTTAATCATTCCTGCTTCATTATTGTAGTAGTTTCTGAGTTCTGTTACATATGATTGAATCTCCCGTTGCTACTCTTTTTGCTGTGTCCTAGGTGTGTTTAATCGGACGCTGTTTGGGCTGTCTCACCAGGCGATGTGTGTTGTCACAATCTGCTAATGCTAGCAGGCTAAGCTAGAGCTGTGTCGGGCTGGAGCACGAAACGTTATAAATAGTTACGTTTAAATACGTTGGAGCCGCTTGTTAAACGGCCCAGGAGAGAATGCGTTCGCGATTCCTTAAGATGCCGCATTGTCGGCTGTCTTTTAGGGTCTTGATCAGAACGATTGCACGTCCAATGCTGCCGATACCGGATCGGATGAATGTTTCGGATTGGCTCAACATGAACATTTTGCTGTTTCCCTCCGTTCAGTGTGGACAACAGCGAGTATATGAGAAACGGTGATTTTCTACCAACGAGGCTACAGGCGCAACAAGATGCTGTCAACATCGTTTGTCACTCAAAAACACGAAGCAACCCGGAGAACAACGTGGGCCTCATCACGATGGCGGAGTAAGCTCCTGAACCCCGATGACAGCCTCTTTGGCTCATGCCTGACTGCTTTCTGAATGGCTGTGGATGTTTTCCCCCACAGTAACTGCGAGGTTTTAACCACGCTGACACCAGACTCAGGACGCATCCTTTCAAAGCTTCATGCAGTTCAACCCAAAGGCAATATCTGTTTCTGTACAGGGATCCGAGTGGCTCATGTGAGTAGATTCAAGGTTTGCTTTGGAGAATGACTGTGCAAGACCCCCCAGTCTCTTCTGATTGCTTTTGTTTTTGTGGTTAGCTGGCCCTAAAGCACAGACAAGGAAAAAACCACAAGATGAGGATCATTGCCTTTGTTGGGAGTCCAATAGAGGACAATGAAAAAGAGGTGAGTTTGTGAGGCAACGCGATGTTCTCCTTTCCAACGTATACGTCGTCTGAGGGTTGGTCCACTCGCCAGCTGTTAATGGATTCTTTTTTTGACTTTGGGTTGCTTGTTGCAAAGCTTGTCAAGTTGGCCAAACGTTTGAAAAAGGAGAAAGTGAACGTGGACATTATCAATTTTGGAGAAGAGGTGAGTATTGGTGCTGAACCGAGGAGCATAAGTGGAAATGGTCTCCATCGGAGTATTAAACTGTCCTTGTTGTCTCCAACTTTAAGGAAGTGAATACGGAGAAGCTGACTGCCTTTATAAACACTCTCAACGGAAAAGACGGGACAGGCTCACATCTGGTCACAGTCCCTCCAGGACCCAGTCTGGCCGACGCTTTGCTTTCTTCTCCCATTCTGGCTGGTGAAGGAGGGTCTATGATGGGTCTTGGCGCCAGCGACTTTGAGTTTGGTGTAGATCCAAGTGCAGATCCAGAGCTAGCCCTGGTACGTAAAAGCGAGGAATCGGTCTGAATGGCCAGCTCTTCTGGCTTTGTTATCACTGACTTTTGCTGACGTGTGTTACTTTAGGCCCTGCGTGTATCTATGGAGGAGCAGCGGCAGAGGCAGGAGGAGGAGGCCCGCAGAGCCGCCGCTGCCTCCGCCGCCGAGGCCGGCGTGCCCACGCCCAGCGCCGACGGTAAGTCTCCAGGTGTTTGTGCCTGCGGTCAGCCCTCCGTTGACCTTTGACCCATCTGCTGCAGAATCAGAGGAGGCCTTATTGAAGATGTCGGTGTCTCAGCCTGAGAGCAGTGCGGCGGTGCTGCCCGATTTCAGCAGCATGACGGAGGAGGAGCAGATCGCTTATGCCATGCAGATGTCTCTTGCTGGTGGAGGTGAGAGTCGCTTCGGCCGACCCTGCAACCACTCGTCAACATGCTGATTTAGCTGCTCATCAAATGAATTAAAGTCTTTGATCATTCACATTTTTGGATTTGTGCTTTTTTAAAGAAGAGGTCTTATTTTTTGAACAGAGTATGGAGAAATGGACCCGGGCGCTCCCATGGACACTGCAGAATCTGCCAAGGTGACTCGATACCTGAGCGGATGTTACCTACTGAGTCACTGACCCAGTTTATGCGTCGCTGACGGACCCAGAACACTTTTCTCTGATTGTCTGATGGAGACAGCTCAATTTGAATTCTGTCTTTAATTTGACTGCCCAGTGCTGCCGACATTAAAAGTATTTTCCATTGCATCTGAACAGGAGGAAGATGACTATGATGTGATGCAAGACCCCGAGTTCCTGCAGAGCGTCCTGGAGAACCTGCCCGGGGTTGACCCAAACAACGAGGCTATCCGCAATGCCATGGGTTCCTTGGCCTCCCAGACAGGAAGCAAGTCAGATGGCAAAAAGGATGAAGAGAAAAAGAAATGAGGAGCTGGCTGGAAAAATGAACATTACAGACTATGGAGTTACTCAAGAGACAGTACTCTTAAATACGGTCCGATGGTAGACACTTTAAACACAATCTAAACTACCTGGGAATAAATTTGATATTTCTAAAGCGTTAAAAGGTTTCCTCTTACAGTAATTGTCATGTGTGCTCCCACATTGCAATTTTGTCGACGTTGAATGACAGCAGAGATGCCCCTCTTGTCACGCCTGTCTCTTTTTTCAATAAAACTATGTGTAAATATGGTTTTGCTTCCATTTGCTGCTCTCCTCGTTTCAACTGTCATCAATGAATTGCGTCATGTGGCGTTTAAAACAGCAAACTGAGTCCCAACTGATGCCTTTCACAGGGAAGATGAAGATACGTGTCATCGCTCAGCATCCTGATGGTTTTCCAGCGCGCTCGCAGCCTAATAGGATGCGTCCGGTCACGTGACCGGAAGCGCAGCATTTTCAGCTGAAAACGAGCTAGGATAGTCGGGAATCGTACATCCAGGTAAACAATCAAAATACACGAAATGTTAAATGAAATTTCCCATCCCAGTCGCCCTCTCCTCTGACATCGTTGACCCTACAATCAACGTGTTGCTTTTGCCATAAATCCATGCTTCAACAAATCGCTCCGATTGCTGTTTAATGGCGAACGATAGCTCGTTAGCTAAATGACCCCTCTCTGTCTTGGCTGGAGCTCAGCGACCAGCTAGCCAGCTTCAATCGGGCAGGATTCTCGCTAGCTTGGAATAATCGAGCTCGCTTCAGAGATTGCACAGGTTCAAAACGGCCTATATTGCAAAACATATCATGCGCCTTAAACGTAAATGAAATGGTATTTTCCAATAATATATTAGTGCAATATGCGAACCTGTTACCAGAGGGGCTTTGGTTTCAGAAGCCCTGTCGCTGCCGAGCTAGGTGGCTAATGTTGATGCTATTTAGAACTGATTCTTAGTAATAATTAGCTTTATCAGATCAACACGCTGCCGTCTGTCATGTCGCCCCAAGCATGATGAACGTAAGAAATTTAATATGCACAAAAAACCTGGAAAGAATTTAAAAAATACAAATAACAGTTTTGATTTGTAGCATTGTTGCAAGTATTGTGCTAGCTAGTTTGACAGACGTGAACGTCTGCTCCAATGTCTGTGGATTTTTGTGTTTGCAGGAGTTGATCCCGGTATGGGGGACATGAAAACCCCAGATTTTGATGACCTGTTGGCAGCCTTTGACATTCCAGACATAGATGCCAAAGAGGCCATCCAGTCTGCCCCCGATGATGCAGAGGGACCCCACGGAGCTGCAGGTGCCTCTCTTGGAAAATCAGACAGTGTGGTGGGTGTGGGGCCTTCTTTAAGACCACCGAGCCCACCAGACCCCCAGGCCGACACCTCGATAGTTAGTGTGATTGTGAAGAACAAAGTACGGCTCGAGACTGTTGACGGAGGAGACGGCGATGCAGACCAGGACCCCATCGATGTAATCACAGGTGTCGATGTGACCCCTAGACTGGCAGCCTGTGCTTCTGGGCTGACTGACTCTGAGGCTCTCAACCACAATGGTTTTGCAGCTTCAAGTGTCTCTACTCCCATTTCCCTCAGTCAGAACCAGTCTAACGGAGCACCTTGGTCTCTCAGCACCTCCAAAGTGTCTTTAGAAACAGCAAGTGCTGGTGCAACAAAGTCTCACAAGCAGGCCGGTAGCATATTCAACAGACTAAAACCACTCGTGGGCCAAGGTTCTGGAGATCCTGTTGGCCGGGCCAGAAAGATGCAGCTCCTACAGCAGCAACACCAGCAACAGCAGGATACAGGCCAGGAGCGGGCCGACGGGGTCAAAGCGTCATTGCCTTCATCGTCCTCTTTGTCGGCTGTGTCCCGTCCTCTCACGGTCGGGGGCCCCGTTGGACTCGCGTCTCCCTTCTTTCCGCCGTCCAAGCCTTTGCTTCCCACTGCGTCTTCTGCTTTGTCCTCGCACCCACCCCACACGGCTCAGCCGTTTAATGGAGCGCCCAAGGGTGGACCTGTCGGCTATCTCCACCAGCAGATGGAGGACGATGATTCTGATCCAGATCTGGAAAGTCCATTGATAATCCAAGAGAACCCCGACTCTCCATCTTGCACTCAGCTCAGCCGGCATTACAAGTCCGACTCGGTCCAGCCCATGTCGTCTGCTGCGTCACATCCTAAGCCCGGAGACGTTCCTCCAGGGGCAGCAATTACTTCATCAACGCCTCAGTCTGGCCCAACAGAAGGTCCCCGGCTGGAGGAAAGACACACAGAACACGTCATCGAGGAGAGAGACTCGCCAGAGAGTCCGGAACCAGAATTCCCAAAATCGACTGCTCACGGGGCAACTAAAAGTTGCTCCAGCCCAGCTGTGGCCTCCACTCCACCTCCTCCAGAACTGCGGGAACCTAAAGAGGAGGAAGAAGAGATGGAAGTGGGCAGCGGGGCCGAGAGGCTCGCCGATGGCAAAACGGACAAGGAAGAAACTACAAAGACGGACGCAAAAATGGACGCCGATAACGGCAAACCCAAATCCCAGGGAGAGCCAGGAACTGCTGCCGCACACTCTGGTTCTGGAGCACCATCCCGACCCCTCAAAGTCCGAATAAAGACGATTAAAACCTCCACGGGGGGAATCACCAGAACAGTCACCAGGGTGGCACCTAAAGGCGGCGCTGCAGAGAAAGGTCTTGACCCCAAAGCTCAAGCTGGGGAGGGCAGAGTGTTGGGAAACAAGGGCCAAAAAGGAGACGCTGCCCCCGGACTCATGGCAACGGCGTCCCAGAAGGTGAGCGCTCTGAACGCGCTGCCCGTGTCCACCCTCGCCGCCAGCAGCGTCATGCTGGCGGCTGCCACGAAGGTCCAGAACAAAATGGCAGCGTCGGATAAGACCAAGGTTTCTGCCACGGCCGTGAGCATCACCAAGTCCGCCGCCCTGCCCGCGACGCCGGCCGTGGCCTCTTCTCCCAAGTTTTCCGTCGCTGCCGGCGGGATCAGCGTGCGCACGGCCACGAATAAGACGGCTAACGGAGGGAGCGGCGGCCTCCAGTCCAACAAGCCCGCTTCCATCGTCAACAGCACCGGCGCCGTCATCTCCCGCAGCCAGTCCAGTTTGGTGGAGGCTTTTAACAAGATCCTCAACAGTAAGAACCTTTTGCCCAGCTATAAACCGGATCTTGCGTCGCCGCCTCCGCCCGAATGGGGCCTGCCCCTCCCGGCGACGGGGTACCGCTGCTTGGAGTGCGGGGATTCTTTCGCCCTGGAGCGCAGCCTCGCCCGCCACTACGACCGCCGATCCCTCCGCATCGAGGTGACGTGCAACCACTGCGCCAAGAGGCTGGCCTTCTTCAACAAGTGCAGCCTGCTGCTGCACGCCAGGGAGCACAAGGAGCGCGGCCTGGTCATGCAGTGCTCGCACCTGGTCATGAGGCCCGTCACCGTGGAGCAGATGATCGGACAGCAGGACATCGCCCCCATTGGGAGTAAGCAGGGATGGGGGCTCTCAAAAGTTCTCAAACTTGTGGTTTGTCGTTTTATTTCAGTTCTAACCAGAGAGAAACGCTCATCACAAGTGTGGGAAATGCAAATTATTGAACGTTCTACGCTAAATAATGAATATATTCTTACCCCAACCACATATTTGGTCACTATTAGTTATGATTTATAAATGGAAATTCCTGTAACTCCTCGAACGATCCCTAATAACAATAATGGTAATAACAGAGTAACGCAGGGCTCATTGACCTCGTCTCAGCTCTCCTGATGTCCACCTGTGGGTGACCACGCCTGCTTTCCTCTCCATCCTCCTCCTCCTTCATCCTCCCCTCCTTCATCCTCCTCCTCTCCATCCTCTCCTTCATCCTCCTCTCCATCCTCCTCTCTCCATCCTCTCCTTCATCCTCCTCTCCTTCATCCTCCTCTCATCCTCCTCTCCATCCTCCTCTCCATCCTCCTCTCCATCCTCCTCTCCTCTCCTTCATCCTCCTCTCCTTCATCCTCCTCTCCTCCATCCTCCTCTCCTTCATCCTCCCCTCCTTCATCCTCCTCTCCTTCCTCCTCCTCTCCTTTATCCTCCTCTCCATCCTCCTCTCCATCCTCCTCCTCCTCTCCTCCTTCATCCTCCCCTCCTTCATCCTCCTCTCCTCCATCCTCCTCCTCTTCATCCTCCTCCTCTCCTTCATCCTCCTCTCCATCCTCCTCTCCTTCATCCTCCTCCTCCTTCATCCTCCCCTCCTCTCCATCCTCCTCCTCCTCCTTCATCCTCCTCTCCTTCATCCTCCTCTCCATCCTCCTCCTCTCCATCCTCCTCTCCATCCTCCTCTCCTTCATCCTCCCCTCCTTCATCCTCCTCTCCTTTATCCTCCTCTCCTTCATCCTCTCCTCTCCTTCATCCTCCTCTCCTTTATCCTCCTCTCCTTTATCCTCCTCTCCTCATCCTCCTCTCCTTCATCCTCCTCTCCTTCATCCTCTCCTTCATCCTCCTCTCCTTCATCCTCCTCTCCTTCAGTCTCCTCTCCGTCCACCACCGCCGGAGGCTCCGCCGTCTCCGCCAGCTCCAGCCCGATGAAGGACGCGTCGGCTCCATCGGCGCCTCAACCTCGTACGGTCCGCCGCGCCACCCAGGGCCCCCAAGCCCTGATGCCCCTCCCCTGCAAGAAGGCGGAGGGGCTGCAGTACAACAACTTCAAGTGTCCGGAGTGCCAGACGCAATTCTCCAGCAAGACTGAGATGGTCACGCATTTTCAGCAGATCCGAGGCGCCCCCAACTCGGTGAGCAGTGGATGGTGTTGGCCGACGCGGGGGGGGGGGGGGGTTGCTGTTCGTGAGGGTCCTTCACTCTTTCCTTTTTCCAGACATGTACGCAATGCTCACCCCCCATGATGCTGCCGAACCCGTGCGCCGTGTCCGCACACCAGAGGATCCACAAGCACCGAGCGCCTCACGTCTGTCCCGAGTGTGGCGGCGTGGCCCGGCAGGCCACCTTCCAGACCCACCTGGAGGAGGCCTGTCTGCACTTTGCCAGGCGCATCGGCTACAGGTGTGGAGCCAGAGTGACACGTCCTGCTGGTCTAGTTCAGTCAGACACTCCGAGTCTGTCGTCTGCATCCTTGTTTCTATTGACATCGGCTGTACAGTGTCCAGTAGAAACCCCAAACCTCTGAGACCCTCCATTTCATGTCCTCTGTGTCACCGTGGTGTCCAGATGCTCCAGCTGCCAGGTGGTGTTCGGAGGGCTCAACTCCATCAAGTCCCACATTCAGACGGCTCACTGCGAGGTGTTCCACAAGTGCCCCAGCTGCCCCATGGCGTTCAAGTCCTCCCCCAGCGCCCAGAGCCACATCAGCACGCAGCACCCGACACTAACGGGAGGACAGGCCAAGTAGGGCTAAAGCCCCCGCCACCTTCGCCCGCCCCAAACATCAGCATCTTGTGGATTCAGTTGCTTCTCTTTTCTTTGCAGAATGATCTACAAGTGCGTGATGTGTGATACGGTTTTTACCCAGAAGCCCCTGCTGTACACACACTTCGACACTCATTTAGCGAAACAGAAAGTGCACGTTTTCAAGTGTCCCGACTGCACGAAGCTCTATGCCCAGAAAGGATCGATGATGGAGCACATTAAGGTACATTTCTGAATACACATTTTCATTTTGGTTCTTGTTTTTGTTGCCTTTTTGTGTTGCCCACCCACTCTCTGCTACGGTGGATGTGGCGTCAGTGAAGGCGAACAGCACGGTCTTGGATCGGCCTGAGCAAGGTGTCACCGGCAGCCTTGTCTTAAGTTCTACACCAAGAACACTTCAGCAGCTCGTTTTTTGGGGGTGTGAGAAGTTTCTGCGCTCCTTCCTGTTCTCACGCCTACCCCCCCCCCCCCCAGACTGCCCACAGAGGACCATCGGTCAAGCAGGCAGAGCCTCAGTCCGACCCCTCGAACTCCGCCTCCACGCCAGCCAACACATCCGCTCCCGCCGTCCTCAAATCCAAGCCGTCCGGAAAACCCGAGAATTCCGACGGGGAGGACTGGGGGCGGGAGCAGGAGGAGGAAGAGGAGGAAGAAGACGACGAGGACGAGACGACGGGGACGAGGACTACCCGGCTCCCGGAAGCCACTCGGCTCCGCCCGCCGGGCCGACCGAGTGGACCTGCCCCCAGTGTCAGAACACCTTTACTGATAACGAAGAATATCTGGGTCATGTGAAGATGGAGCACGGCAAGGTGAGACCCTCACATGTCTGAGTTTGGAGTTCAGCACATTTGACTGTGTGTGTGTGTGTGTGTGCGCGTGTGTGTGTGTGTGTGTGTGCGCGCGTGTGTGTGTGTGTGTGTGTGTGTGTGTGTGTGTGTGTGTGTGTGTCCTAAACGCCACAGTTCCCTTGTCGCATCTGCGGAGGCACTTTCAGCACGTCGTCGAGCCTCCGGCGGCACGAGCGCGTCATCCACGGGGGCAACAAGCGGATCTTCCATTGCCAGTGAGTCTCAGCCCGAAGGATCCGTTTGACACGTCAGTGTTGGGGACTGATCGCACCGTGTTTGTGTGCACGTATCCGTGCGCTCTCTGCAGATATTGCACAGAAGGAAAGCGCACGTTTGGCAGCCGCTTCTTACTGGACAAACATGTTCGACTCCATCACAGAACCACGGAGGGGCAGGTGGGTCCGGTCCCAGCGGTCGACGCACCGACTTCATGTTTAATCTTTGTTCCTTTCATCGTTAATGTTTAATTACTTGTTTAAACGTGTTTTTCAGGGTCCCCCCGTGACCCGGAAACGTGCAGCCACAGGCGGAGAAGGACCAGGAAGCTCCTCGGAACACGACGGCGAGGGCGGGGCGCCGGCAGGACGGGCTGGGGAGGAGGAAGAAAGCCCCTCGCTGGATGGCGAGGACGGCGCCGGCCCGGCAAAGCGGACACGAGCTTCCGCTGCACCCGGGTCGGCGGCGCCCAACCACCAGGAGGAAGAAGACAACGTTTTCCGGTGCGTCCCGTGCGGCTTCTCCACGGAGGACGGGGCGGAGTTCCAGCGCCACATCCCGCAACACCGGGCCGACACCGCCTCCTTCCAGTGCCTGCAGTGCGGCGTCTGCTTCGCCTCGTCCGGCTCCCTCAGCAGGCACCGCTTCATCGCCCACCGCGTGCGGGACACCCACGGCGACGCCGAACGGAGCGCCGCGCGCGCTCACCACTCCCCCAGCTTCTCGCCCCCCGCCTCCCCCCAGACGCTGGGCGAGGACGGCGACGGCAACCTGGGCTGCAAGGTGTGCGGCCGGCGTTTCGACAAGGCCTCGGACCTCAACACTCACTTCAGGACCCACGGCATGGCCTTCCTCACGGCACACAAAACAGACAAGCCCCAGTAGAGGCAGGGGAAGGGGGCGGGGCTTTTGCCTGACAGACGACGCTCGGGGGCGAGAGACTGTAGAATATGAATGTCACGATGAAGCGGCTGCTTCCCGCGCACTTCTTTTTAGTTTGAATCTATCCGCCATCGTTTCTGTGCAATTGTAACTGCATGTTTGAACACGTTACTGGTCACTTTACTAAAGACGCCTGTGACTGGCTCCGGGGGGGGGGCTCAGCCCTTCCCCGCCCATATATCAGCCTCACTGTATCTAGCCCACCCTCACTGGCACTGACCGGTGCGTCACGCGTCCCCTGTACCGGCGGCTGTAGCACAGATGTTTTCGTACGTCACTTTGCCCCCCCCCCCCGACGGTTCTAGTGTTGGAGAGGTGACACTGACACTTGCGTTATATTTATTTATGAGACACACTTGTACATTTCAGCTGTTGGTGTTTGTGTCGGTCGGCTTGCGTCCGATTCGTACTAAAGGAAGGCGAGACTCATTAGGAGCAGGTTCTAGGACGTCCGTGAACTGTGTAGCGTGACTGTGTGTGATGTTATTGGTCGTTAAGCTAGAGAAGAGGAAGGATCGGGCTGTGTCGCAGTCCTGGGATGTAAATACACTAAAAACACCTTCTGGTTTTAGAAACTCGGCTATGATAATGTGAATATATATAGTATTTGTATTTTCTTTTTTTTAAATGCAGTTTCGAGTTTAAAGGAAATTTCCACCCCTTCCAGAGAGTCGGGCCTATTGTGACTACGACAGGAGTGACAGCGGGGGGGTTGGGGGTGGGGGGGTAGGTGTTGTTTTATGTGTATGAATACAAATGTTTATCTCCGAGACGGTCCTTTTTTAAATCTGTGGAAAAAAAAGTGCTTGCAATTTCACCTTTGTTTTGTACGTTTCCAAAACCGCCTCGACGGGGCCTCTTGAGTGGGTTTTGTTTTGTTTTTTTAAAATATTTTATATGTCATGAAATATTTATATAGCTTAATAGTGTAAACGTATGTCCTTTTGTTTCCCATGGTTGTGGTCTGCTTGCTAAAATGCCATTACACTTTTGTGCTGTTTCAAAATAAATGTGGCCAAGATGGACGCCTGCAGCGGGGTTTGTCTGCACCGGACCGGGTCGGGCGGTGAAGGTCGGGGGGGTCGGCTGCCGCCGGGGCTCATGGGAACCGGGGGAGAAAGACAGACGCCGGCGTCAGTACGGCAGTTGTCCCTTTTAATCGTGAACGTCACTGAGCTTTTCCATCTCGCTCCAGCTCCAGCTCGGTCCCGGGGGCCCCCTGGGGGGGCGTCCAGAGCTCCCCCGCACTCGGAGGATGGTGGACTTCAATCGCCAGCTCGTAGATGAGCGTTCCCAGCAGGGCCCCGACACAAGGAGCCACGACGGGCACCCACCACCAGCCGCCCCCGGCCCTGCGGAGACAGGTGACGCGCGTTCACACACCGCCGGGTCACGTGGGCGGGACGGGAACCGACGGTGCTACTGACGTGAAAACCTCCGCTCCCCAGCCCATGAGGTAGGTGAAGAGTCGTGGCCCGAGGTCTCTGGCGGGGTTGATGGCGTAGCCGCTGTTGGAGCCCATGGAGATCCCAATCAGGAGCACCGCTGCTCCCACCAGCACCGGCCGCACGCCATCCTGGAGGGGCGTGTTCCTCTGGTCCCCGAGGGCCAGGACGCAGAGCAGCAATGCCGCGGTGCCGATCACCTGGTCACACGCACGCGTTCACACATGTACGGTGGTTAAAGGTGCGGGGGCGGAGGGGGCTACCTGATCCACGATTCCTCCCCACATGCTGAGGTAGTCGGCCGGGTAGGTGGAGAATATTCCTGCTGTGGCCGTGGGTCCCGTCACCGTCAGCTCGCCGCCGCTGTAGCTCTGGATGGCGTCTGCCAACATCAGGGCCAACCCAAACTTTGGTGTTTTGATTTGCAGTTTTGGCCAAAATGCACATTTTACCACCAGAACCAGCAAAGATGGAAGCTCGTGTTCAATTTGCCCAAGAAGCAAAAGTCCGGTTCAATCCAGATCTCCTGTTCAAGAGAGAAAAGGGTTTTTTAAGGTGGCTCACCATAATATTGCAAATACACGGTGGCTGCAGCCAGAAAGGCTCCAAACACTTGGAAAAGAATGAAGAACGGGAGCTTTTTCCAGGGGTGTCGGCCCAAAACGCACAGGCTGAGGGACACAGCCGGGTTCAGATGGGCACCTTACGGGCACATCAGAAAGGTTCTCGTTACTCAGGATGCAGATTATAACATGACAACACAAAAGTTGCACCTGGTCTTACCCGAGACCCCGCGAGACACAAACACCCCGAACGTGACTCCGAGCGAGAAGCCCAAGTTGATCGACAGATACTGGCCGTTTTTTTCGTGGCTCGTGGTCACCTGGGCAACGGAGCCACATCCAAAAAGCTGCAACGGTGCGAGAGAGGGGGCCGGGTTAGTGCACAGGGCCACAATGGTGCCTTAAAGAACAACAGGTCGGGTCCAAGTTCAGTCACCGTGTCCTTGGTTTTATGAATGTCGCTTCCATGGAATTACTCTAGAATTGTAAAGGTTAATGACCCGGCTCGTTAGAGATAACTAGCGCCGCTTCAAATCACGCCTCCTTCATTAACTCTCCCTCTTTCTGTCCTCCGTCAGGGACAAAGTCCTCATTTTCCATTCTGTTGATTCACAAACCGTCTCAAAATGTGTGTGAACACTTTACGTATTTCAGGACTGGATCATCAGCATTTAAGGGAGATTTTAACGTCCTCCGCGCATCTTTACTCACAATCAGGACGTAAACTCCGAGGAATTCGGCCAAACATTCCCTGAGCAGCTGGTTCTTGATCCGACAGTTCTTCAGGAGCCGGTCCATCACCGCGGTCTTCTCGGCGCCGTCCAGCCGCGGGGGAGCGTCTGAAGGCCGGATGCTGGCATCAGGTGCCTCAGCGCCGCGCGCACTGCTTCGCTTTTTATGTCTGAGTTGCAGGTGACGTCACAAACTTTATGGGATGGCTGGAGCGCCGGGAGGGGAGACCAGTCCAGCCTATTGGACATTCTGGTGCCGGAACCGCAGCAGAGGAAGAGCACAAAGCCCCAAACCGCCCAGATCAGGTGTGACCCCGCTTCACCTCACCTAAGAATTGTGTCTGACTCACGTGACCGGTCCCTGAACGCCTCGGTCCCACGACCGGTCCCTGAACGCCTCAGGGCCCACGACCGGTCCCTGAACGCCTCAGGTCCCACGACCGGTCCCTGAACGCCTCAGGTCCCACGACCGGTCCCTGAACGCCTCAGATCCCACGACCGGTCCCTGAACGCCTCGGGGCCCACGACCGGTCCCTGAACGCCTCAGGGCCCACGACCGGTCCCTGAACGCCTCACCGTGGCGTTTCAGCTGCTGTCACAGATGTTTGTTTTTGGCCTTTTGCATCTGGTGAAGATTTAAAATCCAAATATTTACCGGACGATCAATCGGATTCTTGTAATGAGCCTTTTTTTCATGAGTCATCTTAAATTTATCTGTTGCTTAAACTTTGGAACGGCACTGTCACTTAAACTTTGATGCAGGAGATAAGATGAGATAAGATAAGATGTTTTTTGTGAGCATTTGTTTTTTGAAGCAGCACAAACAGGACAACAAACAGGACACGGATCCAAATAAAAGACAAATGGTGGTGAATCTGAGCGCCGGCGGCAGGACCCCCGGCACGACCGGGGGCCGGCCCCCAGCCAGGGCCACCTTGGGGGCCGGACCCCAGCCAGGGCCACCTTGGGGGCCAGAGTCTGGGACGTGTTCATTGAGCTTCCAGTTGGGGACCAGTCAAACCAGTCTGAAGGTGTATTTCTTTTTAGGACATTGACAGGAGGGATAAAACGCAGCTGTTGATGTGAATAAAAGGTAGAAGAAGGTTTCCAACGTTACATCACAGTGGTCAGAACCGACTTTGATCCAAATATTTTTTGCATTGTTTATTCTTCTATCACTAAAGTCCACAGATTACCCAATGGGACAGTTCAGAGTGCATTTATTATGTGATCTGCTTCGCTTTGTCCGACTAAACAAAAACTAGCTTTAGTCAAAAGGAAACATCCAATTCCAGAGAATCTTAATGCCATTTTTTTTTCTTTAATTCTTAAATACACTCAACCAAACAAACAAACAGTGCACACTCACTCCTACATATTATTTAAGGCCTCCAAACAGCTTGGAGAACAGCGAGGAATCGTCTTGCATGTGGGAAAATGCCTGTTCTTGATCTGCAATACAAAAGGGAGAAATGAACAAGCGTGTTGGACCAAAGAGTGAAACCAACGAGGTGACCGTTGCCACGCCGCCAGTACCTCCTGACACGGTGACGGTGGTCTCTTCTTTGCCCCGGCTGTCTCGGACCGTTCTCCTTTCTTCAACGCTCTAACCCAAAAAGGCCAAAGTTCAGCGATGTTTCCACAGAAGTTTTGCACTGGTATTTATCGCAGCTCACCCCGTCGGGCTTCAACACCTTGGTGACTGTGACCGACTGGAAGAAAGAGCGAGCCTTGGGTTGCTCCGGTGTCTGACCAGCAGGCGGCGCCATAATCTGATCCAGGCCTCCAGAGGACACTGCAGAGTCCAGATCTGAAAAATGGGTGTGAAACAATCAGTTTCATCCGTTTTCACCACCTCCCTTAGCAAAGGATCTCAACCCACCTCTGTCCACTCTGCGCTCGTCCTCTGGAAACATCTCGGGTCCCTTCTTCCAAAGATCAAACTTTGGACACAAGTGAGTCACAATAATCAGTAGAAATACTGTCGGCACGACAACCGAGCTGTTGATATAAAATAATTACATTTTATACCTGTGAAAATGGCCTCCAGCCGGGGAAAGTTGAGTGGGGAGAAACTGGAGACTTTTCGGATGGCGGAGCATCGTGTCTGGGCTCTCTGGAGGGTCGTTGGGGTCTTTGGAGTCGCTGTCGGGAGATTTCAACATGAAATCTCTCAAGGGATTCCCACTGGGCCCCTCTCTTTTGTCCCCGTGTGGCGGCAGCGCAGGGACCCCTAGAAAGATACCATACTTTTTACTCCCTTTAGTTAAAATCATTTCCTGGACAAGTTTATGGGGCGAGTTCATACCAGTGTGGCCAAACTGGGAGAAAATTTCTTCCATCTCTCTGAAGATTTGGCCAAATTCTGGAGGCACGTGGAACCTCATTGCACCAGGGTCGACGCTGGAACCGAACCTCCAAGTATCGTCAGATGGGCCCCGTTGGTCCCTGTGGAACCCGTCGAAGAAAGTGTCCTCTTCGTCAGCATCGTCGTCATCGTCATGGGTCATAGCCTCAAAAAAGGGGTCCCTGAAATACCAAAGTACAAATTTCCCTACATGAACGGTTGAAATGGAAAGTAATGACAAGCATTTATCCAAGTACCAAACCGCCCATTATTCCATTATTATAATTGTTCTGCTTCTAGTAGGAAAGAAGCAGAATAATCATGATAATCATCACTTTTATGCTTCAATTAAAAACAATGGTCAGGTGATGACATCATTTACATCATACTGAAAACACACAAATGGGCATTCATGGTTTTTATGTATCACCGTAATACTTAAACTTAACATGATAAATACATATATTAACATATACAGACGTCTCCTTCAGGGGTCACATTGAGCAGTTTCTTTAGCAAAGCATCACCTTTTAATGTATATCTATGCCCTGGTTCGCCTAATAATCCTGATTACTATATTATATTTCACTTTATATATATGCGTTTATCCCTGCAGGAACAAACTTTTATCTTCTGTTTGATTAGCGACGTTGTGTTGTCCTGCTAGCTTAGCCAAGTAACTGACGCACATGACTAAAACTTTACCTTCGGTTATCATAGTGGCCTCCGGGTACTCCGAAAAATCCGCGAAATAAATCAAACAGACTCATTTCCTGAGCGTTCGCGTAGATTAATTCATAACTGAAAATATAAGATCGAAGTCAAACAGGATAAACAAATGTTGCGTTTTTCGATGTGCCGTAAACTGTTCAGGGTGACGTAAACAGTTGACGTACTCATTTACCGTAAATAGCGTTGTATCTTGCAATTCTCTCACACACACGCACACACGCGCGCGCGCCCGCACACACTTTTTTTTTTTTTTTTTTTTTTTTAAAGTTTCTGTTCATGATTATATTACCTAAACATTAAAACAAAATAATTCTACCTACATTTTCTTCTTTTGAGTACAACACTGAAAAAATGTAGCAGAGCAGCTGTAGAACGTGCAGACTTCCTCCAAGTGCCTCCCCCCTCCTCTACCAGAGGCCTGGGGGTCTGAGGGGTCTGCCCAGGATCTCAGCTGTTCCTGGGACTTTTCTGGACAGAGATCTCTGATGTGGTTCCTGGTACCTGCTGGAGCATCTGCTCAGCTTGGGGGGGGGGGGGGGGGTTGGTTACTGCCCCTAGTGTCCCCATCACTACTGGGACCACTGGTGCCTTCACACCCCACATTCTCTCCATCTCCTCTTTCAGCCCTTGGAAGTTCTCCAGCTTCTCATGTTCCTTCTTTTGTTTTCAATTTAAGGTTTGCATGGAGATCAAGAAATTCCTCGTATGGTTAAACCCCGTTTACTGTCCAAGGAAATAAAAGATTCCTGATTCTGGAAGTAGCTCTGGAATCATCCGTTGTCACAAAAAATAAAATAAAAAGAATCCCCATTTCCTGAAAATTGCATTAAAACCTGCTCATAACTGAGTTGCTTTGCAAAGTCAGCTGAACACCAGCCATCCCATAACCTCCTCGGCAGAGGTAATAATATCTTGTCGAGGCAATTTTAGGCTTTACGAATGTTGGCAGAATACTTTAAAGTTGCAGTGCAGGTTATTGGCGTTATTGCTTCCGTTTCTACCGTCGATTCACCGTTTAGTGGCGACGCCGCTCTGACCTCTGAAGAGAAGATTTGTTTCCTTCACCAGCGTTTGAACGTTTAAAGCCGTCAGACAAATCAAGGCCGTTATATTTTACATTTAATGTCAAATACTTTTAGCAAAAGATTTACAAGCCACATGACAAATAGTTTCTTTAAAGACATTCACATCCAAAATGATGAAAATGCCTCTCTGGTTTATTTACTTAATATTTATATATATTTTTTACAAAATAAAAAAAGGAACCAAAAAGCTAACAAGTCTGCAAGGTTTTAAGAAGGAAAAGGAGAAAGCCATTAAACAAACAGGGACTACAGTACTTGCTTTTTATATATATGTACATGACAAGTTTATCCATTTAAATTTTTTTTTTAAAACACACAGTACAAAAGAAAAAAAAAAGAAAAAAAAAAATCACTGACAAAAACAAAAAACCCCATAGTACAATTCTATTCATCCGTATTCAATGATGCAGTGTTGGGGGACGGGGGGGTGAGGGGGCGGCCTCAGAAACTAAAGCATAGCACACTGGAAGGCAGACGGGTGTGTAGCGTCCTTGGGAACTATTTTAACATCTTTCGGGACAGGCAGAACTCTTCTGAAACCTTATCTTCGTTTATGGGAACAGGTACTGTACAGATCAAAGAACAAAAGAACAGTCCACGACCCGCGGCCCCCGTGTGTACGAACATGCACGCAGTCACATGACACAACACCCTTTTTCCTCACCGTCCAACCCAGTGAGCTCGCTTATACGTCTTTATATATAATATATCTATATTTGGTAAAAAATAAACTTCACAACTCTACCAATTCAGAGAATTATTTCAAACTTAAAATGTCATAAAAGTAAAAACTAAAGAAGAAGAAAAAACAAAATCTGGCAAATTGTGTTTGGGCAATCTGTAAGAAGACACTTCACACCCGAATGAAGCCGTGGGGGAAGTTGAGGGTGAGAATCCAAACCAGCCTGCCCCCCCCCCACCTTCAGAGACGACTTCATTCCTCCGAATCGGTAAGAAAAAGAAGAGGGAAAAGAGAGCAAACATTCATTCTTTTAGAAAACAGTTCTATGGTACATACACAACTGATTGGAAAAAATAGGGAGGTGGGGGCTAACGTGAGAGAAATCCCCAGACTGCGCATCTGCCCTCGTGATGGTGTCACCCTTTAGCCACGGAGCCGTGACCTCCCCACCCAGTGTTCGCCCCCCGTCCCTCCCTCCCCTCGTGCATCGTTGCAGCGCTTGTTCTCTGAGCACAGCACGAGTGCTGGGCCGAGAGACTGGGGAGGGACTCATGTAGAGGACGGGGGGGCGCATGTAGAGACAGTAGGAGTAGTGAGTCCGCCCTTAGTTTCAGGGGTAGAAATGGTGGAGGGTGGACCCTGACAGCAGATGCTAGTTGGCCCCCCAGTTGTAGCTGTTGTACGCCGACTTGTTCATCTGGGACTTCTGTTGAATGGAGGAGTTCTGGCTGCGCTGTCCAGTGCCGCTCTGCAGAGACAGGACACAGGTCCGCTTACATCATGGACACCCCCCCCCCCCACTTGGGTCTGAATCCACATCATGGCACGAACACACTGATCCAGCGTTAGCATAAACCGCCCGGCCCAGAACCATCATATCGTGCTCATAGTTCTACCTGTCCATCCTGCTGCAGGTGGTGGTGCAGAATCTGAGAGTGGGGTTGTTGGTGTGGAGCCAGGATGTGCATGAAGGGGGCAGGGGCGTAGCCCGCCGCGGCTGGGGGGTTGATGGGGCCTCCGCTGCCCAGAGCAGAGGGCAGGCTGAAGGAAGCTGCTGGCGTCCCAGCGTGGAAACCCTGCTTCTCAAACGACTGCAGGAGGAGAAGTGAAACAAGCCGGTGGTGAGGAACCCGTTCCGTTTCAGGGGAAAAGGGGCCGAGAACGCGCAATTACCTGCGTCTTTGTGTAAACAGACCCTGAAATATCTGGAACACCCGTGTTGCTCGATGTCACGGAGACTCCTGCCGAGACAGAACGGACAAATGGAGCCACTTTACGTTTGGAATCTCCCAGCGCACGCGCACATGCATCGTGGGCAAAGCCTGTTTGACCATCCAGTCTTGGATGACTTAACGGTTAACTTTCTATCGATGACAGCAGTGTAAAAAAGGGGTTAAAATAATGATGATGAAAGATGAGATGAGAGAGAGAAAGCTCGGAAGATCACGTCACATCACAATGTTGGGGTGAAACATTGTCTAAAAGTTGAAATGGAACATCGAACGATGCTACTTTCCTAAGATATGAAAGAACTTATGCAGAACCTGGAAAGAAGAGCCAGTGAAATCCAGCTTCTGAATAGAAAGGACCTGATTTAAATACCAATACTGACTTCCCAGAGCTAGCGTATATGCTAATTAATATAAGTCATGCGATTAAAGAAAAGTGGACCGTTCGGAAAAGTGCCATCACAAGCCTGGAATGTCAACATTTAAACACACACAGCAACATACTGCACAGCACAACTGTTTCCATACAGTTTCTACCCTTCACTGAACATCATTTCCATCTGATAACGACACTGATGAGTGAACATGAGCGACCAGCAAGCAACACCGCGGGACCACGTCAACCAGAGGAGCTCGTCGCTCGGATTAGCACTGCTAATCTCACACGGCGCGACCGCATCAACGGTCTTTTACGAAATAAAACACCGGACTCGATGCGATTTGCTCTGGAAGAGACCAGGTAAGAGAGAGAATGGCAGAGGTGGGTGGTAAGAGAGGCAGGCGGAAAAGCAGATCATGTGGTGCGAGCGACTCCCCACAGGCGCAGCGCTAATTAGCGATGAGGCAAAGGAACGGGGAGCCAGATGTGGAGAAGAATGGTTGGTGACATAAGGATAAGACGGGAGGGACAGGGTTGGTTTCTTTCCCCCTTTTTGGTTTTAATTTGGCGGCACTCACCGACTCCAGGCCCGGTGACGGAGCTGGCTGGCTTGCTTTGTGCAGAAGCAGCAGCGGCCACGGCAGTGCCGTATCCGCCCTTACAGAAATCCCCACTCCCTGAAGCCTGGCCCACATCCTCATAGCCTGCAACAGTCAGACACACAGCCGCAGCCCACAGCGTTAGACACACCAGGCAGGGGCGGCAGACCTGGCTCACGCAGCACGTGCAAACAACTGACGGCGTGCACCACCCGAGCAGGCGGCGGACGAAGCCGTGACCCCGCCCACAACGCCAGGTGGCCGCTGGCGGAAATTATTGCAAACGCTGCTCGACTGGTGCAACAGGGCGGTCACAATTTACGGCAAACATCATTTGCATGTACTACCTGAGCCAAATCTGCGGGGGGGGGAAGAGGTCGGAAAGTGAGGGGGCAGGCAGGGGGTGTGTGTGGAAGGGGGCCGACACGGAGCCTCAGTCGGGTGATGGCAGAAGCAGCGGGTGGTGCAGCTCCACACACGTGAAAGTAACGATGAAAATCGGATGGAGCCGAGACCGACACTTCACCGGGAAATGATCAAACTCCAGAAACCAGTCATCCATCAAAATAACGTCAGGAAATAGAGAGCATGAAAGAAGGGGGGGGGGGGGGGGGGCTGCAAAGATGTGGTGGATGAAGTGAAGGTCTGAGAACCTCTAGCTGCTGAAATGAAGAAAGCAAGCTGAGAGAAGAAAGGAGTCAACACGGAACCCCGTAACGTCCAACGTTACCCTCCAGATCAGTTTAGAGCGATTTCTGCCGTTACATAAATCAAAGAGTTTTGCATTTAACTAGCAACAAAAACCTGCGGGAGAATAAAGATTGTTATATATATGTATATATAACACTTTAAACATTACAAGCAGCCCAGCTGGACTGAGGGTGGCAGGGCTCAAAGGAAATATGCACCAAACAGGAAATCATAAATAAATGTGCTGAAATCAGTCAGATGCTAATTGAAATGCACAGGACCTGCATGACCCCCTCCGAACATGCCTTTCAAATTATTTATCGTCTCACCAGTGCTGTATCCATGGGAACCATAACCACTAGCCTGCTGGAAGGGCGTGGCCGATGCATTGACGCCAACATTCACACCGTGTTGTTTGGACGAGGTAGGAGCCACCTAAGCAAGGAAAGCCGTCAAATACTGTCCAAATCAAGTGCTTTTCCTTCTGAAACGGAGCAGAACAGAAACAAGCCGTTTTACAGGATCGGGAATTCTCACCGGAAAAACAGCAGGTCCATATTGGAAGGTGTTGGGCAGCCCGGGCATGCCAGTGTAGTACGGGAGGCTTGTGTAGCTGTAGCCAGGAGGCAGCGCAGGGTTGAGGAAGGGCTGCTGCGTAGTGTGGTGCGTCTGGGTCTGGTTCTGTTGGGTCTGAGCCAATGTTGTGGCCGGCGCAGGCGAGGACGCGTCACCGCGACCAAACTTGGACAGGTCCCCTGAGACACCGAAGGACAGGACGCACCAAAGAGGACACAAACATCACAGGTGGCGTCAAGAGATGGAAACATCATCATCTATATTGTTTATCATCATATCCTGAGCGCCGCTCACCGGAATAAGGGTTGTTTGTCAGGCTGCCTTCTCTGCCGGTCAGTGCAGTGGTGGGTGTTGCAAACGGGATGCTGTAATAATCCTGCAAGCAAAATCCCATTAATGCCCCGTACAGACACGAGGCCGACGTGTTAGTGCAGGCACCAAACTCACCAAAGGTATTCTGGTCTGCAGCATCTGGAGGTCGTCGTAGCCGTACACCTGCGGCTGAGACAAGGCACAGAAAACATGTAAGAGCAAGAAAAGAGGCGGCAGAGCATCGATTCAACCCCTCGCAGGGACCTACAGGGTAGGCGTGCAGTAGTCCCGGAGCCATGATGTAGGGGTTGGGCAGTAGAGGAGGAACTCCAGGTGGCAAATTGGGAGGTGCTTTCCCTGTTTATCCACAATAAAACAAAAAATTAAAAGTGATATTTACGAACCTTAGTAAACTCCAGTATTATGTGGCTATTTGATGGTACAGTGGGTACAGAAAGTATTGACACCCTCTTACGGTGATCAAAATCCCCCAAATTATTTTTGTGTCCTCGTCAATCTACATTTGGTACCTCACAACAGCACAAAGCCTTTTAGAACATTTTGCTTATCTCGTGAGCGCAACATGCGCTCGTTGCTGTCACTCGCGTGGGTCATTTAGGTGCCATCTAGTACTGAAAGTGGGCTGACGAGGGAAAACAGACACGAGGCTTCACCATAAGAAAGAGTGACAGATTGACGAGGGCGTGAATGCTCCCCGTACCCACTGAACGCTACGTTATTAAGCCTTCGGCAGCAAAAGGAATGAAAAGAGGAGAAACAGAAAATGGAGGACAAAAGCAGGCAAACAGGAAGCCCAGTTGTGTCTGTGTGGTAATAGAATAGAATTTATCCAAGCAGTCTCCAGACAACAGGTATTTCTAGCAGAAAGGACCAATGTTTCATGGCCGTTTGTGTTGGTCCTACCTGAGGATGGTGCAGAGCCACGTGTAGAGGAAGCTGAAGGAATGGCAGAGCCTGCCGTAGAAACAGAAACAGTGGCAGCTGCTACAGTTGTGGCACCCATGGATGCATTATTAAGACCCATTGTCAGACTACTGACAGGGCCAAGGCCAGAGGGAGCTGAGACGGTGGCAGAGCCCATGGAGGAGGCCTGAGGGGCTCCTAACGATACTTGTGCAGCAGCCACTGAGGAAGAGGAGGGGACTGAGGAAGGAACCACGGAGACAGACGGAGGAAAGGAAGAAGAATGCAGGCTTGAGTCACCGTCCACACTTGGATGCTACAAAAATGAGAAGAAGAGTAAGTGGAACAATATTTGGATCATGATTGGACATTAAATGGACAACAATATAGATATAATATATATACAGCAGATCAGAACAATTCCAACTCACCAGTAAGCTTGAATTGGATGTTCGGCCCGACGATGCTGCAAGATTATTCTGCTGCGATGGATGAGAGCTGAGAAAACAAGAAATTTCAGAGGCCTCAGCAAACATTTTCTCCCTCCATCCTGACCCATATTCAGATACCAGAACAACAATTTCACACTGCTCAAAGGTTTTTAAGGGAAGGCGTCATCACGGTGGAACTCCACCACCGGTATCGAGCTGTCTGGTTAGAAAGGTTTCACCTGTAGAGCAACAAAATGACCTCTTGGCAGCCCCTCCTGAGAATGTGTGTGTGCCCAAACACGCAGGAACACACTGCCTGAGGGTTCTGGGGGCCCGATATCCACTAGTGGGTCTGGTCCTCACAACCTGAGTCTCCATTCTTTTCACAGAAAACTTCCACACCGAGACATGAGTCTGGAGATGCTGTGAAGGTCATCGGTACCCTACTGGAACAGCTCTTTTAGCAGGAGCCAAGTTCCCTCTGGTGCTTGTTGATGGGGGGCCGCATGGGGCAGGAGTGTATCAGCCCCCCCCCCCCAATTCCCCAGGCCTAAATCCAAATGAGCACCTCTGGAACATCATGTATTGTTGCATCGTATCAGCCACGCTGCCCCACAACAGTGGAGCTGGCTGATGACCTCATTCTGGAAAGCACCTGATATCTTATCAGGAGCCGCCACTGCAGGGGGTCCATGCAGGCCTGTAAAGGTCGTGCACACTAATGAGCTCCGTGGTGAGATCCTTCAGGAAATTCACAGAAGTTCCACCAGCTTATGTCATTTCCCCCCCCTTTAAGCTCAAGTATGATTCTACGTCTAGTCCTCAGCGAGGTAATATTTTAGTTTCCATTGATCATATATTCATCTGTTCTCTAATAAGATTCAGATAAAGCTGTTTAATTAACAATAGTTCTTCATTTAGATGCTAGCAGACGGTTTGATTGAGCCCTTTATGTTTCCAGCAGTGTGTGTTGTACAGCATATTGCAGGAATGCTAGTTGGCGTCTCACTTGTTGTGCTGAGGCGGGGGCATCGTGCTCGGGGGGAGGTCGTCGCCGTGTCCTAGAGCGCTCAGGGATGGCGCATTTGATGAATTTAACAAGGAGGTGGGGCTGTCTGTCAAAGTGCCCATGTTGGAAGGTGAAGGTTGTGCAACTGAATCGGAGACTTGTTTTCCTAATGCTACAGAGCCTGCTGCAGCTGGGGGGGGGCAGAGGAGAAACACACTCATTTACTGTACGTGGATATAATCCAATGCATCTAAAAAAGGAAATTAATCAAGATATTTACCTTCTACTGATTGTGTTGTTTGCATTGAGCTGAAACCATTCTGCAACAAAGAGAAATAATCAAGAAATAAGGAAACTGCATATTATTATTATTATTATCATCATTATAACAATGACAACGGAACTGCATAAGTTGCAAACAAACGTTTTTTTTCTTCTTTAAACATAAGTCACATAGCACCAATTACTATGACACTCCTTTTTATTTAAATGAGGTTAGTTAAAGAGATGGTTAAGGTTTTAGGGACATTATAGAGATATAAAAGGTGGTGTGGACAGACCTTGGGCTGCATGTCCTTCTGAGGGGAGGAGGAGACCGAGGGGGGGTAACGCCGCGTCTGAGGTGGTCTCTGATCATACAGGTCCATTTGGGCCGGGTTGGAGAGAGCCGGGGCCGACTCACTGCAGATTGTAACAGTAGTAGAGCTTTTAGAAAAAGCTTTTTTAATACTTTAAAGACGAGCTCGTGCTCGAGTCAGTGCAAATTATAGAGACATTTGTTCTGCAAGGAATCTTGTTCCTTTAGATATTTGATGAACTTTCATCTGTACGACGTGTTAACATGAACTTGGAAAATCGAATCGTTTTTAAAAGTATCTTGGCTAATCAGACGTGCACGTTTTGTGCCAGTCTTAAAGTAGGGCTGCAGTGTGGTTTTGGTGTACCAACCTGCTTGGGCTTGTGTAGAGACTGTTCTGAACCTGGTTTGCTGGAGTTGTGGTGGAGGAAGAGGATTCGTACTCTGGCAGAACCGGCTCTGACCCAAACTGTAGCGCCCCAAACTGAAGATTAAGGCCTGAAATATCCGCTGAGCCCGGCATCTCCACAGCCATCGCAGGTATCTGGTGAAGATTGGGCAAGAGCTCGTTGGTGGTCTTAGAGATGTTTTTCAGATGCAAAAAAACAGCAATGGAAGTTTTTTCAAGGTGGAGGGTTTTAAGAAGCTGGCAGAGAAGACGATGGAAATGGGAGTTTGTGTTGGTAAAACTTTAATGTCACCTTTGTTGTAATCGACGTCCTCTTCTTTTGCTGTTTGAGCTTGTGCTGCTGCAAAGGCAGCGGGCTCTGAGCATCGGAGGAGCTCGGGGAAACTTGCTGACCTAAAGAAGGAACTGTTGCCATTTTAGGAAGGGCAGAAGCAGGTGGAGGCACCGCGTGAGCAGCAGATGTTTGCTGGGGTAACGAGGAGGAAGAGACAGCAGAGGAAGGCGGCAAGCCTTTGTCTTGCAGGAACACCTCCAACATGGATGAGGTGGAGCTGGCAGACTGATAGGGCTGTCGCTTCGTAAAGGGGGAATGGACTGAAGACTCGGCCTGGGTTTTCATGTCTAAGAGGGAAAAAGGGAGAATAAAAGTACTGAGAAAAACTGCTAGAACATTACTAAAATGACCATTACGCCAGCATTTAAAGGCTTCAACTCCATCTATGTCTCCGTTAAGTCTTAGCTCACCATACTGTCCCAGTGAGGTGCCACTGGTGTCCCAAGATGGTGATGTACTGGGAGGACCAGTTTGGGAGTGTTGGGCAGCTAGCTGTGCCAGTGCCTGGGCTGTTTTATACTGCTCCAGGAACTGAGATCCAGTGGTCCCTGTGCTGGCTCCTTTAGAGTCCCCGACGTCCCCAAATCCCTTGTTTAGCATGCTGACCTGCAATAGTAGCACATTATATCAAAACCATTCACATCTTGTGTGAATATTAGGAAAGCAAGGATCATTCTGACTGTAAACATTGTATGTAAAAGCCACTTTGTGCTAATCTCACCATGCTATGCTGGGTATAAGGGGTGCTGGAAGACGTTTGGGAGAGTGGCACGCCTTGCTTGGAGTTGCTGAAAACCATTGACTGAGACAAGGAAGAGGGCTGGGTGCCTTCCATTCCAGGATTTTCTGTCTCGGAGGAGGATGATGGAGGAGTTTTACCCAGCAGAACTGCAAGGTCAATCCTGTGGCATTACGACAAAGATTTTAAATGCAGTCCAAAGAAACACCAATGGCTCAAAGCAACTACTGTGGCTCTCTTATTTGCTCTAGTAAATCAAACAACATCCGAGGGACAGTTGAAGAACTGTAACTAGTTTTAGAAGCAAATTTTGGGGTTCCTGACTGTTTACTGCAGGCAAACAAACCACTTATGAATGTTCATCTTAGTTAACTTACTCTTGCGCATCTAGTTTTGAGTTGTTTTTTTTACTTCAAGGAGAGTAGAATACAACATTTGACAGTTAGGTTCAATATATTCCACCTCCTTCACAGGAGTGATTCACATCGCGCCTATCTGAAACCGATAAATGGGACTATTCCTGCAACGAGTTTAACCTCTTAACCTCCGTTTAACAGGGGACAAGCGGCTGAAAAGGATTAAAGAAATCCAAAGTATTAGTGACCTCTGTCCTTTGGTGATGGTGACATTCTCTGGAGGGAGAGGCCTGGGCGTCACAGCGGAAGCTGTGAAGATCTTGGTTTCGGAAAGCTGCAACAAAATGTTGTAGATTTAAGAAATGTGTCACATTTGAAACAAACCCCCTTGATTCAAGGCCCACAGCAGTTTTTAGACATGCCACCAAACTAAAGTTGTTCCTTATGGCGTAGTTGAAGCTGGAATTTTCCTAACTAAATATAAACCATACATAAAATAACCTAAACTTCAGCCTTTACTGATATTATTCGGATCCCCATTTATGTACACACACACGCCCAGAAATACTCACATCCTCATTCCAATCCTCAGTGCCCCACTCCTCTGTAGCAGTCCTCCAAACACCTACAGGCCAACAAGAAATGGATCAGAACTCATGTAATGAGCAACAACCTTCAGAGGACAGAGGATTCAAAAGCTCACCAGGAGAAGAGTCGAACTTTGGGGGGTAGTTTGTCCCCTCTGCTGAGGAGTACTCCAACCCTAAAAATAGAAAAAGTGAGATTTCCGTTGGACGTAGAAAAAAATGATATGAAAGTAAATATCTTGGTTCAGACATAAAAATGCAGGTTTGTTGATGGATTTTTCCACAGGGTCAAAATTAATGTAAGATGAGTCGTTGAAGAAAAACACAATGTATGGATGATTTTGTATACATTGACGAGGGCGAATCCTGCTCAATTTACTTACTGGTTCCCTCTTCCGACTCTGCACTTCCGGTGTTGTTCCAGGTGCTGCCCCCTCCATAGCCGTCTTCTGTCTGGGCTGGCTCCGCATAGTCAGCCGGATTGAATGTTCTGGGTGGAGAAAGGGATCAAATTGGGTCAATTTCTCAACTGAACCGTTTGTTCTGACATCATGCAGAAGAATCCATGACAGCTGCCGTCTATGGCAACAGCACCTTATTTAACAACCTAGTTTGGGCTTTAAGCCCTTTTGTAAAACTTTAATGGTGCTTTGGGTGCTACTGCACAAATCTTCATCGGCCATGCTAATCTCCAAAAATTCCCCTGGACTTTTCTCCCCCGGGTTTAACATAAAAAAGAAAAGCAGAATATCTAAAAGTGCCACAGCTGCTGTTGTTGCCCGAAACATCAAGACAATCGACATCATCAAGTCTTACTTTACTTCAGAAAAACAAAGTCCCAACAAATCTGATCAAACGCTCATTGACCAAAGTGAATCCACATGTTCAAGACATTGAACGCGACGTGTATCCATGGCAACGGCTGCGCTGCACAAAGATGGAACCCTCATCTCGTTCCATCCAACCTGGTCCTGTTCAGACATTTCTGGCTGAGCCATCACCGAACCGCCACCACCCACGGAGCTGATCGAACAGGTTGGATTAACAGCCGTGAGACATCAGAGCAAACCGACGCCACATTTGACCGTCGGTAACGGGGCTGGAACAGAGAAACTCTTGTTCGACTAATTGATGCAGTTGAACTGACGAAGGGCCCGGCCCAATTACTTACACAGAGGTAAGTTAATCAGACAGGAAGTTAAAATGGCGTGCCCATTATTTCTGTCTCAGGTCATTTTGGTGTTCATGCTTGAACTTTGAACTCGTATCCGGCCGGTTTTGAATGTCCTCTAGAGGTCAATGATGTTTGACCTTTCCACCCGAGTCAGTTTGAGGCAGAAATTGTCTAAATCTGGTGAAAAAGGCGTAAGAATCTTTGTTGATATTCTGTAAATAGTCCACAAGTGTAAACAGTAAATAAATAAGTTATTTAAATAGACATTTTCCCCTCATGTGATCGGTTAGAGGTTAAATTTAAACTAATTGGTTATCGTGCCTCAATAATTCTGATTGTTAAATCGTAGTAACTTGCTAAAACACTTCAGGGTGACACAGATGAACCGAGATATAGAGAAACATCAAAAGCTGTCAATATTGGTGAAATGCAGCTCTTTTCCCACCAGGAAAGATGTGAGAAAGGTTAAAAACAGCAGCATGATTGTATTATTGATGCATCACAAATAAACCTTAACTAAATAAATAATAAACGTAAACTTTACAACTAGGTAAAACGCTCCACAATGGTCTCCAGGACAGAATACAAAATAGTGTCAATATCTTGACTGTTTGGTTTAAAGCTAGAACTTTAATGGATGTGGCTCATAATGAAAATGACTGCCGAACCCGGAACGACCCGAGCCCATTGTGCCAACACGCATGCGATATTTTGTTCTTTTGTTATTGTGCATTACTCAAAAGTTCAAGTCAGTCCTGTTAAAATTCATCCCCCGACTGAGCTCCCATGTTGGCAGAATAGAGTATGGATTCACACAATAGCCACCTATTATCTTTGTTATTTAGGGTCCTGGTTTATCCTGTCAGGGCAGCTCGTTGGGGCCACCGATGAGACTCATCACTGATATCCGTCTGCAAAATATCACTTCCTTATGCAACTACAAAGGCTTCTGAAACCATCTTCAAATTCTTTGATGTTTCCACTATTCTTTAGAAACCCATCAAGATTCCTTGCTGAGGATAAGGAGTGACAATCCCATCATTCATATTTTTAATCTACACTCTCGCTGCTCTTTTCCTCGCCGTACAACGCTCGCAGGACCGGAGTAGCGGAAACATCCTGCACCGAGCTGAGGAGCGCGCACGCAGCAAGCACCCAACTCTCCTGTTGATACGCTGGCAAACCTCAACTATCAATCTCTCCAGGGATCATGATTTCAATCAGACCTTTGTGAAGGAACGCTTGTTCGATAAACGTAAAAAAACCAACATGATTACAGAACACAAAGTACTTATTTGTACTCCACTAAGTTGAATACTCTTAATAAATCATTTGTGACACACAAGCTTAAGAAGATAAACACAGCACACAGAATCAATGTCAATGGCTGTTTACTCCCTGTTGATCACTCTCGCCCTGTGGCCTTGACAATACTGCAGAATCCATACTGTAGTGCGCTCCGACACCAGTAAACCCCTCACCCCTACTTCAACTCACTCCGTTTGGTCAGAGCTGGTGTACAGAGGCAGGAGAAAGGCAATTTCAAGAACGTTCACCAAGCAACGCTCTGAAAATACATGATGTCACGCGTGTCAAACAGCTGGTGCATTTGAACGTCTGCTTCCTGTCACAGTTAATGACGATGTGACTTAAGAGCCATATTAGTAAGTGAATAATGACAAAATGTGTCAAACATACAGCAGAAGTTGAGATGAACACGCCGACTCGTCAAGTCGCGTGAACGACATACAAAAGGGACCAGTAACAGTTTCAGAAACCAGTCTGAGGCCTGACACACTTCTAAGTGGACCCATCAAAAAGATTCACTCTTGACACTGCACTCGCGGCCCACACTGCTCCAGCTCATTGGCCACTACGATGCCCCTCCTCGGGATTAGGCTTCAACAATAGGCTGTGGTCCTGCTTTCTGGTGACCATGGAAACAAGTTTGAAGTGGAAACAATAGCCCCGCTGCTTTTAGACAACACAGGTGTTCCTTACCCCATGCCCTGTGCCGAAAACCTGCCTCCACGCCTTCCAGATATTCCTGAAAAGTGATGCAGAGACAACTTCCGGTTCAAATTGGTCAACAGCTGACATGTAAGTAAGTCAAATGTATTTGTGCAGCAAATGTGAAGGAGAATAAAAGCAAAACAAATCAACATTCAGCCAGAACGGCCCAGAGAACATCCAAAACAATAAGGAGAAACAACAGGGAGGAAGAGAACTCCAAAAAAGTCTAACAAGTAAAGAACTACGGCCCCTTACCCACAGCTCCTCTTCCTCTGCCTCTTCCTCTTCGGCCTCGTTCTGCTCCTCTTCCAGCAATGCCACTCTTGGCTCCATCCAATCCATTCTCCTGACCACGGACTTGAATAAAGATATAGGTAGGTGGGGGGGGGGATTATCGTTACATTTTAAGATGCAGAGGACAAACTAGACAGACAGAGGGCCCCAGGATGATAACCTGAGCCTGCCTTCATTCAAAATGGAGGATTGCTAACATGTTAACTGATGTTATCCTTAAGAGATTATCAGATCAGCCATCCCAACACAACCTCCTCTTCTTTTGGATGCGAGCTTTTCCAAACTCATAGGCTTAGATCCCATAAGATCGGAACGCTGATGCAGAGAGCCGCCCTCTTGCTGTGAACCAGCTCATTTTATGCAAGCGTGCCGACAGGTCAGGATTTACCGTTTGTTCCAAAACCATGTCTCAAAGCTGCCAAATGCTTCAGGTATCACTAGTAAGTTGCTAATAAGCAGATACAGAGAGTGCCTTTCTGTTGGAAACAGGAGAAAAGCCACTTTCCAAATACCAACAAAGCAGAGAAAGGGAATTAGTCTCTCCATGACCTTGCTGTTACCTGGTTAAAGGTCATCTAATTACCAACAGAGATTTTAATTGATCTACTGTTGATACTTTTATTTAACCTCACTCCAGAGATAATCTATTGATCGTGGGTCAGGAAAAGTATGCAATGGCTCTGTTACCATGGTGACCCCACCAGGTGTCAGGCGTCACCTTTGAGTTTTAGACCCCCCAAATCTTGCGGAGCCAATTATCATGCCTCCCACTTTGGGAAGGGAAATCACTGCGTTGTGGAAACGTACATGGACACGGAGATTTACCAGAAAAGCCCCAAAATACAGGTAAGAAACATTTTCCCCAATTTAGCCAACGGAACTTGGGAGCAGACACTCACACTCTCGTCCCCGGCTGGCCCCGCGGCCCTTGCGTGGAGTTCCACCTCTGCGACGTGCTACATCTTTCTCTCCTTTCTCCCTGTTCTCTTTTCCTTCTTCCCCAATTTCTGCCTGGCTCGTCTCCTTCTGGACTGGCACACTTTTCTTCTTGCCCACCATTTCCCAAGAGTCCTTAGAAAACCATAAAGAAAAGTTTAGACTGGTGCCCCTTTAATGACAGACTAAAGCTGTTTAACGTAGCTGGCTGTGAAAATGGCAGTTCATTACGCAGCAAACGGCAGCGACATGGAACAAAAGATGCAAAGAACTGTGAAAAATAGCAGTTTTGATTAACACTTTATGATCTGAGCCTGCGGTTTGTCACATAAACTACCGAGTCTGTGGAAACCACAAGAGCGCAGCCGTCCAGCGAGGGCTGTCCCAACAGGGAGCTTTCAAGGCCGACAACCCTGCTTGATTCCAGCACCCGCAGGACGGGGTTACCCTCCTCCTGCTATATACTGAATGAAATATTTCCAAGGCATTGTGAGATGATACTCTAATTACCAGGTAAAGGAGAATGGCAGCTTTCTCTTGAGCAACCCCTCAAACACACAGTAAACTAAATACTCACAGTGTCTGGGCTCCCCTCCAACAAGACATTGATGGCTCTGTTGACATCCCCATTGCAATCGTGGAGTGCGATCATAGACTCGTCCTGGTCCTTGCCCGTGATGTCAATCAGCTGCAAAATGTGCACAAGAAACAGCCCCCCCCTTTTGAGTAGGTTCACAAATGATCTACTATCGCCAATGCAATAGATTTGAAGCAATCGATCGTTTGATTCATTAAAAACAATGTAAAGCTGAGAGATTGGACGTGTTACAGATTAACAGGGGTGTGCGTCATATAAATAGTTTATGTTTTTATATAGGACATAAACACATAAACTTATCAAGCAGATCGGTTTTATAACTCGATGCCGACGATCTTTAGAAACAATGCAATCAATACTACATTGTTCAACTTTTAAGGGAGTCGGGGAAGTCGATTGTGTGCATGTGCTCACCTGTTTGACCTTCTCTTCAAAGTCTGCATCGTTGTGATCTGAAATCATCTGTGCAAGTCGGATTTGCTCTGCAGTAGCCTGCGAAGAAGTCAGCCAACACTAATGTTAATGTTAACGTTGCTGTTACGTTGGGGTGCTTCTTGGCATTTAGCTACAGCGTGAATCATTTCAGCAGTCTCTGCTGTTATTGCAACATGTACAGCTCAACAACTGAGAGAGGATTTGGGAGTACCTGAGGCCTTTGCTTGTGCTGTGTCTGGCTCTGTGTCTGCTCCCTGCTGCCCCGTGCTCGGCTCCCACCCATGGACGTCATCATTTACAGTATATACAAATAACAGTATTTACAAAGAAATAATCCCTGGAGAGAGGAGGAGAAGGGAGATGTTAGAGCCCCGTTAATGGGGCCTACTGCTGTTTACGTGCACATTACTTCCTCTGACTTGCACAGTGGAGTTGAGAGCAAACGGTGGCATCAGAGGAACATAGCTTTCTATCTACAAACGCTTAAAAGGCGCTGACAACTGATGCTCTTTAAACTCTATTCTTGGGCAACATTTAAACACAAACCCAGCCAGAGTGTACGAGGCTTGGCCATCTTTAGCAGGCGAGCCAAGTTATTTACCTCCTCAGAACATTATGCAACACTTTATCAAAATAGCATTCGCGGCGTGGACTTAACCTATATTTCGAAACAACAGTGCACGATCACCCAGCTCAAATAAGACGGCTAAAACCCAAACAACAACGCTAACTAGCTGCATCTCTATTCTGTAGCTCGGCGTTAACCTTGCTATCAACATCGACTCTTTAATCTTACAGATGTTACGTAAAAGCCTGTTTGGACTAGCGCAGAATCAAGGCTAAAGTCAGGGCCCGTCGGACATGTCCAATTTTACTCGCCAGCCACATGGTCAAAACGCTAGCCATCGAGCTAATATCGGGGACGCGTCAAGACGTCCAAGTTTCGCTGGGCTTCCGCCTCTCACCCTTTCCACCTCATGGCGACAACGAGGCTTTGAAGGCACTTCGCTATTCCACGAACTGAAAGTGAAAAACGACGCCAAATGCCGCTTGATAGCCCAAAAGTTGGCAAGCTAAGTGGACGCTCACGGCCAGTAAAGCTTATTTGTTCCGCTAAATACAAACGCCCATGCCAGCCCGCTGCCACTGCTGGTGGTTGTCAATAAGAGTTAGCTATGCTAAGTTAATCGATATTCTCATTTACATCGTTTAACATAACTAGGGAAAATTAGCCACATTAGCAAAGAAGGAACTTCAAACGCAGCATCGTTTATCGCAGCCACGGCAGCCTTTTATGACCCGGAAAGCCTGATTTTCAACATAGCCACCACCGAGGCTAAAAGCAGGCCTGCAGGCCGCTAAAAAGAAAATAAATAAGAGGCGATACTGACCAGAAACCCAGCGCTACGGTACACACTGCTACACAAACACCCGACAAGTGGTCTCGCTGTCGGCCGTCTAGAGGCTTTTAGGGCCCGATATAGCTCCCGAACCCGGAATCGATATTACTAAATAGGTAAAATATAACGAAGCGACTCGCTCCCAGCGTAAGCGAGAGACTGAATTTACCTGTTTCTTTTCCACTCTGACACCGCGGAGAACTGTGTCACGTGGTTTCCAGCGCCGCTTCGCGGAAACCGGACCCGCGTCACGTGACCTCGAATTTACACTATCGGCGTTCTCGTAATTTCCACAACACCGTCCTGCGTAACTCATTCGGCTTAATATAAACTAAACACAGAATAATGGATAATAGAGAGACCCAACAGAACCATGCAATTCAGAATAAACAGCAATCCCTATACATTTAACTGTTATCACTACTTAATGATCTCCAATATAAATTCTATTCATTATTATATTTAAACTAACTCCAACTCCACACTCAGTATGACAAAATTTACTACTACAATTACTTCATCGTTGATACATTTCATGTTTATACTATGTGTCATCAGTTTAATATTTTATTTATATACATAATATGGGAAAGTGCATTGCTATTATAATAAATCGTAAGTATCTGTCTAATTGGTGTAATGTTGTTGCCTTTTACAAGAGACTACATGACCAAAGTGCCTAACAAACTGCACAGATTCTTTACATTGTCTTTAACGTGGTCCGCGTTGACCCGTTATTACGGTAATTTGTACTGTCGCAAATCAGGTAAGTAAATACGGTTCCGTAACTACGCAATTCGCTTCTGCAAGGTGTCAATTATACGTGGTGTGTGATTTCCTTTTTTAAATAAATTTTTTCTAACTGCAACTATGGGGGGATATGGTGGTGAAGGCACTCTATTTTAAGATGAAGAACCGAGTGTTATCTTTCAAGCTAACATAGCAACTGAATGCTAAACACAGTGTGAATAGCATAGTGCTAGCTAGCTAGCGAGCTAGCTGGCTGATTGCCGTATAAACAAACCGGCGGAACATGGCAGAGTCGTCGCCCTTATCGGGCGTTAATGTTGTTCTTGTCATGGCCTACGGAAGTCTGGTAAGTAGTGTCACAACATCACTGGATGCTTGCCTCGTAATTGGTTGGTTGTCACGTTGGGAGCCTGCTACACTTTTAAAAACGTCTTTTCTTTCAGGTGTTTGTGCTGTTGTTCATTTTCGTGAAAAGGCAAATCATGCGTTTTGCAATGAGATCCCGCCGAGGACCCCACGCACCGATTGGTCACAACGCAACCAAGGTACCGCAGATTATTATAAACGTGCGCGTGTAGGGGGACAACGCGGGGACACTTACTGAATGTGTCTTTCCAGGGTTTGAAAGAGGACATTGATTCCAGGCTTTCCAGGGTCCAGGAAATCTGCTTCGAACCTCGTCTCTTGTCAGAGGAAGACGATCGTCTGAAGCAGGGATCACAAATTAGTCAGTCACCTGATCATTACCATCACCTGCCCCTCATCTGTGCCCAAACTCTTAAATTGCCTTTCTATTTCAAAGGTTGCTACAACTACTTGTACAGGATGAAGGCTTTGGACGCGATCCGGGACTCGGGTTAGTCCTCTGTTCATTGGTTTGGCATGTTTTTAAGCAGTTGAGGGGGTTTCCTCATTCACCTCTACACTGCCTAGGAAATCCATAAATTTGGCATATATTGTAGACGTCGGTCGAGTTTAGTTGTTTAATTGGTGTGTTCCTCCATGGTCTGCGCGGTTCGTCTTCATTTTACTTTATCAGGTCTTCTTTTCTGTCCCGTCTCCGCCGTGTCCCGCTCCGCCGTGTCCCGTCTCCACCGTGTCCCGTCTCCACCGCAGGCATCCCTCTCCAGGAAATAAGCCAAAGCCCCAGCGCTTTTACCGGACGCAGTTTCAGAAACTGGCTGATGGAGTTACGGAACTCCCACTCTCTGATCAAGAGCAGCCGTAGTGCGCTTATCGACCGTTTGCTCGAAGGCTACGACAACGCTCGCCACGGGACTGGGGTGCGTTGCCATAGTAACCCAGGGGAGACGTTGAACTTCTGTATTTATACTAACAAGGCTTTTTTTTCGTTGCAGGTGTTTGGTGAAGCCGAATTTCTTGACTACCAGCAAGCTCTAACTGAACTCGCTGACGTGTAAGTGTAACCGTGGATATTATCCTATATATGTATATCTATAGGTAGATTTTACCCTTCTTTTTGAACCCATTCGGTCTTCTTCTGCGTTTACCCAGGGTGAAGGCCTATTCCAGCAGTACCAGTCTGGATCAGCATCACCAGTCGGCAGCCAAAGACCTGACGGGCTCTCCTGTGCGGGGCACCCCCTCCACCATCCAGGTGACCTACCTTCCCTCCACTGGCCAGAGGAGCAAGAGACCCAAACACTTTCTGGAGCTCAAAAGCTTCAAAGACAACTACAACACACTGGAGAGCACGTTGTGAGAGACTGCACGTGACCACGCACGACAACGTCTTAAACAGCCGCCTGCAAATCCAAATCTCCCCTTTGTTGAGGCTGGAATCCGCTGCGACCTGCTCAGCGTTTCTTCGATGACAAAGGCGACCCGGGTTTCATAGACAGTTATATTTTCTCATGATGAATTTGGTCCTAACGGGCATAACTGGAAGACGTATATGATTGTAGAAAACCAGGTGAGATTTGTCGAGTTTTTGTACAAGTGGCAATTCATAGAAACTCATCTGATTTTTTTTTTTTTTTAAACTCATGTAAATATACGTGTAGATTTTTATTTACAGCATTTTTACAAATGTTTACTATTTATACGGACAAACCTAACTTATTTGAACTATTTAAATCAGGTTGTATGTATTTTTGGTTTGACATAAAGACCACGCCGCTCCTCCTTCAGGATCAGCGTATTTATTACCCCCACTAGGTGTCAGTCCAACATCACGGCATTAAGATGCAACAGACAGTAAAAGAGGACGGATCAAACACACTTTACAGCGTCTCTGCCGTTAATACAAAGCAAACTTCATGTGTTTCTCTACCGTGTTCACAGTAACAGACTGGAAGAGGTTGTTGATGCATTGTTATGCAAGTGAATACCTCTGTTAGTTTATTAAATATCAGGCCTTTTAGCACAAACAGCATAAATATTAAGGGGGGGGGGCTTTGGCAGCATTTCAGTTGAGCACTAACGTGTTCATCCAGCTGGCGATGCCTCTACAAACCTTCTACAGCATAAACGCATTATAAACAGAGAGAATTGGCGTTTGACCGACGACATTTGTCATTCTGATTAGTTTGAATATGATTTCAATGTCAAAACAGCCAACGATGCCGAGCAGCGAGCAATATGAGCTCCGGCCGCATCGACTGGGCTGTACAATGAGAACAAGCTTCACATATTTATCAGCTCGTCATCAGTGACGCAGATAAAAGTAGCTTCTAATGATGACCCACCTTTTTAGAACAACTTAGTCATCAGGGCCGATTCAGCTGCTGCAGAAGGAAACAACAACTTTGCTGGACCACCAAAGATCTGTGTGCTTTGTCACCATGACCCTTCAAAAACCTCTACAAAGCAATAATTTATACACGACGGGGTGCTTAAATATGTATATATGTACATCAGATTCCGCCCTCGAGGCCCCTCTCAGGACTTGATCTCGATCACCTTGATGAACGGGAGGGCCTTGTTGCTCTGTGTTGTTGGTGTGAGGGGTTTACTGGGGAGGAAGGGAACAACTGTGTGAGCTGTTTCAGGAGGACTTTATCATGGGTTATCATGACCATGACCCAGGGGTGGTGTGTGTGTGTCTGCTCACCTGTAAACGATCTCTGGCTTGTTGTTATTGGACAAGGGGGGCGGGTCCTGACCTTCCAGGAAGTACTCCATGTGGTCGTGCATTTCTCGGTTCTGTGAAGGGCGAAAACCACAGCGGATGATCCGTTATGCATTTTCTACTAATTTACAAATGCTTTATTTCTGTAGCTACATGGAGGACTGGCAATCAGACCAGAAGAATTGTGAAATGTGGTGCAGCGTATATTCTGAGAATATTACGCTCAAGACATCGGTATGAAAGTTAACAACAGTTCATTCATTCATCTGGTGTTAGATTCAGGCGCTGTGGGACGTTTCTAACCTCTGCCTCCAGGAAAGCCACCTTTTCCTCCAGGTCTCTGATGACTCGATCCCTCTCTTGGATGATGGTCCGGGAGTTCTGCAGCTGCATTATTGACAGAACAAACACACACACACACACACGCACGCAAATAGTGCGATTTGTCAGATTCTGTGGAACTGCACAGTGAATGTTGCAAAACGAGTTCCTAGTTCTAAATCAACTTTCCGCTTTACTCCACTCCCTCAAATAAATGACGTCCGTGTGTGTGTGTGTGTGTGCGTGTGTGTGCGTGCACGTACCTGTTCGATCATGTGCCGAACTTTCCTCTGCTGACTCTTCAACATGTCGTCAAGGTGATGGATCTTCTCCTTGAGTATGGCCACCTCTTTCTCCAGCTCAGCACACCTGAAATCACACGTAGGTGCTGGAAAACTGTCGGCTGAAATCTGCACATCATGTGTTGCCAAGGAGTCAGGGGGGTAAACCAACCCCGGAGAACCTCACCTCCGCTCATCGCCCCGGGTCTTCTGCCCCCCGGCCTTCAGCTGAAGCAGCTCCGCCTCGTCTGCCACCATCTTGTCTTTGAGGACGCTGCTCTCGACCTCCATTCTCGCCAGCAGCCTCTGCAGCTCCTCCACCCGCTGGCCCCTCTCCTCCGAGTGCTTCTCCGCCTCCTGCAGACGCTCGGACTGTTCGGCCAGACGAATCCCGTAAAGTTCTGACTCTGCCTGCAAGGGGAAAAACAGGTTTACACAAGCATCACAGCAGTTCTCACCGAAGAGTAGAAATTAGGCTGGATGACCCACAATAACGTCTGTTTTTAATAGACAGATCCCCATTAAAAGCCTGATCAGCAGTCCTGATAGCGGCTGTCCTCAGATTCACAGCGGATCACTTTTATTAATCCACCAGAAGCAAAAACACAGAGATCTACACACGAAAGGCTCCAATTAAAACATGTAGATCATCTTTTAAGGATTTCCCACTCCCGTTTGAACTCCCAGCGTTTTTGAGCTCTGAGGTTGGATGAGATCTGCACCAACACGTTGCTCCGTCTCTTTATTCCCTACAAGTTCGGACTGGACAACAACCTGTTCACTTTGTAAATGAGTCAGGATAAAAGACAGACAGCAGAGCTTAAAAAAGGTAAGGGTACAGAAATCGGTTTACCCGCATTACAAAGCAGAAAGGAAATGTGTGTGCGGAACGGCCTGGTGATGTATGACCGGATCAGGAGGGATAATGGGAATGATTAAAAGGGTGTGAGTCATAGCAGCAGACAGGAAGTGATGTCATGCAACGGTCAGACCTGCAGTCGGTCCCTCTCCTCCTGATGCCTCTTCTCCATCTCCTTGAGCTGCACATACAGACGCCTGGTGGCCTCCCTGAGCCTCACGCACTCCTGCTGATTATCCTCGACCTGAGGTGGGGAGACAGAGTGACATCGTTAATTAGACCTAATCTGGCCTGAATGCTTGAATCAGAAGGCGAGCAGATAAGGCCAAAGCTGGAGGTGCCACAACCATTAACACGGACATTTATCCAAAGGGAGCTAAAGGATAAACTCCTTGGCATAATTTTAGCGTAAAGTTCCCTTCGATGGCGTTCATGGGCTCCACCGCCCCCTTCCACACCCCTTCCCTGGTAGATAATGGTGTCATGTTACAGGGACGTGCGGGTGGAGAACAATGCAGGAGAAACATGAGCCCTGTGTGCTGCATGAAGCACAACGTAACTGATCCCCTGTCACCGGCCTCAGACAGCCCCCGTGGTTGCTGCCGGGCCTGAAGGTTCTCCTTTCCCGACCATCCACCCATCATTGAAGTGGCAACAGCAATGGCTCCCAGCTGGAATCATCGGCTTGTTCCTTCTGAACACTGTTTCTTTCGCAGTGGCGGGATTAGCTTACGTGATCGTCTGAATCAGTGAGGACCGCGTTGCCGTTGGCGACAGCCGTGTGGACGGCAGGCGTGTCGACTCTGAGGCCGTTGACGGGATTCTGAGGAGGAGAACGGAGGTCGATTAGAGGGAGGACCCACACAGAGGAAGCGGCACAGTTGCCACTGAATGATGCATCTTTTATACGTCTTCACTAGGTTTTGCATCGATTTGCTTCTAATGAACGTTTCAGTGAATGAGCTCAATTGTTGGATCATTGGACCCAAACAAAACACCAACTGTGGAAGTTCTCCCATAAAAAGACAGATGCATATCGTCGCCTGTGCTGTATAAACCCACTATTAGTCCAATAATGAGTGTTTACCTTGTTGTTGTTGTTCTGTCTGGCTGCCATCTGCTCCCTGAGACTCTTCAAACAGTATCTCACCTGTGGACCAGAACAAGAACCCTGAATGTTGCTTCCTCCGCCTCCGCCACCGCCTTTGAACACTAACTTGTCCGACTGACCTCCTGAATCTGCGACACCTCGTCCGTTATCATCTTGATGTTCTCTCCTGTCTGCGGGTGAGCACCTAGAAAAACCTGGGGGGCCACAGAGAGCTCACACACTCCATACAACTCCAAACGCTCGCAGGAACAAGCTCACACACCTTGATGACTTCAGCCCTTTCGTCCGTGGGAGTGAGCCCGTACGCTCCTTCCCGCTCTTCTGCTTTATGTGGCAGCACCACTGCGATGCTGCTCTCCTACATGAAGGGGAGGAAAGATGGTTAAATTCCCCCCGTTCTCCGCCTCATTCCCCTCCTTGAGGTTTTACCTTAATGTCGTGCTGCTCCGAGGTGCAGCCGGCCTGATCCTGGTCTTGTCGGGTGTTTTGAAGGCACCTCCTGTGGTCCTGGAATGAGAGAGTGGGCAGAGTGGGGGTTGGCTGTGGAAAAAGAAACCCAGTGGAGAAAAAGAGCAGCTTAGTGAAAGTCTTTGGAACAAGAGGGTGGAGCGCGGAAAGAAAGGGGGAACCCTGGTCATAAAGCTTCCTCGTACAGAGGTTCCTCAGTGGAAACCACACAGTTAGACAGTAAACGCCATGGCAACCGACCACAAGGGCACGCAAGAGTCTGGTGACTCGGACAGAAACAGAAAGGCAACCGGTCCAGTCCAGTTTGACCAAAAATACCGACGCTCAAAACATCCGACTGAGTCATTCCCGTTTCGGCTCCGTTGTCGTAGCAACAAACAGTTGTTGTGACAAATGTCGGCGCATGTCTGCAGTTTCCCACAATAAGATAACTGGGAAGTTTGGAAAAGCCGAGGCAGTAACCTTTCTGCACTCCTTCGTTCTAATTCATCTTTTTTATGCTTCTGCTTTGGTTCTTTTACTGTGCATTTTCGAGCACAAACAGACCATAAAACCCAGTTGAACTAAGTTTAAACTGGGTTTAAGTTTAAAATGGGTTTAAGCTGGGAATTAAGTGCCACCTTTCCAGGGAAAATGTGCAGATTCCACACAAAACGCTTAATAATAATTGTCATCTTATCACCCGCTGAGGTTTTGGCTTTGATTATTTTAAAGGGCGTTTGCTGAACAAACTGTGCTGCACACGCACGCCACCTTAGAAACGGTGTGTTCCAGAGAAAATTACATGGTTTGAACTCAGACAATCCTCAGCAAGCACCAAAGATAACCCAATTTAATGAGCGGCGGCAGGACGGAGCACGCGATGGCCTGCAAAGGTCCGGTTGTGTCAGAGTTTGGAACTGTTGCTCACACACGGCTGCTGGTCACCTGGTGCCCTTCATAACAGGAGGCACCCGCTCGTTATTTATCAGCAATGACGAGAAGACACATTCCTCACTTTAATACACCGCAGGTGCACATTTAAAAACATGTAACTTAAAGTTCTGACTAACTACACCATGTCCGTCGTCACGCCGGCGTGTCCTCCAGACATGTCATATGACATCATGCAAACTGCGTGTCGTGGCAAACAGGTTTTCGGAGCGGCGGTTCGCAGCCAAGCTTTGCAAGTCATAACACAAGCAAGGTGGCGGCGCTTCAACCGGCCTTTGTGCAACAGCATCTGAAAAACCATCAAAGCAGAATGGGGGGGGGCAGGAGCTGCTCTGTGACCGGGGAGAGCAGCGGCTCATGGGCTCCTCTCCTTCAAAGACGAACAGGGGATTATGGAGACACACCCAGCTCACCACCTCTCTGTGCAGCTAAAACGATCCCCCAGCGTCTCGTGGCAGCTGCCATGTCACACCGTGCTGCGTCAGCCTCTCCTTGCTTTATTCTCTGTTTCTTTTAGTAATTATTGGTAATTATTTTATTGCCTCTGGGCTTCACAGCTTCACCTACGTGACGGACGGATTCGACATGACAACCTTATCTGAGGCTCGATCCGACCTTTCCCCCCATTGTCCCCCCAACTCCATCAACTTTTACCTGGATCCTCTTGTAACCGATGTACAGAACATATATGATCTACTGGGGATGGTAGTTAAAGGTTCTCCCTCCTGATTATCGAGACTAGATGATAATGACTAAAGATATATTAGAAATACTTTATAAAGATATAAAAGGGTTATTACTCCACATCACGCCAGTAGGAGCAGGTTTTTGTATTTTTTCTTTACATATTTTTTCTGCTGTCATAGAAAATGTCGGCCTTGTTTTTTAGTAAACATCCTGGTAAACGATACGTTTCATCGCGCGACTCTTCAGCCCAAGGTCAGCGTGCTTTCTGTCTCTGGTGTCAAGCTTTTGTCAGGATAGATAACAGATCCCCCCCCCCCCCCCCCCCCCCCCCCCCGTGGATTAAAGTAGAACAGCCTACCCAACTCATACAAGTACAAATATGGACGTGACATCACCCTGATCAGTGTCAGACGGTTAAGTACAAACTCCTTTCGTTGATTTGGGGATGAGACAGTAGTCAAACACACATGACTAACCGTTGGCATCAGAAAGTCTCGGTCTAGGTGCCAAAACAGGGGGGAAATAGGAAAAGCAGAGCTCAGAGAGGCCATGACAAGACACAAAAGGTTGAACCGAGCAAGTCCTGCATCCAGCTGCATCTACAGTCACATTCAAACCCTCCTGTCAGTGACGGGAAGGCTGAAAGTGTTTTAAAGTTGCTTTTAGTCTGATCAAATTCCGGCGGAAGAAACAGGAGGATGAATCACCGAGAAGAGAGACGTAGTAAGTACATCCACCATCACGCCCTCCCCACCCAAACGCGGAGGATTTATCTCCCGCACACTCGTGTCAGAGTTCTACCTGAGCAGATGAGACCGTCTGGCACGATCCGCGGAGATGTCCAGGCAGCCGGGATCCTGAGTGTCTGTCGGTGTGACTGTGTGTGTGGGAAGCTGCGAGTGTCTTGCCTTACATGGCTGGGTGAGGCTCCAGTAGCTGCCCAGCCCTTTTCCCCCTCCACACTGCTCTCCAGCACCAGCGCTGGGAGGGACAGTGCTGAGCGTCCTCTGCAGGAAAGCAATGCACAATACAGACGGCAAAGAACTGGAAGGCTCATTTAAAACGGTGGGAAAAGGTAAATGTGAGGTTTATCTAATCAAACTGCCACTTGTTTTCCCATTTATTCTGTGATTGTTCAACTCAGGGGCCTTTTATCGCCCAAAAAAGTAAATGAGTGACCAGGTTAAGGCTTGGGTTGATTTTCAGGACAATAAATGACCACTTGGCAAAAGTCCAGAGCGGAGGAAGCCTCATTTGTCACGTGCACCAGGGTGATGGCAGGTATCAGCACCCTGAGGAATGCCTGAGTTACGTAAGAGAGATTAATGAAGCTCCTTTATGTAACAGTGACTGGCAGAGCGTGTGCAGAGTAAACACAACTGTACAAACAAGCGTGACAAAATGACCTTTTTTAACATCTATTTCATGCTCAATGGCTTTGGTGTTGGGACACATGACGTCACCTCCGATTTAAAGACTTTGGAGCCTCAACTGCGGTTGAGTTTGATCTTTTTTAAAAAAATGAATTATACTGTCAACAGACAGTTGCTTCACAGGGGCCAGTGATCAAGCCTTTTAAGTCCTGGTCACGGCGCTGTGCTGATGGAAGCGTGTTGTGGTGCGTCGCTGCTCCCACATCCTCCCATATATTTCACACAAAGAGCAAACAGCCGGTGCGGGAGTCTGCTGAACGGCCGCTTTGTATGAAACCGGCTGCGTGTGTTTACAGATGCTGATTCTCTGCGTAGTGCAAACAATGCCACACACACACACACACACACACACACAGACTCCGTCGTTGCCACGTAAGCATGCGGAGCGTCAACCAAAGTCCAAAACAATACAGCTAAGCTACTTTTATAATGTCTTCTTCCTGTCGGAGGGTTCTCACGCTAAGATAGAACAAGGCCTGAAAAACAAAACCTTTCCCAGAGTTTCCACATGCTCATTTTGATGCCGCACACACTCTGAATGATTAAATGAATTTACAACTGATGTGTAACCGACATATTCACTTTTCTTCCTGACATTTCTAGAGCGATGTCAGAAAACCAGGACTTCTTCCCGTTGGATCCAACGTCTGCAGGTGTGTAAGCTGCCACATCGCCTAATGTTTAAAGTTTGACCCTCAACTCTCGGAATGTGTGAGAATGTGAGTGAAGACACCAAACTGTGAAAGAACCGGTCGGGTCACATGTCACCAAATAGAAAAAAAAAACCATTAATTCACCGTCCAACACGAAAACCAGCAGATATTCACCCACGGGACCTGCTGGAATTCTACACACAGTGGAGCAAAATTCCCAATAATTAAAAAACAAACAAATGAAATGAAATGGAGACGCAGGAGGGGGGCCACAGGGCTCGTGATGGGGCCCTAAACGAGGGCGTCAGCGGCTGCTGATGCTGCGCCACAGACCCAGGAATAGTTTATAATCTGCTGCATCCTGCCATTGATGCTCAAACCCATCTTTACATCACACGTTCTGTTGGCTTCTTAGTTTCAGTTGCTCATGTTTTCTGACCTTCATCTGCTCCTCTCAGAAGCAGATTTTATATCAAACTAGTTTCCTATTCTAATACTCATGGGTGAGTAACAGTTTGAGTTGAGTTGAACTAAAATGAGACTTAATAGTTTGGCTCTGTTTGGCTCTTGACTGTCTTCTGTTCCTGTTGGTCATGTTGTTCCAGTTCTTAGCCCCCCCCCTCTGCCTGCAAACAAAAATTCCACACTCCTGATACCTTTAATAAACTATTTTTACCTTACTTCCCATTTGTTTTTTTTGTTGTGATAGTTTAAGGTTTCTTAGAAGAAAGAAAGGAGGCCAGTGCAAAGCAACACTGGATCACTCACCTTTGCTTTGCTGTCCTCTCCTTCTCCCACTGCACACACCACAGCTCCCTCCATCTTCCCAGTTCCGACAGCGAGGCCGAGCCGGGACAGGAAATTCAGCAAATTCAATAACGTGTTTACATCAGAAACGACCAGGCTGCAATACTCAAGAGGCACAAAATGAAAGTACACCTGGTCTCTCTCCAACCTACCACTCCCTCCCTCCCTCTCTCTAGGTCTCTCTCCCTCTCTCTCTCCAGGTCTCTCTAGGTCTCTCTCCCTCTCTCTCTAGGTCTCTCTCCCTCTCTCTCTCTCTAGGTCTCTCTAGGTCTCTCTCCCTCTCTCTCTCCAGGTCTCTCTAGGTCTCTCTCCCTCTCTCTCTAGGTCTCTCTCCCTCTCTCTCTCCAGGTCTCTCTCTCTCTCTCTAGGTCTCTCTCCTCTCTCTCTCCAGGTCTCTCTCTCTCTCTAGGTCTCTCTAGGTCTCTCTCCCTCTCTCTCTGCCCTACGGGAAGGATGCAGGTTTTTAAACGTGTCTGCTCTTCATTTAAATGGAATGTGGATAAATAGGCTCCAACTTGAATGTAGCTGTCGTCCCGACCTTTTGACATTATTTTAAATGATTTTCTCTTGCTCTTACAGTCATCAAGAAAAAACCCCCGACAGCACTTAAAGGCTGACAGAGCCGTGACATCACACCAACATCTTTGTTTCACTTGCTGCATTTAAAGGGAAAGTTTGTAATTACTGAGATCAACCCAATGTAAAGCGATTTGTAATTCAAGAGCAGATAAAAATAGACACAAGGAAGGGTGAATTTGAAGGTGTAGTCATAAATCTCCCTCCTCTGGATCCCCTAGCAGGGTGGCGTTGGGGCTAACAACCGTTCACACTCACATTACCACCAAAGACCCAATGACTGGACCCCAGATGCTATTTGGTCCCTGGGAGAACACGCAACCCCTCACAGAGAGGCCCCCGGTCCCCCAAGGAGGACCCAGGACCACCAAAATCCCGTCTGACCTCAGAGGCGTTGAAATCGGCTCCGTGCGTCAGGCCTTTGGCGCCGCTCAGCCGCAGCATCTTCTTCCAGAATGAACCCATGTGCTCCCCTCCTTCATCTGTCCTGGTGCAGCAGTGAACCTCCCGGCGGTAATGAGCCGTCTCCAGCGCGCGGCGGCTAATTATACGCCAGACCTGCAAATAGGATGTAGTCCTATTAGGTGTTGCGCTCACACCTGGCCTACTTAGGTCCCCGTCAGGCCCCAAACTGAACTGTTTCACCTCTGATGGCGTTGAAAGGGTTGAAACATCAGCCCGGAGAAAAGGACATTTTCAGCATCCTGCAGCTCGGCAGCGTCGGAGCGTTTGCTGAACGATGCATCCGTGGAGGAGAATTCTTGACACGTTTGACTTTATATCCAGATTTAGACGACCTGTGTCGATAGTTGAGTGTGCGGAGAGGATTTCTTTTTACTATAACGACAGACTGACAGAGGTAGGAGATAATCCTGAAGAGGAATCGTGGCCTTTCTCCACCTTTGTTAGCACTTCACCGCCATTCGGAGCGGTTTGAATTCCCGCTGTTTGGAATTCCCTTGTTCTACGTGATTTTTTTCTAAATGCAGTAAACAGTCGTAAAATTAAGTATCTGTTGAGAAGAATAAACACATAACTGCTATAAATTAATAGAGGAGGATGATATTGTGGGTTTTACGGCAGTTCTTTGCGTGTCAGTTTGTCCTTCAGAGATGGCTGGAACGTTAGTATTAAGAACTTTCTGAATGTGACTCCTCTCTCTGGTTCTCCCAGCAGGTGGAGGATGGGAGCCTTAATCCCCATCTGAAGGAGTCAGTGTGACAACTTGTCCTTGCAGGTGACGATAAACCTCAGATTGCCTGTGAAAGCTGGGCCGTCTGTGTGTGAGCGTGACGTGAAGCTCTAATTCTGGAGACTTCCTACCACCGTCTTTCATTCCGATTCTTCCATTTGATACCTCAGAGGAGGCAAAACAGCAGGTTAATTACAGGCTTGAAAGAGACGCGAGTGAGAAGAGGAAGGCAGCAGGTCCTGGCCCACGGGTGCACGTGGCTCTCCCGTGCACCCTCCTTGCTTTTACACCATTAAATGAAAACTTACAGACAGCAAAAGAAATGATCTTTATCGTCACCATAGTTTTTTTCTAGGTAATAAAGCAGAAAATCAACGTGCACACACACACACACACACGCAGGAATAAACAGTTTTTATTATACACACGGTCCAAATTGTTCCGGCACAGCTGCACAGTGCAACGAGAAGCAGAAGAACGGAATGGGATGCAAGAATGAGGAACATTATCAGAGCGGATTATTGCGGAGGAAGATCACAGCGCAGGAAGGGCGACGGGTTTTAAGGCATCATCGTGAAAACATTCGCAAATAACGCAATAACGAAGGAACCATTCCTAATGTGGGCTGTTTGAGTAGAAAATATTCAAATCTCAGAGGACACGGCACTGAAAAATGGACACGTCTGATTGTCTTGAGTAGCACATGTGAAAGGGGAGTAGAAAAAAAACGCAGGCTCGGTTTAAAAGCCGCCGTTTGTCACATTCAAAGGTAAAAACAAACCGTGCAGAAACAAAGTCACTGACAACATGCAGCCTTTGACATCCAAGAACATGGATGCAAACCTTGAATTCAGCAGAACAAAAACCACAGAAGGAGCCCCACACGATCAGATAACACTGAAACAATAACAATCACAACCAGGCAATCGATAATCAATCTGAGTCTGGGCTACGAGCTCCATCACAGCAGGGCTCTGGTCTCACACCGGTCCGTGATGCCCTGGTGGCGTTAGCAGACATGGTCTCACTCAGGAGAACCATCTAACATCTCTTTAGTCCCTCCATTCAGCAGTTGCTGGACTGTAGGTGGCTCTCGTTCAAGATGGAGCTGATGTTGGTGTCATAGAAACCGTCCTCGTCCTCGGAGCTTAAAGCGGCAGCGCCCAGAGATGTGCGGTGTGTGTGGAGAGACTTCCGCCTGACACACAGAGGATTCAAAAACGCAGCGTCAGCGCTTGTAATTTCACAGACCGCCGTCGGCTCCGGGAGCGCGGCTAATTACTAGAGTGCCACCTAGTGTGCAGAAGATGTTACGCAACTGGTCACAGCTCACAGGAACGATGTTCCACAGATTTCAGACTCACTTCAGTTCATTTTCCAGGGCGGACACTTTAGCGTGCAGCGCCTCCCGGAGTTCCTGCTGCTCCTCCAGGTCTCGGAGAACTTTCCGCCGGACTCCCTCCAAGCGCTCCACCTCGCCCTCGCTCTCGTCCACCTGGCGCTTCAAGGCCTTCACACGGAGGGAGAGCTGGGGAAGGAGAGGCAGGGGTTAGAGGGGAACGGAGGATGGGGTGAGACAGGCACTAGGGAGAGGGGTGAGACAGGCACTAGGGAGGGGTGAGACAGGCACTAGGGAGAGGGGTGAGACAGGCACTAGGGAGGGGGTGAGACAGGCACTAGGGAGAGGGGTGAGACAGGCACTAGGGAGAGGGGTGAGACAGGCACTAGGGAGGGGGCGAGACAGGCACCAGGGGCGGTGGCAGGGGTTTGGAATGGGTTGGGAGAGGTCAGCAAGTGTCCTGGTCGGGGGGCTGGGGGGGACAGTTCAGATTAGCGTTCTTTTAAAAGCAGTAATGCTCTAAAATAAAACTAGAGATTCATTTCAAGCGCGACACCGTCTGCAGTATTAAAATAATCGAGCAGAGTAAAAAAAAAACTCATATCTACAATTTAATCAGCATTTTTTAAAATTTGCATTTTAATTCATCACCGAAACCTAAAATAATAGAAAGTTATTTACGGACGGAGCAAGAAAAACAGGAGGAGCAGGAGGAGCCAGTTCAGATTAAAGACAGAGGAGTTTCTACTGGTTCAGGAACGCAGCACTGGTTCTGATATTAATGTTCATGCTTTAAGGACTCCAGTTCTGTCTGTTTTCCTCCAAATAATCATTTTCTTCTTATAGTCTGACTCTACAGGCTGAGCATAAAGGAAATACAGACATCCTTTCATCTCTTTGGCATGTTCAACAATAATAATAATAATAATAATAATAATAATATAATAATAATAATAATGCTCATTTACACAGCTGTCACGTTCCTTTAGGCTAAGTTGCTCCTAAATGAGGTCATTTCAGGAGTTCTGCACCTTCCTGGATTAGATTGGATGAACTAGTTCCTTTTTACACACATTCAAACCTCCATTTAACCCCAAATTTGCTTTGAAAGATGATTAGATTTAGTTTGTAACCCTCCCAAATGCAACAGCCCCACAGAACACCGGGGGTGCGGCTGGTACCTGGTCTCTCTGCTCCACATGCTGGATCCTCTCCTGGTCTAAAGTGGCGTTCAGCTCCTTCAGTTTCCTCTCCATCCGTCGCTGTGACGCCAAGATGCTGCTCTTCTCTCTGAGGACGTTCACAACCGCTTTGTTCTGGTGTGTTCTGGTGAAACCCATCTGCCTGGCTGTTACCTTTCTTCACTGCGCAGCCGCTCCTCCAGCTCCTGAACCTTGCTCTCCAGCAGCGTGAGTCCAGCTGAGGGTCTCGCCTGTCCCTCCATGTCTGCTATGCGGCTCTTCAGCTCCTTCAGCTGTTACCAGTCAGCGAGATTCATCACACATTGCGAGGAAAGCTGCTCTTAACTGTTCAGAACCTCTGGAGTTTGCGTGCACCCTGGACGGGGATTGGGAACGGTACCTGTCTCTCCAGTGCACTCTTATCCATCTCCAGGTCGTGTCTCTCTGAACGCTCCTGCATTAGTTCTGAGCGAAGCTGGTCCACCTGTGGCGAAGACGGTGGAGAAAGTGATGTTCAGACGGGCCGACTGCGCTGGTCGCCGCCATTTTGGAATGCTTCCATCTTATTTGCTGTGACTGCGTGTTCACGTGACACCTGATCTCTGCTGCGGGAGATGCGGTCGTTCAGGAGCTCCAGGCTGCTCCGTTCCTCATCCAGTTCAATCTCCAGCGTCTTGATTTTATCCTTCATGCACAAAGATAGACACGCTTATTTTCCACACCAACCCCTGACACGTCACATTCATTATGTCTGGAATCCAGTCCTCGAAGGTCGGATCCAAGCCGGGTTTTGTGTCCTACCAGGCAGAAACTGCTTTCACCAAAGGAAGGTGAAGGCCTTATTTTACTCTCTTCAGGAGCAGAGAACCCGAGACTCACCTCCAGACTCCTGACCTCTCGGGTGCGCTCAGTGTGAGCGCTCTTTTCTGCTTCCAGTTCAGTCTCCAGATGTTTGAAACGGTTGTTGAGGAGATCTCGCTCCAGCTGGGCGCTGTCTCGTTCCTCACAGCACACCAGCAGCTCCTTCTTCAGACGAGAAACCTGAAGTCGAAGCGAAGTGAAGAAGAGGGCCATCTTAGTTACCATAGCAACCTAAACACACGTCCTGACAATTCATTCAAACTAAGGGTTTCTTTCATGATGATTGGACGCTACTCGTGCACGCAGATGTCTTCAAATAAACATGAAGACGTTTGTTTGAGCGTGATGGTTTAAGCTTATTCAACCCTCGTGTTCCCACCTCGTCTTGCTGGGCCTTGAGGTTGTTCTGAGCCCTCTGCAGCTCTACCAGCCGGTCCTTGTTGTTGCGCTGGACCTCTTGCAGGTCCTTCCTGGAGCGCTCCCTATAGTCGTCAAGCTGCGACTGCAGGGCAGCCACCGACTGGCGAGAATCCTCCATCATCATCTCCATCTGGTGCGAGCAGAACCGCGGCGGCGGGTGGATCAGGCCTTTGCGTATCACAAACCGTGGCTGAAAAATGGACCTACCTCTTTGTTGATCTTCTCCAGGGCTCGGTCAAGCAGCCTCTTCTGCTCCTCCAGATCACTCTTGCCCCTCTTCAGCACCTCCCGCTCCAGGTCTCTCTCCTCCAGCCGCTGGCTGAGCTCGTCCCTCTCCTTGCTGAGGCGGTTGGCTCCTCTCTTGGCCTCCTCCAGCTGAGACTTCAGGGAGCGGTTCTCGTCCTCCAGGACCTCCATTGCCTCCTCGGCCTCCGAAGAGCGGGGGGCACTGGAGTGAAGCTTTGACTGGTGAAAGAACATTCGTGGTTTTTCCAGCTCTTCATATCAAAATTCTAATCATGCGAAGAGTAAAAATAAGCAAAGCAAAAGTATTTTGTGCACCAACGAGCACTCGTGGAAAAAAAATGCTCTGAATAATTAAACCATTAGTTAATTCTGTAAGACCTTGGAGGGATTCATGATCACACGGATGCATCACCCATAATTATCGATCAATGATTTGTGGCCTCATGCGCATATAGGGGCAGTCGGTGCACGTGCACGTGCAGGGTTCCATTAGACTGGCAAAGGCAAATTAGATATAATGAGCATTTAATGAAGAACTGGGACTGAGGTGGATCCTTGTGTTTGGTTGCATCTACAGATAATCGAGCGTGCGTTACTTCACATGTGTGCAGCTGTGTGTGAGGTACCATGCGGGCCAGCCGCTCTCTGAGGCGGGCGTTTGCTTCCTGCAGCTCCTGGCTCATCGCGTGGTCGGTGCCCGCCTTTCCTGACTGCAGACACGAGTGGACGGGACAGAGATTGTGTGTGAGGGTCACGGCCACGCTTTGCTCCTGAATGTGCGTGCGGTCACCTCTTTGGCCCTCTCCACTGCCTTTTCCAGCTCGGCCTTGTCCCTCAGGGACTGCTCCTTCAACCTTCTGACCTCGGACAGAAGCTCCGCCTCTTTCTCGCTGCTCGCTCTTTTCAGGCCTTGAAGTTCCTCCTTCTTCTCGTTCAACTCCCGCCTCTGTTTGTCTAGATCAGCCTGAGCTTGCCTCAGAGCATCTTGAAGCTCCTGAGAATATATTTTTTTTAAAATGAGACGAATGTAAAAGCTTTTGAAACAAGCGCACGAGGACGATAACGCACGATAACACACAGGCGACAGATCCTGCTTCGCCCACACTGTAGATATAATCTGAATTCTGCCTGCTGATTGAAATGAGAACGTGAAAATGTGAATTACCCTTGACGACGAATCGGAAGCGGGCGCCTGTTTCTTCATGGCGAGAAGTGAATCTTGAAGCTCCTTCAGCTCACGCTCGCGCTCGTCCTTCGCCAGGCGCGTTTGTTGCAGCCTGAAGAAGCAAATCAGATATAAAGAGAGATGCAGAGAAACCTCCTCACAGAGGAGATGAATAATGAACACACACACACACACACACACACACACACACACACACACACACACACACACACACACACAGAGCTCTAGAATATAATCACACGTGCACACTCCAAAGACAAACCACAAATAAACTATGGCGCTAAACAATCAGATGTGATTAGCAATCAGGATACAGATTTGTTCTGATTGGATGGCAGAATAAAATCAATTAATTCAAATTGTTAATGTCGACTGCCTGGTGTGATTAGGTTTGTTTTCGCTGAATCACCGCTACATCAGGACTTCTCCATCGGATGACGGAAGCACACGTCATCCGATCCAAAATCCTCTCTGAGAATGGAGCTTCTCAAGTGAATTTTCAGGAAAACATCCTATTCCGATCACGATCAGCTGCTTTTGTGAAACTAGGCTAAAGCTACTCAAACCAGACTCAGTGAAATCGATTTTTCCTTCCTCACATTTCATAGTTGATGTGATTCCTGCTCCTGCCAAGATGAAAAGTGGAGTGAAAACAGTGTAGGGATTAACCACGGGATAAATCCCGCAGGCTGCCAAACTAAAAACAGAATCATCAATAGCTTCTGGGAAGTCAAAAACATATTCTCCGATCGGAAATATAAAAAAATGACACCCATTTCATGTTTCACCGATGCTGAGGCTTGTTCAAGCATCTGTGCCGTTTTGGGTTTTTTACAGAATCAAAGCAACGTTCTTCATCGTTCAGCCTCCGAGCTCAGAAGTGCACGTTCTCCACCTCACAGCACCTTTGTTTCTGACTCTTTTGAGGTACATAAGTTTGTTAACGTTCACCTCATCTTCCATCATTATGCGGTCAAACCAAATGTATACGCTACATGGGGGCGCCCAAATCCGGTCCTCCAGGGCCACAGTTGAGAAGTTTCTGTCCTACCAGGCAGAAATAGGACAGAAAACCCGGTCCTGGACTGGATTTGGGCGCCTCTGCCCAACACAATTGTTCAAATGTAGCCACTTACTCCTGCGAGGTCGACTGCAACTGCATCTTCCACTGTTTTCCCTGATCTCTGCAGCTCTCCAGCTCTTCCTCCAAGGATACAATGGAGGCATTCACCCTCTCCCGCTCCTCCTCTATCTTGTCCTGGGACTGACAGAAAAAAGAATATAAAAAATCTGTCTGCTCTCATAGAACGGGACACTGTTTTCTGGATTTTCTCGGAGAAGGTTGCACCAAAATTCCAAAAGTGTGTTACAATCTATTCCCGTTAAACTTAAATACGCAACTTGCAGAAACTCTGTCGCTGAAAATCAACTGGAAAAGTTACACTGAAATCAAAGAAAGATTCTCTTTTCTAACTTTGAAGGCTGAGCTTTGTCTGACTTCATGACACTATCAAAAATACCCTATAAAGGGGAAAGTTTAGAATGTTTTTCACCCTAATAAGAATTGGAATTGCTTGATTCCAACCTGAGAATTTTAATAATGCTGAATTCACCTGTGTGAACTCCTCCATGGTGCTCCTCAGGCTGTCCATGTCCTGACTGTACTGCTCCCTCAGGGCCTCCATCTCTTTGTCGTGGCACTCCACCTCTTCCTTTAGCGCCCCCTTCAGGGCAGTCAGTTCCCGCTCCCGCAGGCGCAGGGTCTCCTCCTGACGCTGACGCAGCATGGTGGCCTCGGCCAGGTCGGCCTGCAGAGTCATCACATCCTGTAGGGAGACACGAGTTGGAGCCTGGCTCTGGTATGTTCTGTGTGTGTGTGTGCGTGTGTGTGTGTGTGTGTGTGTGCAATGACCGTCTGCAGCGAGTCTGGGTGAAACGAGGTTTCTGAAACCCTCCTCAGTTCCTCCTGAAGCTCAGCCAGCTGATCCTCAAGTAGATGGAGACGGGACTCCGCCGCCTCTCTGGACATGCGTTCCATGGCCAGCCTGCACGCAAGCACGCGCGTAAATGTGTGCGCACGTGTGTGACTGCTTTGTCAGTACCTTCCTTGACCTCGTCCAGCCCCAGGTTCTACCTAACCATCACAACTAAACCCCAACCCCACCATCAGAATCCCAGCCTTAACCCTCAAACAGACCTTCAAATTTCCAAGGACTCGCACATATTCTGGTCCTCATACAAACCCAAGAACACACACCACACACACACACACACACACACACACACACACACACACACACACACACACACACACACACACACACACACACACACACACACACACACACTTACTCATCATGTGCCTGCTGCAGCTCTTTTCTGAAGTGACTGACTTGCTCCTGAAGCGTGTGGTTCTCCTTTTTGAAGCTCCCATCTGTGTCTCCCTTCAGAACAATATCAATACACATGTTAAAAAAAAAAATGAAAGTGTGACGGGATGTGAGGGTGAGACAACGAAGGAAGAGGACAAAGACAGAGCAGAGAGGCGTGGAGAAAATAACTGGAAACTCTGCAACAAAGTGTCCCTGTCAACCCTGCCTATACCTGAGGCATCACTGGGAACTTTATATAAAGACCTGCCTCGGATTCCTCGCCCCAGTTTCTAACAGCCAAAACTTCTTTGGGAGAACAGACCCCACCATTGTGTTCCAACATCATCAAAAATAATAAAGACAGCCTCCCTCCGTTAACGCCAGTGTCTGTCTGGCAGGCTGCAGGGGAGCGGAGCAGCGTCGCCCACACTCCTCTCCTGCTCGACAAGGCTCGCTGAAAAGGCTGTATGAGTGCAGCATCTGCCCATGAAACCCTTCCCAGGCTCATCCTACACACTCATTATAGGGAGAAACACAAGAGATAATGGGAGGCTCATAAGCTGTGGCACTCTTCAGAGAACCTTGTAGGGTTGCTCTTTCTCCCTGATAGTGACACCAGAATCATTTTGTTCAAATTTGCCTCGTTTTTGTCTTGTTCCCTGCAGATAATCCTGTCCGGGGACATTTCAACCGTCCCCTATAGAGATAATTAACGACAGATAACATATCACAGACGACACACAAGCGCTCTGAATGAATTGCATCAGCTGGATCCGTGTCAGTTAATCATCTCTCACAGAAAAGGGAGCTCTAAGCCCTGTTGAATTGCATTAAAAGAGCTCATTTAAATATTAGAGGGTGGTGGGATTACATGATGCAAAAGAGATTCAATAAACGCCGGATCAAAGGCAGCTGATTTAGCATTGATAGCTTTGCTCCAGCGGGTGCATACGAACGGTTCTCGCCATTCTTAAATCGTTCAATCGGAAATATTACACACGTATGGTGATGGAACCGAGTTGTAATTGACCCTCATGACACGGGCAGAAGAGACAAGAAGCAAATTAGGGCTGTTCAGACACATTCCAGGTGTTTCAGCGATTCATGGATGAACTTTAAAAAGCTTATTGTTAAATCCTAAAGTTGCAAATTAGAAAATAGTGCACTGGCATCTACTATTACCAGAGCGTGGGGCAAAAAAGAGATCACGCGTTTTGCTGCGTGTTTTAATGTGGTTATTTGCATTTAGCATGAAAAGGTCTGAAGAAACAGAACAAACAACAAACTCCATCAGGGTGTCATCCCATTAATTCCATCACTCTCCCACTGACACCCATTAAGTGGCAACACTGCATTAAAGCGGTAACACTGCATTAAACCCACACAACACGCCAGCACTTAGAAAGACTCAGACATTAGCAGCACCAAGGGAAAGTAACCCCTACAACTGCACTTGGGAGACTTTCTGCATCAAAGAGCTCGCTGAAATAAAGGGGTAAACACTGGACGCCGCTGCAAGCACTTTTTTGATGAGCCCTATGTGCACAACACACTCATGTCATCATCGTCCCGCTCTGATCTGCTCCCACTTCAGACAAAGCGGATGATTGGGCTTGAAAGCAGCAATAAAAGCTAAACAGCCCTGGGCGAAAGAGTGAAAACACCCACAAAATACAGAAAAACCAACTGTATAAGACCCTTCACGCTGCAGTTTGAGTTGGAAATATCAGCAGCCCTCGCTGCTCCTGAAGGAGCTCAAATGATGCTGAAACAGAAATGAGCCTCTACAGCTATCTGAGCCTGGTTCCTGCCACCACAAAAAGCACCCCCCCCCCAAAAAAAAACCCTCCAAGGAGAAGGATCTGATCTATCCAGTAAGCTTGCCCCCATATGGTGCTGGGTTCCAGTCTAACTCAATTATTGATGGCTCTCAAAGCCCTCAAACCGCTCTGCTCTGCAGGTGCATCGTTGCCTGGAGACGGTCGAGCAAACGAGTCTCAGGCAGCTCCGGTCGCAAGTGCAAAACAAGGGAACATACACACTGAAACGTGCGTAACGCACACACAGCAATAACTTCTGCATGGAGATTTATGCAAAACCATGCAAATTCACCAGAAGACGTGCACTCGAGCGCTCGTCGATGTTGCTCTCTGGTGTCAGAAGGGCAGAAAAGTGCAGACACGGCACCTAAATGGACAGAGGAGTCATCAGCGGCGGCTTCGCTGACATTAGTGGCCCACAAAAGTAGAATGTTGGTTTTAACAGGATAAGATCTGCTAACTTCAGTGCCGCAGCTGCAGCACTGAGGGTTTGATGTGAAGCTTTGGGGGCCATTGCTTGTCTTCTTCCTCCTGTTATTAATATTATTATTATTGTTGCTGTTATTATTAGTAGTATTAGTTGTTGTAGTATTTTCTGTCACACTTATGGCCAAATAAATTAAACATTTTTATAGACTTTTACAAAAGCCAAACACAAAAAACAAAGAAGACAGAAGAAGGTCCTTTTTAATCAAAATGTCTCCTGAGAACAGAATCTATAGCATCATATCTAATAGATATACATCCATACGCTAATAGAGGATCTAATAGAGGATAGTTTGAATCTGCTGAATCTGTAAATCCCAACCATAATTTGATTAAAAATATGTTTCACTGTTGAATCCAGCGAATAATTGTTAATAATTGAAAGTAATTGTTTTCCTAGATCTACAAAAAGAACGGAACGGGTCCGACCAGCATCAGTACCTTATAGGTGTTGGTGGTCTCGTAGATGAGGTCGGCCTTCCGTTTGAGAGACGCCTCGCTGTCGGGGGGGCTGCTGAGGCGGGCGAGAGGGGACGGCGTTGGTACCACACGGGCAGCGGTCAAACATCCGCAGCATCACTTACCCATCATCTTTAAGGACGCTGAAGGTCGCTTGCTTGATCGGGGATCCGTCATGGCTGACGACTGCGCTTGGATTCATGGTTCGTGGAGGAATCGCCTTCAAACAAAGATGGTGAAACATGCTTCAAAACATTGGGGGTGGGGGGGGGGGGGGTTAAACCAGAAACTGCTGGCACTTACAGGTTTTCTCACCGCTGCAGCGGTCTGCTTCTCTACAGATTTCCCTGGCAACGTAAAGCTCTGCTTGGGAGCCTCGACGGCGGTCGCGTTGGAAACGGACGCAGAGCCCTTTGCCGGGCCGACAGAGGCGGAGCTGGACAGCGGAGCGGCGTAGGGGTTGACAGCGGGAGAAGGGGGAGATGCACGGGAAGCGCTGGGCTCCACGTCTTTCCTGGCGTCGAGACTTCTGGAGCGTGTGCGCTGGTCAAACTTGAGCCGCTGCCTCGCCCCGGAGCGGCCCCGCGCCTGCTGCCCGCCGCCCGTTGTCCCGTTGTTGAACTTGCTGATTAGCTTGGTGATGGGCGTCAGCGGGTTGGTGTCCACCGGGGAGACGGGCTCATCCTGGGCCGTTGCCGGGGGTTCAAACTGCGGCGTGGATTTTTCTACTTTTCTCCCAAGAGAACTCGTGACCCCAAAGCTGGGCGCCTTGCCCCTGGTGGGCTCCACGCCGTTTAATCGGACAGGTTTAAGCCCCGCTTCATTATATTCCCCCTCATGAAGCAAATCTTTGTTCTTTGCCGCTTTGGTTGCTGCTTTTATTTGGGGTTCAGCTTTTGACTTATTTGCATCTCCGTCTCTCCCGGTGTCCCCTTCCTCCTCCCCTTGTGTACCTGCCTGGCCGTCCCCCGGGGGTCTTTTGAGAGGGCTTCCAAAGATCTCCCCATCCTCATCATCTGCTGGAGAAGCTGGGGAGTGAGTTGCACCTGCAGCAGGACTGTAGGGGTTTGAGACTTCTGCTGGCTCTTTGCTCGGCCTGGTGAGGCTGCTGACGGGTGACGGTGGTCCTGGGGTGGGGCTGGGGGTGTTCAGCTGGACTCCATACGAGTCCCCTTTCTCTCCGTCTTTCAAGACCACGTAAGGCTGCCCAGAGATGCCCTGGACCCTGACAGCTACCCCATACTTATTTGAGGGAGGAGCCGCGGTGCCGTTTGTTCTCGATTTATCGGAATAACCTCCCCCGGTGTCGTGGAGATCTTTGATGAAGCGGATCTGAACTCCGTAATCCACGAGAGGCTTCTTGTCGGTGGAGAGGTTGCTCATATCGACTTCCTGGTTTCTGTGCGCGTAGCCTGAACAGACGAGGGTGGGGGGGGGGAGCAGATGTAAATGAGATGAAACACTGGACCTTTTCATTCAGCTGTTAACATTTGCCTTCCAGCTCCAATGTGTTTATGTGTTTCCAGATGTTGGGTGGAATAACCACCGTGTGACAGCGGACAATTGCTGCTGCATCACGATGATGATGAGGATGATGAAGATGATGATGATGATGAAGCAGGTCTCCTCTGCAGGCTCGGTTCATTCTCAACCACAGCAAAGTGGAGTCAAGCTATGTCAAATATGCATTTACACTTTTTCTCGAGGGCGTGTTTGGAAGGAGAGTAAAGGTTAAATCCTACTAACTGCAACCTCATTATTGAGCATCAGTGACAAGTTTCTGCCTGTAATTACAACAGTTATTGCTGCTCTATTACACTTTGTCATGTAGACGTGTACAACTGAAGGAGCCAAACATTTATATCCAAAACTAAACCCCTTCTTTTTTAATAAGAACCTGCAAACGGATCCTCGGCTGGTGGAGAAGTGACGGACAGCTTCATTGTTAACTGTGGGACCCACAAGCATCCGCCCCTGAAAATGAGCCTGGTGATGAACACTAAGAGGAGAAGATCACTCCTCCTATTGTCCAGACGCTGTGGAGCATTAAACACTGGGGTTATGTCAGGAATGGACCCTCTCCCATCTCTCCCCCTTTGCAACGCGACTTCACAGCCAACAGACTTCAAAGAAGAGTCACTCAGGCATAGACTGTTTACTTTGAGCCGCACTGGCACGTGCACGCGCACGCACGCACACACACAGGCTATGGTCAGGGTGCTGCAGTGCATTCCTCATCTGGTACGTACATTCAGTGCAGGGTGACTAAAATACTCCCCATATTACCACATCAAAGCACTTTACCTGAATTCAAGTGCTGCCTAAACTCGCCAGTGCACATTCGGCCCAAACGAGGTTCCCGTACTTCTGTCTGACTGTCAGGAACTAAAATATAAGACTAACTGACTAGCTGGTTATAGAGTAACAAAGCACCTTGACTGGCAATGAGGTCAGATGGGAGAATCAAAGTCGCTCTTTGTTTTAACTAAAAAAGCATTCCTGGGATTCCAGCTGGTCCCTTCACACAGTGCATTGCGCGTGGTTTGCATTTGTAATAATAAGGAGAGATTAAGAGGAAACTGAGAACTAGGGCAGCGTTAACTATAAAGTCTGGACGTGAGAAAAAAAATCTGTCCACGTAGGGAGAAAATAGAGAAGTGAAGAGGCTAATTAGGAGGCAAAAACACTTTCATATCCCCGTCCTCACACAGCCAGAGTCAGCTGGGCTGCCACACTTTTGCACTCTGGACATCAAAGATTTTATTTTTTAAAATACAGCCTTCCTTTTATGCTGCAAAAAAAGAAGATAAGACTGTCTGATTTATTTATTGAGGGGGGGCGTTGGAGCTGCTGATCTCAGGTCACACAAAGGCCCGGCTGTTGGAAATGTTGCGCTGTCAGTGGCTGAGCGCCGTCGTATCTCTTGTCACAAGGATGGGCTGTGTCAACACGGAGAGGAATGCTACCAAACGGGCTCGTCCGCGTGGCTACAGCTAGCCGCCATCTACCGTTTGGTCCTGTGCAGCAGTTCCTTCTGCCCTTGGGCAGCACGGAAGAGAAGAGGAGGCCCTTGGAAACCAGATGTGGTTGTTTTGCTTAAAATCAATGTCAGTAGGCCACTTAAATGAGGAGACGGGCGTCAATGAAATGATAACTGGAAGTGAGCACCTGGACCAAAGCTCAGACTTGATGATAGTGAGGGAAGCAGAAATTTAGAATATCAGCTTGATTAGTAGGAGCCAAAACAAATGAACTCACTGTAGAGACACAAGGACACACAAAGCCAAAAAAGTAACGTGTTTGATAGAATTTCCACTCAGTTTGAGTCAGATTTTAATTGCAGTGTCGGAGCGATGGTGGACTGTGTGTGTTACTCCTGCAGATGTCCATGACGCTCTGAGAGGTTGCAGTTTGTTGCTCTCACGGCCAAAGCCACATTCTTAGCAGATAAACTGTTAGAATCACGCAAACCGCTTTCGTTTTAGTAATTTACAAGCCGAAATCAAACAACACTCCCGAACTCCAAACAGAAGCCATTTCTACCTAAACAAATTTAATCTTACTAATGGGGAAACAGTGCTAAAACATCGTTTCCCAAGTTTATGCAAGTAACATTCGGTGAAGGTCTATTTATTATGATCCAGGAGGGTCGGTCGCTTGTGTCAAATAAAAACACCATGGCAACGGCGAGCGCCATGTTTACATGTACACCTTTAAAGTTTTAGACTCACTGTATAAAAAACACGTCAAAGGTGATTTGGCCTCAATAAAGACGCCTAAAAACCAGCAGATTTAATGGAATAACGTCCACAGCACCTGTCTGCTCACATCAATTACGTCACACCCACCTATCCGGTCAACCAGTATCGGTGCACGCGCACTGTCGAAACCGCCGCGACGCGCTTCACGCGCGGAGCAACAAAGTAAACAAGCGACGCAGCTTCCGTCACATCCTATTTCGAGCGTCCCCCTAATGTAATAGCGGCTCATATCCTCTTTACGCAGCGCGGTCCGATCCAATTAGAGCGTGCGCGCGCACACACACACGCACGTATATATAGGACCTACAGGGAGCGCGCGCAAAGGTGCAACCAAACCAGGGAAAACGAGAAATGCAAAAACAAACGATTTTCTTGGATACAGGAGACTTTTTTGGGTCGTGAGCGGAGGGAAAACAACGCGCACGGAAAGACAGATGCACGTGACGGCTACAGGTGCCCTTTGACGCTTAAATATCCGGGCAGATAAACAACCGTATTAACTCTCCCGGCACTTTCCCAAAAGAAAACAAGAAAGTGAACGCGAGTTGATTGGGAAAGGAAGCAGCTGTGTAAACACTCGTATAATCTACCGCACCTGTGCGTGATGCGGCTCCTCAGCCTTCCTCCCTCCTCGGTGCGGGGTGTAGAGCCGCGGCAGCAGCTCGCGACGGTGTTTGCGGGATGAGGAAGATGATAAATGGAGAGAGGACATCGGGAAACATACCCCCCTCCCTCCCCCGCACCTCGTTACCAGTGCAACCTGTTGCCAACAGTGGAGTCTCCGTCCGCCCCGCCCACGAGCCCCGCCATTGGTTGGCGGGTACCGGGGGGCGTGGCCTCCCTCTCCGGGATCACCACATGCGGAAGGTGCGTGTTTAAGACGCCGCACTTGCGTGTTATGCCACAATTGCATTAAAATGAGTCAATCATTGTTAACATTTCGGTCATTTGTGTGTTGTTGGCGCTACTGCAGTGAAAATTGAAACTTTTATGTTGATTTGAACACTTATTTCAGCGGGATTACATAAAAATGTTACCAGGAACTCAAAATCCTTAAAAAGAGAAGGATTTACCACTAAAACGTCGTTCTCGTAAACTCTTACTTACATTTTGAGCTATTGGTTTCTACTAAAAAATACCTGAAGGTGTCTAAATACTGTTCATTTGGTATTTCTTGGAGAAATAATGAGATTGTCTTTGTTACAACCCTCATTTTAATACGACATATTAGCAAAAAATAAAATGTGGATTTTAAAAAGGACAGACGGATACAAAAAAAACTAACTTCAGTACCTTTCCCTTCCCCTTTTGTTAAGGGATAAACTGGTTCCTCCAAGTTACACTAGGAGGCGCCAGAGCAAAGCAACAACACAGCACAATACCAGTACAAAAATCAGAGCTGAGAAAGAAAGAAAGGCAACTCGGACATCGTAAAGGAAGGAAAGAGAACAGATATAAACACTATATTCTTTGAGCAAAACGTGTAAAATGGGCATTTTGCGCTCTTTAAGATATTTGGTCTACTTCAAGGCCCGTTGCAGCGATGAGGCCAGAATGATGGACAGAATCAAATCACAGTTACTGCATTGGTTTACATGCAACCGCCTCCTGCTGCTCATCTTTAATATCCACACGTGACCTGACGCCACTGCTCAATATGCCAACACCGTCCCAAAAGCACTGATTTCACAATTCACGTGTACAGGAGACACAACTGCAAATGACGACTCAACTGTCCTGGGTTAAAAAAAAAAAAAAAAAGCAAGAAAAGGATGAAACCGTCACACTTTATACGACCGCGACACAAGTTCGGCTTTTTGAGTTGCTCATTGGTCAAATATGTGGCGAGCGGCGGGCAAACGTTCCCCCCGATATTTACAGCTGTTCTGGAGTCTGCTTTGGGTTAATCAGCACTGGGTCGAAGATGACACAAATAGTCGTGATGTGTGAATGTCTGTGTGCAATAGACCCCCCCCCCACCTTTTTATATATAACGTTATGATACGGAGGCATTTTCCATTCGTTTTCATGCAATTAAAAAAAAAAACGAAAAGTAATGAAAAGTAATATTAGAACCCCCCCCCCATGTGAAAGGCGACTAATTCACTTTAAAGATATGAAAGGTTTGTTTCTCTTTAACACACGGCGGTAAGGGGGGGGGACTTGATGATTTGGGATTCCTCGTGTGGTGTGTGTGTGTGTGTGTGAATTTCAACCTACTCATGAGATGCACGAGTAAACCGAAGCGGGTGTGTGTGGGAGAATCCGTGCCGGTCAATCTCAGGTGTGTGAGGTAGTGTGTTGGTGTCAGTGCTTTGCTGGTCGGCTGAATGTCTGGAGGATCGTAGCTTCAACATTCATCGTGACTTAGCTCCTTTAGCGTGGGAGGAAAAACAAAAAAAGCGTTAGCCTGGAGTCACTCAAAGTGCCAAATATAAGCGTGAACGAGTGAGTGTTTCTCCGTTAGCGACGGTAAAGGGCTGGTGGAGAGGATCGGATCGGATCGGATCGGATCGGATCAGGGGCAACGCTGTCCGCCCGGGGCTCAGCTCTCGTTGGCCGCCACCAGCTGCCCCAGGCCTTGGCGCACAAACACGGCCTGAATGTCCTTGGTCTTGATGCAGAAGTCGCAGGCCCAGACGGCGGCGCTCTCCCGCGTCAGCAGCCCGTACGCTGGTTCCGTCAGGCCCGTACAGTCGCGGTGGAACCACTGCTGGCAGGACGCCTCGCAGAGGATGGCGTCCTGGTCGTCGTGCACCTCCGCCATGCAGAGGCCGCAGGGGAAGACCATCCCGGAGCCACCCAGTTTCCCAGGACCAGAACCGGGACCGGAAGAGGGGGCGGCGGGACCGGGGGGCAACGGAGACTGAGTGTTTGGAGTAGAGGTGGAGTTGGAGGGGGGGTTGGGGTTGCTGCCGGGAGTGTTGCCCCCGTTGTTGTTGGCGATGTTGTTCTGAGCTGCGTTGGGGGCGGCGTTGGGCATCGGACCGCCGGCATTGGGAGTGTTGTTCTGTTGGCTGTAGGGGGTCGACCCGGGAGCAGAGCTGGGAGGCGTGGCCTGCTGCTGCTGGCTGGAGGCGTTGGCGTTGGAGGCGTTGGCGTTACTGGAGGCCTGGAGCTGACCCGGCGGCGCGTGCTGCGGCTGGCCCGAGCCGTTCAGGGGCCCGGGAGGGGAAGAGTTGGGGTTGGGAGGGGGGGGTCCCGACGGGGGCTGACCGGGCGTGTTGGTGTTGGCCTGCTGCACCTCATGATGACCAGGGAAGCCTCCCCCCGGCTGAGGGGGACCAGAGTTTGGAGGCGGGCCGGGAGTAGTATTAGTAGGAGGGGGCCCGTTTGGATTGAGACCCAGCTGTTGCTGCTGCTGGGGCCCGGGCGGTGGCCCCCCCGGGCCAAAGTTCTTACCATCCTCGCTGCCTGGTCCTGGAGGACTGGGACCGGGGTACGGGCCGTCCTGTGAGGGAGGGAACTGTCCTTGGGAGGGCATGCCTGGCATGCCTCCCATCATGTTGCTCCCAGGGCCCCCACCCATGCCGCCCATCATGTTCATCCCAGGACCCATGCCCCCTCCCATTGGAGGCAACGGACCATGCGGGGGCCCTCGGGGACCTCCGCCACCAGGTAACGGCGGGCTGTTGAATGGGTGTCCTCCTTGTCCGTGCTGCTGTTGCGGAGGTATTCCAAAGCGTGGGTGGGGTGGCCCCCCTCCTCCCCCCGGGCCTCCCATAGCCCCTGGAGACAGCATGGGATTGAACCCAGGTCCGGGGTGCATAGGAGGACTAAAGTTTGGTGGCATATTAAACTGAGAGGGGCCCCCGGGGGGGAAGCCACCCCCTCCTCCCCCAGAACCCCCCCCACCACCGCCTCCAAAGCCAGGCATTCCTCCAAATCCTAGCTGGTGGTGCGGTCCGGCGTTGGCCGGGGGTCCGAACGGTGGCCTCCTTCCAGGCTGACCACCGCCTGGCCCCCCCGGCCTCCCATGAACCCCATGCCGCCGCCCATTCTGCCTCCACCACCGTACCCCCCAGCACCACCCGCCCCTGCGTTCGGAAGGAATGGACCCGGGCCGCCAGCCCCGCCAGGTCTGGACGGCGGCCCAAAATCATCATCAAAGGGGTTGGAAGCCACCAGGTGGTCCACCATCGGCGTGGGGGGGGGCGCGAACTCGGTGAGGTGGGAGAACCCCGCCGCCTGAAACAACCAAGAAAAGCCAGATTTGCTTGTGTCAGCGCCAGGAAACCCGGAAGCTCAGAGGACTGGAGTCTAACACGGCCCGCTGCTCCTGCTCCTGCTCCTGGTCCAGGTCTCAGGAGTGGTCCACATTCTGAAGGACACTCAACTGCGTATAAACGTAGATTACCTGCGAGGTGGACTTCCTTGCCTTTTTCTTCTCCGGGCTCTTCATCTGTGAAGCTGGAATATTTGATGTAGAAGAAAAGAAAGCCCCCACGTTAATCACAAGGCCTCGACAGAGGATCCGCCCACCACTCAGACCCAGCATTGACATTTGGACTGGCCAATACCCCTTAGTGACAGAGTAGAGCAGCTTTAGACCTAGGGCCCCTTTCTCAGGTCCAACATTTGGGATGGATTCAATGATGGGACATAGACTGGCATGAGGACAAGATGCTGAACATCCAGGCATTATCATCACCGTCACCATTATCATCAGCCGAAAATGACCCAGGCGAAGGGGGAGAGAGGCCGCGAAACAGAGGCAGGAGAGGTTAAATCAATGAGGGGTACAGGAAGAGACGAAGACATGAGGACGAGGAAACGGAGTTGAAGGGACATTGATAGCGAGAGAGGCGTGGACCCCATTCACAGATGGACTCCGCCAGAAGAGCCACCACCGGAGACAGTCGTGAAGTTTACATATGGGAGAGGCGAGAAGGGATTTGCTAACAGCACCAGTGCAGCCCTGTGCAGCCCAGTAATGGATGATGTCCGATCTGATTGGGAGATGGGTGAAATTAATTCCTACCTTTGCTCCGCTTTCCTTGTCCCGCCAGTAGTCTCCCCGATTCTGCAGCCATTAGCTATTATGACTGTCGGTGAAGTGGCATATCACCGTTCATATGCAAGAAAAAAAAGTTAAAAATGCCGACGTCTTGAGGGCTATTAGAGGGGAACAGGTGGAATCGGCCTTTAGGTCATGTCAATGACGCTACAGGTGATAACACGGTAATACCTCTGGGGTGAGAGGAACTAGGTGAGATAGTTGCGCCGGCCCAGGTCTACAAACTCCTTTACAGCTGCATATCTTTCGGTGTCTGTCACGCCAGGATTTGGTCACCAAATAAACGTAACATGAACCGGGGCTGATTACTTAGAGTAGGTCAAACTTGTGGCAAGCAGTTTCTATGCGATCTTAGCTGGGCACAAGTAAGAATCTGCTACTTGCGCTTTATGATCAGTGCATACACGTTTCAGAGCACCCCTCCGTCCAAATGATCAGTTACAGATGTGAGTTAAAAGGACCTTACCAGATAAGCTAAAGCAGGCTAGTTACTATTTCGGCAAACCTACTACCCCACGTTATGCAATGTGGCTTGTTAGCAGGGCTCAGATTTCACCCCGCAACACCTGAACATTGAATAAATGTGGTGCTCTTTCTATTTTCACTGGTTAAAACCAACCAATTAAATGCTAGCTAACACGGCACCTGTGAGATAATTCATTCGACAGTGTTTTGAAAACCGCTGTTTGCTATGCTAACGTTAGCTTGCTAGCTAACGATAGCATACCACTGAAGATAGCTAGCCATCTTGCAGACTGTCTTGGAAGCAAACTGTACCCTTTCTCCGTTGCTTGCTCTGCTGTCCTTTAAATTGAAACTCTCTGGTGAGTCATTGCCAGCAAACCAGTCCACTCGGTGTATGCTTGTTGATCCACCATTCAATCACAATTCATTCAAAAACGCAAATTTTGCCATAATTGTCATGGCCTTCTATCTCCACCGGACAAAGAGGGACAGGCGAGAGCGTTACGCAGGACGGAAGGTTGCAACTCGTCGCCAAAACAGGGGTGTTCTGAATAACGCATCATAACGATTCAGCTACGTTCATTAAAAACACCGAGAACCACAACTTACATAGTGGAAGATAAATTTAATTAATTGTGAATTTTGAGAAACCGCCAACATGTTACGTTCGAACAAGAGTTTGTTCATTTGTAGACCCTGCGTCGAACCTTTCATTGGTATATCCCGAGCGTCTCGGTTAGACAACTTCCTGGTTGTCCCCATTAAAAGTATTCATTAATGAGTGTTCAATCACGACCAGGTGAATGTAGGATCACTGGACTTATCAAATATATACTTTTAAAAACATACTTAAAGAAACGGCATAAAAGTTCGTCTCAAAAGATGTCGATATTTGGTGTTAAATGAATGCCATTCCCATAGATGCTCGCAGGCTTCACGCGATTAAACCCAAATCCCGTTGAAATAAAAGTTTCCTGAGCCTTTTAGATCTCTGCCAATTATACCGCAACGTCTCCAATGAACGTTTATGACCGCCCACCTGAACCGGCCCCCTGTGGGGACCCCCCCGCCGGAGGCGCAGTCCGGAGCTCACTTCCACAGAAAGGTTGGGAAACGCCGCTCTGGGAATGGGACCACAGCTCGGAAGCCCGAAGAACTTTACATTATTTCGGATCCCTTCACAAAGAAGACATTTTATCTTCAGCCGAACGGAAACTTTTTATTCGAGCGGGGAAACAGAACAGGTGTAAGAACGCCCAAATGGGATAAAATAGCGCGTTTGTGCTGCCCCCGCAACCTAAAGGATGAGCCTTTTTTAATTAAATAATTGAGTGGCTTTCAGAGATATCTTTTGTTTCTTCTGTGTGATGTGGGGAACATTCCGTCCGCACGTTCTCTGCTAGAATAAAGCAACGGAAGTCTTTTGTTGCGAAGGCTGGGACCTGGAAAGGTGCGTCTCTGGGGCCCCGCACGGTGCTGAAAGGTATCGGAGTAGGCGCACAAGTTCACTGTTCCCCCCGCACCGACCATGGCGAAGTGGTTCAAGGAGTTCCCCATAAATCTGAAGAACGGTGCCGACAGGATCCGCTCAGTGTCCGAATCGGGCTCCCAGCCAAGGGCCAACAGAGGCGGGCTTGTGCTCAGCATCGGTACCAAAACGTCAAGCTCCAAATCGGTCCAGCACAAATCCTCCTCTCCCGACGGCGGAGGTGCGGGCTCGCTCCTGTCCGGAAAAAACCGAAAGAACTCGGCGGCGGATTCGAGTCGAAGCGGCTCGAGTTCGCCCAAAGATGGAAAAGTTTGGGACAATCTGCTTCCCGGGAAAAGCCGCAAGAACTCCAAAGCCGAGGCGCAGAACGAGGAGCCTCACAGACCTCCGAAGAGTTCTGCAAACGCTTACATCAACCGGCTGATCCGGGTCGACACGCTGGACAAAAGCCCCAACTTCAACTGCAGCAGCATCACCAACAAAGTGGTACCAGAACCGGAGAAAGCGGAGAAGGCGGAGAAAGCGGTTCCGTGCAGGACAGAAGCTGTAAGTTACATTTAAATAGAGATTTATCTTCTAAATATTCTGCTCAGTTCGCTATAAGAGAGGTTTTTCTGTTATTTAGTCTATTTTATTTAAAAGAATTCATTGGCTTTATATGTGTGTGTGCGTGTGTGTGTGTGTGTGCGTGTGTGTGTGTGTGTGGGGGGGAATCCATAGTTTTGTACATCACATTTATTTAATCTAAACATTTGCTGAGTCGAAGGACGTCACGTGTTTTCACGAGTTCCCTTTGTTTCAAAGTGGAGGGTGGATCACGTCTGTCCCAACGAGCCAGTTTTCCCTATTTCTCCATGGACGTCGGCTTTTATCAGCCGTGTCCTCAGGGACCGTCTGAGCCCCCCCCCCCCCCCCCCAGCGCTCGTCCTCTCATCCATGACGAGTGTTGACAGTGAAGCAGCCGTGACCCCGTCCAGCCTCCCAAAAGTGATATCATGGTTTCGGTGTCTGCTTCCCTTTTATCTCTTTTATCTGTCTGCTCCTCCCAGTCTGCCTGCCTCTACCCCCCCCCCCCACCACCCCACCTTCACACACCCCCCACCCCACCCCACCTTCACCCCCCCACCCCGGCCAGGTTGAATATAAAGCCGTGATGAGGACGTGAGCCCTCACCTTCATCTCCTTCTCTCACCCCTCCTCCAGCCTCATCTTCTCTTTGATTGGGTTCAGGCCCCCTGCTGCTTAACAGCAACCTGTCATTTGGCCCCCAGGTGCCCCCCCCCCCCAAGCCTTTTTACAGCAACAGTGATTGGGTGATACTGGTGCTGCAGCGGGGGGGTGGCGGTGGAGAGGTCCAAACACTACTTTCAACAATCTGAAAACCAAACAAATAGAAACGGGTCTCAAAGGTTAAAGGAGGAACGACGCCCCCCCCCCCCCGGTGATTTAAAAGCCTGTTTCTTCTTCCAGGTCATCATTCTTGAGGACTACGCAGACCCGTTCGACGCTCAGCAGACCCGAGAGCAGAGGCAGGCGGAGCGAGGCGGGGAGAACGACGGGTACATGGAGCCTTACGACGCCCAGCAGATGATCACCGGTAAGCCACCGAAAGCGCATCCAGTCGGAGGCGGGACCGGCCCCCCCGCCGCTCCCCGTACCCCCCGGGTGGCCATGGCAACTGCGTGGCGTTTGGACAATGGGTGTAATTTCCTGCTCCTGCTTCCTCTTTCCTGCCTGCGTATCCTGGTGCTATTCTCTGAAAAGGAAGCTGGCTCTCATTGTCCCCCTCACCTCCACCTCCTGGACCCCCCCGCCCCCCCCCCCCCCCCCCCCGCGGCCTGTCAGGCCCATTTATCACAGTTTCCCGGCTTCGAGGAAGCGTGTCGCTCTGTCATCCAATCGCATGACCTTTCCCTCCATCATTCCATTGTCCCTCCGTACAAGGGCGACACAATCGGTGCTGGATGTGAGCGTGTTTTATTGCTGGGCGAGGATGATGTGACTGGAACGACTGTGAGGGCAGAGCGGTGCTTTTTAGTCTATTCAGCAGGTGACAGTTAAGGGACGGCGCCACGTTAAGGGGGGGGCGGTCCATCATTAAGATCCAGTGTTTGCTGGGTCAGCAGATGTGCGGCTCCACAGCAGCTTGACAGCGTGAATCCGAACCCTGACGCCGTCCCGCTCCGCAGAGATACGACGCCGGGGCTCCAAGGACCTCCTGAAGGTGTGTGTTCTGGCAGAGGTGGGGGAGGAAGCAGCAGCAGAAGGTCAGCCCGCGCCCCCGTACCAGGGAAGCTGCGAGGACCAGACGGTGGTCCCGCGGCCCGAGCTGGACCCGCATCGTCCTGCGGAGTACGAGCCCACCTGGGAGCGGAAGGAGGCCCTCGGCCGAACCCTGTCGGGTACAGACGTCCTCTCTCTGTTTATAGCATCAGATTATTATAGAGTTTTAGCATTAGAGTATTATTATAGCGTATTATTATAGAGTATTATTATAGAGTTTTAGCATTAGAGTATTATTATAGAGTATCATTATAGAGTATTATTATAGAGTTTTAGCATTAGAGTATTATTATAGAGTATTATTATAGAGTATTATTATAGAGTTTTAGCATTAGAGTATTATTATAGAGTATTATTATAGAGTTTTAGCATTAGAGTATTATTATAGAGTATTATTATAGAGTATTATTATAGAGTTTTAGCATTAGAGTATTATTATAGAGTATTATTATACAGTATTATTATAGAGTTTTAGCATTAGAGTATTATTATAGAGTATTATTATAGAGTTTTAGCATTAGAGTATTATTATACAGTATTATTATACAGTATTATTATAGAGTTTTAGCATTAGAGTATTATTATAGAGTATCATTATAGAGTATTATAGAGTATTATTATAGAGTATTATTATAGAGTATTATTATAGAGTTTTAGCATTAGAGTATTATATAGAGTATTATTATAGAGTATTATTATAGAGTTTTAGCATTAGAGTATTATTATAGAGTATTATTATAGAGTATTATTATAGAGTTTTAGCATTAGAGTATTATTATAGAGTTTTAGCATTATAGTATTATTATAGAGTATTATTATAGAGTATTATTATAGAGTATTATTATCTGAATTATCTGAGGCTCCATGATACAAAAAAAGACACATTTTGGACAATATTTCAGAAAAGAATTCTGAGTTTGTGACCTATTTTTGAGCCTCGAGGCTTCTGTAGAGCTACGAATGGGGGAAACCTGAAATATACAAAGAAAGTACCGGAAAAATAGTAAAATATAGATTTTTCCGCCTCGGTGCGGGAGCCTTTGCTCAGTAAACAAGCCGTCCCATTTCTGTTTTAGACCCTGTATAACAGCAGACTCCATTACACGAAACATCAAACTGCCTTTTTCTGGCGTTGTTTACTGGAGCCTGGGAACGCTGCGTTCATCCCGAGGCTCCCAGCCGGGCGCTTCCCTGCATCCTCACGTCCTCTTTCATCGCTCCTCCCCCCCCAGCACAGTGTGACGGCGCCGATCGGCCGGCCAGAGATGAAGCGGCCCGCGCCACGCTCCCTTGCCAGCCCCAGCGACCTCCGGCGCAGCAGCAGCACCTGAGGCAGAAGAGCTGGACCCAGAAGATGAGGAGGTCCTCCCCCACGTCCGGTACCGATGCGGAGTTCTGCTGCGTCGACCCGTCCCTGCCCCTGGAGAAACAGAGGTCAGGAAGCTGAATCAGAGCCAGGATTCATGGTTCAATGTGTATGTGAGGAGGGGGCGGAGCAATAAAAAGGACCAGAGCTGCTTTGATATTTGATAATGAGGTGTTGATTTGACCTGCTCCTCTTCCTCCTCCTCTTCCTCCTCCTCCTCTCCTTCTCCTCTTCCTTCCTCCTCCTCTTCCTCCTCCTCTTCCTCCTCCTTCTCTTCTCCTCCTCCTCCTCTCCTCCTCCTCCTCCTCCTCTTCCTCCTCCTCCTCCTTCTCCTCTTCCTCCTCCTCTTCCTCTTCCTCCTCCTTCTCCTCTTCCTTCTCCTTTTCCTCCTCCTCCTCTTCCTCCTCTTCCTCCTCTCTTCCTTCTCCTCCTCCTCTCCTCCTCCTCTTTCTCTTTCTTCTCTTCTTCCTCCTCATCTTCCTCCTCTCTTCCTTCTCCTCCTCCTCCTCTTCCTCTTCCTCCTCCTCCTCTTCTTCCTCCTCCTCTCCTCCTCTTCCTCCTCCTTCTCTCCTCCTTCTCCTCCTCTTCCTTCTCCTCTTCTTCCTCCTCCTCTTCCTCCTCTTCCTCCTCCTCCTCCTCCTCTTCCTCCTCCTTCTCTTCCTCCTCCTCTTCCTCTTCCTCCTCCTCCTCCTCCTCTCCTCTCCTCCTCCTCCTCTTCCTCCTCCTCCTCCTCTTCCTTCTCCTCCTCCTCTCTCTTCCTCCTCCTCCTCCTCCTCTTCTTCCTCTTCCTCCTCCTCCTCCTCCTCCTCCTCCTCCTCCTCTCAGCTGGTATCACGGGTGTGTAACGCGGCAGGAGGCGGAGCTCCAGCTGCACCCCTGCAGGGAGGCGAGCTTCCTGGTCCGGAACAGCGAGTCCGACAGCAGCAAATACTCGATCGCCCTCAAGTGAGTGACCCCCGCAAGTACAGATGAAAGGATCCACTTCCGCTTTGAACTGGGGTCCAAAGCAACGATCAGCGTCTTCTACGGAAACTGCAACATGTTGAAACGGAATCTATTTATTTAGTTACACACTTATTCAATGTCTATTGTAGTAATATTTGAGAACTATATTATGGTATGTTTTATGTTACAGATGAGCGTTTGGCTCCGGAATCTTCCAAACCTGCGTTTTTGAACATTTTCTGTTGCATCTTATCAAAATAATGCGCAATAATACCGTTTTATTAACAACGGTCTTTCTAACACATATCTTAAAGTTGGTCAGCAAACAACAACACCTGGTTTTGATTAATCTGGGTCTGTTTCCCCACACCGACGTCTACAGACCGAGAGCCCGCTGCAGTCGGTAAAACTCTGTTTTCTCTTCTTCTTCCCTCCTGTGTGATTTAGGACGAGCCAAGGCTGCGTCCACATCATCGTGGCTCAGACTAAAGAAAACAGCTACACCCTGGACCAAAGCAGCTGCGTCTTTCCCAGCATCCCGGAGGTGGTGCACCATTACTGCACTCAGCGGCTGCCTTTCAACGGGGCCGAGCACATGACCCTGCTCCACCCGGTGCCCCGCGTCCACTGACTCCCCCCGCTCACCGCACATCTGGATGATATGTACTGTACTTCCACTGTCCTGCCCTCCCCCTACACCCCTCTTTTAATTCTTTAAAGTTTTACTTTCTGTGTCAGGTTGAGTCATTGTTGCAGTTCTGTTAATTTCTGTTAAACTTTGCAGTCCACCACCCTCGTTTCCTGATCTTAATGTACCACTAATGCCAAAGCTAAGTGTGTGAATCCGAAGCAATCAGAGGAGCCATTTATAATTATCAAATGTGATTTTTTTTTCTTTTGTTGGGGGTGACTTCAAAGCTGCACATCATTTATTAACAGTTTAAACTGTAATTTACAGGGAAGAAAGACAAGAAGTGGACTGAAAATCATCGTGTGGGATTCTTGCACCCCCTTGTGGATGTTCTGAATCACTACACCCAGGCCCTAACTATCCTTAAGGTTAATGAGACAAACTAAAGGGTCTCTTTGCATTGAGCAGCACATTCTCCACTTCTATCCTTGCACTCGTCAGTTGTGTGTAACCACTGAGACTTGATGATGTCTACTGTGAATCAGGGCGTTGTTTTCAGCTATTTGCTGCACTGTGAAGACTTGAGTGATTCATCCTGCTACAACTCTCGAAGGACAATTACAATAAACAGTGCATTTCATGACAGGAATCCAGGCTGCGTCTGAGCTTCACTTTACCGTCTTTCTGCCAGATAAATCTGAGGCTCTTCTTGATAACACCCTAAGAACTCATTGTCAGTTTTTCCACTGCTTCTCTCTTCATCGTATCGCGTTCTTTCCGGCAAACTCGGGGGCCCCGGGTCCCCGGGGAGCTCGCAGAGTGGAATACCAAACAAAGAAGCTGCACGAACGCAGACATTTCAGTGAAATGTCACCGGCTCCCCGACACCTTTTAATCTTTTGTTTGTTTTAAATGTCACCGAGATTTGTTGCTTCATTTGGACGACTCCCATCCGGGTGGGAACAAAACACGGCGCCGCTGCAGATATGGCCTCCTGCGTCCCTCCCAGAGATTCATCAGGCGGGGCACCTGCGCCACATTTCCCACCTTTGCCTTTTTGAAAACACGGAGCGGGATTGTTGAGACTGTTTACGAACCACCCCCCCCCCCCCCCCAAAAAAAACATCCAAACCTAAACGCTCGAGACGTCTCATAAGTTTCTGACTGTCAATAATTGGCAACCTCAGCCAGTCAGGGTGTGTTTTCAGGCCAACGCCGAAGCGTCTCCTCGCCCCCCCGAGGAAGCTGCGGCCCCCTCACAGCTGTTAATAATAAGGAATTCTTGCGCGCAGTAAATCTTTTAACAGCAGAGGCCTCGAGGGTGGCTTCGGCGGTTTGGGGGAACCGTCTGGAAGTTTCGCGTTCTGCTTCCTCCAATGGGGGTTCGATGATACTGCGAGAGGCTGGAGCGGAGCGCGTCGCTGCGGAGGCCCGGTTGCATCGACGGGAGGACTCGGAGCCGCACGAGGGAGGTGTGTGGCTGAAAAGAAGAGCGCGGAAAGATGCAAAAGCGCCACTTAAAACAGACAAAGTAGCGTCATTACATGCATGTCAATGTGAAGGGCCAGAAGGGCATCTGACACCGGCCCTCCACCCTCCGCTCCTTCTCTGAGGTATCGCTCCCGGCTCCTCTTTACTTTCCTATGTCGGTGTTACCTGAGGATGATACCCGTCTCTCATCTGTCCCTCCCTGTCTTTCAGGGGGGACATTGTCACCGCTTGATCACTTTCTGATTAGCTCCGTGAACGGCGGCTAATTTCATTAGTCTAAAAAGTCGACATCAGATATTTCTGATAAGTTTCTGGGCATCAGATTGAATCCTAACGCAGGTTGGACGCGTCTCTCGGCCTCGTATCAGAACAAACGCCTCGAGTTTCTACACCGAACGAAACAATCTGGTTGTAATAATGAGAATTTTACCGCTAAATTTGTTTTATTTTGGCCCGAGCTGGAATCTTTGACTCCCTCAGCTTGTCGGTGTGGCGCTGCAGCAGACGGGGTCGCTCGCTCACTTCCCAGCATTCCCTGGGAACTCGTGGGGCTCGTCCTTCCCGAGCGAGGACTTTGCCCGTCACCTGCGTCCTGTCTCACGTCCACCAGGTCTCCCTCCGGCCTTCCAGATGGATTTCAGGAACTTGAGGAAGGCAGGCCTTCTCAAATTCCCCGCCAAGAGGCGGCGAGCCTGGAAAGGGAATCAAACGTGAGGTGACCCGGGGCCATCCACACGACTGTGGCCCTCATTCGATATGATCATACGTGTCATCCTACTCTGGCGTCCCGGCCGCACCGTCTCAGCCGTCCCAGCGTGACGGGATCACCTCCAGGCTGACGCCACGGCTTGACATCTCGGTGTCGCCTGACCTGCGTCGTTGGGTAACCCAAGTGTTCCTGTCAGCCTTATCGGAGGCGTCAGGCCCGGTGCCAGGGAGGAGCTCTGCCGCTCACCTCTGCCCCCCCCCCATGAGCGAGCGTGGCCTATCCATTAGCAACGCTTCTCTACCTCTGAAGCTGCTCCGAACAGGCGTGTTTGGGAGCTTTCCTCCTTTCCTGTTTGCAGGACGTCCTCCGGCTATTGTTTCTCCAAAGCTGGGAAAACAACCGCGGCTAAAAAGGAGGCGCTTCATCACACCTTCAGGGCCGGATGATGGTGACACGTTCACAAAAAAATGCCACTGGGATGCAGAGTGAGAGTGTCCGAGGCCGTATCCGGTCCGCCAATATCACAGGTGCTGAATTACAAGCCGGACATTTTTATTGCACTTTAGTTCTGCAGCAGTTTCCTCTGGTCGGTGCTTATTGAGCAACTCTGAAGGCCGCGTGTGTTGGCTTAGCTTTTCACATTTAGCATGTCGCGTTGGCGAACACATGAAAGAAGCAGGAGGTTGCAGTTGTGCACCTGTAGTGCACAGTTTTGTGTTCGCACACGTCTTATTTCATGAGTTTCTTTGGTCCTTCGGGCTAATGTGCTAGCCCGACCGCGCTGGTTTATAGTTTGAAACAGGCGAAACAGGTTTTTCTTTATTCTAGCCTTCGGGCTACGTCAGGGTTAACAGTGTTGCGCTAGTTTGTGTGGGATTGTTTACTCGTCCACCGTCTGCACACATCAAGCTTAGATATTCAAAGCAGCCAATCACAGGAGGGCTAGGAAGAACAGAGGGCTCAGGAATGAAAGCAGATAGGGCGAAGCCCCGCCCACCGACACTCGCTGACCTGGATTTTTTTTCTTTTTTGGGGGGGGGGGGTATTGAGATTATTAGAGCAGGAGGACATTTCCAGGGAAGGAGAAGAAGAAAATCTGCGATTTTGCTCCTCTTCTGTGGTATGAAGTGAGAACCAGATGGAAAATCCAACGAGGTGGAAGACAGATGTTGGTCTGCTGTGTGTGTGTGTGTGTGTGTGTGTGGTGTGTGTGTGTGTGGTGTGTGTGTGTGTGAGAGAGAGAGAGAGAGAGACATTGCGGAACAGTAAGTGTGCTAAAAGTCACAGCAACTTGAACATTCCTCTGTGATTATATTGCTGCTTTCCAAGTTACATACTTGACTAATGTTCTCCATAAATTGAATTCAACCCTCTCTGTGCTTCTTTCACTCACCAGCACACACACACCCTTGTACCTCTATCTTTGTGAGGACTTTCGCAGGCCTAATGCATTCCACAGCCCCTCACCCCGACCCTAACCATCCCAACTAACCCCCTGACCTTAACTAACCCAAAGCTCACCTGCCTTTGAAGTTGTGAGGACCAGAAAACAGGTCCTCACTTTGTTAGTGGAATGAAGATTTTGGTACTCACTATGCAACAAGTACAGGAACACACACACACACACAAAGCATCGTTATCTTAACCTCCCCCCCTTTTCTCCTCCGTCCTCTCTCATTTGAGGACGTTTCTCTTCCGGTGCCGATCCAAGTCAAACATCTGGGTCAGTTTATATCTAGTGGAACAAGACTTGCAGGATATTGTTGGCAGGATGTGTGAGCTGGAGCAGTTTACTCTGTGGGAATCCCCAATACACACTCGCACACAACAACCCCCGCGCGTGTGCGCGCTCACACACACGTTCAGACGCCAGCACACACTCCAGGCTTTGCTGACATTGTTCCTCTCTGCGGCGCTCGACGCCGTTTCCAGGTGCGGCGATTCATCCCGTGAGGCAAACACACACAGAGCGAATAGTTGGGTAAAAGCCAAAGTTTATTATATGGAAGAATGTCGCTCCCCTCCGGTCGGTCACCACCCAGACAGAGACAAGAAGATTACGAAATAAGAGCAGCAGAGGGTCGTGGCCATGCAGACACATGGCGATAGCTGGAACAGAATATGCTCTCACAGATTCTTCCTGTGCCAGGAATGCTCAGAGCGCATCCTGGTGCGCCAGATTCCCACTTCCTTTCCTTCCAGGGCCTCATTCCGAGATGCCAGATCTGCTTTATTTGGGCTGAAAGCTGTTGGGATGCACCCAGGTGAGTGAGTAGCGGCTCTGGATGTGCTGTCGAATGGAACAAAAGCAGAGGAAGAACGCTAATGCTAAATGTCCGTGTTGTGCCCCCCCCCCCGGCCTCCATCTCCGCCCCCGCCCTGCGAACGCACAGCCTCCGCCTCTCGTCTGCGTCTAGCTGCTCTGCCCCTTGGGTTTGTCGTCCGTCTTGAACTCCAGGAAGAAGTCGTTGCAGGCCACCGTGAGGGCGCCCATCAGGATGATGAACTCGGTGAAGTCCACCTCGCCGTCGTTGTTGGCGTCCAGGTCGTTCATCACCTTCTCCACGGCTTCGTTGTCTTTGGAGTTCTGACAGCGGCAAAAAGAGGAGGGGGGGGGGTTGTTTAGGAAGGGGGGAGTCGCGCTGCATTCATACTTCTCTACACAAACTTGTTGGAACTTGTGTTGTGTGTATGAGCACACACACACACACACACACACACACACACACACACTCACCCCCAGGTAGGTCCCCAGCTCCTCTAGTAGCAGCTCCTTGAGTTCTCCCCTGTTAAGTGTGTACTTGTCACCTTCCTTCCCCGAGTACTTGTGGAAGGTCTTGATGAGCATCTGCATGGCGCTCTCCAGGTCGGAACTGGGCTCTCTGGACATGCTGCAACGGCACCAGAGGGGGGAGAGAAACGGGTGAGTCCCGGCCACAGGACGCCCGCTCCAGCCCGCCCCTGCATGCGCGGCGACGCATAGCGGCGGCGGGCGAAGCCACCTCTGAGACGGCGTGATAGAGGGACAGAAGGAGGGAAGGAAAGGAGAGAAGGCTCCTTCGCTAACGTCCTCTGTCAGATCCAGAGGGTCGTTAGATGTTAGGAGCGGGAGGATGAAGGAGAGCGTTTGGAAACACTTTTCCGACAGTCTTACACACATTGTGTCCGGCATCTTGGAGCTTCTGGCGCTGGACTCGAGGAGAGACTGCACACACACAGACAGACACATGTCACTGTCAGCGAACACTTCCTGTAACCAGGGTGACCGTCCATCCCATCACAGGTGTCCAGTCACGCCATCTGTCCTGGTGTATTCGTGGCCGTTGGCGCGATGGCGTCCTCGTCCAGCCACGACAGGATGCTCAGAGGCCCCCCGCCGTGTAGGACACGTCCTCGTTGGCTTATCGCACGTGTAGGATGAATGAGTAATGGATCAGCGCCGCGTCGCCGGTGAGAAACGCTCTCCATCTGCGACGCGCCGGCGTTCTTATCGCTCCGAAATGGAAAGCGGTGAAACGGAATCTCGCATTCAGAAACCCGAGGCAGCGGCGGCAGCGCGGGCGCACGGCGAGGAGAGCCGACACTCGTTCACTTTCATGCTCCGTCGCCCACATTGAGGCTCGCGCCCGGGGATCCGGGGCCTGATTACGCAATGACCCGTCACCCGCTGCTTCTTTATGTTTCCGAGGTCAAAGGTCAGACCGGACAGTAGCTGGCTGGAAAAGCTCCACGGCTGATGACACGGCGGCAGCGACGTGATACGGAGACGGGCGATAATGAATCAGCACCACGGAACCAAGACGGCGGCGGCCGCGTCCTCGCTGGGCGACGGTTCCCCTGCGGCCCACCGGGCCCCCCGGCTGATCCAGGAGAACCCGGAGGGGGAAGTGGCGTGGGGTCTTACCTGGCTGCTGATGGAAATCCTCCTGCTGTCTGTCTGCGAGTCGTGGCAGAGATGGACGGACGCGAGCGTACCAGGGGCTTAAATATCACCTAGCAACCCCCCCCCCCACCCCCCCACTCATTTACATCGTCTCCAGTTCTTCTGGCCCTGTCCTCCCTCGCCCTCCTTTCCCTGACTCTCTCTCTCTCTCTCTTGAGAATCTACATAGACTCTCTCCCTCACACACACACACACGCACACGCACGCGCACACACACGCACGCACACGCACGCACGCACGCACACACACACACACACACACAGAGGCCACGAGCACAGGCGTCTGTTACTATCACAGTTTATTCATTATTAGTTATTACACGTACAGAATATGCAAACACGGGACGGCGTTGCGCGTGGCGCCGACACCCTCGTGGGCGGTGGCGTCGCCGACGGCGGCGGGACACAAACGGAGCACGTCGGCGCGCAATGATGGCTCTTGCACAACAGGCCGGGAACGTTTCCACGGTCACAAACATTTGCGGGGGGGGGGGGGTTTCTCCACCCAGAATGTCCCCAGATTTCGTTGTTTGGCGGTGAAAACGTGACACTCCTTGGTTTAATCCCCATTTTGTTCCAGCATGCTTTATTATTTTTTTAATTTCTGTGCTGGGTTCAGACTGGGTGGGGTTCAAACTGTCAGACTGGGGCAGCAGCGAAACTGTCGGAATCCACAGAGCACCGAAGGAAAACACACCTGGCTGACAGGAAGGAGCGCGCACGGCTGTTCTACGCAGGAGGTGCAGGAGTGATATGTTTCTATAATTGATTAAGTACCTTAATTAGAAAACATTTTCTTATAAAAAGTCTAAATAGCCCCCAAATATCCAGAGTTAGTAGGAGCGCGTGCAGGAAATGCAGCGTGCAGAGTAGACAAGTGCAGACGGAAGGTTATTTGCATGGGAGTGTCGGGACGGGGTGATCACATGACCCACTTTTATTCGTCCTGCTGGTGTCGTCGCGGAGCGCCCAAACGGTGCGCAGGGTTGACCTATGACGCAGCGGGGCTGCAACGCGAGCCTCGCGGCTCTCGCAAGGCTGCATTATTGATGGCGAGACAATTTACACATCATTAAATGGTAATTAACAAAATGGCACGTCGGGCGACAAGCAAGCGGGAGTCCAGGTGATCTCCATCGTGGTGCGAGCGTGGAGCTGAAGAAAGATTAATGTTGCAAGGACGCAGTGGGAGAAAGAGAATTTGAAATATTTTTGAATAAATGCAGCATTTTCTGTATTTTCCTGCTTTGTTTTCTAAAGAAATGGATGCGATGTTCTTTAATGAGCGCGGCCTCTGACAGCGATCTCTCCTGACGGCTGATCACCAGAGCCTGGGATCACTTTCATGTAATTGTTTGCGTCCTGGGGTGTGTTACGCAGCGAACGCCTAATCCCGTAGTTTCCCAATGCCTGGGACTCACGGATCCAGTTGCAGGTCAAACAGGGTCTTTATACCAAAGGAGGGAGTGACCCGGCCAACAAACACACAACTGTGACACGGTGGACGCAACGAGAGGCGTGGAGAAAACTAGCGCTGGTTTCTGCCGCTCCGATCCAGTATAACCAGGGGATAAAGTACCATCAAGCACCAATAGGTCAGAACAGGCTGGTTTAAAGGTTCTAACTAAGATTGCTCAGCTGGACCAGGTGGGTGAAGCTACATGAGCCTTTTCCCACCGTCATGAGGCTCCTGAGGTGTGGATTCCAGTTAACCAAAATCCACACCCAATCTTCCAGTTCCTAATCCAAGACCCAAACGCCCCAAAATAAACTGAACCTCTGCGGACGGAGAGAGGATACACAAGGAATGAGTTAAATTAGTCCAAAAGCTCCAGCAAAACAATGTGTTTATTGTCATGCTAAGTAAAAAGGTGATGATTGATTTTTTTTTTTTAGCATTTCTGACAGATTTCCATGCAACAATCATAGAAATAAGCAGGAGGAAAATATCTTTGACGCCAAGAGTTAAAAGAGGGAGAAAAAAAACAATATCGCTCTGACACGTGTGCAATTAAACCACAGCTAGCAGCAGATTAGCCTCGAATAGCATAACTGCTGAAAAAAGATCTATTCACTTGATACTTTTGATTGATCCACATAAAAAAAACAACAGATCTGAACATGATTCAACCCGAATGAAACACGTGACATAGCAGCTTGTTTCCAATACTTTTGCTGATATCTGAGCAAACTGGCTAACACCTGTAGCTTCATGTGTGTCGTGTTTGTCAGCTAACTCGTGTGACATTAAACCTTCCAGTAATTCGTGTTGAACAAGATGTGCACTGTTTTACTTAAAGATCAAGGTATGGTGGGTGTGGAAGGTGGGCGTAGAAAAAAAAGATAAGGACTATGCAAATAAAAATAAGAGCAAAGAGTTTAGGCATCGTGGCTACAGTGGTGTGCTCACATAACAGTGATATACGCGACAGGCAAATGTGTGGTTAGCTGTTCACAGGGGCGCGGCATGCATAGGACAGTGTATGATCGCATGCTATTATGGTATAGAATCGTAGTGAGGAAAATGTGCTATATATTGGGATGCACATTCTGTACATATGAACATAGTGGTAATTAAAAGTACTAAGCAATAATTCATGTACATGTACTGTTAATCATATATAAAGAAAGATATTTCTTCAGAGCTGGCTTCAAAGTGTTGTCAATGTTGTTTGCATTAAAAAAAAAAGGTTTAGTGGCATGAAACTTTGAGAGTAATGTGATCCGTAGTGTGGGATGTACGCGTCGGATTTGGTTGGGAATGAATGGATTGTCCCCTATGAGGTCGCCTCTTCCGTCTTCTTCTCCGCTTCCTCTGCAGCCGCGGCCACTACAGCCGCGGCCGCTACATCCTCGACGGCTTCTTCCACTTTTTCCTCCGTGGTCACCACCTTCACCACCTCTGTCACCACCTTCGCTGCCGTCACCTCTCCTCCCGATGCCGCCGCCGGCTCCTCCTCTGCGACCGCTGCCACGATCTCGGCGGCACCTTCAGCATCGACTTCTACCTTTGGGCTGGCGTTAGCTTCCACCTTCAAATCTACCATTGGCTCGGCCTTGCGTCTACCTTTAATTGTACCGTTGGCTCTGCGTTGGCGTCTACCTTCGGTTCGGCTGCTTCTGCCTCCTCGGTCACCTCCGCCTTAGCCTCTGATTTGTCCTCCTCCCTGGCTGGGGCACTCTGAGCCACTGGCTCGGATGCAGCATTTGTGGCCGGCTCTTGATTAGCAAGAGTGCGCTGTTCGCTGAGTGAAACCGCCAGGTAGCCCACCAGCTTCATGTACTCCTCAAAACCAACCTTCCCATCCTTGTTGGCATCCAGCTCCTGGCCCATATTGTTGACAGCTTTCTTGCTGTCAGTGTCCTGGATGGAAGACAAACATGAGACCGTGAGCAGCTGCACTCACACCACGTTTCTAAAACTAGCAAATATCAGGACCTAGCTGGCATCTTAGCTCAAATAAATGCTCACATCATCAATAAGTACACTTTTTTCTGATAATTTTCTCTCTAATATATGATTGGATATAGGATGATGTCCTGTGATCACAGACTGAAGATCGTAAAGCTAGTCGAGGTCTCCTAACCGAAAGGATGTTGGAGAGTTGGCTCTTGACAAGTGTGTGGAACTCTTTCTTTCCTAGGCTCTCCCTTCCTTTGGACGATTTCAGGAAGACCTTCACCAGGGTCTGAATGGCAGCCTCCATGACTCCTCTGAGGAAAAGGAGAGGCAGTCAGTGAGAGACAGACAGGCGGACAGACAGGCGGACAGACAGGCGGACAGACAGACAGACGGTCTTCTCAAGGCCTTTCATTTCAAATGTTGAAGGAATGGGCCTCGTGACATCAGAGAAGAGGGAGTAAGACAGCGCCGATGGACGTTCTGATCTTTGATGGGTCATCCGACCTGGCCGACTGCGCCTCAGATTACTGAAGGGATTACCCAAACCTCGCCTCCTTCTCCTTCTCTCTAAATTACACAGAGTAGCTTGACAAAGAATGTTTGGGCGTCTGGTTCACATCGACAGCCGGCGCAAATGTTTAGAGGCCTCCCCACGCACGCGCGCACCAACGGAGCAGCCAGCAACGCGTCGCTAAAGGGATCCGCTCGGTTGCTGTCTGCGGAGATCATTGAGGCAGGAATTTACAGCCCCGCTGGGAGCCAGTTTGCCCCAGAGCAGCAGTAGGGACACGTTAAAGGTGATCAACTCGTCCGTCGGCTTCAGTATTCTAATCATAGAGAGCAAACAAGAGTTTACGTTAGCGCGCGCGATCCCCACAGGATGTGCCGTCGCCTGTATGGGCTCATTTGCAAGCGAGTGTTGGAATTGTTGACCCAGACACGTTAAACATTCCCAACCGAGCCAGGTTTTCTCCAACGTGCATATGTGGGAAGTGAAGGAGCCCGAGTGCCTGGCCTGGGCGTAGCAAGAACGCACGCGCCGAGTTCACCTGACCTCTTTCCGTCCGACTGACCTACTGATCTCCAATTGTCACTTTGCTATGATCCACCGGGAACGTGCCGGGGAACGGGTCGGCACGGAGCCGCGGCGTGTGGCAAATGCATATAAAAGGTGTCTCTTTTCAAACCAGCCCCCCCCCCCCCCACACTCCCTTTTATCTCCAGACAGGATTTTTGTTGTAGAAAAGACGCAGCCGTGTTGTAGGAACTTCTTCCAACAGGGCGACACACCCTCTGCAGCACACAATGGCCTCGACAACGCTCGATGCCTCCAAGCCAAAACACCCAACAGATGCTTCTACGCTTAAACTGCCCTTTGTGTACATTCCCGACAGCCTCTATTTAAGCGCAAATAGCCTCTTAGAAACTGTTTGGACAGAATCTCAACAGGTCTCCTCATTCCAACAGGAGAACAGGCGACTTGCATCATCCTCCCCTGCGTCACGGTCACACCTCGTCCCGCTGTGGACACAAACTGAGCTCCCTTATTTGCCTGAAAGGGACCCAAATGGCCCGCGCAAATAATTAAATATACAAGGCTATAAGCAGAGGTTTCCCGTTTCCCTCAGGAGCCCCGAGAAGATTGAGTGTTGCGTTTCCAAATAGGCGAATGTGATACGGTATGTGCGCAAAGCCATGACAATACTACCGGTCGTGCGTCATAAAATATTAAGAGAGGAACAAGTTAGGCAGCGGCACTAAACTGCACGGCGGCTCTCTTTCAGCTACTTCCTCAATTAAGGGTTGAAAATGCAGGTATTTCCTCCAGAGGTTTGCTCGGCGCGTCGACCGCGGCGGACTGGGCCGCCACGCACGTCCGTGAGCGAGGAGAGAGGAGAGAAACGCAGCACCGACCGCTGCGTGGACGAGAGCTGCGCTAGAATCGATCCACAGTGCGCGCAAACGGCAGAAAGTTGCGCTTTGACGCACGATCCAAAAAGCCCCAATTTCAAGCCTCCATCTCAGTCCGGCCTATTTTGAGGGTTTTATTACAAACTGTCATCAGAAATTTAAAAAGGTTCTGTATCCTAACGAGAGAGGGGGAGAAACGCATCAGCGAACGCGCAATAACGTCGAAAACGATGCAAATATGTGGAAACTCTTATTTAGGCTTTTGTAAAAATGAAACATGAGCCCGAAAACCTCTGCGGACGGGAGTCATTGAAACCTTCCTGCAGTCGGGCCACGGGAAGGCTGCTGGGGTGGCTCTTGCACCGAAACGTGGCACAAACTATGTACAAACTCAAACACCGTCCCCCCCACAAGAGAAGACATGAAAAGAGAGGAGAAAAGTCGCGTTTAACTCACCGTACGCGTCTGAGGGACGAGAGAAGTGTGCTAACGTGCGCTAAAGTGAGTTTCTGCCCTCTTCTCCGCCTTTCTACGCGGCTTTGAGTCCACAGAACTTGCCAAACTAGTAAGACAGCAAAATCTCTTCCGTGATTTGGGCTTTTTTCTCCCCCCCCAAAAAAACTTTTTTTCCCCTGACAAGTCAAAGGGCGTGTACCTGGAAGAGGGAGCGGGAGAACAGGGAATGTGGAATAGCGCGCAGCACCAAATCCCAGGAAGAAGGGGCGTAAAATCGCAGCGAAGCGGCCAAATGTTAGTTTTTATTAAAATGATCTGCGGCTGATGCGCCAGATGTTTCGTGTCATGGCTGATCTGCACAGCTTTTAACGCCAGCCCGGGTCCCGAAGAGCCTCGTGTGCGCGGACAGGCAACCGTGGAACGCCTTTAGAATGCGCGTTTTTACAGCAACTGCAGCCAAAACGGGACCGAAAGGAAAGAAATGTGGAGCCTTTCTCCCCGGACACGCGCGCACAGCTGCCGGGACAGAACGCACGTTTGATTGACACGTGTCAGTTATAAAACGGGTCCCCAGAAATCGAGATCAAACGGAAAATCATAGTTTCCCCAACTGAATCGAGCTTTTCTGCCTTGGATGATGGAGCCCTTGACTAAAACCTGCCCCCCCTCCTGCTGCTGACTCATGTGCCCGTCGCCACCCCTCCCGCGCTGGCACTTGTCCCGTGCGTGATCTGGCTACAAAGGTCAAAACATTTCATATCTGTGGATAGATCTCATGGAGTCATCGGTTTCGCGTCACCCCCCCAAACGTAGTCGGACCAAAAACCTCTGGGGAGGCGGCAGAGCTCCGTCTAGACATCGGGATTAAAACCAAAGTGACTCTTACAGACTCTTACAAGCTAAACAAGCAGAATACGATTAAAATACAAAGCTCAAATGTCACAGAAACAATGGGTCCTCCCGGGGACAATGGGCCGGGTCCGCTCGGAGAATCCTCATTAGTCCTCCGGGGGCCCCGCTGAGGGACAGGAGGACTTCTGCATCATCTGAAGGCTTGACCAAGGAGCTTTGTGCAGGTTTTATGAGGCTCTATGGAACATGAGATGGCGCGGGTGTCGTGCCAGCGGCCACATATAATGTTACTCGGCCCTAAATCAAGACTGCAACAGTGGCGCTGGAGCACGGATGACAGGACATCATATAAGGTGGTGAATGAATGACAGGAGGCATTTGATGGACGGGACTGAGCGTTCCACACAATGGAAGCTTTAATTCGGAGTTTGCCAGGCATTAACCATTGCTAACTACAAAGGAGCGATAGCAGGGCGATAAAGGCAATCAAAGCAAGACGTCTGAGGTGACCCTGGTGAAACGATGTCGAGGGCTGCTCACAGCCACGTGTGACCGAGGCTAACTGAAGCCGCCCTGTTTACTCGCCAGGGTGCCGAGCAGCTGCCAGAACTCTGGGAAGGTCAGCTCCCCGTCGTTGTCCTTGTCCAGAGAGCCCATCAGCTCCGCCATGGCCCTGGGGTTACCGGCGTCCTGTGGGTGATCACAGATCACAGCAGAGCCCTGGTTAATGCTCCTGTGCAGTTTCAGCCTCGCGAAAAGTCTGTCCTGCCCCCTATCGGCCCAGTCTGGTAGTGCTCATGCATGAATAGGAGATCATTACAATGACATACTGTAATTTTAAAAAAGAAAAGCCTGCAGGAGCAAAAACATGTATTTACTCACAGCCGTCAGAGTCGATGTTAAAGCTGTGTGACAGAAACAGATATTTTCTGGCTCAAAGTGTTCTAGCGTTTAAAAAGTTGACTTGTTTTACTGGGTCAGAACATAAAGAGGGTGGATTTTGCGGGTCTTCCAGCCCCACCCGACCCGAACAGCAGAGAATATTTAATCACAACAATCCACAGAGGAGAAAATGAGCGTGATAATAATCTGTTTGGCTCGTTAAAACACACAATGTGTTGGGGCATCGACCATGTTTGTGAATGATGGAATATCTTCAGATATCGAAGTAAAGTCAGCTTGACAGCAGCATTTGGCTCTCGCCGACCTTCAGGATCTACCTTGACAAAGTTGGGCAGCTGAGAGGTCACCAGGTTGTGGAACTCCTCCTTGCTCAGGGTGCTGGAGGACCCATCTTTCCCAGCAAAGGTCTTGAACTGGGAGACGAGGGTGCAGATGGCGGCTTCCATGGTGGCTTAAATTCAAAAAGAAAGATCTGAGGAAAGCTTCAAACCGAGACGTGTGGCGCTGGGCGACCCAGCCGGCCTCACCTGTTGCGTTGTGCGTGGAGCAGGTACCGAGAGCGCGTCCCAACGCTCTGACCGCCGCCTCTTCCCATTTATACGCCTCATCTCTGCTCCCTGATGCACAGGTCAGCGGAAAACAGGCAACCTGCCCCCGTCTCCCCCATCCAGCTGCGAGACACAAACACACACAGCAGCGTGTCCTCTGAAGGACGAGCTTGTCCTGATGGCAGCACAATCCCGCTGCGCCGCGTGTGCACAGCACGCCGTTTGGTGACAGCGTCACTTTAATCACAATCCTGCCGCCTCAGCAGGAGCAGCTTGGGGTGAAACGTGGCCCAGGACGACGCGCTTTCACAGGCACAATCTGCAAAAGGGAATAAATCACATTTGTTTTTCCCCCTCAAGCCTTTATTTTGGATAGCGCGTTTCCTGTTTGTGGAACTGGAGGCACGATAAGCCCCACAAGGCCGCAGTCCTCAGCGCTTGCTTGCGTTCTTGGTGTCCGTCTGCGCTTGTGGATGTCACCCGTCGCTCTGACTGTTGTATCTGGACGTGAACGCGTGGGCTCGGCCTCAAAAATGCCATAAAGGATGCCTGTCATGCCGGCGCTTCCATTTCCTGCGTGAGTCACAGAGCTGGTGTCACAGCGCCGACATGAAGCTCGTACGATCCTCCTCTAGCAAGAATTCCACTCTAGCAGGAAATAACTGGAGGCTTGAATGAGGACAAACGGGACATGTGGTGCAAACTTTATTGAATTCAACACTGCTTTCCTAAAAGAGGACAAAACTGATGATGGAAACGCTCCAAAGCTACATTGTCCAAAGGCTGATTTACTTCTGAGCTACTTCCTCTATTAAAAATAAGCCCTATTGTCACGCCAGAAAAACACCTCAAACGTGCAATTCGACCTTGGCGATACGTCCACGAACGCATCTGCTGAGGCGAAGCTTTCTGCCCATTCCTTTGGTCAAAAAGAAAACGTCCACCAGAACCAAGGCGGCTTCGCCCCCGGGACCTCCAGCCTCTTCAGCTCTCTCAGGAGCAGTACAGATGCAAAGTGTAAACTTTATCTTCCTTTTACAGCATGAAAATGGCGACCATAATAATAATAATATAATAATAATAATAATAATAATGAAGGCACATATGCAGCTGGTAAACTAAACTTGAGATCTAAAGTGAAATTGTGACACATTCAATGTCTACAGCCTTGGGAAAAGTCTGTGGTTATTAAAAAAAGAAAAGAGTGCAGTGAGACGACAAAATAAATAATCAGCTAACAGGTGAAAGCTGCTTCCAAAGCCGGAGGATCAGAACCCTCCATCCCAATCTCTTCACTTTTGACTTCACATCCACCTAATGAGCGAAAACAACCACAAAGAAAAATGAAAAGGAAACGCGCTCAAGCTTGTGCACAAAAGTCACGATTTTTAAAGTCCGATTTTATCTTTTGATGTTTTGATCGGAGTAACTTCTTCGTCACCACGTGTGGGCGTGGCTCCGGTTCCACGACGCCACAGCGGGAGAACAAAGACAGTGAAAACACTTTCTGGCTTCAGATCTCATGTCCAGAGGTCAGAAGCAGAACTTTGCTGCGGGGCGTTCAGGATCCGGGAGATCCAGCCTTTGACGTCGCCATGGCGACGCGGCACAAACGATCAAATTCGCACCCAGTCAGACGGGAAGTAAATGTGATCGTTTCAGGAAAGTGCTGTAGTGACCGAGCGCTTCTCCCCTGTTGCGTTTTCCAGCATCAGTCGACACAAACCAGTCATTAAAACCAGTAAAGGAAAAAAAGTGGGAGGACGAAAAAGGAAAAACCGCTTTGGGCTCTCAAATATCGCTCTGTCTCTGTCTGTGTGTGTGTCTGTGTGTGTGTCTGTGTGTGTGTCTGTGTACGCACTGGCCCAAACCTGCTGCCGACACCAAACTGGTCTAACCGGATCTGATTCTCATGCTCTACCACTGAAGAGTTCCACACGACTGGAGGAAAACTGGTGTCTGGAAACGTGGAAGCGTGGGAAAAAAGCCCAGAAAACCAGGAATCCCTCCAAAAGGAAATGTTACCTTCAACCTTTGCAATGAGACGCCAATAAAGACTAAAATGCACGAACGTTTTCTCCAGTACAATCTGCTTTGAGATGTGAAGATGAAGAGCAACATGCGCTGCCTTGGGGGGGGGTGGGGGGGGGACACTGTACAGCAGAGGAACATCCACACGGCACATTATCCAAGGAGGTTTCATCAGGAGACGTGACTTGACAGAGGTAGGTAACAAGAACTAAGTCCAAGATGACAAGTACAAGTCTAGCTTATATAATTAAAGACTTGGGGATGCGTTAATGAGGCACCACCACCGTGCACCAGAAGCTACTACGATTACAGCTCTGTTGGGGGAAAATGGAGGCGAGAAATGTCCTTTTTTTCATGGCTTGTGCTGCATTTTTGTGTTGAATGTGACTCATTTCCCTCCCGACTGTCCGTTTAAGCCGTGGCAGCGAACTTCCACAGGGCTTCCCTCTCAAACTCCTCCATCTCCTCCTCCAGGGAGTCGTCTTTCTTCTTTCCACCGCGCTCTAAAACGTCCACCGCGTCCTCCAGAATGTCCGCCACGTCCGCCGCAAAGTCGCTGAACAGCACTTTGTCGTGGACGAAGACGCCGTCCTGGAAGAAGTCTGCCGTCAGCCTGTGGATCTTGTCCCTGCTGTCGGGCGAGGAGCCCTCGAGCTTGCTCAGGTAACCCTCCAGGAGCTCCTCGAACTCCGGCAGCTCCACGGGGTAAAGCCCTTCCTGAGCGGCGCACTGCTCCACTGAGGTGCAGCCCAGCGGGCGGAGGTTGCGCCGGAGCTTCTGTTCCTGGTCCCTCCAGAAGTCGTTGTGGTGGTGCTGCTGCTGCCGTCTGTGCTGGTGGTGCTCCTGGGGGGGGTTCTTTCCAGGCCGACTGTGCCAGGGCTTCTCCTTCCTCCGCTCCTCCCTCTCTTTTCTCCGCTCTCCTTTCTTCCTCTCCCACTCAGCTTGGTGTTTCCTCCAGGCCTCTTTATGGGAGTTTTCCTTCTGAGCCCTTTGCTCCTTCTTCTTGTCCTCTTTTCCTTTCCATTCTTCTTCTCTACTCTGCTTGTCTTTCTCCGATTTCCGCTTTTTCTTGTCGTCCTTCCTCCAGTTGTCCTGCTGGTGACTCTTGCCCTTGTAGCCCTTCCCTTTGGGCTCCCGCTGCTTCTTTGCGGACCACTTCTCCACTTTCTTAGAAAGCTCTTTCTGGATTTCTTCCAAATGATCCCGCACTCGTTTCCTGTCGCTGCCATCTTCGATCATGCCTTCCAGTCTCTTCCTGCTCTCGTCCAAAAGAACCTTCTGCCTCTTCAGTTCGTCCTTCAGTCTTCCTTCGTTATTTTTATCCCTTGTCTCAGCTCCAGGCCCCTCTCTCTCCTCAGTTAGTGGAACAGGGCTCGGGTAGATGGATTGGAGGCGTTTGCTGATCATCTGTCAACGAATCAGGACATAAATGTGGTTCAAAGTCAAACTAAAAAAAGTCTCCAGCAGCCGTACAAAGACTCCTAAACCTTTCACTACCTTATATGGAGCAAACAGGTAGTGAAAGAGAGTTAATGTTTGCCACGTTATACCTATGAGCTGGCTGAGTTCGGTCACTCGGGCTCTCAGACTCTCCAGCTCCGTCTTCAGCTCTGGCAGAAACAGGAGCTCCTTCCTCAGGTTTGCGTTTTCTTTTTCCAGATCGGCTTTGCCCGTTTCATCTCCGCTCGTTGCGACCGCCTTCAGAGCCAAGTCCAGCTGCTCTTTCTGGGACTAGGACGCAAAAGGAAAAGACTCGGCGTGGAGCGAAAACTGCCGGACGCATCAGCAGAGGGATGAAAAGGGCGACTCTGACCTGCAGCTGAGACTCCAGCTGAGCGATTTGTTGGTTTTCCTGCGTGAGTTTATCCAGGAGCATCTTCATGTCCTGCGGATCGCCGACGAGCCAGTCCTGCATTGGGAACATTTGGCAGTAATTTGACATTTATTTTGAAAAACGAGCCCGTCCGTAGCTGTAGCTGTGTCCAATATTCTGGGACTGTTTAACGTAGACGTTAGCAGGAGCTACCGAAGGTGCAGGAAGGGAGAGCGAGAAACGGCGTGAACAGACCTCGCTTTGTTCGGCGTCGCTTGATTCCGAGTCGTCGAAATCACCTGTCGGAGCAGAAACAACACACCCTTCACACAGGTCCCACAGCAGCCGCGTTTATTGACACACAGCTGCCAGCCTGTCTTACAACACCACACCGTGCTGTTGCTGTGGCGACATGCCCACAGCTCTTGAACACAACACGGGCATTTTTAAAATTCCTGCGGCTACGATAGGTTAGTTTTCAGCAGGACATTCCAGAGGGTGAGAGAAGCCGATCAAATGGGCGTATGTGTTATTTGCCATTATCTGCTACACAACTTCCCGTTCCTCACGGACCTACCCGCATCCAGGTCGGAGAGCAACCCTGTTGACAAAGTACAGCTCAGTCAACAACAACTGTCGATTGCCAACGGCTGAAAATGGCTTTTGTAATAAGTAAATATCAGCAATTTGGACTTTCAAGGCTGTAATCTGCCGGTAAAAACATGTGGCTGGTCTGATGAATGTGTCTTTACAATCCAAACTCCATGAAAGTGATTTTATCTGGCCTTGATTAACATAAAAAGCAAAGACAAGCTGGCAGGCTGAGCTGTGGCGGAGGGCATCGTACCAGAGAGGAAGAGGGAACCTAAGAAGAGCAGCACCAGAGCACCCACAATGCATTTGTTCAAGGAGAACCACGACTTTTCCTCTTTCTTCTTCTCAGCCAGTTTGAACTCCACTTCCTCCTCCTCCTCCTCCTCCTCGTCTTCCTCATCCGACCTTCTTAGGTTTGCTGCTTCAAACGATGGGATGTTCCTCCTTCTCAGTCCATCGTCAAATCCGCTGAATGGTCCTGAAGAGGGAGGAGGAGGGAAGACTTTTACCAAGAGTCCCAGCAAACATAACATTTCAGTGACTGCTGGCTCTCGTAAAACATGAAGTGGACACATCAATAAAAGCAGAAGAATGCAAATCCTTTAGAAAAAGATCATTCCATGCATGGGAATGGGTTTCCTGCCCTTTTGTCACCCTGATAAATCACATTCCAGATGGTAGAGCCACATGTTCTGCAACAGCACGTATTTTCTGCAAACGCGAGCACCAACTCCAAATATCTATAAAGTGCTCATTTGTTTAAGCGCGAGTTCCCACTGTGCAAAGCAGCGGCGGCCTGAATGCCCGGGGGCTTCGCAAACACCGTTTTCACAACGCCACAATTACTTAATGGTAATGTGATCAAACCTTCCTTTGTCTGGCAATTAAGGCCGATTTGTACCACGAAAGCGAGTCCACAACTTTCTCTTTCCGTTTTTTTTCCCCAGACCTCAAAAACGGGTTTTAAACGCTCCATCCTCAACAGCGTTTGACTTCATCTGTCTTATCCCACAATTTAGACGCTGCAGAGCTTAAACAAAGCCTGGAGACCGGTCCCGTACCTTCTTCGTCTTCCTCCTCATCTTCCATCTCATCCGGAATCTCGGCTTGCTCCATTTCTTCCTTTTCACCGGGCGTTTCCTCCTCCGTCTCCTGTGAACCCACCAGCTCTGGAGCAGGGAGGTCATCTGCGGGGCTGGATGCTTCCGTTCTCTCCGGAGCAACTGCGACGTCAGCGTCGGCGTGTGACGACGCGGCGCCAACGGCTGCGAGCGTCTCGGTGGTGATGCCCACCCCAGACCCAGCGGAATTCACAGGACTCTCCTCCGCAGCTGCAGCGGGACTCGAATGGAAGTCAGACGGTTGCTCGGCAACAACGGGACCCACGGATGAGACGGGAAAGACGCTGGGCTGCTCGGGCTCCACTGGTGGGAGTAACGAAGATGGAACATCGAGGGGAACCCCCAAGCTAATGTTGGTCACGGATGGTGTAGCTTCCAATTGCTCATTATCACTCGGGGAAGTTGTCACGATGTCGTGGATGACCGGGGGCTGACTCTCCACGCTCAAGTCCAGATTAGAAGGAATGGGTCCTTCACTGGATTCCGGGCAGGTCTCTTGACACACCTGGAGATCGGACGGGATGGAGAAACTTTTCTGTTTAGGGTTCAGAAACAGCATTTGTGGTTTTTTCTGTGTTTGTTTTATTTATTTCCGAAAATGCTAAAATAACAACAATAAGAATGACAACAACAAAGTGAGAAAAAAGAACAAATAAAACAACAATGGACTGAACAACAGAAGAATTCTAGCTTCCTTTTAAAAGATATTTCCATCGAATGATTTCAAAGCCAGCTACTGCGGCTGGTGACAAATTCAGAATGCAGTGGAATTTGTTTCCTCAGTTTTAAAGACGCTCCGTCATGTACCAACCTGGTGGCCTTCTTCAGACAAAACCGCTTCTATGGAAAGATCGCTGGGCTTAAACTCCACAGCTGCCCCTAAGGTGACATCAAAGTAAGCGAACGTCGGTAAATCTAAAAAGATCCATTTGAGCCATCAGTGCAGATTTGGGGGGGGCCTCATCAGTACCTGTCGCCTCCTCAGAGAGACTCGGGACGTCACCCAGGCTCTCGGTGCCGTCGTCCACGGGCCCCACATTCTCAACAGCAACCTCCTGTGGAGTGACAGCAGATTGGTCTTAACGTCAGGGTTCTCCCAGTCGTACGAGCAGGTGAAAGTCTTTGATATTTACCCAGTGTTTAGTATTTACACTGGTGCACAGCAAAGGCAAATATTGAATGTACATAAAGTTAAAAATGATCCACTGCTTACTAGAAAGTAATATCCTCTATGAAAATAGCCACCCATAGAAGCCAGACAGTAATTGATTTCCTTTTTTTTGAGGATCGATGGTGCATTTCACAGCAGTAGATCTTATTTTGAAAACCATTGAGGAGTTAACAGTAATCTAGAGGCCTGTCGAATGCCTGCGCTAAACACACCTAGAGGAACACAAATTCTCCCTTTGTTTAGGGATACGTTTACAAAAATACAGTGTTCGCCTACAGATCACAGGGGTCACTTCAAATAGGTAGAGAAGATAGAGTGTAAAAATATTTGCAGAGTGTTAAATCCACAGCAAAACACATAGTGGCCCTTGGAAAAAACCCTGACAAAACAGGTCGTTGGCCAAATACACAGCTGAGGTATATAAAGTGTAACTGACGACATCATATGGTGCATTTTGAACAACGCCATCTTTGTGGGAAACGTTGGGCTGCAAGTGCTGACATGTGGAATTTCAAACAGAGCTCCAAGAAAAGAGAAAAAACAATCCTCTAGATTATACCAATTATGGAAAAGGGCTTGAAGCGCAGTTCCGAGGCCCGGTTGTGTGTCTTACCTCCGGGGAAAGGAGGGTCCAACTGTTGGTGGAAGAGCCGCTGCTGCCCGTGCTGTTGCTGTGGTCGGACATCGCCCTCTGCTGGATCAACGACGCACAGCGGGGTGCAGATTGAGCTCTCGGATTCTGCAGACGAGCACAGAAACAACGTGTCATCGTTGATCAACAGGCCCGACGCAGAATTTGCAGACTCTGCGCTCGGTTATTAGTGTGGATGCACACAGGCTGCGCTCCAACTCACTGACATGCAGACAGGTTTGAACAGAGGATCACAGGCAAATGATTGACCGGAGCTATATTTTGGCTGCTGTGTGGTTCGTTACAGCAGCCGTATTGTAAGACGACGCAATCGTGCGGCTGCGTCTCGGCTCGGTACCGAATCCGTTGCACACACGGGATCAGCAGCAGATTGTCGCTGATACAAGTTATGTAACGGTATCATGGCATCCATAACACAACGCTGCGCAATTGGGGGAAAAAAGCGTCCCAGTCACCAAAGCGGAACCGTCCCTATCAAATGATTCGTATTAAAGCCTGCGATTCATTCTGATCCACACGTAAGAGCTATTAGTGTGGTGAATAAATGACCCAAAATGGCTAAAATCCAGACACGAACAAACCAGCCATCCAGAAACGAGCAAAAGAAGAATAACACTCACTAGCCGACAACGTCGTGCTCGTTAGGCTTCTCTTAAGCGCATATAAGAAACGAAATAGAGAGGGTAGGGTTGTTGTAGAGCTCAACTTAAAGCTCCATTCATGATGGTAAACAAAGGAAGGAAGGCTGAATATTCCCAAATGCTACTCTTCCGCGTTCTCCCTCAGGCCCCGCTATTAGCGAGCGCTAAATAAAACCCTTCCATGTCTATCCATGTAAATACTAAGAAACCGGTTTATTTACCTTTCTAGCTCACTCCTCACACACTTGTCTTTTTCCACTCCAAAACGTTATTTTGTATAAGCTGCGCTCGTCTTCTTCGCATGAACTTGGGAACTTTGGGAATTCCAAGCTGCGTCACGTCAACCTAGACACCTTTCGTCCAATGGGATTTCGGGATTTGCTGAGAAGGTCCCGCCTCTAAGCCAAGCTGGACCAATCAGACAGAGGTGTCGTGTCAAGATCCCAGCATGATTGACGCTCACAGCTGAAAGTGGCAAGCAGCCGATCCTTCCTCCGGACCCCTTAGGACGCACGCGTGCACACACACACACGCGCGCGCGCGCATATGTGTATATATATAAATATATATACACACAGCAGCAGAAAGCAAAGGCTTGCGGAACCAGCCAGACCTTGACACGTCCGCAAAACTATATTTAAACTGCGGGACTATATTTACCAGGACGGACAGCCCCTGTCTCCAGTTGCCCAAAGTTTCATCATCTGACTCTTTTTTTAAAACCTAAAATCGGATCAGGTTAATTTTGATCTGTGGTTGATTAATGAAGATCACGTTTGTCAAATATTTGGAATAAGAACCCATTCAAACGCGATAACTGCACCAATTAAATCTCAAACGACGCCATAGATTATCTGGAATTGACGCGCCAGACCAGGAATATTTTGCAGAATAATAAAGTTTTAGCAGGTGTCACCGTGACATCACCCACACTTACTGGCTAAATCAAATATGTATATATTGGCTATAGCACCATGACCTTGGTCTCTTCCTGACTCCTTGGACTCAAATTTGCAACAGGTTCAAAGACGACACTATCACTCAACACTTCACCCTTCCCTGTCCCACCTGGGGCAGAAGGACACGTGCTGTGTGTGAGGATGCTGTTTGTTGACTACAGCTCAGCTTTCAACACCACAGTCAATATGAAGATCACCCAAAAGCTCTGGATCCTGGGACTCTACTCATCTGTTTGTAACTGGATTGTGAGCTTTCTGACGGACATTTTCGGGGTGAGAGGTAGAGGAGGTTGTCTTCTTTGAACTCCTTGGTGTGCACATCAGTGAGGACCTCTGCTGGACCACTCACACCACTGCAGTTTTAAAGACAGCACACTAAAGACTGGATCTCCTGAGAAGACTGAGAGGAGTTGGACAGAGTGCCTTTGCACTCTACACCTTCGACAGGTGAACCAATTACTGGCTCCATTACCATCTAGTACAGCAGCTGCTCCCTGCAAACCATTTTCAACTCCAGAAAAGCACTTAAAACCACCCCACTCACCCCAGCCAGAGACTCTTCTCTGCTGCTTTCTGGTAAGACACTACTGGAGAAGCTGCAGATGGACTACCACGCTCAAAACAGCTTTATTCGTCACTGCCATCAGACTGCTAAACCGTGATAGTTGTGTGTGTACATACATATATCACATTACTTATAACATTCATTAAAAATGAAAGTTCTTTTTGAAAGTATAGTCTTCAGAGCGGATTATGCCTCTCTGAGTCCAAAGGTTCAGGAGTGTTTCCGTGATAGAATTTGTTCTACATTACCTGCGTTATTACAGTAAAACTCGGTCACCGATTATGTCATAATACTAAAATCAGAAGACTTCCTGTAAACTGTGCGCACAGTTTTCAGTTGACCAATCAGAGGAACCACTGGCTGTGTCGTCATTTCCACTTCCAGGTGGTATTGACCAATGAGAGCGGAGTATCGAAGCTCGATTGTCCATTAGAATGAGAGGAGGTCTATTTGAACCATGAGAAGCGGGCTTGTGTCTATTCGAGAGGGAAACAAAGGAACTGGTGAGGACGTGCTACTTTTTGGTGCAGACACTTCAGATTTATTCACTTTGTCATCCGCGTAGCTAACCAACTATAAAAGATAACATTTAACGTGCAGGTATGGCGTCACACTGCAGCTGTAGAAGTGTTGTTTTACTTGAATTGCCAAAGAGAATTGCTGTTATATCCATTACCGTTAGCCAAGCGGCTAGCTATCCTTGCTAAGCAATTAAATGTAGCAGTTTTGCATTTGTGTGTCATGAACCGTTAGGTAGTTATTGCTAGGGTTGGTGTTATTACTACTACTTTTTCTTTTACCTATAATTCTGTCAAATTTAAACTCCCACAGGTTCAGAATCATGGCTCACAAACAGATTTACTATTCCGATAAATACGACGATGACAAGTATGAGTACAGGTTGGTACCACAATCTTTCCAGTCTTGAGCAATAAAGAAGCCGGAGTGTCATTGCCTGAATATTTTGCCGTTCATTCTTGTGATTACCAGACATGTCATGCTACCCAAAGAAATTGCTAAGCGTGTGCCTAAAACCCATTTAATGTCGGAAACGGAGTGGCGGAACCTCGGGGTCCAGCAAAGCCAGGGATGGGTGCACTATATGATCCACCAACCAGGTATGTTCCCCTCCTAAATATGGGCAGTTTTCAAAGTATTGCATCTCATCTTGTTGCATTGCTGGGCCTGATATTTGCATCCATGACACAAGCACACCAGTTCTGAAGTAATTTATATGAAAAAGATTTGTTTAAAGTGTCGCCGTGTCAGCACAAACCAGCCTTTCTATGCCAAAGAGAACTGGAATATTTCAAATTCAGTTTTGTCTTGTTAAATGTTTAATAAATCTAACTATAGGCTCCCTTAGATTTAAAGTTCAGACTCCATGTTTTGCTCACTATGTGCCAAATAAATCAGTGATTTTAGTTCTATGTTGGGTGACACAGGCAGAGGTGGATAGCGGGCGTCTGGGTGCACAACAGGCCTGATTATGACAACTGGGTCATTATCTTTGCTTATTGTGACCTTTCTCCCACCTTTCTAGAGCCACACATCTTGCTTTTCCGGCGTCCTCTGACCACTCCGAAGCCATAATCAAAGGATTCATCTGTCCACCCCAGATCGGTACCACACATCACCACGGCTGTTGGAACCGTCACACGTGTGTGTGTGGTCGTTTCTCGGACTGATCATGTTGGACCAAAGACTGTTGTGTTTTGTGAAGAATGGTTGTTGAGCAAAGGAACACTGGACAAAATAATCATCCGTCTCCGCGGAGGGAAGACTCGCGCAGGTGCTAAACCCACTCGCTCTGTCTTTGTGACTCGATGTATCTGTTTTCTGAATCTCTTTGGCTGCTCCGTTAGAAGAACCGCTATTACCTGAGGTTCTCATCCTTGAGCTGTCTCGGCAGGGCCCGGTCTTGACCCGGACACGGGCCGCGCCGAACGGCCCTTTCCTAAACTGTCTCCACTTGTGGTTGTTTACCCGCCTGTCGCCGCTTGCTTCAGTAACACTGTAACTCTGCCTGTAACAGTTCCAGCGTGTGCCTGGAATGTCGCATCCATAGGAGTCACCTCGGACTAGTCCGAACCACCCGTGTATTCGCTTTGGCTTTTTAAAACTAACCTTGACTCCGAGTGAGGTGCTCGGTATTTATGAATGTGTCGCCCTTTCTGAAAATAAATAAACTTTACCTTTTAATATCTGCTGGGCCAGTGTCTTGGCAGTAATTTGGGGTTCCGGTGCTGTAGTCCAGAGTTGGCAGGCGTATGGATGCACGTCCTGGTCACAGTCTTGGTGTCTCCCTGGTTTGTCAGCTGCCCTGTTTTTCCCAAATGTCCTGCGTGTTGCCGACTGAACTGTTATTCCGATGTAATCACCGATTGTGCTGAACTTGGAAGGTAAAGAAAGCCCCTTGAACCTATCATGAAGGAATAATGACTTATTCTTCTGCCAGTTGTGGAATAAAGGGAAGGATAATGTGGTGTGGGCCTGATTTAATGGGCTGATTTGGGATGACGCATCCTGGGAACAAGTGGATTTTATTTGAGAACGCCCTCCAATGCTTTGCTCCGTTTTAAATCTCAGCAATGTGTTTTCTACTTGTGTTTAAAGGTGTTGCCGTGGAAACGGGCAGCACTTTTTCTTGCGTTTATTACAGCCTGATGTATTAGAATAATGACTCAAATCTGGACGATTACCCTGATAATCAGATGGCGGTGCACGTCATCTTATCAGTCACGCGACGAGGCCTGCTGGGATGAAGCTGCCATCTGACGATGATGAAGATGATGAAGTCCAGCCGCCGTGCTTGATGAGGGACGTTCTGGGGTTCTGCCAGCGGCCCGGTCGGGCAGCACCTGCTGTCTGGATTCATGTTTCCTATTAAGGTTCTGAGTACCTGTGATTAAACATCATTATTGCCAGTGCTGCCTAATATAACATATTTTATTAGGCTTCTCATGAATTGTTATTCAAGCAATAAAATTACTGTATAAAAATACAGTTATCCATAATAGTAAAAACTAGTAATTGGTTGGGGGGGGGGTTATTTTTAACTGCCTGAGACAATAAGCCCCAACAAATGAGAACAAATCCAACCTGTTGTTAATTTGGTCCTATTTACACCTCAGTTCCAGAACAGGACAAATCCAATTAAGACAAAACACATAAAATTACTACAGCGATTCCTCGTCTGACCTGTAGGGGGCAGCAAAGGCAAACACGAATCTTTCCTGTTTTCCACAGTTGCCAGTGTGCTCGCTCTCTGGGTGCGTGTGCGCGTGCGTGTGTGCCAGCACAAACAACCAAAGGTGCGAGCTGAGCTCGTGGCAACCATTGAGCACTGTGGGTAGTAAGAGCACAACTTTGAAAGTCATGGGTAATGGAGGGAGGAAAATATTTTGTGACTCGCAGGAAGATTTTTTGGGGAAAATGTTGCCGAAGTAATCGTCCAGGCTGTGATGGTCAGCAATCTCGGCCTCCCGCAGAGATCCAGAGATGTGTGCTGAGCAGGAAAGGATGTTTGCTGCCTGGAGGTTTTGGTGGGGGAGTTTGAGACTCAGAGTCCTGTTGAAAATTCATTCCTGTTGCAGTTTTAAAGGTAAATGATGGCCTGAATCTGCATTTATAGACATGCTAGCGGCTGCAAATTAATGAATCCGTTCTTTGGACTGATGAACTTTAATTATTACCATAATAATTGGAGACATTGTAAAAAGCTGAAGTGGTTCAAATGTGAGCTAAGATAAGTGACATTTCATTATATTGATTTGGACTCCAGACTAGAGAATATCGTCTCAATTAAGAGATCCATCTTCATGAAACGCTGACATTTACCAAAATCCAATTGTGTCAAAACAAACAAAAATGACCTTGCCTGTAAATGTGGAGCTGGGGTAGCGTGCTCAATCATAAGCCAAGTTAACCCACCAGGTACACGACGTCAGGTCGGAGACTCGCTGTTTTATATGTCCTCATGAGATGTTCTCCACATTTAGGCCTTCAGACAATTCAAATTAAAGGATTAAACAAGCGAGACTCCCCATTTCCGCCATTATCCCTGCCACCATATTTTCAGCCGCCGACGTGCGCTCGATATCGAAGCCTTTCATCGCAGCGCTCCTCTGATAATCTGATGCAAATGAGAAAGGCAACATAAACTTTACTCAAGACGCACGCGCGCTCAAAGGGACATCGCGCGGCTGAGGACTCGCAGGGACCCGTTTTGCTTAATGGCGCCTCATTTTTCTTCCCTGTCAGAAATCTGTCTGTGTTGTTCATTACTCCGCCTGCATAAATCTACCCGGAATCCTGGCGGCCTTGCAGCATCGCAGCTTTTCCAACAGAAACCATCCATTTTCTCCACTTTTGCTGCTTTTAAATGACGTCAGCTGACACTAACGGCTTCTCGCCGCTGTAAAATGAGCCCGAATGACAACAATTATGTTGCGACTGCATTAATTATTAAGAATCAGACGAGACAAGCGGCTGGATAGAGCTGACATCAGGTGCTGGTGATTCTGGTCGTGGAGTCACAGCATCTGGACTGTTTGAGTTTGTTGACGACGTTTCACCTCTGACCCAAGAGGCTTCCTCACTTCTAACTGACCGTTTGGGACATTTGGAGCTCCACTCACCAGGTTGTTGGTGGAGTTAATGAGGGCAGGAGCAACCAGCAACCTGGAGCCTGAAGCTCCAGAGGTGCTAACGGCTCCTGGAGAGTACCTGGACCTCCCAAACGGTCAGAACTGATGACGCCTCTTGGGTGAGAGGTGAAACATCTTCATGGAACTCCTCTGATTCACCAGGACCTGGAGGACTGGGAACCTTCAGACACGTGTTGGTTCATTTGAGGCTGATCCACTCTGGAGGTCATTTATGGTATTTGACAGCCGTGACTGCTTTACCCTTTTTTCAGGAAAACTAATGATGAATTGTGGGACTGGAGCTGAAGCCTTGAGCTGTCACGACGCAACAGGGACGCAACACCCACGAGGGCCAGTAAAAAAGCCCGAACTTCAATCTAAAAACAGAATCTTTTGTGAACTCAACAACCGTCGTTTTCAACCTTCTCCCGTGCAGAAGTCGTCTGTGAGAAAAAACCGCGTTTTCCACAGGAGAAAAAGACGGAACCCGGAGGAACGGCGGGAACACGTCTCGTACTGGTTGGACGCCACCCTTCGCCACGCAGTGTTAGACGGCGAGGCCGTGTTCACGGGTGGCAGGGACCTGATCCAGTGACCGTGGTGTCACTGCCTCCTGATCCACAGTCACCCGCACGGCTTTGGAGTCAGGTTTAATACGGCCAGACCATAAATTATTATCGAGGAATTGTGTTTTTGTTCCGTCTTCCTGTGTATTCGGTGTGAAAGTTCTATTCTAAAGCGAGAGTCTGGTGCTATTACGTTGATCCAGGTTCATGAATAATTGAAAGTAAAAAGAAAAGTGGCGAGAGGAAAGCGTGAATACGGAGAACGGGTGCGAAGACGGTTAAAGATGAGAAACGGCAGAGGGGAGTTTCACAGCAGGACGACGGGGGGGGGGGGGGACACAGAAAGACCCGAAAAAGTAAAAAGGACACGAGCGCGAGAGACGTGAACAGAAATTAGGGATGAAGGAAATCAGAGAGAGAGAAAGGACACAGGGAGGGAGAAGGTCAGGCGGAGGGAGGAAAAGTGCTCCGTGAGAGGGGGTATTTATGTTAGAGTGTCGTCCGCCCAGCAGGGATGCCTCCTAAAAGGAAGTTTGATACGGACCGGGAGAGGAAGGGGCCGCCGTTACAAAGACGGCTGATTGAACAAAGAGCCCCAAATTGCTCCATTAGACTGTCCAGAAAATCAGCTTCTAAAAATGAATTTTCCAGCAGTGCAAAATTATTCATGAGCCATCTATCAAAGTGTACACAAAAACCTTGATTCAGGCCCAGAACAACACACCGTCTGCGTTAAATTAACCTCTGAATAATAGATTTCCTATCATGTATAATTTAGGTAATGCGATTTAGACGTCGACGTCAAAGCGGAACGGTCAAATGAAACCAAAGGATAAAACGAACCAACGTGTGAAGAAGAGGTCAAAGGTCAGTGGAGAACATGATGCCAACAAATGCAAACTCTTCACCACCAGAGCCGGGGCTGCGCCGACCTGCCGACCTGCCGACCTGCCGACCTGCTGGCATTATTAAATATAATCCCGCCTGATCCAGGAGTGGGAGGCAGATTTTGGTACGGAACACTTCGACTGACTTGGCACACATCCGAATGCACGATAACTTGTCATAATAATATGAGTTTGAGCCTGTATTTGCAGAGCTGCTGTAGTTCTGTATTATTTAGGCGCCACATATTCATAAAAAGTATCATTATAAAGACTTGCTGCCCTCTGTCGGCCGTAGGCTGTTGCTTTTCCATTAGACCGTCGTGGCCATTTTGCATTAATGCCATTTAAACTGAAACAAATCTGTTCCTCTACAATAACAACATCAGTGTTTAAATTGAGTCCCTGTAAAATTACTTCCTTCAAATTGGTCTGCCAGGGGACACGAAGGCTGGATGACCAACCACACCTAGGATTTATCTTTAGAGTCAGTTTCTTCCCTGTAAAAAGAACCACCAGAACAACCAGCGCCCCCCCCCCGCCCCGCCTGCTGTCAATCACAGATCTCAAAGCAACACACTCAGACAAGGTCAAAGGTTGACTAGATGTGAAATATATAATCATTATTGTCATGCTTGCATACGGAATTTATCAAATATCTAGTAACTGAAAAACCAGGAAAAAAAGGCCCTTTTACAGGTTGGTAGTAAAGTGAGCGCCCCCTGGTGGACACAGTGACACTGGCAGCAGCCTCACAGCCCCGCCAACATAACGCCCGGTCCCCCTGTGCTTCGCGCCCCCCCAGGTCGACCACCACCGTGACTGAGCGGCGTCTACCGAAGGTCAGAAGCGCTGAATGGGAACGCCGCTCAGCGTTGAGGCAGACTGCCACGACCTGCTGCGGCCGCTACCGCCAGCGTCTGTAAATCAGTTTTAGGAGGAAATCCATATTTTATGCAACCTGTGCTCAGACAGAAAAGGCCAAACCTGCACAGACTCTCTCGCACCTTAACGACGACCACTGAGGGAAGAGGAGCAGTTCTAACTAAAGTTACGTATGTTAGCGGCTCCTCGGCTGCCACCCGTGCACTAGGACACTGGTACCTGCATCTTCCTGCTCCATATGCTTCTATATATAGTCCAGTGACTGTTGCAGGTCAAGTTAGTCTCCCTCAGATGTTCTTTTCAATATCAGTCTCTAATTTTCTTTGCATTTTCCATTAAATTCTCTGGATCCTTTGGTTCTGTTGTTAGCAGGGAGCAGCGACAGCCGGGGACGGCGCTCCATCTCCAGCTGGCTTCACGATGCCTGAACCACCGTTCTTCCTGCCAGCCCGGCATCAGCTGCTCACATGGACACGTGCCTCCTCATCCCGGACGAGGGTTTGCTGCTGTCGGGACCCTAAAATGTGCACGTCCTCATCCTCGGTGGACTCCTGCTTCGGCCTGTTCAGTTAATAAAGGGCTGAGTTAGAGCTGATGGAAGGCTGCCGTGAATCCTGATGAAAATAAGAAACTCAGGATCGTGTTCCGCGCGCCACAGAGAAGACTTTTATTTCACGGAACATTTGCGATCGCACTTGAGCGATAAAGTCTCGGGGATATTGTTCTGCTGTGGCAAATTATCTGATGGGGAGCTGATGATTTGTCATTTCATCACGCGCTGCTCTTGTATATTTCATTTCCGACCTGAGGAAGACCATCTGTTGTTGAAATAATTCTTGTCATATCACATGACAAATCTCCCCCCAGCCGAGGTCCAGAGCTGCCAGGGAACCAATCTCGGCACCGGTGGTGTCATTTTTCTTTAGCAATTACAGGCGGCAATAATTCAAAATGATGAGTTACAGGGAAAAAGTGTATTTGTGGAAAACATTGGTATAAAACCTTCTCTTTCGCACTTGTGAGCAGCTGTCGTGCAGGATCATCAATATGTAGCATTTAGCTAAATGTTTTTATTGCGTATTAAGATGCAGAACTACCTGTATTTATTTTCTTACCTTTTGAGGGAAGTTTTTCTCTCTAAAAAGAATCAAAAAACCTTCTGAACGTTCTGGAATAATGACAAAATGCTGTATTGTAATTATGAGCTCAGCAGAAGTGTATTGGGTTCATCCTCTGGTGCGACGCTCGTGGTCCTTGAGGTGGAAGCCTGAGCGCGCTCCAACTCATCCCCTCGCTCCGATCACTCCTGTTGATATAAAGGTCCTGGCGGTGTCAGGCATCGATCGGCTCCCAGGAACCACTCTGGCACCTCTGGTCAGATGTTTGGATGTTTGTTCACAGGCACGTTGCTGCTTAGCTGCATCGATCGAAACCCCTCAGACTCGTCGGACTTTCTGGAGAGAGTTGTTCAATGTGTTGGCCCTGTTGAGAAGGATATTGAAGTTGACACTGAGGGTTCTTTCTTGAGCCGGCTGGCTGGACTCGCTGGCACCCTGGGTCCTTCAGGGGGAGGAAGTCAAGCTGCTCGTCCTTCCTGGGCTGAACTGGAGACGGAGCGCCTGTTTGGGAACGTTCAGTCTCTTCTGGTTCACTCTGCATCATTCCCCCGAGGGAGCTTTAAGGCTCACGGCATTATTAGCAAACCACATTTTCCTCATTATGTCCTGAAACACGGAGAAAATAAACTCAAACTGCCGGCTGTATTTCCAGGAACTCTGTGAAATCGATTTTAGGGCTCAGTCTCGATTTCCAACCTTGGCAGATCTTTAAAGGTCTTTTAAACGTGAGCATTTTCCCTCTCCTGCCAAGCGGCCGTGGAAGCGGATGACCGCTCGAACAAGAAGCCTTCGTCACGGGGGATTTGATCTCGCATAAACATGGCGTTTGGGGCGGCACCTGTTGAGGGCATGTTGGCAAACGGGGCGGGTGTAATGCATGGGCTATTGATCGGGGGAGGGGAGCTGCAAAAGCTTCTCCACGCCGCCCGTGAGTGAGATGCCGTCTGGTTGCGGAGACGCTGCTATTGATCAGCGTGCGGGGGCCCTGAGTGGCCTCTCCATTCTGGTCCCTTGACTGCAACATGTTTCCCAAATGATGCTAATCAATGGAAATGGTTAAATGACCCCGCGCGTTTATGAATTGCCCCGGCATGGCGGATCTATCTTCCCAGGCTATGGGGGTCTGTCTGATGTATCGACCACCCGTGAGGCCACTTATCCTCCCTCAGGATCAACACGGCGTCCAGCTACAGCTGCGCGTACATAAACTATACTCCCAGCGAATCGCTGAATCTCTCGCTGAGCCACAACCCCCATGATGGATTAGCAATATGTGAGCCATTTCCCCCTCCTTTACAATCCGCACCGCTTGTAATCCAGACACATTTTAGTGTGATGGTTGTCAACTGGTAGCTTGTAATCAGCCGCAGACAAAAAATGAATAATGCATCACAATATGTCTGGCTATCATCGTGCTGATTAGTGCCAGGACGAGTCAAAGCGCCATTGTTGAAAGGAAAAAAAGGCTCCGGTCGTACATCCATGATCAAAACACGCGTTTCCCTTCTTCTTCTAACGTTCTAATTTCCTTCAGCTGGTGTCAGAAGTTAGAAAAGCCAGAATTGCAACTGTAATAAAACACAAGAGACGCAAAAGTAGTCAGGTTATCCGTCAGTGCGCTCTGCCCCAGCGGAGGAGACAGCTTGACAAACGGCGCCACGCCGACGAGCGGGATTGATGCAACTGTGAAAGACACCCAGGAAAGCTCTGGACATAATAAAGCAGACCCCGGCGGCAACTGTCAGCACACCACAGCTCACACACACAGCAGTGAGGAAGAAGTAGTGGGAGAAAACCAACAGAAACACACACGGGTACAAATAATCCGAATAAAGAAGTGTGGGATGAAGGGCGGAGAAAGAACTCCCAACCATTCCTCCTCATTCTTTGTGACAGGAACTTCTCACGTCAGCGAGAGTGGCAGAGACGGAGGGTGAAAGGACAGAAGGTGAGAGACGACAGCGGCATTTAGCCGGCGAGCTCGGCGTCGACCCCCCCGACCCCCCCGACCCCCCCGTCCTCATCCGTCCGGGGCTGCACATGTAGAGATTAAAGTGAATTAAACGACAGTGTTACGGATTCGGAGTGGACACGGACGGCAAAGTGGTATCAATGTCCACAGCTTGCACATAAAAACCATAATCTGTCCTGACAAGAGCTGACATTTTCATCACTGCTGCTGTAATTTTCCAGAGCCTTATATAACGACAAGTCCTCTTCATTTTTATCCCAGCCTTAATGCCTTTTAGCCCCCACTCTCTGAATTAGCTGTCATCCGGCGCTGGGCTCTTTCTCGTTGCTCCTTTGGAGCTGAAATGAATGAATTAGTCCCTACCTTTAAAGATAATTGCTTAATTGGGGTCTTTTCATATATGGTTCCTAACAGGGAAGCCAAGAAAGGCTCTGATAACTCCATAATTATGCAGCCGTGGTGGATATGGACTGAAGAATGAGGCGACAGCCTTCTGCTCTCTGCACGTCCATTTTATCCACCAAAGAGTGAAATACAGCTAAAGTAGGACCTTTTTCCATAAAAACACATGCAAATTTGTATACTGGGGGGGTCCACTGGGCACTGCTAGTCCTGCAAAGTTCAATGCATCATGAAAAAGAAATCCCTTCAAATCGTGAAGCTTCATAAGTGGCACTTTAAAAAAACCATTTTTACGCCGCAGCGTGTCTTCTCTCTGCACGGGTCCTGGAAACAAGGTGTCATCTGAAGTGGATTCGCCTCAGATGTTTGCAGGAGGAGACCTCATACATGTCGGAGGCTTCTGGGGAGCCTTTTATCCAAAGGCTTAGCTGTCAATATAAGTTTGCTTGTACAAAGGATGAGTGATGCGCGGTGGTGGGGAGAACGCTGGGAAAGAGGTAAATATAGTTATGGAGCGAGGTGAGTAACAGAGGGGCATCAGGGGAAAAAGTAGGAGGTAGAGAGGGAATAAGAGAGAGGATAAGAGGCTACCACAGTTAGAGATAGAGAGGGTGTGTGTGTGTGTGTGTGAGTGTGTGTCTTTTTGGGGGGATTAGTTTTGCTCTGCTAACGACAGATCATAAAAACACGAAGGGAAGCAAAGACGAGATGAAAAAGGGGAGGAGGGGGGATTACTGCCACTACAGGAGTGGCTGCACAGGGGGGTGAAGGAGAGAGGAGCGGGAGGGGAGATGGGAAGAATCCTGGGAGTTCTGTTTGGATTAGTTTTGCTTCGGGGGCCGGGGGATTGAATGGAGAGCAGGGAGCCGTGCGATCCCGCTGGCGTCATGAAAACAAAACCTCTTATCAATCAATTGCTGGCGAAGTGAGACGCGGAATACTCGCTGTCCCCCCTCTCAGCCGGCTCTGGAGCATTCTGGGATGTGTATATTGACTGAGCATCACTTCCTGCATGCTTCCTATATTCAGACCTCACCGGTGACCTCGTCATTTTCATGTCAAACATCTAATACGAGCAAGAGAAGAAGAACAACTTTGTTGGTTTCTATGAATTCCTGAATGTGGAAGGGAACAGAAATACCTTCAGCTGGTAGCACTGTGGATGAAGCATAGGGTGAGGGATTCAGGACATTTACATTCTAATGGAAGCAAAGAGCACAAGATTTATTAGACCTCAGTTAAAGTCAGTCAGATTGAGAAGATTTGGCTACTGGGCGTCTGGTGACACCTACAGCAGGTGGAGCAGCAGTTGACTGTCTGAGGACACTGATGGATCTGAGTGCTGCGTCGCAGAGCATCATTTAATGAAGAACCGGAGTTGTGGGATGTTCTCTGCTTTTACCTGGGAAAAGGTCAAAGCAGATCTGTAACGGTTGGTTCCCTGCTGCATTTAGCACAAACGTGATCAGCAGGAATCTGTAAAAACCCTCAACTGACAACTGTTGGATGAAAAAGCTGTAGGTCTGTTGGTGGCACCTGATCTAATCTGCTTCTTTTGTCCATCCCCAAATCATAAAAAGCAAAGGAAATCTTAGAAATTAAAGCTTTGCTGGAGAGATATTTGGTTATTTTACCCAGATTTCCTGTGATAAAGGAAAGGAGTTATTTCTAATGTGCAGACAAACAAGAACAATTAAACTACACAGCAAAGCCTAAAGCGCTGCCAGACAAGAACTCCAAACACAAATGTCCGCCCTTCTTTTTTAAGCCACAGGGAAAAAACCAAAAACAGGTGAATGTTTCTCTGAAGCGAAGTTTCTTTCTGCTCCGTCCAGACAGGAAGTGCTGGGGCATTAAAGGAAAAACAGAGACGGCGAGTGAAAACAGAGCAGCGGGTAACCGCGACTGGCCCATTAGCGGCGCCGGCTGTCAGCAGGCTCGGCTCAGCGTCTGTGGACACCAGGCAACAGGAGCTGCACAGGAATATTGTTAAAAAAAGGAGCAGCTCTGTCAGATCTGGACGTTCTTCAAAGCCTACACGGCTCAGGTCACAGGGCGCATCGTTAACACTGGCAAAAGAGAATAACAAGGGCGGCTCTTTGTACAGATTGACTCTGAAGACCGTCCCGATGTGAATATCAAACCTCCACCATGACGAATAGGCGAAGAGGGCGTCAGATGACCTGGCGGGAGAGAGCTGTGACGGGGGGAGACGCGACTGAAATGATGGAAAGAGGTTGCCGTGAAGAGAGAAGGGTAGTTCCAAATGAGAGAGAGATGTAACGGAGATGAAGAGAGGTGACAGAGCAGAGAGGAAGAAGGTATGAAAGAGACACGCAGAGAGGAGGAAGGTTCGTCTTTAATTAGTGGCCCTTGAGAGCTTCTTGTTTGAGCCAAGAAGGAAGACGGGATGCTCTCTAATTGGCCCTGTCTGAGGAGGAGAAGAGAAAGGAGACAGACAGAGAGGGGAGAGAAAGAAGTGGCTGCGCGTGTGCACGAACACGCCGCCGCGTGTGCACGAACACTGTCCGGCTGTGTTGTGCTCCAAAGGCCTCCTGCACCCACAGATATGGTGACGCTTTGGATTCAGGTTTAAACTGAAATGTTTGCAAAATTCTTTGATGTAGATTGTTTCAGCCGTGAGATCTCATGCAATAATCTGGCTACAGTTTCAGAGGCTCGTAGCATGTCGAGGAGTTTGTCCTGACGCCGCTCAGCTCGCGGCTATTTTAAAATGTTGGTACACTTCATGTGCATTTGGCTGCGTGGGGTCAAGGAGAAACTTGGTTGCCTTGATATGCAACGGAGAGATGTGGAGAGAAAGCTCAGAGGATATGAATAAAGAGGCAGGAGAGATGGATGAGGGGAGTGGGCAGCAGCGCAAGAGAGACAGAGATGGATGGAGTGAAGTGCCGGGCGAGAGACAGAGAGAGACAGAGAGAGAGAGAGACAGAGAGAGAGAGAGAGAGAGACAGAGAGACAGAGAGACACACACACTCACAGAGGTGGAGAGGAGAGCTGTGAGAGACTTCACAAAAAGTCGTGTTAGGAAGTCGGTGGAAGAGGGAACATTATTTCCAAGCAAATGAGGAGCAGCATCAATAACAGATTTAAGCCGCACGTTCGTCAGCATCATTAAGACGGCGGCATTATTCTAACCACAGCCCTGATCAATACCTGTGACAGCATATTGGTGATCAATCAAAGTGCCAGGGCCCAAATTGATGCCACTCAGTCAGCTGTGACACAAACAAGGTCTTATGGTCGATGGGATGTTGGCGATGTTGCAGTGGGAGACAGGCCCTCTGTATCTCTATTAAGGGTTTGATCCATTTATGCACGTTTAAAAGGCCGCTGAGTGACAAATGCGACGCTTTAAATGGTCACGTTGAAAAGAAAAACACCCCGAATGTGGCTTGTCTTTCAATATTCCGAGGAATAACGCGCGAGAGGCGTCGCTGCCGTCTGCTGCAAACAATCCGATAGCAGAGAGCCAGGAGAGGTGCCTTAATTATAGGTGGGAGCCAATTAAGGCTGAAGCTGTGCCGCGGCACAGATGAGACCGGTTAATCAGACGGAGCGGCGCCGGGGTCGTGACGAAGGTGCAGGAGGCAGTGGACCCACAGGTGGCTGCCGAGGTCACGCCGGATCCAGACGCTCCTAAACCCCGCGGTAAAGATCCGGTAATTGTGTTGTCGGTGGGATGTAAATGAGACTGCTGCGATCAATACCCCCCCCCACATTCTGCTGGGTGTAATAGACAAAAGTGTGATGGTGATACATGGATCCAACCATGTTGCCCCACATCATGGACGACCCACGTAACCCTGTGTTCCGGCTGCACCGGCAATTAAATGCTAATGCGCTCCACAGATGCTTCCAGCGCTGCTGAATTCCGCTCGTCTGACCCGGGGGGGTAGCTAGCCGCGGCACACGGGCAGCTATCGGCGCAGTGATGCACCATTATGATATCGAGCGTCCCATAGATTCCCCGTTTTCCCGCCACGGCGCCCCTTCCCCGCCAACTTCCGCCCCCTCTGTTACGATGTCGGTGGAGCAAAACCCAGAGGAAAACGCCAGAAGGGCTGAATTGACCAGATTACCGCCACTAATTGGAGCGATCCCGAAGAAGCGGCTCGTTTAGATGTGCGAGGTGTTAAAGAACGCTGTGGGATGCAAAATGTCGTGTGTGTGAGTCCACAACAGGAATCCCGAGGAGATTTTTATTGGAAAATACATTTAACTGCAATACAAAGGCAGCTTTTCTCAGCTACTCCTCAATTTTAGTTTTAGGCGACTGTTCTTCTAAACCTTTGAAACAATTATTCTCAGTTGTGTCTTCATAATACACATCAGGAAAAGTTTATTCGTGTTTTGATGATTACGATGGCTAAAATCCATCATGTCGTGATCTCGCTGGGCGACTGTGCCCGGACCCAGTTTTGTGTGTAACAAACGGTATAAATAAAGTTGAATTAATTCAAGTGACTGAAGAACCCGGAGATGCTTTGGATCGGGTCGGCGCATTAAGAAGCCGCTCACGCGTGAAATGGGCTCCAGGTCACCTCCCGATTCTATCAAATCAGCCCGAAAGCAAAGAAAACTGACGTGATGACCTGGACCGTTGCTCATGGCGCCAACGTCCCTTTTAAGATTAAATAATTTTGCGTTCCATTTGAAAAAATCGAGGTGCAGAAGCCTAAAGGAAGAGCGTAGCGGTCCAAAATCCAATTTCTGTGCAGTTCAGTGTCACCTTTTCACAGCAGCGGAGATTTCCGGTGCCACATTGTCGGCTTTATAAGGACGATCAACCAACATCTCGGGCGTTTTCTTCTACATCTGTTCTAAAAACACCCCATTCCCCCCCGACACTGATGCAGGATTAAGTTGAGTTTCTATAACCAAGTTTTATGACTGCTCACATGTGGCTGCAGCATTTCTGCCGTGACATAAAACAGAGTTGAAGATGTTTAACTTAAACAGCAGATCAGCATCAACCAACATGAGACGGCTGCATCCTCCGCCTCCACTTTGCTTAATTTCTGCACGAGGATTGACGACATAACAACAATCAACAGTGTAAATAAGTAACAATGCAAGATTCAGATTTACACTTTCTATTGACAGAATCATTAGATGTAATCACATCTTTACATGTTAATCTTTGTGCACTTGTGTGTCTTTTGTGCCTCTTGTCCTGTTTAAATCCTGTCTTGTAATTGGGCAGTTTGGGTCATGTGACCAAAAGTGTCACGACGTGTGATCCATCAACCACCAAGGAACCTCCCCTCACAACAACTTTTAAGGTACTTTAATTGGTTCCTGAAGCATTAGAATGCAACGATTTGCATGTTTCCAACGATAACTTTGATGTCTTTGGTTGCTTTATGGAGTATTATAATAATTTGTTTGAAACAAATGTGTAAAATAAGCCTTGTTCATCCCTTCGCGCTCCCATTCCAGCAGTCTGGGAGACTTTAGGTTTTTACTGTGCAGATGAAAGCAGCCGGTGGAACCACTCGTGTGTCCATCTCGGCTCCGTCACCCGCTCACCCCTCACGTCACCCCTCCATCACAGGGTGAGGGAGGGGGAACGGACAGCGGTGTCGAAAGCAAACGGAGCAGAAGAGCGAGCAGCAGAGAGAAGAAAGAGGGGAACAGCAAAGACTGGGGGTGGGGGCGGGGGCGGGGGTGGGGGTGGACCAACCCAGGTGGAGGAGAGCAGGGCAGCGTTGTCTCTGTTATCCCCCATCACCCTGCCTGTGTTCTCCCTCCCCGTGACTTCCTTCATGGCCCCTTGGTTCCTTGACCCTGGTGTCTGCTGCCATTTCTCAGCCCTCCCCTGTCACTCTTCCCCGGGCCCCCGCTCGGCCCCCGCTCGGCCCCCGCTCGGCCCCCGGCTGTCAGCGGAGCTTGAACCTCACACTGCTGTTGTTCGACAGTGCAGGCCCTGTGACGGACTAAATGTGACAGTGGAGCTGCTGACCTTTGGTCCAGAGATGACGGACAAAAACCAGATGCTGCCGTGGCAACACCCGTTCACACATGGGTACTTCACCCCCCCACTGACGCGTCCAGAAGCAGCAGATAAACAGACTCTCGGCTAAAACCGTGCCTGATTTTTTTGGTCTTCATGTTTGGGGTCTCGAACCGATAAAAAAATCTCTTAAGATTGAAGAGCTCCTCACGTGTTGACCCTCCTAATGTGTTTAGAATTAAGGCAACTACAAGCTGCTGTAATAACACATGAAACTAGAGGGAATAAAGGTGTGTAAACCTTTACACTATTTAAACCTTTAAACCTTTGACCATGTTATTTACTATTTCAGTGAGTACGAATTCAATGAGAAAATGATTTTTAAACTGTAAATGACGACGCCGTGTTAGCCAAGACGAGCTGCTGAACTTTCTAACTTACCACAAAACATTTGGAACAATTGTAAAAAAAAAAAAAAAAAAAAAGTTTGTTGCACAGTAAAAAAAGAGAGTTTGCTCGAGCTGTACAGCTGAAACACCGCAAGTCTTCATTGGGCTGTAAAGCCACAGAAATAGACCCCAGATCCTCGTAAACATCTTTAATGTATTGTCAAAAATTCTCATCGGCGTGAAAAAGACAACATCTTTTCCCGTATGGATTCTTTGGGGTATCTTTGTTAGCATGACAAAGAACAACAATTAAACCAAAGCTGTCCTACTGTATTTATATTATGTCTGCTGAGTTTCCCTCTCAGCAATAAAGTTCATGTTTAAATAAAAAAACATACTGTTAAAATGAAATAGAGGGATGGTTTTTGTAGGCAGCTGGATTCTGAGAGGGAGATTTTGAGCAGATTAGGGTCTTAAGCTTCTCAGGAAATATTAAGAATAACATTAAATCGCTATGACACAACATTAAAAGGCCATTGTGGAAACCTTACAGACATCTGTCTCAGAGAAAATGCAACTGTGTAGGAAGCAGGAAGTCACGCTAAATACGAGACAGAAGCCAGGACGGACTGAGGAAATGTCAGTTCATTCCACTGGAAAAAAGCAATAAAATCCACTTTGGGATACGGAGAGTTGCAGAAATCACATGAGCCTCGAAGTACCTTTAGCATTAGCTAGAAAAATGTTCGGCCCCAGCCATGAACCTATGCACATGCACAGAGTCGTGTGCTGTGCAATAATAAAACGCGTGTAACGAAGCAGGTCATTAAAAGCAGCCAGAATTTTATAGCTCTGCCAAGTTTCTCCCTGCGAGCCTGGCGGCTAATGCTAGCAGGGTGGAGGTCGCGTCTCATCGCGCGTTGGGCTCGTATGGCGACTGCTGCCCTCGGGAGGACGTTACGCCGGACCCAAAATGTAGGTTGTGTCACTCGAGACGCCGCATCGGTGCAGTTTCATGAAAAATATGCAAAACACCCCGAATATGAGCAACATGCTGAGTAGCTTTAATGCTTTTAATAGCTCATTTAAACCAAACTGGACTTGTCGCTCTCCATTTCAGGGCGTTCCTTTGCCGTGTTTGGTTTAAACCCGCGGCGGCGATGCCGGGGCCGGGGCCGGGGCCGGGGCCGGGGCCGGGGCCGGGGCCGGGGCCGGGGCCGGGGCCGGGGCTCAGCTCCCTCCGGGGGCAATCAGGTGTAGGCGTCTCTGCTGAACCACGGCACTGAACCACCGTTTGTTTTTGTAAATGTCAATTAATATGAATAGGGGGTATAATCCCTGCAGGGTCGTGGCGGCGGCTCCTGGCAGCGGCGCTGGAGAATCCAGAAATGACTCCTGGTGTTATGTGACTCTGCGCCGGAGCGGTCCCCGGGGCCCCATCCCCCCCTCCGGCAGTCATCGGTTCTGTTTCCATCCACTTGCCTGCCTCGCTCATCTACCAGCGCCTCCCTCTCGCCCTCATTCTGCCTTTTATTTCAGCCACATTTCACCTTCATCGCTTCCATCTTTTCGGCGACCCGGTCTCGTTCTTGGTTCTGATCCATAATCGGGCTCTTCATCTCTCTTTGGTGACACACACCATTTACCTGACGTCTTTAACCCCTGCGTCGGCCCTCGAACCCTTTGTTTTTCCCGTCACCTGCATCTCTCTCGCTATCGGATGGGTCACCTGCTCACAATAACTCGTTTCCCCGTCGCCGCGCTTCCTGGCCCGCGCTCGCCACTGCCCCCCTCGGTCCGGACGGACGGCTTTGTGTTTGTATGCAGCTTTTATTTCTCGACATTTGGTAATTCAGAGTTGCTTAACGGAGCTCGCAGCCCCTCCTTTTGGACCCGGGGGCTCTTTAGATCCAGGAGGAAGCGGGCGAGGAAGAATGTACATCCTTGAACTGCGACCGTCTCGGAGACAAAGAGATCGTTAAATAAAAGAAAGATCCACTCAGGCAGCTCGCAATTATCAAACGAGATGAATGCCCTCAATGGGCAACTTAATAACCTGGAGAGGGCAGGAACTGTAGGATCCCGCTAATGTCCGGGGGAAAAAGCCTCGTTAAGGAGCTAATCTATTCATCTCAAGTTCTATATTCATATTTCTTGTGTTAATAAAAGCTGCAGAAGGACACAGGAGTTCTAAAGTGGCCCGTCTCGTTCACGGTTTTCACTTTCAAAGGTAATGAAATTAAATGTATCGTAGTTGAAAAACCTGCTGGAAAATGGGAGGTTGAGAAGCGACGTGAGCGTGTCAGCGGCAGGAAGGAGCGTGTAAAGACGCCACTTTTGTGAGGAGACGTTTGTCCTCGCTCGGGGGAAAAATGGATCTTGGCAGAACGAGTTACGAATTAAAAACAAGATGTGGCTGTAAGTCGCTTCTAAAAATCCCCAGCGAGCCTGTGGGCGGCACTCCGCTCGTGAGCTGGACGCCGTCAGGCGGAAACGGCCAAATGGATCCGAATATATTCCTAAATACATCATATTCAGAACCGACAGCTGCTCTGTAGATGAACACACAACGGCCACGTTCATTACGGAGGAGGCGTCACGGTCAGTGACATGGAAAGGTGCTCTGAGCGTTTGGGCGTTCGGTGACTTGCTCAAGGGCACTTTGGCAGCGCTCTGAAACCCCCGGTCAGTAGGTTGCTCCCATTTCAACGCCATCCCTCCAGGCTCACCAGAACCAGCCCTCCCTTCCCCGCACGAGCGTCTCAAAATCTGCCGACCACTCGTGAAAAGAGTATTGATGTGAAAAGATTTCATCCTAAAGTTAAAACGTTAAAGTTGATGTCTGACCATAAATTAACCGGCTTAACGACTGTTTCACATTTGGCAGATTCAACCTCATCTGCAAATCAGCGCCACCTACTGAGGATTTAGAGAATAAATGGAGCTTCTTTTTGCTAAGTAGCTTAGCTGCAGCATGAAGCGTCTTCTTTGGGTGGTGTTGATCGGGCCGTGTCAGATGAGGTGACGGTTCTCGTCATGGCAACACCCGCCCCATTCACACAGACCAGGACCACTGTGTCCAGAACCGCTCCTACAGGCCCGGTGACGGCCCAAATCCTGCAGAACCGCTCGAGTTCTCCTCGTTTTTGATCAAGTTCCAGGGCTGCGAGCGGCAGGAAACGCGCCGCCGATGACAGTAATGTACGCTCACCCTCCTCCCAGGGCTCTGTGGATCCCCCCACCACACACACACACACACACACACACACACACACACACACACACACACACACGCTGCTGATGACTCCACCACCCACCCCTTTATGATGCGTTTCCACCCGCGCTGATTCCATCTTCCTGTTTTTATTGTGGGTTAAAGCCTTTTTCTCAGGCAGAAGAAATGAAAGCAGCAGCGTGAGAGGATCCAGCGTAATAAAGACTCATAAAACTGACACTCAGATTATGGGCTGTAGAGCCAAATAATGCCTAGATTACATTTCCACTCTGAAAAATTGGATTATGCGACAGTAGTGTGATTTGGATTAAAGAATATCAGCCACCAATTGGATGAGGCTTTTTTTTATAGCAGAATGTCCCAAAAAATAACTGGATAAACGTTGGAATTGATCACACTCATAAGAGCAAAACAATAGCGTGGAATTATTTATTTCTGCTTTTACGATCTTATGGAAAATAACCACGTTAGTTACTGAGGAAACTAAGAAAATGGACTGTTTGATTGTGTGCAATAAAATCTGCAATATTTTTGCCCCATAGTGATACTTATTATTTAGGAGAGATAGTGAAGGGTGTGTGTGTGTGTGTGTGTGTGTGTGTGCAAAATGCTTTCGTCCTGATGTTTATGATGTTTTATAGCAGCTTCAAGTTTAAAGTTGTGTTTTTTTACCCTCTCCTCAGCAGATGTTCTGAAATTAACGGAACATTTTGACGTCTTCATCGTGCTGTTTGTGGTCAGGTGAAGGTTTGGGAACCGTCGCCACCACCTTCAGCGTGCATGAACTGTTGCTATGGTTACCGACCTGAGGGCCTTTCCTGCGCTCGGCGCTCCTTTTAGACACTTTTGACATTTTCTTTTGCTCAGCGTGATTTTCATTGACTGGTTGGTGTCTGAGTAAATCAGCAGACTTGTGACTCACTAATTAAGAACATTTTCGGTCATTACTCTTTAATTTAAATAAAATCACTTTCCCCGTGACAGCGGAACAGGGGGTTGATTTGGGGATAATTTGAGGACGTCTGCTGATCAAAATAAAAGTAACCATTCGACTTAATTGCATTAAGACTGATTAATTGATGAATTGACGTCACGCTAATCAGCTACCTGCCGGCAGGTAAATGTGGGATTTCTAGATGGTGCCGGATGGACGGTGTCCCGCATGGATCACGCAGGAATGTTCAAGCTCAGGAATGCTGGCGTCTTTGTCCCGTCCTTCATTGGTGCCAGACTTCCTGCCATCCCCCGTGTCCCCTGTGTCCCCCGTGTCCCTCGTGTTTGTCCTCCAACAGCAGATGAACACGAGGTGCCCATACAGCACCTTGATCCACTCGTGGAAGCTGGAGTCAGCGTTCCGTCTGCGTCTGGGGTGAATCCGTCTAGCAGGGACACTCTGAAAGTAATGACTAGATCCCGTCCACTCGTCCCGGCTGCACTCCCGCTCCCGCCCTCTGACTTCTCTCTCTTTGTCCTCCTGTTTTTCCCGCGTCCCTCCAGCCCTCCTGGACATCGTCTCCGCCTGCACAGATGGTTTCAGCGACTCCTCTGAGTCTTAATTATTCCATCAATTACTGTGGGAAAATGTGCAATTAAAGTGGACAGCTACTGTGTGCTGCCTGGCTCCGTAGTTAATAGTGTTACACCTGATTTCAGAGCTTCGCGCCAGCTTTGCTGTCGCCTTTCGCTGTGTTAGGGGCCTCTGGTGGGAATTAGATTTTATTTCCCTAAACTTTTCCTCTGCACGACTCCACATTAATGGAGCGAACGTGAACATGTGGCCTATTTAAGTGTAAGTCTGGGTTGATTGTGGTGTTTCCTGCCTTCATATGGATTCAAGCCTGCGTGATGTCTATGCAGACATTGATGTGCCTTCCTGTGTGTTCTAGTTCCCTTTGCTGGCGTCGTCATTTCCCTGGACCGATTCAGTCGGATCACCAACTGGGCGGCGCCCAAACATTTGCGTGCTGCGTTAATCCATTGGAGTGTGGCTCAAACCCGACCTCTGGGCTCACGCGTCTCCCTCAGCGCTTCATTATGAGGCCTTAATCCTGACAGCGATGTTTGACACACAGCAGCGAGGAGATGGACGAACAACGGGAGGCCTGATTACTTCCGACGCTTCCACGAGTGAGTGGCGCTACAGCTTTCAGTGGCCCAGAGATGCGAATTAGCTTTAAGCTACAATCTGGTACAGTCCATCAAATGGCAGCATTTATGTTTGAGTGGTCTCATTTTTAAATAAAGTGAAGCAATGAAAACAGCTGGTCCTGCTATCAATCCTAATGCTAACACACGCGCACACACACGTGCTTATACTTCTATCATTGTGAGGACTCTCATCGCTAGGACCCATTAACCTGCCTCTTAACCAACCTTAACCAACCCTCATCTTTACTCAAACCCAATCCCAACCTCAGTGGTGTTTGAAGTTGTGACGACCAGCCAAAATGTCCTCACAAAAACCCAAGAAGAAAAATCGTTTTTTTAAAAACATCAAAGACCAGATGGTTAAAGATACGGTGCAGCACGTCTTTAACTCCCCATCTCAGCACAGCTCCACCCTTGACTGCGCCCCCCCACAAACATCCTTGGCTTCCTCTGATCTTCCCGACAAGACTGCAGATAAGGCGGCCGTGCACGACAACGAGGCCAGCGTCCCGTGCACACCCCAGAGACCCCAGAGACGCCCTCCCAGGGACGAACGGGGAGCGCAATAAATAGCCGGACTCTCCGGACGCCAGACGGGCGGCAGAATTAATCACAGGTTCCTGCGGACCAGATGAGCTGCTCCCAGCTACCACCGGCTCTCCGCACGCTCCAAATTAATTCACATACACACGCGCTCGGATTGTGGACGAGCCGGACGGAGATGAATACAGACGCGGCACAAACATGCACGTGGCTCCAGAGCTGCGTGATGGAGGCCGCAGGTGAGAGGAATCTCACCAACTCTCCTGTGCTGTATGTGACACCAGCACGGCTAATGACTTATTATCAGCCCCCCCTCAGTCACAGCTCCATATCCCTTCCCTCTGTGCTGCCCCCCCCTTGCATGCTCTCTCTCTCTCTCTTTCTCTCCCTGCTGTCACCTCTGTTACAGGTGCATAAAACACTCTGTGGGGAAGTCTTGAGGGAAATGGGCGCCCAAACATATAGTGATGGATACGGAGGATACGTGCTGCTATAAAGGATTTACGCTAATTAGGTTTGCAACAAGGCGTCATGTATACATAATGTAAAGAAAACATTCAAATGAGGCAAATCTCTGGTCCTCAAAGGGAAATAGATTAAATCAACACAGCGTGAGGTGCCATCATCAATGCAGCCACCCAATCCAGCACCGTTTCTATTTACCATCTTTTCTATATTCTGTACATGCAGCGCAGGGATGGATCGCCGTCTTCTCGGTACCCTGTCGGTGCACCGACTTTCTGATGCACGTCTGAGCGCCTGACCCACTTGAGATGAAGAAAATGATGGTGAAAACAACAAATTCTCCAAAGGAATAGGGGTGAAAGACCTGCGTACGGGCACAAACTGCAATTTATTGTACCTGGCAAACAAAGGCGGGGAGCTATATCAACGCTGAAGCCGTGTGAAAAACGACGGGGTGGGGGGGGGGGGGGGGGGGGGTCGGGGGGGGGGGGGGTGGGGGGGGGGGGGGGCAGATGCAGATAAACTGGCAGCGTTTTCCCTTCCAGTCCAGCCCAGTGCGGCGCTGTCACAGACCAGTTGGATCAAGGTGTGTGGACGCCTCATGTCTCCCCACCTTTGACTCCGACTTGCTGCAGTCTCACCCGTGTTTCTATGGTACCTTGGGTGAGGTGGTGGGGGGGGGGGCAGACGGAGATCACTGTATGACCATATTGTGATTTTAATGTGCGCTTCACCCTATTTACAATAATATGACGTCACCTGCGTGTAGATAGGGTGGATTTAATGAAGAGCGCTCAGGAACCACCTGGATTAAAGGGCAAACATCTCTTTAGATGCTCTCCTCAGCATTTGCGTTATTTCTTTAAATGCCTGCATGCATTAACATTTGTGTCTCCAGGTCCAGGTGTTTGCATGAATGCCTGCAGAGGTGTATGAAGGACCCGTGTGTGGGCTAATGGGCGTCATTCAAACGGCGCTGCAGGGCTGCGATAAGCCCGAAGATCTGATTTCACTTCCCAGCGTGGCTCATTTTCATAATTAATTAAAACGCTGGTAAACATTACATCATGAGGCTGATAAGGATTCCTATTGTTCCCTTTTGCGTCTCTCTTTAACTCACCACAGACCATCAGTAGAATATACTAAAGTAATGTCTGACCCCCCCCCCAGAGAAAAGGCCCCTCGCAGCACGTTTCCCTAAACGTTCGCTAAAATGTGGCTTTAAATGATGATGATTTCCTGAAAACAGCGAGAAATACGTTCACAATCATGATTCACTCTCTGCTTCCCTCAGATCTTTTCAATAATGGGCACTAGCAGCAGCAGGAGGAGGAGGAGGAGGAGGAGGAGGAGAGAAGAGGAGAGAAGAGGGGGAAGAGGAGGGGGAGGGAGGAGGAGGGGGAGGAGGAGGAGGGGGAGGAGAGGAGGAAGAGGAGGGGAAGGAAGAGGAGGAGAAGAGGAGGGGGAGGAAGAGGAGAGGAAGAGGAGGAGAAGAGGGGGAAGAGGAGGGGAAGGAAGAGGAGAGAAGAGGAGAGAAGAGGAGGAGGAGGAGGGAGGAAGAGGAGGAAGAGGAGGGAAAGAAAGAAGAGGAGGAGGAGGAGGAGGAGGAGGAGGAGAGAGAAGAGGGGGAAGGAAGAGGAGGGGGAGGGAGGAGGGGAAGAGGAGGGGGAGGAAGAGGAGGGGAAGAGGAGGGGGAGGAGGAGGAGGAAGAGGAGGAGGGGGAGGGAGAGGAGGGGAAGAAGAGGAGGGGAGGGGAGGAGGAGGGAGGAGGAGGGGAGAAGAGGGGGAAGAGGAGGGGAAGGAAGAGGAGGAGAAGAGGAGGAGAGAAGAGGGGGAAAGAGGAGGGAGAGGAGGAGGGGGAGGAGGAGGAGGAGGAAGAGGAGGGAGAGGAGGAAGAGGAGGGGGAGGAAGAGGAGGGGAAGGAGGAGGAGAGAAGAGGGGGAAGAGGAGGAGGAAGAGGAAGAGGGGGGAGGAGGAGGAAGAGGAGAGAGGAGGGGAAGAGGAGGGGGAGGAAGAGGAGGGGAAGGAAGAGGAGGGGGAGGAGGAGGAAGAGGAGGGGGAGGAGGAGGGGGAGGAGGGGAAGAGGAGGGGGGAGGAGGAGGAAGAGGAGGGGGAGGAGGAGGGAGAGGAGGAGGAGAGGAAGAGGAGAGAAGAGGGGAGAGGAGGGAGAGGAGGAAGAGGGGGGAAGAGGAGGGAGGGGAGGAAGAGGAGGAGGAGGGGGGTTCCTTCATCAGTCTGCAGATGGGAAGACACAGCAGTGTTGTGATGCTTCCTTCTGCTCCCTCAGGTTATTCCCAGACGCTCCGGCCTGTTCCCAGCTGAAGAGCATCTGAACACAGAGCTGCTGAGCGAAGCCTGAACGAGGGGATGGAGGAGAGAAGGATCCGAGGAGGAGGAGCGATGTGCCGGAGCTGCCTCCTGTCAACAAGCAACATCCTTTAGCAGAGAGCCTCCACCTCCGCCCCCCATTAATCCCTCACTCCTATTCCTTCTCTCACTTCCTCTTCCTTTCCCTCTTTTCATTTTCCGCTCTCTTCCGCTTCCTCTTTCCATCGTCTGGCTCTTTTCTTCCCCCCGTCTGAGCGGGTGTGTCCTGAACTGGACGCCATCCCAGATTAGCCCCCCAGTCTGTCTGCTGTCAGAGTGGGTTAGGGTTGAGTCCCTCAATAACCTGCGTCATTAGATTCATTTCACTTCTGTCGTCTGTCATCACAGCATAAAACCATGTTTTGGAGGCACAAAAATCAAAACTTTCAGATCTGTTCACCTCCTAATTTAGGCGTGTGTATATGTGGTGTGTGTGTGTGTGTATATGTGTGTGTGTGTTTAAGAGGTGAATAATTATTGCACAGCACACGTCTGAACCATTAGGTAAACAGTTTGATTGGCACAAATGATGGCGATATGGAATACATTAAAAAGCAATGACCTTTGACCTCTGTGTATTCAAGGCGTTGTTCCAGTTCACACCTCCGAGTCCATGTGGGCGGAGCTGTGGGCCTGTTTGAGGCGGAGCTTCAGTTTTACTCACTCCACATTTTATTTATATATGATAATCAGACTCACATTCATCATTTACATTTGGAGGACACCACAAACACACACACAACACACAAAAACACACACACACACACACACACACACACACACACACCACACCCGCTCCACCTCGCGCGCTAACACATTCTCCCTCTCTCTCTCTCACACACTCCCTCTCTCTCACACACATTCTCCCTCTCTCTCTCTCTCACACACTCTCCCTCTCTCTCTCACACATCTCCTCTCTCTCACACACACTCTCCCTCTCTCACACACACACTCCCTCTCTCTCTGTAATCACAGAGCTAAAGGCTAATTTAGCATCGCAGGAAGTGCTGCGTCTCTTTACCGTATGTGAAGCACGTAGTGCTACAGGAAAAATGACCTCTATGTTCCATGTTCAGACTCACCCTTCCCTGTCTTATCTCTGCCAGCATTATCACCTACATACACCGACTGTAGGGGAGGCGGGCCCGACCTGCTCGTGTCTTTACACGGCGAGGATTTAAACACCGTGAAAATTACCTGCAGTGAAAGCAAAGGATGGAAGCCGCCTTCCAGTGCGGTAAAACTCCGGACCAATCATAGAATTATGGCTCTCTGGGGAACACGACCCGGTTCCTTTCCTGCATGTGAACACCGGCCAGACCTCTCGCTTCATCCGCATTTGACTAATTTCCCTGTTTCATTCCAAACAACCTCTGATTCTGCTCTACCTTTCATTTTTCCTGCTTCTCCCAGTCTTTTCCTGTCATAACCAGGCTAATTGCAGCAAATGGTCACCCAGTTTGCACTCCGCCCCTGAAATTACCAGTTGGTTACTATAGAGACGTGTTTGTAAATGCAGTGTATGCTTCCCTTTCCCTCTCTGCTCTGTCCTCCTCATTTTCCATACCTCTGCTCCCGTCTCCTCCAAATCTGTCCTTTCTCTCATTCTTTTCTCTTTTGTCTCTCTCTCCTTCCATTTATTTCTCTCCTTTCCTTTTGTCGAAAACCTCATTATTTTGTTAATTCCGCCACCAGACGTGGTTTGATTTGCAAGTCTCATAGCCCAGAATTAATGCCTAATTTAGCCAGATGCCCAAATGGGCTCCATTAAAACAGCTTCCAATCTAGGTGTTTACAATAGCACAGGGCTCCTGCCATTGTCTGGCTCTGGGCTTAAACTCCCTTTCTTTTATGATAAATAACTGTTAGCTTCTTTATGATAATTCTGTGTGGGAATGTGCGGCAGGCCGCCGCTAGAAAGAAGCCTTCTACCTTCTCATCCACAGATATGAGATGTAAAAGGAAGTAGATAAACTACAACAACAGAAGCTGTGGGCTGTCTCCCGCTCCCTCCTGAAGGTCTAATGGAGAGCTGATTCACGCTCGCGGTAGAAAAAGAAGACAATGGATATATAGGTGTATTTATACCACTCAAAGCAAAGCGCTGCTGAGGCTACGGTTCTACTCCTACCAGGTTCAGGCGTGGATGGGAGCTGATGCACAACAACGGGTTTCTCTTGATATAATGACGCAACATGCCTCGGCTCACATCTGAGCAGTTATTATTAAGTGCACGACTGTTTCTCTGACAGGTTCTGCTCAGCGATCGCTGCCTTGTGACGTTCCGTTTCCCAGCAGACACGGGGAGCCGCTGCCGTGGCGGCGCCGGCAGCATCACGCGAGGTCAGTATGGCATAACTCAGCTGTCACTTTAAACGGTGCATTATCAAAAGAAGAATAAGTTTAGAACCTTTAAATATGAGACTGCGATTCTCCCACAGGTTCTCCAGCTTCCTCTCACAATCCAAAGACACGGATTAGGAACTGGCAAATTCCAGCCATCCCTTTCACGGAATGGGGCGGGGCTTATGCCCTCCTGGTGGGCTACACCCTGGAGAAAGGTGTAACCCACCATCCTTCTGTCCCCCATATTCATGTGTTCGGACTGCAGGAGGAAGCTGGAGTACATGAGAGAACCCACCCAGGAGCAGGCAGGACATGAAAGCGCCACACAGGAAACCGGAGGTCCTGGTTGAGATGTTTTCAGACCATCTTTAGGGGCTCCAGGACGTAGTGGCGCTGGACACAACCACCCATCAAGGGTCAGATAACTCCTGATACGCTAAAGCACATCCCATGAACATGGAACCCCATTCAAACTGGACCTTATACGTGGGGCCTCTGCTTCTACTTAATTATAATGTAAAATCTAAAATAAAGATGGAATTTAGGCAAGCGTGCGGGCGTCTGGCGCCACATTTAATCATCTCAATTTGTTGCTTTCAGCACAAACTGGAGAAGTCGGTTGTGAAATTGAAAAATGGTGACAGGAAGATAATGTCTCTAAATCAAACATGTTGTCTGGGCTGCAGACGTGGGTCGTTTAAACGCGCGGCTCCATAAATCCCACCTTTTCCTTCCCTGGAAACGGACAGATGCTGCACCGCTGATTGATTCCCTCCGTGACGCTTGCAAATGTAGCGACAGTCTCAGGCAGCGTCCCGACGCCGTCTCCATTTCAGGGGGCGATGGCGGCGAGCTGGCTGGTTGATGAGAGCGAACAAGACAGCGAGACGCACCGCCGCGGCGTGGATGGCGCGACACGTGTCGCCCCGCCGCCGTCTCGCTGCCATTTAGTGAGGTGGCGCTCTGCCCTGGACCCTCGCTGTCGTTCTCTGCCTCTTCTTCTGGGAATGTGATGAGGCGCCGTAATTTGTAAAAGACTTGGCGGCGACTCATCGAATATGATTTGTGTGGGAGCTCATAAAAGCTCGCCGAGCGTAACTTAAAAAGGAGGGGAAAAAAGGAAATGGAGGAGCCGCGCCGATCCGACTCCTCGTGTCGCATTGCAGGGACCATAAATGTGTCCCGGAAGATCCGAGCGGGGAGAATTTTCTGTGCGTTTCTAATGACAGACCCGTTCGGTGGCCAACGTGCGACAGCTCGTGTGGGCCAGACCCCCCCCCCACCCCCTTCTGCCCTTCAAAGAAGTAAATAACAAATACTTTTAATCCTTTTAATCGCTCCAATTGTGCTCCAATTTAAATACGTTTAGATAAATCCGCCACTGTCTCTCTGCCATGAAGCGTTTAGCTGAGCAAATGCTAATAAACGGTAGCGCTTGACCTGCCGGATCAGCGGGGGGGATCTCCCCAGCGTCACACACCTACGTGCACTACCACACTCCAAACACACACCACTGAGCCACACCCTGACTATTTTCTACAATAATTACATCCTTTTTGGATTGGGGATCAAACTCAGAGTTAATTATAGCCGTTTAATGCGACCACGGCCTGCTGTGCGCAGGATAATGGGATGGAGTTTTCTGGCTTATTTATCTTCTTCCTCGTCCACCGTTTGTTCCGAGGTTGGACAGTCCATCTATTTGTCCCTCCGTCTGTGAGCATATTAGTGTGATTTGATATCTGACGCTAGTCTTCATCCCCTCGTTGCTTCTCATCTTCTCACCTCTTCTCTCCACTTTCACTCTTTTTAAATCTCTGCCTGTAAATGAAAGCCAGCTTCATGTCTCTCAGGGATGGAATAACCACTTTTTTTCTCCCCAAAGTGTGGATTTAATTGCGAGTTGAAAGTCTTTGAGTCTTTGGCTGTTCTTGAACTGTGCTGCTTTGACTGTCATTTGGAAGTCAACGTTCTCTCCGTCCCTCTTTCAGTCTCCTTTTCTCATTAGTGAAATTTTTCCTTCATTACCCTAATGTCACAATTTTGTCTCTTCTTGCTCTTTTCAGAAGGTTCTAATTGGGCCTTTTTGCACGGCGGCGAACGTCTCCGTATCTGCGGCTTATCAAATAACCACTGGGGAAATTTCACTGGTGGAACATTTGAAAAAGGTTGGACAGCTGGAAATTCTTCTACCCTCTAAGTGTTTCTCAATCTAATCCGGTCAGATTGGTTCAATATTCCGCTCTGTGTGTTGGAACCAGTAGTTATCTGGAGCATCTGGTGAGAATCCATGTGTTTTTCTGGAGGCGTCGTGGAGATGGGCTGTATATGTATCGGTGGCGTGGTCCTCTTCCGTGTGGCTCCAGGCGCAGCATCTGCACACATCTGCGCACATCTGCAGAGCGCCGCATATCCCCCGTTGCCTCGTTATCTTCTCCAAGGCTGCTTAGTGATTTATTTACCTGCTCACCACATGTCGCTCAGGCAAAAAGGATGAGGGGAATAATGGGAGAGAAGAGGGTGAAATATGGGGGGAGGGAGGGAGAGAGGGAGGGAGGGAGGGAGGGAGGAAGGGAGGGAGGGGGCTTCGTTTAGGACGGGTGAGGAGAGACAGAGGAGAGTGAAAAGAGGTAATAAGCGAGAAAAGAGTGTTGGGGCGTTGATAACATGCTCATGATGAGAGGAGCAGGTGGAAAGACACATCCAGCCGTGGCTGACAGACTGAGAGAGGCAATGAAGGGCCGGAGGATGAGAGGAGGCAGGAGGACCTCTGAGGACCGGGGACGCTCCTCCTAACCCCCCCCCCCCCCCCTCCTGTCCTGCTCCCCTCTCAATTCTAATAAGGAGATTTGGTTTGGAGGACATAAACACAGGCCAACCTTTAAGTGTTGCCAGTTCACATTAGATCAGAGATCATCATCTCTGACGAGACATGATGGAGCGACGGCAGGTGGCCGAGAGCGAGTCAAGGAGACGTGACTGTGGAGTCCAGGGAGCGCAGACGTCCGCTGAAATGATAGCGTCCATGATTAAATGGATATTTAGAGAGAAAGTAACGACAACCCGGCATAAAACACACGCCTTTGAGTACACGGCGACCTTACTGCGCCTCTTCATGCCGTGACTCTCAGTCTCTTTTAGTTTAACCATAATTCACTCCTGTTCTCCTGAAAACATCTAAAATGGAAATGATCTATATGGCATCCATATACGTGGCTCTGTATATAGGGAGTCCTTTTATTCAGGTTCATGTACATTTCCTTTGTTGCTAACCGACCTTTGCAATGTCACGGACTCAACGATCGAACTCTCAGGTGAATAAATAGCATTTTCCATATTGCTAGCTTGCATTTGTTAACGCACATGCTTTCCATATTAGTGGCACTCAACCTGTGTGATTAGAATAAATATACAGTTAGGAAATAAAACCCAGAGTGGTCCATTTCGAGGTCATTTTCTCTCCATTTTGTAGTGACGTGTTTACCGCCATCGCCGCGTCTATAACGAGCTGAGGTGTCGGCCAAGGTCAGCCCTGGGGTACTCAAAGATACCAGCACTTTTATCCACAGCCAAGGCTCCCGCTGCTCCCTGGAGCTCTGGCTCTCCACCCCCACCCCCACGCCTGCCCCGCCCCCCCTCCCCGTCCCCTCCGGATCTCCAGGCTTAACTAACTCAACCGTATAAGCACATCTCCCTGAACCAGTGGAACCAGCCTCTGTGGGAGCCCTTGCTTTGCTTTGCCACACAGTATGCACCTAGCATGCCCTGCCGGTTTTACTGGAAGCCAGACAGACATTTATGAAGAGCCCCCCCATCTCCCAAATCCCCCTCCTGTGCTTTCAGCCCTTTCCCAACCCAGCGTGCCGGTCTTACCCCGGAGCTTTGGTGCCAGTCATGTTGCAGCCAAGCCCAAAATCGTCTGGGGTTCTTCCGCTGATTTCAAACGGGTGCTTTCTTTTGGTAAAAGGGTGAGGCGGGGGGAGGGGGGGGGGGGTTGTTCAAACCAATCATGATTTCCAAAGATAGAGCACTCAATGGCCCCTTTAATGCCACCGGGGAGGAAAAACGGGCGATCTCTCAATTTGGCGTGAGCCCGTCTGCGGCGGCGAGGTAAGAAGTTGATAAAGTGTGGAGGTTTTTGGCGGCAGGAAACCTGGTGACCTTTCCCTGTTTTCTGACGCGCTGACTCGATTGCCCTTTTGAAAATGCTAATACCAAATAGTTCCCCGCAAAACAGGTCCTCCGAGAGAGCCCTTGGCATGTGGAATAAAAGGGTGGAGGAACAGCGAGCGCAGCGTGTGTTCAAAGGGCACCGTGTCAACTGGAGGGGTTAGGGCGGCCGTAATGGGGGAGTCAGCGTGCGATTCCATAGCAATAGCTTTATTAATCACGCTAAAAAGAAGCTAATTTATGATGAGGTCGCCGTGGTCCAGGGTTGGGGGATGTATTTGTTCGTCGGAGCTGCATTTGGCACATTGCTGCTTCGTTTTGTGACGTTTGCCGACTCACAAAATCAATGACCGGAGGAGTAACTTAATTATTTGCGATTTTATTCAGTCAATGGGCCGTGGAGGTGTGCACAAGGCAGGAGAAGGCATAATTATCTTAATGGAAGATTTAGATGCATAACCTTTGTAACACAAGCACCTCTTCACAGCCAAATCGGTAGCGTGCTATTCAGCGGTGCCCTCAGCCCCGGAGTGGATCGCCTCCGTCTCCACTATTGAGCGCTGATCATCATAATAAGCTGCTTTGATGCGAATCACATCGCCACAAATGATGAAGAGGAGGGACCGCCGTTACCCTCCTCCCACCCCGATCCCAACCCTCACATCAGCCGGTTTCCCCTCCTGCTGTTCATCAGCTTTCCAGCAAGTCAACACTTGGACGTCTGACCGTTGGCAACGTGGCGTGTGCGAATACCTCTCTTGTCTCCCGAAGTGCGGGATTTTCCTTTCGAGATGGCAGCTATTCGTTTGGGTCGCTCCCCCCCCCCCACCCGTCGCTAAGCTTTGGGTAACAATGCATGGCGATGTCAGCCGTGTCACCGTGCCATGAGCGAGTAACACCGATTGCTCGCCCCATTACCCCTCCTCGCTGCTACTGGCTAGCGTTAGCCCACCAAGACGTTGTCCTTTGTACGAGCGCTCACAGCACAGCGGACTGTGACGCTCTCAACGACCCCCCTGTGGCTCGTACTGGCGCCAGGGGAGCGGCTTGAGCGAATTACCAGATTCAAACAGTGGCGGAAATGTCCTCGACATGTGACCAGGGGCAGAGCCCAACGTGTGGCTTCCTCAGATTACACTCACACACTAGACTTACCTAACTTTTTTTTTTTTTTTGCAGCACACTAAATATTTAAAATGCATTTGACACACACAAAGCAAATATTGTCTTTTTGCTGGCATCCAGTAGTTGCATCTTCAATAATTAACTGGTTCTACAGGATCTCTTGGACGGCTGCCCTGGCCTGAGATCACTGAAGCAAACGCAGCAACAGAGGCTGTTGCATTCAACCCTGAGCGTCCTGCAGCAACCAGTGAGACATGCTGGAATGTTTCATGTCTTCCCAGCGACTGACCATCTGCTCCTGTAGTCACCCCTCTGTTACACACACACACACACACATGCACAGGCTGCATCATAACACACACACACTAACACGTATGCATCCAGATTAGCCAAACTGGTGTGTGGTAATTACTCACACAGCTAATTAGGTCAGTCAGCTCCTTTGGCTCCGCAGGTGGAGGACTGTGCAAGATGGTCAGACCTGGCATAGTGACCTAATGTTGGCACCACGAGCTGCGCTTGGTCCAAAGCCAGAGGATGAGTGACCCAATCGCTGGTTGGACTCATGATTGAAGTCCTAATCACCACGTGCAGACCTTCTGGACACCCTGGCACGCGTCTTTGTGATGCTCTCGGGCCACCACAACCTCTAGCGTCCATCTTGAGTAACAAAAAAAGGACATAGATACAAATGTGACGAAGCAGAAGCTCCGTCTAGTTCTGACAAGGCTGCTGGCAGACAACCACCGTTTCCAGGTCCAATCTCATGGAGGAATGAGAAATGGGATGGTGCGTTCAGCTCCAAGTGAAAAACCCAATAATAGTCGATGGGATATTGTTGTAATCTTGAACCTGAGCTGCAGGAACGTGCGTGTGGGACATTTGGTGAACGTTCTGCAGCAGCTGCTTGGTTCTGCCTAAGAGGCTGTAATAGCCTGTAATAACCATAAAACCATTAGATATGATCTAGAGCTATTGGTGTCACGATCCATACGCAACCTCTCTTCCAATTCATCCAGGTCAATGTCCACACTGTTAAACTCTAATCCCCTTTCCCCCCCAGTCTTTCATTCCCTAAAACCGCTCAAGGCAAAAGGTCGATGTCCGACACTCGCTCCAATACTGATTGTGACATTTCTCCTTCTCCCTCTGGGGCCTCTCCTCCCCCCCCCACCTCTTCTCTGGGAACCCTCCCTTCCAAAATGCTCTGGTTCCTCGGGACCAATATCTCCTGCTCACCGAGAGAGAGGAAAAAAGGTCACATGCTCCATTATTTCTGCGTGAACTTTCGACCCAATATTTACGGAGGAGGCGGAAAATAGCTGTCGACGGGAAGACGCAGCAGGTTTTAGCGTGACTGGGTATTTTGGGATGAGAGGTACACGGGTAGGTGAACGGGCGTGGTGTGTAAGGATTATTGTTGCTGGATAACACAGAGCTCCATAGAGATGAGGGATCACGCACGTGGTCACACATTGATGTGAGTGTTCCAGCCACATGGACTGTTATTGGAAGCGGTGCTACGCTAATGATAGCTTTAATCCCGCCACATTATGGAGGTTGAACATGCAGCATTCAGCCAACCCTGGAGGCAACAATGCTGCTGACTTACTCAGGATTCGACCGGGATTCGCCCTGCGAGTGGTGCTGCTATTCCACCTTTGCAGCTTCTTAGTAGAGCTATGGGGAAAATTCTGATGGGATGCAAACCCAACATGGTTGCCCATCGGTGTGTGGGAAAAAACCAAAAAAGGCGGGTTATTCTCAGTGGTCGGTGCTGATGACTCCAGCCTGGTTATTGACTTGTGCTGTTGTTTGGTAACAAGTTAGAAGTGAGAGTTCTTTTGGAAGTGGTCACAGATGATGTGCACACACATATGGCACATCTAGCCGTATGTCTTAGCCTTTACGTCTTTGTTAGCGTTGGGAGTTTGATTTCTGTACGGACACTCTTGTATCACAGTTCTGTTATTTGTCTCTTTGCCTTCCACCATGGACATAAGTGCGTGCTAATATTTTCGCCGAAATTATTTCACAAAAATGGGTAAAGTGACTTAAGTCACTCGAGCCTGGATGGAATATTACCAAAACTCTGCAGGAACTTTTCAAATTGCCCATTAATCTCATCAGCATTTGAACCCGTTGCTCTCATTATGCACTCATGTCTGCTGTTTTAAGTGTTTACTTGCCTTTTCCATTTCGGAATGACGCATTTCGAACCCTCTCACTGTGGTCTGCATGGCATCACTTTCTTTCCTGCTCACTTTGAGTTAGCTGGAATCAAACAAACTGACATTCTGCTTTCACAAACCATTTGATTCCATCAGTCATTCAAACAAATTGACCATTTTAAGAGCAAAAAAGAGCTCCCTCCCTTTGAGCTGTAATAGCTAGCATGTGGCTGATTAAAACTGGTGATTCCAAGTGACTCAACTTCTAATGATTCTTTCATCATTTGGACATTTTTATGCAAAGTGATCCATTTAATTATCAAAGTCTGTCAGCCGTGCACAAGCTGCCTATAAAAATCCTGAAATGAAACAGTCGCGATAGTAATGAAGTAGCAAATTAGCTGCAGGTGACAGCGACGACTTTGGAAGCGCAGCCAATCCCAAGATTCCCTGGCTCCTTAAACACGGCATCTTGACACTGAATATTATCCTGAGCAAGTTTTGCTGTGACACTGCAGCCGGAAAAGCTGCAGAATAACAGTCGGTTAGCTCAGCAAGTCAGCGAGTTTTATTGATTTGGACTGTTGGGCGACAGAAAGACGCGTTTAAAAAAAAGCAAAAGCAAAACTACTTTCCTGAAATGTGAACCGTGAGTGGAAACAACGGATTCATGTGGCCGAGGCATCGCTGAAAAACAGTCCAAAAACGAAACGTGGATTAATAAGGTGACGTTTTCACAAGGGATGTTCTGACCCGAGTCATCCGTCAGAAACCAGGAAGGTTCCACAAAGGTTCTGGGGAATATTCCTCTCAGTCATGCTAATAATTTTACCCTCTTTGCTCATCAGACACACGCTGCTCGGCTCTTGTCTTCCCTCTCCTCTTCTCAATATTTCATGTCTCAGAAAGTGCATCTATTCTCGGCGTTCCCGCTTTCCCGCCACCAACTGGCTGTCAAAACATAATTTCCGAACATTCGACGCCCCGCAGGCGCCGACCGTTCCTTCCGAGCTCCTCTGCCTCGTGGCCGTGGCTGCGGGGAGGCCGATAAGACGACCCTGGGTCTGCTTCTCAGCTTAATATATAATAATAATACGGCTTAATTCACGACCTCTCATATCGTCTCACCAAATCTTCCACCGACACATTAATGTTTCAGAGAGACGTGAAACCATGAACTCGCTGCGTAACAATAACGATGAACATTTTCCTCTTCCTCTCTGAACTCAGAAACGTGCTCATAATCACCCACTATTCCCTATATAGTGCACTAACTAGGGTGCCCTTTTGAAGCGAGGACTGCTCTACCCTATATAGCTCACTCATTGCTATCCCATAATGCATTGTGAAAGGTTGTGGATGACACCCGCTAATTAGAAATACATCCCATTATTCTTTGTGGTTGCATGGCTCATAACCGTTATGTGATGCTGTGATGCTCTTCAAAGCGCCCGACTGTGTCCGGAGGTGGTTTCGGGTGCTAGCGAAGCTCACTGAACCCTGCTCCCTACCTAGTGAGTAGGGAAGAGGGAACCAGCTGTGATCTTGGATGAAAGGATGAAGGCAGGAGTCTCTTCTCCGGTGTTCTGCTTGCATGAGAGCAGCAGCTCAGCAGGCGTCTCTGGACGATCGCTTTATAACTCGAGTCAAGACCGTGGTCAGGAAATAGAGCAACACCAGGGGCGAAGGATGGCGGCGCCGTCACAGCCGTGGTGGCAGCTGAAGGACACAGAGAAAGGAAGTCTATTTGTGCCTGCTCTCTCCTGGTGAGGCCTCTGAGCTCCACAAACACTCCTCCAGTTTCCCACCTGGCCACATTTCCCTCTCCAGAGGCTTTGTGCCCCCTAATCCAGGCCATCGTCTTCATAACATTAGTTTGTCATTCAATCTCTCTCCGCTCCTCTAAACAGATTGTCCTGGCTCTTCCGTCCTTTTACGACCATTTGCTCCCACTTCTCCGCCGTCCCGGACGGCTCGGCCCTTTTCCCCGCGTCCGTTTCCCGCTGCTCCTCTTTCATCATGTCTCCACACAGCAACATTGTCCTTGATTGCTCGGCAGATGCTATTATCCTGGGCTTATATCTTTGCAGTCACATTAGCCATTTGCACAGCTTGGCACTTAGTGAAGTGAGACAGGTGAGACCAGGCTCGGGAGGGGGGGGGCAACTGGAGCTCAGGTCTGGAATCCTCTCAACACCATTAACAAAATCACCGTCCTCCATTTTAGCTAATACTCGCGCGTCTCCTCTGATCCCAGCAAACTCTCTGAATTTTTCTTTCAACACGGGCAGTTACGCCAATGTATCGATGTCCTCATCGATAATCCAGCAAACCAATCCTCTGAAGACATATATAAATATATATGGATGTAGATCCCCGACCTCGGAGCCAGCGAAACCTTCTGTCTTTAAGATCTGTATTTAAGGAAGCAGAATGTTCACGTCAAAAATGACCCCAACATATTCCCACACAGCAGCGGTTGTGCCGCTACCACCCGTAACAGCAACGTTAATAACTGCAATAACATAAAAGGGAGGATGCGTTTGGTCCACGGGTGCCAGGGCAGTTACATTTTACACATTTGTGGGGTCTCTGCAGCCTCAATTTTCACTCGCTGTTGCTGCTTTTGTCACATTTGCTTTGACATTTCACTGGATTACCTGCTAAATCAGATAAATCCTTGTTTACAGCCACCGCCACCGGACATTAAACTCCATCAACACAACGTCAGCGGCAGGTGACATTAACACTAAAGCTGCGATTACTCCAAAGCAAAAAACAAAAAAGGTGGGAAAAAAAGAGAAATGAGCAGCGTGGCAGCCAGGAGGAAGCTGGAATGGTGCCTGTAAATGAATAATTCCAGAGTTATCCGAAGCATCATGAGCCTATAGCTACTGTTTATGAATTAATCAAAAACAGGAGTGAAGGTAACGAGCCAAGTTTGGTCCAAGCGATGCGTCGCCTGCAGCAACGCACAAACAGCAGCGGCGGCGCGGCGAGCATCCGTAAACAGATGATGGAAAGTCAAAAGAACAAATGTGTTCAATAACTTATGACACTGGGAAGCTTCACTCTGGCACACGCCTCCGTACGCGCGCACGTGGAGCATAAATATGCACCGGTGCCTCTGCTGGTTCGGATTGGGTCCTGGAAACATATTAAATGCCGCTGCCGGTATCTCCATCTCACTGTTATTGGCAGCGTGGTCGGAGCGCACAACAGGAAGTGAGAGATTCAGGTTATGAGGAGTGCACTTCCTATATGCCACCCCCCCCCCCCCCCCCCATGAGATGACAAATGTAAGACAAGTGTGAGGCGAGATGGAGGGAAGTGATTCATTGGAGCCACGCAGAAAAGGTGGCGGGATAAAGAGACGGAGACTTGGGAGGACGGAGGGAGAGAAAAAGGGATGCTGCTCGTTCTTTCATCCGCCCCTTTACTCCAGTCGCCAAGGCAACGTGCCTGCAGGGCACCGGCGCATAATCACGGGCAAAACAACCGACAGGGAGGGACGGAGAGGGAAGGAACAATAAACACGGCGAGGAGACGAGGAAAGGAGGAGGCAGCGGATCAGCGTCCTCGCTGAGGGAAGGAGGCGTGTGACCTTCAGGGACCCGTCTCAGAAGTGTAATGGAAACTCATCCGTCAGTGGACCTGGCTCAGATTAATGTCGGAATCCCTCCGCCGGAGTTTTACCGACAGGGCAGCAAGTGCGCTCACGGCTGCGAATATCGCTGATATCGGCTCCAAAAATGACGCTATTAGAAGATATGAAATTGGCGGAGTTAATCAAACCCAGGCTAACTCTTGATATTTGGAATTACCTCAGCCATTAATACCGCCGGCTGCTGTTAGCAGAGATAGAGTGGTTAAATCCACCGGCGGCAAAAATTAAACAGGTTAATTAAAGTCTCACATTTCCCCCGCGCTCCCATTCTGCCTGGCTTTCCTGTTCCCGTGCGTGCTCACGTGCGCTCAGGACCTGTGGCTATATCGAGACGTGTTCATTCTCACCACTGCCCTCTTTTTACCTCTGTAGCAACATTTCGCTTCGCAGATCAAAATTTCTTTCCCCTTTTTAACCGAACGATGAGCTCAGTCGCCCTGGTGTCACCCCCCCCCCCCCCCCCCCCCCCCAACTACACATTTGCTTGCTCAACCCCCCCCCCCCCTTTTCAGAGCGAAATCTCCTCCTCCCAAGAACCCTCATCATGCATTCCTCAGTTCATGTCCTGATTACTGTAATTCACTCTTCTCTTCAGCAGACTTCTACCCCCCCCCCTTTTGGTTTGGATTTTGGGATGGAAGTGACCCCTGACTGGCGTAATGGTCGTTTAATCACTTCGAAGTCTCCGTGCAGCCACTGACGCTCTGGATGCTGCAGTTACAGATGCAAAGTGTAGCTAAAAAAGCAGGTCGGTGCCCTTTATTACCGCTGACGACGGCAAAAGGTGGATAAAACTCTTCCGCAGTTGAATCACCTCGAAATTGAATGTGAAACCCTCTTCGCTCCGTAATTCCCCCGAATTTTACGCCAACCTCAAACCCTTCATTGGGAACTTTGGAGTGACCGCGGGGTCATTTTTTCCTGAGATCCGTTGAGCGTCTTTTGCAGCCCTGTTTTTAATCCTCTACGCATCATCTCAAAGACGAATCCTTTGCCATTAAGATCCTGGAAGAGTCGCCGGGGCTCCCGCGGGTCCACCGGTACGATCAGCCATCATTTCCTTTCATAACGGTTGACATCACATCAGCGCCGGTCGAGCTTAAACACACCGGCATCGATGAAACAAAGCTTTTCCTGGTCGCTATCAAAGCTCGGATTTGCCTTACATCATTGATCGGATCCCTCCTGGATGAGACACCGATCCGAAGGTGCACCTCAGCCTATTCCAGCAAAATCCCAGACATCAGAGCAGCTCTTATGGGATGGCACCATCCTCACGTCTGATGTGTCTTTCTACCTTCTCCTTATGTTCCTCTCACTGATTCGTCGTGGGTCGGGGTAACTTCCATCCCTTCGCCGGTTTAACGATGAGCCTTGCTCCTCGTGGCCTCGACTCTCCCACTGAGCTCACCGGGTTGTTACGTTTGCCTTTGTTGGTTGCTGAAAAGGTTTTTGTGGATTGTTTGTCACAGAACGCTCACATCCCATAAGCTACCGGCGTCGGCGTGACGATTCTCAGCCTCCCGCTGCACATTCGTCCCAATATTAGTAGCTGTGCGCAACATCCATCCCGCAGCACTTTACCAGACACTTCTGAGCTTTCTTGGATGTTCTCGACTGCCTCCGCGTGTACCAATCCTCTTTCATGTCATCCTTAAAAGGCCGCGTCTCACCCAGCCGTCAGCGTGTTGCTGTTTGCTGCTTCTGTCATGGTGAACGATCCCAGCATCAGAAAGTTCTCTCCATCAAAATCACGTTGATCTCGCCTTTGTCAACCCATTTTCATATCAAACAACTTCTATTTTTCCCCCCACGACTGTCGGCAGAAATGCGGATCTCGTGACTGCAAGAAATGTGTAATGATAATAATGAACGTGTGTGTTCGTCTAGTAAAACCAGAAGCAAAGAACAGAGAGGAAGAGCAAAATGTTGCGTGTCGCTGCGCTTCGCTCCGCAGCTTTCACGAGTTTTGAAGCGCAGCCGCTTCAAACACAGCTTCTAACTGCAGTTCCCACCTTCATCCAGGCGCGCGATTGTTGTCTTAATCTGCCTTTTTGTGTTGTCATGATTATTGGACCTTTCTTCGACACCGGGGTGCCGCGCACACGCACGCGCCTTGCAGGTTTGGAGGAGGCGGGGCAGGAAAGTGGCTGGACGTGGGAGCGCGTCTCCTCCATCAGAGGGCGGGCTTGTAGCGCCGTGCGCGCCGCGTGTGAGCTCGCTGCCGCCGCCGCTGCTGCTGTTGGTGCTGCTGAGGAGGAAGATGACGATGATGAGGATGCTGATGATGAGAGGAGCGGCAGGGCCACGCAAACCTTTCAAAGCGGAGCCAAAGCAGCAAACGCCGCCCTGAGCCGTCAGTTGTGAATGTGGGAGCCCGCGTTGCCTTATCCAAGAGCTGCCTGACACACACACGCGGACACGCACTGTTAAAAGTGCGCAAAGGAAAAGAAAGTGAGGAAAGAAGATGCTCGTCGCGATGGGATTTGAGCTGAGCACCATCCAGAAGTCGCCCTGATCGAGCCGGCTGCTGAGGTGAACGGGGAACTTTAATTACAGGACGCCACTGACCGCTGGGATGTTGTGATCGACCCCGAGGAGCTGGGAAGAACGGGACTCGGAGGGACGATGGCTCTCGCGACGCTCTCCATCAGCCTCATCACCCTCGCGCTCTCCAGCGTGCACCTGTCGAGAGGCAGCAACCGGCATGCAGTGTACTGGAACAGCTCGAACATCCTGTAAGTCCAGCAGCTTCCTCCTCCTCCGTGTTAACAGCGAATTCACTAACGCGCGTCTCTACTGACGCGCACCTGTGCGGATCAACTCGCGCGCAAGTCGCCGTGTACGCAGCAGGTGATGGCTGATGTTTGCAGCTGGAGCTCATGTGAGCACATTATTCAAAGGAGGCCCTGAACTACCTCGAAAGTGAGTTGAAAGTGTGTCTGATGCGTCCTGCACGCGGAGGCTGTTGCGTCTCCGCACCTGCGGTCACGTGATTCTAGCTGAGATTGAATCCGTCTTTACTGCGGCCACGCACCGAATACTTTCCCATTTGACGTGAAGTCCACACGCGCAAAGCACCACGAGTGTGAATGCGTATCTGCGGATAAGGTAGCAGCGCACTCACGCGCGCACGCACACATGTGGGCCTGTTTTAGGACGCTGATTCCTCCCTGCAGCGGCCAGGTTGCTTACCTCAGGTAAGCTTAGCCGGGCCCGCTTTACCTGGGAGCGATAAAGCCGCAGCTTTGTGTGGGGGCAGAGATCGATGTGGGTTCCGCTGACTTTGTCTCCTCATTAGCCAACAGTAAATCCATCTTTCTCCCATTCTTTTATCTCCTCTCCTCACACAACCTCCCTCTTTGTCCCCTCTCTCCTCCTCCTCCATCAGCATTACTCCCATGGCCATTTGTATTCCGCTCAGATGTGGGTCTCTCCTATCGCCTCTCTCTATCTGGTACCTGGTTATTTTCTCCCCCTCACTTCTTTCTTTGCTTGCCCCCCCACCCCAGTTTGCTTTTCCACCCCCCCCCCCCGCATGTCATTACTGCCCACCCCGCCGCCTCGTCCACCGCCCACGGCTCCTGACTGCGGGTACACATACAGTCGATGATTGGAATTAAAATGACATTAAAGTTATTTCATCGTATGGGGGTGTGGGATAATTCGAATATTTGAAGGTTTCCTCGTGTCAAAGAGTGATAAAACTGCAATAAACGCTGATGGAAACGGTCAAGGCGGCGCTGCAGCGCCATCACGTCATCATTAATAATAATATTTGAACGGCAGAATCGCATTTATTTTACATTTATGCCCGCAGTTATTCATCGTAGTGTGATATGAATAATAAGGGGGGGGGTATTAATAGACGCGTTACATGCATTTAAACACTGCAACAACATTTGCCCTCTCAGTTTAATTAGACTTTCCTGATGTGCTCCACATGAAATGTTTCTCAGTGGGGTTTCCACTCAGTCTAAACCAATGAGGTGGTTTGTGTGTTATGCGTGTGCACGTGTGTCCAGATGTGTGTCCACATGGCCGTGTGTGCAGATCTTCCCTTATCGCCACGGTCAGATTTGAAAAAAAAAAAAATCCCCTCTTAAATAATGCAAAAATTGACCCAGTTTGCAGGTAGCAGGCAAATCCTCAGAGGCCATGGGCAAGAATACTGATGGTCATCAAGCTTTAAACGGCCCGAGGCGCTCGGCCACGTCTCCACCACTCAGGGAGGAGCAGCTGTAGGTCTCGGTTCTCCAGCTGGACTTACACAGACACGAGCAGAGGACCAGAACGCGAACTGGTCCGAGGGCTGAGCGTCAGCGCGGGTGTTTGCGGTGCGGCTGCGATTGTGTTCTGCTGCAGTTTGGACCAGACGGTGGCGTTTGTTTGATCTTTGCAGGGAAGCGACATCAGCGGGCGGACGGGCGATTCGCCCCACTATGATGAGGCGTCTCGCAGTAGCTCCGGGTGCTTTGATTACAGCCCCAAACCTATCCCGCCCCTACTGCCCCCCCCCCCCATTAGCTTGTATCAGTCTCACCTTTGGTTCCGCTCTCAGCGGTGCGCCTGGCCAAGTCATTACAGATGTCCCTGCTAATGGCTCGCCGAGGCAGGAGAAAACAGGCAACACGCGGGCCATTAAATCATCTCCCATCTAAGGCCATCTGCCAATTAGAGGGGGAGATGTGCAACATCTTGAGAGCGCGCGGGAGCAGCGGTGCACCGCGGTAGCCTGGCCTACCCAAAAGCGGCGTCCCTGCGCCTCGCCACGTCCTCCCGTCGGGTGTTTTGGCCCCTCGTCAAACACGTTTCGTCTCCGTAATTGGACGCCCCCACGTTGGCGTGATCAAGACAACTGCGCCGCTTTTCCTTGACTCTGCCGCCCCCCCTCAAAGTGGCAGCAACTCAGTAATGGCTTTAGCTTAGCAGGGGGCCAGAAAAGCGGCCTCAGCCAGGCGTGGGGGTGTCTTTATTCGCTGAAATCCGGAGGCCGTTTGGCATTTTTCGCTGGGGTTTTTGGGGTTTAACGATCCGGCTCCCCGACCAAATGAAAGCGAAATACGACACGTTCTCGGACTCACAACGTCTCGGGGTACAAAACACGCGATCACCTTGACAAACAGGTTCCCTGAGAGCTTGAGTCACTGAGGTCTGGTGATCAATGCCGCCGCCCCCCTAACGGGCTCGTTAACCGCCAGGTCAGCGCGTGTGGGCGTGTGCAGCAGGAGCTGGGGGGTGCAGGCGGCTCCCTCCAGACGCAGGCGTAAATTACCTTTGTATTCCCTTTTCTTTAACCCTTTCGTGGTAAAGGAACGCTGTCCTCCGGCTGGAGTGGCCATCTTGCTGCTTCTTGTAACAGAAATCTGAATATGCGAGTCTAGATTGGAAGCTACTCGTGTGCGAAACATTGTTGCTCATGCAGGCGTGTGTCAGGTGGCCCCTCATCTCCAGAAGGAGCGACTGTCACATCTCGACCCCCCAGGAAACAACACCGGCTGTGACCTTTTGACATGTGAACCCCAACCTGCATGTTATCACATGGAGGCCTTCAGCACGCCACACTTACCAATGTAAACAAATGTAAAGGAAAGAGGAAAAGATAAGAACTCACTAGAAGTGAAAATCTTATCAAGATAAGTGAAGGAAAGCGAGCGAGCGCTGAAACTCCGGCTGAGAAAGTGTGGAAAAAAGGAAAAAATACGATCAGTGTCGGGAAGACGTGGGCGTGAGGACGAGGTTATGGAAGAACGTGGCGGGAAGGTGAAGAGTGGAGCAGACTGTTGGGAGACCGACGGCGAGCGGGGTGAGTGACTGAGGGGGCCAAAAGCCGGAGGGGGGGGGAGACCGGATGTGGAACGCTGCTGTTGCTGAGGAGATGATTCCACGGGGAGTTGATCTGTGTTAAAGTGGACACGGGCCGGGTCATCGGTGTGGACGGCTGCGCACGGACAACAGCGTTCCACCTGCCCACGTGCAGGCGCGGCGTGCAGGAGGGGCGTGCAGGAGGGGCGTGCAGGAGGGGCGTGCAGGAGGGGCGTGCAGGAGGGGCGTGCAGGTGTGGCGTGCAGGTGTGGCGTGCAGGAGGGGCGTGCAGGAGGGGCCGTCGGGTGTCACGTTGCCCGTCTGCTAGGGTCAGGCTTGGGTCTCCGCCACTTCTCTGGAAATCAAACTCATTTTGTTCGCTGCTATTCAATTTCCTGCACTCACCGAACCACAAACAGCTGATTGTGTTAAATGAGAGTTCCAGAGTTTTCTCCTCTGTTGAACTGCTGTTTGGAGGCAAGAAACAAGCAGAGGCCTTTCAAAGAGGCAGTTAGCGTTATCGCCAGGATGCTGTGTGGCTCCGAGAGTCCATTCAGAGGTGCGCTAAATCATTTTTAGTTCCCGGGGATATGCTGCGAGTCACATGAACTGGCTGAAAGGATGTTTAATGGCTTACAAGGATCCGGGCGTGGGCGCGCGGATCGATTCAGCGATACGGCCGCCACACGGGAGGGAGGTGGAAGGACCCTGGCCGGACAAAAACACAGCGATCAATCTGCATCCATCCAGAGATCAATGTCTAAATGCATTTTTAATTGGATTTGACGGGGTCTGTGAAAGTGCGGAGCGGCATTTGGCGCTCAGCTCCGGACGCTCGTCCTCAGCATCGCCTCGGATCCTGAAGAATTGATTTCAGACTTGTCAAACACTGCTCAAGGGCTCAGGCTCCTCGGAGACCTCAAATATGTCATTAACCACGGCCTTGGTTTACTACTGGGGGGAGGGGGGGGGGTTCAGAAACCTTCTGGATGCTGATCACAGGACAAATACAGCTTTCCAAAATTTGGAGAAAAAAAAGCGTGAGCCAATGAAATGAGTCAGTTCAGCATGAAGTTACATAAACTGAGTTGGTGTCATTTTTGACTGGGTCTAAAATGACACCAAGGAACTAATCAATGCATTTCCTGTGCACTGAGGCGGCCTCTAATGCGAATTTAGTGTTAATCCCCCCCAGAACCCCCCCAAATCACGCTTATTCTCCTCTTCATGCATTAACAAATATATGTAACTTTGCACTGACATGAACCGAAATTAAATTAAAATGTCAGGGTCGGGGAGAATTCACCAAGATCAAAACTTAATGGAAGATGGGAAAATATTTGACTAAAGGCTAAAGTTTAGGGGCCATTATAGCCCATCACAGGCTCAGGAAAATGCCAGAGGACATGCAGCGGTGCCCCCGGGTGAAGTGGAGGGTTACTGTTGTAGGAGTTTAAAGATAAACATAGTTAAGCCCTTCATCACAAGATATTAGCATTTCATTAGCTGGGAGGTTATGAAAACGCCTCCTAAAGGACAGAGGGAACCCAGAGGAGGGGGTCCTCATCCCAGACAGGTAGAACCAATTTCAGACTCCATGATTTCAATGCAAATTCTTACCACAAAGCGGGCTTTCCAACTTTCCAGGGGTGGATCCCCAGAACATTACGCTGGGAGGCTGCACCGCGGCGGCTCTCACCCACTGGGAAATCACATTACGGAGATGATGGAACCGGCTGCCACGTAGGGAAAAAAGATCAAAGCTGTTGATAGGCGGATGGTCACCGGCTAAAGTTGGATTATTCCAGAAGTGGATCTCGTTACGCTACACCTCCCGGAGAACGATGCGGTTCTTCTTCAGAATAATTCATTTTGTTATTGAAGCAGGTCTGAGGTGTGGTGATTGGGGGGGGGGGGGGGGTCTTTTTGAGCATGGCAGCACCTCCAGGGTTATCAGTGTTCCCACACAGAAAGGGCAGCAGGTGAGGACGCAGGTTAGTGCTCCGTCATATCTCCTTATCTCCTTCCCTGTTGGCTCCGTTCAGGTGTGGAACCGTCACAGGTCGTCGGGGGCTCAGAGAGAAACTGTCTGGACGGGCGAGCGGATGATGTGGGGGGGGGTTGGGTTGGAAGTGAGGGCGATTTCAAGAATCGGTAATGTCATAATTAGGTGTTCTGCCATGATTGAGATTTTTTCCCCTCCGTTTTGAATTGTAATTACATGAAGACGTGAGGCCCCTTCAGCAGCCGCCATCTTCGTAATGAGGCTATTTGAAGTAAATTGAAATTTCTCTTCTGTGCCGTGCATCCACAGGGGCTAAAAATAACCCGCCCCTCGAGCGGCGGCCGCCCCTGCCTTAATGTATCCCTCCTATAATGTCTGAGCGGACATTTAAAAATCTTCAAGAGAAACGATTCAGCTGGAATTGCGATAGCAAAGCCCTGAGAGAGCAGAGAGCGAAGTGAGTGGATCAGATGAGCGGCTGGCGGTAATAAAAGGACACATATGCTGCGCAACCATCCGCAGTTAAAGACGAGGGGCGACGCAACACTTTGGGAGGAAGCTCACAGTTGTTGTAAACTTTAGTGCCCCTCCTCTGCATTTGCCAGCCAAGTACCCCCACAAGTGCGGCACTTTGTGACCTCGTGAATCGGGTTGATTCGGGCTCCCTCAGCGGGTCAGACGCGTCTCTGTTCTCGCTCTGTCTGTCTTGTTTCTACAAACTCCCCAGTTTCCTCTCACACTCTGGAAAACACACTTTTTCTTGATTGGAGGCTCAAATTTGGAGCCAAGCGTGAGTTAATCAGGGGGGTGCTGTGATGAGCAACAGCCAGGACTGGCTCAAGAGCCCCCCCCCCCCCCCCCCCCACACACACACACACACACATGTTACAGTTCCTGCATTGTTGTGCAATTATATTTATAATTTATTAATTTATAATACATATTTATAAAGCACCTTCGACACACCCACGAAGGGTCCATCTTATAAAGTACATCATCTTTTTTTTCAACGCGACCTTACAACAGGTATTAATTCATATTTAGCAAACAAAAAGTGTAATTTCCTCTCGCTAAACGGCTACAAAAGTATTTCACGGCAACAGACATCAGATTTAAGGCGTTAGGAGACGACCGTAATTACACAAACCTCAGAAGTCGTTAGGTGCGTTTATGCTTTACGTGAAACGTCATCAAGGTTAATCAATCCAATTTCAGCCCTACGATTATATTTCGTTATATTTCACCAAACTGACAGCGCAGGCGGCTGCACAAAGTGGGCTAAATATAAACACACGCTAAATAATGCTGTTTTTGCACGAGTGGAGAGGCCATTACAATGTGTGTCCGTAGCCATAATGCTCCAATATCTGCAGAAATAAATACAAACTTGTTGAACAGCAGTTAATCACAGAGGCTGGCATGTATGGCGTATATACTGTGTTTACTGATCTCTGTTGCTAGTGAAGCTATAGCATGGTGTGCTAAGAGGTCTCAGGTCCACGTTTGTCTGTTGGACGTTGAGTCGTCGTTAGAATCCTAATTTCTGGAACACTCGTACGCAGTCGCAGGGATCAGAGCCCCCTCGGTGGTTACCGGCCTCCCTTTTGTCTGCTCATTCAAATCTTCAACCTCATCGTTTAATCCAGTCCCGTGTTGGTCCGCTCCAAAAGTCCATTTGGAATTCATTTGTTGCCTTGATGTGTAAATTCAGCGATGGTTAATACATGAGCGACAGCACGCGCATAATCGCGTCTCTGTGCTCACACCACGCAGCGGCTTTTTTATTATTCCCCCTCTTCCTGCCGGGGGTTCTCACCCATTGATTCATACAGACAATTCGCGACTCGTCTCGCTGCCGGCGTCCTCCATCAATGGGTGCTGGTGCTGGTGGGGGGGGGGGGTGTTCCTCCCCCCACCCCTTCCTGCCTCACCATGCTGCATCAGTAAGAAAACCAGGTTTACACACATAGATGTCGACAGCTTCACTATTAGTAATTGGATAACAGAGAGAATAAAAGCCAGTGGCCAACACGTGCCCCCCCCCCCATTAAACCTCCTCTGGCTATGTACCAAACGGCTCCAGCGCTCTGTTTGCTGAGGTATTTATTTGGTTGGTTCAGCTGTGTTTTGGAGCTTTGGGCTGTGTACAGCAGGCATCTGTGAGTGGGGCTCTAATGAATGTAAAGCTTCACTGTACATGACACGTACTCCGTGTCTGGGATAGGTGCTGGGAAGTGACTCCAAACTGTTGTTCCCTTCGTCTTCTTAACACCCTCCATAGTGTGCGGAGAAGAGTGTAAAACTGGGAGACACACAGAGACAAGCCCAGATCCTCACCATGCTGTGTGTGGGTGTGCAGAATATCAATGTCCTGCTGAGCCCTTTCACTGTACGTGTGTGTGTGTGTGTGTGTGTGTGTGTGTGTGTGTGTGCGTGTTCGTCTGGCCAATATTAGGTGACATTTAAGGCGTTTTCATGCCTGTCTGGGTTGGTGCTTTACGTCTCATTGATCAGCGCTGAAAGCGGAGATTGTCCCCATCTCACGTGAGGCTTCTCGGCCTCTTTCGGCTCCAACGTGATCTTTGTCTCTCCGAAATGCCGTTTGAAGTGTTCCCACCCGACCCTCCGTCCCTGCTCCGCTCTAACCTTGTTGGGAGTCAATGGGAAGTCCCAGAAGGCTGCGGATGGGGTGGGGATTGCCGGCTGTTTACCTCCTCTTAATTTAATGCTCGATGGCTGTGGAAAGTGATTAGCATGTCTTGTATTTTGGAATCTCAATCACTCCCCCGATTGTGCTCCTCCTCCAGTTTAAGAGCACGAGCGAAGCTCTTGTTTGGGCTTTCCAGAGTCTCTCGCGCGATAGAGGTAAAGCGAGATGCTTATGATGAATAGATTTGCTTTCACAGCGTATAAAGTGATTCTGTGCCACTTCCCAGGAGGGAGAGGGGGGGGGGGGGGGGGGTTCTGGGAAAAGTTACAAATATAACGAGAGGAGCAGGGCGAGAGCGAGGTAGGGGGAAGGACACTTTAAAAAAAACATAAGCAGAAGAGGGAGATATAGGATACAGAGATGTAAAGGCAGCGGATGGATTGGAAGTGGGGCTAAGGGAGATGGAGGCGGTCCGTGGAATATTAATGGTGTTTCAGGCCGTTGGGAACGTTCAAAGAGCTTCGGCTTTCTCCCGGTGCTCAGGTCTGTCTGTCTGTCTGTCTGTCTGTCTGTCTGTCTGTCTGTCTGTCTGTCTGTCTGTCTGTCTGTCCGTCCGTCCTGGAAACAACCCGGTGGTGGAGTTCTGTGCCACAGGTGAGATCCAGTGACAGGAGCCTGGAACCAACCTGTCAGAGACAGAAGACGTGAGGAATCATGGGAAATTAACCCGAGCGTCCCCGTATGGACCACGCCAGAGACGCCAGAAGGCGCTACAGGCAGCTGGGACGTTAGCGAGCGTGTTGCCGTGCAGCGAGCGCTGTGACAGGACGAGAGGTTTGAGGAGTTTGTAGGTCAAAGCTGGGGGGCGAGGTTGTTGACAGCTTCTGTCAGTGGTTCTGATCCGGAATCTGGGGTGATCCAGGTGTGGCTCCTGCCATCAAACGCCGTCCCTGCTTGCACAACCTTTTCCTCCAAGTCCTGCTTTCGTGTAACAAATTCTGACTTGGCATTTGCGGATCATCTAAATGGCAGTTCTCCCTAATTAGCCCGATTTAATTTCCCTAATGGGAATGAACTTTTTGACAAATTAGCGTTTCCGTGAAGATTTGATTCGTGCCTCCTGCGCCTGCAGTACGGAAGGTAAATGAGTGTCACGGAAGCCGCGTCTCTAACTCATCTGCAGTGCCGCGGAGATTGCAGCCATTTCAAAAATGCCAGGGACATTAGCATTCCTGCGGCGCGCCTTGTGCACGAGGCCTCCGTTTTTAAATCTAGAAAGAAAGAAATAAATTGCCTTTTGTCAGCAGAATTCCTCAACGCCCTCCTTTTCATTAGACATCAGCAGGCTGTGTTATTTACCACTCGAGGCCAGTTTAATTGAACCACTTTAAGTCATATTTTGGTGTTAGCGTCAGTCCTATTGTGAGTGTGACACACAGAACATATTAAATCTGCTGTTTGCCCCCTTCCCCCCCCGAGCTCCTGCTCGCTGCCTTCTATGCAAATCTCGGCCATTTTTCAATCAACCTTATGGTTCATTCTGAGGTGTTAAATATAGATCTGGCCTTCCACAAGGTAAATTACCCACAATTCATTTGACCTCTGGGGTCACTTGGTGGAAAGACACCTTTAATCACTCGCCCTCTCTATTTTTGTGGCCTGCGGAGTCACAGAGGAGGTCACTGTACGTAAACTGGCTGCCAGTAATGGCGGTTCTGGTGGCACCCTGGCGCCGTTGGCACTACTGTCTGCTGGGTAACAAGGAAACACGGCACACAGGTTGGAATATTTTTGCACTTATTTTTGCACTGAATTGGTCTAAAGAATTCAGCAAAAAAAAAAAAAATCTTAAATGTCAGAGGGGAAGGAAGTGAACAGGAGAGCATACATTATAATACTGCAGAGGGCCAAATGAGGCGTTCACTGGCGCTATAAATCCTCGGAGAGCTCCAGTGACACACGCATTTGCATGCACAGATAAATGAAATAATCTAATTCGTTCGGTGCAAAATATCCAAGCGACCAACCCGTCAGGGGGGACAGGAAGTGTGTTTTTGCTGAAGTCGGAGGGAAAGCGAGAGAGGAAATAAAGGTAAATGAGTGTTGGGCGAAAATGTTGCCTCACTCGTTAAGGACACAAGTGCAGAAATCAGTTTAAAATAAAATAGATACCAAAGCTATAAAACCCAGATTGGCTGGAAAATCCTGGCCCGAGTCCGTGATTAAAGCACAATAAAAAGGCTTAAAAAGAGAGTGTGCTTGGAACAGACGTCAAGTCAAGTGTCAATAAAGTCACACGTCACGATTTTATCATGGAATTGAAATGTTACGTCAGTTAAAAAACACGGCATCTAAAAAAATGTATCAATCCTATGTGATTCAACAACCCATTTTCAGGTTTTTCTTGTTCACAAATATACAATGTTCACCCCCCCAAGATGGTCAAAACAGGTTAAACTTTGCTTTCAAAGACAATATACCCACATTAGAACCTTAGTTATGTAAAATGGGACAACAAAAAGAGGCTTTTTTAAAAAAAAAAAAGGCTGTTGAACCTTGGCAAACTGCGTTTTCCGATGCTTTTGCAAACTTCCATGCCAGCACAGGGGCTGGCCTGTGTACATCAGGGGCGCTCTGAGCCGTGAAGATAGAAACCGTACACAGAATAATTCTTCCCAGCCTCTCTTGACACAGGTAGCTTTGTGGCAAACAGAGAATTGTTAGCCAGGAGGTGCAATTGTACACAACTGCGAGCTGTAATGCGTCCCATCCTTCTCAGCCGGTTGGGAAGCTCCCATGTGCTAGAAACACCTTAAATTTTCTTTCTTTCCTTTTTAATCCTGATACTTTGGTCGAAGTTTCGTCTGTGAGCTTTTTTCTAAATACAGGTTTAACTACAGTAGCATTGATTAGCAGGCGCAGGGAGACTCGTACCGCAGGTGTGGTCCATCCCTCCTGCGCTCCAGCCCATCATTGGTATTCATTTCCATCGCCTGATCCCCCAACAGTACCCCCCCCCCCCCCACTTGACAGAGGACCGTGGGTTAAACACCGAGGGGAGTGCTCCATCACGACTAGATCTGATCCAATTAAATACAGATTTAATCAGCCCTGCAGTCAGAGAGGGAATAGAAAATCTTATCAGGCCCGTGGTGCACGGTGGCCCGGCGGTGCCGGCGCCGGGTTGCAACTTCCAGTTGGACCTGGGACTAATCCGGTCGGATCCAACCCACCCGTCCAGCGGCATCACAAGGTTTGGGTTCACCTTTCAATAAGGTGGTAGTGAGTGCGGATCCGTGTTGTCTCATCTGTAACTTGGCTCCCCCTGCCAAGACTGAAGACCCCCCCCATCGGTGGTCCCCACTGGCCCCAGCTGCTAATGGCTGAAAGCTTTTCCTCTGCACAGGAAGCGTCCCTGAGATATGAAGCAGGGCTCCCCAGCGCCCCATCAAAGTCCACTGTAACTGCTGTGTCACCTTCAGAGCTCCAGAGGAGGGTTGTTCACCGAGCTGCTGCGGCCCCTTCTAATGAGAAGTCATTGGATTCTTCTGATTATTCCTCGCAGAGCTGGGGGGGGGGTCATTTCAGTCACAACCTGCGACTTAATTACAGGTGGGGCAGTTTCGAGCGGGGGCGGTTTGATTCTGGCTCGTTAACGAGCGGGTTGATCAGCCCGCCACATAGGCGTGCTAGCGTAACGCAGCGTGGTATTAATTGCAGTGTTTAGAGTGTGAGGCTGCGCCGGGCCCCCACGCGTGCTGCCGGGAGATGAACGAGAGGAGTGCCGTTCCGTGTGTCCTCCATCCCTGCTTCTACCAGGGAATCATGCTATCGGATCATCTGCGTTCGTGGGTTATGCTGTTACTCGGAAAAAGCATTTAAAAGCCGATCCTGAGAGAGCGAAGAGGCTGGAATTTTCGTCAGGCATCTCAAAGTGTTTCTTAATGAAAGAGGTGTCATTAGTTAATTACAGTGTTTCCTGTGAGCGTTTCAGCCACGTCCTGCCCCTGGGATGGACATCTTCTCTGTTGCGCAGCCTCATTAATTGCGTCTTGTGTTTGGAGGAAGGCCCTCCTCTCTTGTTATTTCCAGGCGTAAATGAGATGAGGAGAAAGGTTACCCTGAGCCCCACAAGGCTGTTTAGCCATTTTGGGCGATCTAGCGCGCTGACACCTCCACTGTGTCTCTGTTTTAGAGGTGCCTGCTCACTTCCTGCCCTCATCCAGGCCAGTTCTGGAGCTCGTTCGACTCCAGCAGCTCCTCTCTTCGCGCTTTTGTATTTGCATACCGAACAAACAGGAAATTGTGTTCATTTGTATGCAAATGTGTTTGTCCCCAAGGCTGAGGTTTTGAATTAAAAGTTTTACCATCCCATTAATTCCAAATTACACACAGGCACTGACACGGGCCTCTCCACTGGGCAGGAGGGGGATCCGTCTTCCCATCCAAACGCATCTCTGTCAGTTTGGGCTGTTTAGTTTTGCCATCTGCGAGACGGAGAAGGATTTTGGATTTAATCTGGTCCGCTGATTTGGAGATTGATCGTCTGCACCAGGCCACAATCTCCTCTTAATTATCTCGTGGAAATATGCAGAGAGTTTGCTGTGATTGATATTGGAGGATACCACAACAGACAGACGCGCGGAGGACTCGGAGTGCTTGATTGGCAGGTTTGTGAGGAAGGAGAGGCTGTCCACTCGTGCCCGTGTAGCACACCTCATCAGCCCGGCTCATTAAAATACATGTGCCACCTTATGAAAAATGCATGACCCCCCCATCAGTGGCGACTGGCATGTTTGGCTTGATCCTGACAGGCAAGGAAATGTGATATATGAGGAGCTGCGCGTCTTTACGGGGACCTGAACTCCAACTCACTTCCATTTCTTATTTGCTCTCGTTCCTGGAACACGCGACCAGCTGGGATGTGAGGCGGGAGCAGCGACTGGTAATTACAATAATGCTGCAATAACTCTGGATGCAGGAAAAGATTGATTAATTGCACACCGCGGTGATGAACGATCTGATCTAAATTAAGGCCCGCCAACGTATCTCCAGTTAAAAAAAAGGTTGGTTTTTTTTGACGATGAATAAAGTGGGTGGGTTCCAACCTTCTGGTGTAACTGAGGTGTAATAACAACCCGAAGCCTTTCCCTCGGTTATTGAGGCTGAATCAAATTTGGCCCTGGTTTTGCAAAAGTTTTGCATTTCTTGACATGAACATCGCAACCTTTGGACAGATCACACATACACACGGTGCCGCTGACAAATGCATAATGCATGTGCACAAGATGTGCACATGCAGACTTTTGGCAGACGCCCGATGACTCTGAGTGATGAGCCAGGGGGGACACATCATTTTTGTCTCTTCCAGTCAGAGAACCACGGCGGCTGAGTGCTCACTTGCCAGGTTGGGTTAATGAAAGGAAGAAGAAGAATTAAGCTTCCTGTGTGTGTGTGTGTGTGTGTGTGTGTGTGTGTGTGTGTGTGTACGGCCTCTAACTCCAAGGATCTGGTGGCTGACAGAATTTTAAAAATGACTTTGACAATGAGGCCGAATCACAAATGTTGCCACCTCATCTTTTTTTCCTTTTAAATTAAGGACACTTTAATCGTCTTACAGAGTTGGAATTAATTGGCCTCGGGGAAAAAAAGTGTCGTGTTAAATCTTGTCGTTGTCAGTTTTGTCAATGAGGCTTGTCGGATAAAAACATTAGGATCATTTTCGACGTTCTCAGATAATTCGCTTTGCATTTTTTATTACCTTAATAAGAAAATGGACTTAAACATGATTCACAGTGACGACGCGTGTGCAGTGACTGATGGGTAATGGACTTTGAAAAACTCTCTTTGTGTAATCTCCCTCCATCGATTTCGCTCCATAAGTGTGTCTAATAGTGAATTCGGGCTTGTTTTTCTTGTATCTGGCTGCAGTCGGACCTGAGACCGAATCTGTCGGCAGACGCTGGTTTGCACATTTCAGCTGACGTGACTGGAAAAATCGATTTGAGATTCATTAAAAACAGACGGAGGCAGGATTGTTTTGCCCCTCGGCGAAGGCAGACGGCTTTAGGCGATGTCACAAACCCCAGCTGACGTGCACGTTTAACATGTGACACCATGTTGCTGTTTAATTTCAAATAAACCTTAATTATTGGTACCTCGATTGTATCCAATATTTAAGCCATTGCTGCAGCAGATGTTGGAGGACGAGGGCAAAAGTTAGAGATTAAAGATTATGTAGATATTACCACGTAGGATTAAGTCCTAATTCAAGTGGGCTGTCTCTGAATTTGAACAGATGTCGCCGACAGGCCTGCAGCCGCGCACGTTTGGGCAAAGACGCGCGGAAAATAAGATGCAGCGTGAATCAATCAGCCGGCTGCGCAAGTGGCAGCTGATTAATATTTGTCAGAAGAAAATCCTGCTGTGTGCTTCCAAATCCAAAAGTAACTATTGAACTCTTTTCAGCGCCCGTGTGCGGCGCCGCCGCCGCCGCCGCTGCGGGGGTCGTTCTATCGGCCTCTCGTTGAATGAAATGTCAACAACTGGAAGCTTTGGAAGGTTTTTCCTTTGAACCTCGACACCCCTGATCTGTCGAGGGTCACTTTTCCCCTCTGAGCCAGTTTAAACGCATCCGCCTCGTCCGGGTTTGGCAGCGCCGCTTCGGAGAACACGGCTGGAATTTGCTGTGGAATCACGGTAATGGCTCTGGTATCGCCGCCGGTTTCATTGTCTTTAACCACAACCAGTCTGTGTTGCGAAATAGTGAGCAAAAGTTTAAAGTGGGGGGGCGGCAGGTCCCCGTTGATGGACGACCTGTCCTTCCGTGCTTCCCCCTTGCTACCAGTGCTAAATTGTGGGAATGGAATTCTGTCCTGGCTTTAAACCCCGACTAGATTGTAGCCGCCAATGTCTTTCTGCCAACAAGCTAGCGATGGGTTGGGGGGGGGGGTTGAATGGCTGGGCAACAGTCCTGCCCTGGGGGGTGGAGGGGGGTGGGGAACACATCTTGGCAGCTTCAACGCAGTCTGATAAGCCTTAATGGCACCGCCACAATGATTCACACTATGTTAGATACACACCCACACAGGCACTCCGCACACACGCACGTGCACACGCACGTGCACACGCACGCGCACGTCTAACCTCTAGCAGGCTTGTGAGGAATGATTTTGGGACCCTGGATAAATTTGCAGTTGCAGGGAGTCTCTATTTACCAGTAATTGCATTTCTCTGCCCTCTTTCAGCCCTGCCTTCAAAACTGTGGCTCAGGAAGCTGAGGGGGGGGGGGGGGATGGGGGGGGGCAACAGAACATGCTGCCGGCCTCACACGATGCTCCGACACCAGTTGACAGCTTATAGGCCAATCTGTACCTTGCACGGATACAGGCTGGACACAGGGCAGGCGGAGAGGTGGCACCAACACCAGCAGCCTGATGAAGCCACTGTGCTGGCTGCTCATTGGTCTGTTCACTGGGTTCACTGGGTTCACTGGGTTCACTGGGCCGACCCGAATATGGACGTCAGATCGGGTTTGTGCTCACTACAGCTGACTGGTCGAAGCTTTCCTGCTTCAGGATTTTGACCAGGATAATGAAATGTATTGTTCAGCATTGGTGCATCAGTAAAGGGCGCTTAGTGACACCAGTGGCCCCCAGACAGATACAAATCTACTTTTAACACACCCAAAAAGAGTTAAACCACGGGAGGCAGCAACTCTCTAATGACATATGATTGTCTTCTTTTGCTCATTTGGGAAGCTGCTTAAGCCAAATGCTGCGTAATACTGGATTTGCTGAGTGTCTGCAGCAGGCAGGAACTAATAAAGTTAAAAAGAATGCTTGTCTCCATGGGTGTGGGGGGGGGGCAGGAAGGGGGCTCTGCTGCAGTTTTAATCCCAGCATCCTGAATCTGAAATAACGCTTCAAAATGAAACACTTGCATTTAATCACAAAACCAAAAATGATTTATTTCAAATGAAGGCAATTCTGAGGCGCCATTATTGGGTGAGTGTGTCCATCAAAAGGAGGCGCTCATCTTCCTGATGCCAAAAATGGCCACGTTTTAAGAGCCGCCATCCTATAGTAAGTGGAAAGGTTTTAACGTCCACTCATCCGTCCGACAGCTGACGTCTCCGACTGAGCGGCCATTAATCTTCCGGGCTCCGTCCCCTGCTCCCCTTTCCCTCCGGAGCAGCACTCTCAGCCCGGACGGGCCTGGAGTTAGCGCGAGGAAATTTAAATCCAGAAGAAACGCACATGGATTTATTCTAACGTGGCTCCATTACCACATTACCTCTTAAAGTTAATTAAGTGAAACATCAGCCGAGGAAGCAGCTGGTTAGGAGGACGCGGCCTCACGGAGTCTCCTGACGGGACGTTTACGGATCCGAAGGTCCGTCTGCGCCGCTTTGATCGGGGCTTTTTTCTGGGTCTCGTTTCCGTCAACGAGGCCACGGCGCAACAGGCACAAAGAATGGAGCGAGCGTGGGGGGGCGTGAAGGTCGCAGGGACGCCACGAACGCCTCGTCGGCTCTCGCCTCGTTGGGGGGTCAGTGTCACCGTGCTTACATGCACTTCTAGGGATGCTTGTTTGTTTGCCTCTGTCAGAGACGGTGATTTGCCGCCCGGGGGGGGTTAGAGACACGAGGTTAGCAATAATTCGGATCCCCTCCCGAGAATGGCGCCGGTGTTTGCGGCCTGTCTCTCGCCACCTGTCACCTGTCAGCAGGAACAGCCTGAAGAGCCTGCCCCCCCCCCCCCCCCCCCCGTCAAAACCCTTTTCTCTCTAACTGATATGGGCACATTCGCAGGATCGCTGGTTTCATTCTGCTTTATGCTGACGACTCTTTGTTCTCCACTTTATTGTTTCCTTGTTTGTGTGCACACAAACGTCCTCTTGTGTTGCCAACCCAGAGATGGAAAACGCCCGTAAAACGTGTGAACCAAGTACCGATGGGAACGCCACGAGGACGCCAGATTCCATTTAACACTGGCAAAGGTCACGTGACTGTGTTTTTAAAACTGGACGTAAAGTCCCCAGAAGTTTTGCGGCGTTACTATCAAACACATGTGGCTCCGTCACATCTGCGACCCCCCCATGAGAAGTTACTTTTCTGTCACGTGTGTTTGTCCACTGGAGCTTCAGAGGGCAGAAGCTGCTCAGTGGGGCCTGACGGTCCACAGAGTGGAACGTGTCCAGTTGTTCTGCGCGGCGGCGCCCGCTGCGTTGGGGGTGGGGGTGGGGGGGGGGGGGGGGCAGCGGAGGAGACTGATCGAACTGGTTTTACAGCGGGGTCATCAGAGGTCTCCGTGCTGCTGCCAGAAATCGATACAAGTCTTAAACTGCAGCCGCTCGACTGAAACTGGCTGCAATTTCCTCCCAAACACGCCGTCGTCCGCCTCCCTCATCATGAGCAGTCCGAGTCGCCCCCCCCCCCCGCGGGCTGGAGAACACTGACTCATGTTGTTCGCGCACATTAATAATGCATTCTTGCATGTAGCAGCGGGTAATTAACGATGCTGCTAAATACGAGCTGGGTGTAAAGCGCCGTCCTGTCAGGATGCTGTTTGCTGAGAGTGAGGAAACAGGCTGATGACTCAGCTTTCTGTCTCTGTTGTGAATGATTACAGGCTTTACACCTGCTTTTTTATCCCCTCTTCATTATTTCAGTGCTGCAGTTAGACGGAGCTTCCTTTAAATCGTTTGTTTTTATCAGAAATGATGCCTGAGTATGGAAGTGCAACGAGCCAGTCTTTGTTTTACCAGGACAAAACCTCAGCAGCTAATTTTATCCACCACGTGTAGTAAAACAATGACCCATTAGCAGCTCCGTGCGTTCCCCTTTTCTCAGGAAACTGCAGAGATTTGGGTAAACTGTTAAGTAGTGTTTTCTTTTACTGTATCATGATTAATTCATTTCTTCCTCCTCTGTGCTGTAACTGGTCCAGATGTGCTGCGATGCTGCCTCACTGCTGCCGGAGCCCTGGTGATGAAGAGCGCGCCGCTGTCTTGCTTGAACGTGCACACGGGCCACGTTTCGTTGGCTGCACATTACAAATAGATTAATTCTCCCACCGTATTCTGCCAGCGCCGATCCAAGCAATGTCCCCATCTAATTGATCACTTAAACATAATTGGAATCACTCCAGTCCATGTTAGCCATGCTTGGGTCCCCTCTAACGCTGCCTCCGTCCCCTCGCCATCCCTCCATCCCTGGCGGTTCCGCTCGGCTGCGCTCCCTCCATCTCCCCTGCTTGTTATTGACGGCATGAGTGCGAGGCGCTGCTCAGCCGGCGCTGATGTAATACTGGGCATTAGCCCCTTCCACTGCCCTTAATCTCGCCGTAATAAAGTCACATTTGCTTTGGTGCCATTGTACATATATGTGTGGGTGATATGTGGAGAGAAAAGAGTCGCTCGGGGGCTTCGGACCCCCGCTGCACCTCCTGTCACAGTCTCAGCACCAGTGGCTTCGACTCGCTTTTAATCTAAATGTAATTGGAGAGGCAGCATCGATCAGGAGTCACAGTCAGCGCCGTCCTCCCTGATACCAAAGCTCCCGTGTTTCCCACTCACCGACCTTCCCTCTTCAACCCCCCCCCCCACTCTGGTCCCGTAAGGAGGACGTCAGTCATGTGCAGTGGGGCGGCACCAGCGAACAAGGCCCCCAACCGGGGCCGAATCGTACGGGCCAACGTTCACCTGAGGTGCTGAAACAAGAGCTGTGGGGGGGGGGGGGGGGGCTTAAAGGGAGGGGAGATTAAGAGAAAAAGGTGGGAGCGGTGAGACGGAGCGCAGCAGTGGAATCATTTGTAATAGCCTGCTCGCTCTGTTGCGCCATTTCATCCAGCATTTAGTTAAGCACGCTTTGTTTTGTCCTGCCTGCGCGGCTGGAGATGCTCGAGAAAGTCGATTTGTTGGCTCATTTGTCAAACGCCGGACTGCGTCAGTGACTTCTCAGAGGCCTCGCGGAGCACAGAGAGGCTCTGTGACGCTGCTACAGTGGAGATGAGAATCGGGGGGAGGGCAGGAGAACTGGTACGGCTGAGAGAAAGCTGCAGGAGGAAGGCGGCGGGAGGAAGCAGCGCCGAGCCTAAACGTCTGGAATCACCGTGATTCTCAAGGATGTGTTGGTTCATTTTCTAAATGTCCGTCAGGGAATCGATCCGCTGCATTTGGGGCGGGAGGCAGCGGCCATCCTGGGCCATCACAGGCTCCACTATAGAATAACAGGTGGGGGTTATAGCTGGACATTAAACTTTAACGAGACATCCGCGTATTAACATCATTTATCCTGCACATGGTCACAAAGGGGCCGTGGAGTTAGTGATTGGCTCATATACGAGCTTTTTCATATGTTTGTAGAAGAGAGGGAATGTGCATTATGGTATAGACAGACAGAAGCTGCGCACGTCCTCCATGATGAATGGAGTATATGTAAAAAGCAATAGTGGCTTCCATACAAGAGATATATTACTGAACATTATTTTTTCTGTAAATACACACGCCTTCTATGATATAATCATTGAATTTGTGCTTTACAGTGATTTGTGTCCATCTGCGTTTAGCGCAACGGAACCAAGGCAGGTCAGGAATCCTTGGATATTCATCAGACGTCCATAGTGACATGAAAATGTGATGGAAAAGAGGGAGAATTGAATCTTTGAGAGCGATTACTGACGAGGGGCTGAGAACTGATGTCAGAGTTGGCGAGAACGAGAGTAAACATAAGCCAACAGTGAGCAATCAAACAGGCAAACACAGAGATGGGGATGAATGAGGAGCCGCAAAGGAAAATTAATGGGGGGGGGGTGGTTTGGGGGGGGGGGGGGGTGAGGAGGCTAAGAGAGAAAGGCCAGGGAAGGCTTGGGAGGGTTGAGATGGAGGGAAGACGAGGGAAGGAGACGAGGGAAGAGAAGAGAGGAGGATGTTGTTTTAAGATCAGTATGGATGAGTGCGTTTCCCATCTCTGGGGAGGGGGGGCATTGGCTCGCTGTGCCTGTTGCTCCACTTGTTTATGCCTCACTTCAAGAGAGAGAGTGTGTGTGTGTGTGTGAGTGTGTGTGTGTGTGTGTGTGTGTGTGTGTGTGTGTGTGAGTTGTAAATTTCCAAAAATGTAGCAGATTCATGAACTCTCGTCCTTTAATGAACTCCAGATTGAAGAATTGTTGCTTTTTGCTCACTTTAAACTGTGAAATCTCGGTCGAGCTTAAACAACGCAACAATATTCCGCACGTTTGTGCAAAAGGAAATAATAAAAACCACCAGTTCCACCAGAGACCTCACTGGTGTTTTTGAACCTCAACCTTCTCTCAAATCTGGTTGAGGCTTGTGGGAAATTTGTAGAGTAATTGTACAGTAATGACGGGTAATGACGCGCACGTGCACGCGCACGCGTCAGACGTGCCGGTCGTGACGTGACGGTGGTAACCAGCCCGCCGCCGCCGCTACAGCTCCGTCAGTTATCATTGTTTTTGCAGGGAGGCGCGCCTGTCGCCCTGAGTGTGTTTAGCCCAGTCGCCATGAAGGTTATCAGGCCGGCGCACAACCTGGGCAGGAGGTGGAGGGGGGGGGCGCCTGTGGGGGCTCCCCACAGGTTAGGAGGCATAAGTATGCAGCAGCAGTTAGGTGCTTATTCTACCTGTGTGTGTGTGTGTGTGTGTGTGTGTGTGTGTGTGTGTGTGTGTGTGTGTGTGTGTGTGTGTGTAACCTCTCAGCAGGAGCAGCCAAAGCGTGTTGCTCTGATGTCATCCCGCCGCCGTCCTCCGGCTAACAGCCAGCGGCTCGCTGTCTTCCACCCTCCTCCTCCCCCAATGTCACCTTTCCTCTCTCCTCCCTCTCGCTCGCTCCCCGCGCGTTTGTCATTTTTCATCATCCGTCCATATTTGCTAATCTCCCTCCTTTCGCTGCTCGCCGTCTCAATTCATCACCGCCACTCAGGTCTGGTGCTGAAGGTTACGAATCGCTGATGGAGAGAAGACAAGATGATCATAAAGACTGACAGAGAGGCAGGAGGCAGGTTTTATCTCTGGCTTTGTGGTTTTTAATATCTCCACCCCTTTCTCCCTCCTGCCCCTGCCCTCCTGATCTCTGCCCCCACCATCTGCTTCTTGCTGTCACTCCTGTCCCGGCGCCGCTCGCCCCCCCATCCCGCCCCCTCCCTCCCACCAGTTCAGGTACGCTGACAGCTGTCACTTTCAGACGGACTGACGAGCTGCATGAGAAGCTGCATGAGAAGCTGCATGAGAAGCTGCATGAGAAGCTGCATGAGAAGCTGCAGGAGAAGCTGCAGGAGAAGCTGCATGAGAAGCTGCAGAGAGAAGCTGCAGGAGAAGCTGCATGAGAAGCTGCATGAGAAGCTGCAGGAGAAGCTGCAGGAGAAGCTGCATGAGAAGCTGCAGGAGAAGCTGCAGGAGAAGCTGCAGGAGAGAAGCTGCAGGAGAGAAGCTGCATGAGAAGCTGCAGGAGAAGCTGCAGAAGAAGCTGCAGGAGAAGCTGCAGGAGAAGCTGCAGGAGAAGCTGCAGGAGAAGCTGCATGAGAAGCTGCATGAGAAGCTGCATGAGAAGCTGGAGGAGAAGCTGCAGGAGAAGCTGCAGAAGAAGCTGCATGAGAAGCTGCATGAGAAGCTGCATGAGAAGCTGCATGAGAAGCTGCAGGAGAAGCTGCAGGAGAAGCTGCATGAGAAGCTGCAGGAGAAGCTGCAGGAGAAGCTGCAGGAGAAGCTGCATGAGAAGCTGCAGGAGAAGCTGCATGAGAAGCTGCATGAGAAGCTGCAGGAGAAGCTGCAGGAGAAGCTGCAGGAGAAGCTGCAGGAGAAGCTGCAGGAGAAGCTGCAGGAGAAGCTGCATGAGAAGCTGCATGAGAAGCTGCAGGATAAGCTGGAGGAGAAGCTGCAGGAGAAGCTGCATGAGAAGCTGCAGGAGAAGCTGCAGGAGAAGCTGCATGAGAAGCTGCATGAGAAGCTGCAGGAGAAGCTGCATGAGAAGCTGCATGAGAAGCTGCAGGAGAAGCTGCATGAGAAGCTGCAGGAGAAGCTGCAGGAGAGAAGCTGCATGAGAAGCTGCAGGAGAAGCTGCAGGAGAAGCTGCAGGAGAAGCTGCATGAGAAGCTGCAGGAGAAGCTGCAGGAGAAGCTGCAGGAGAAGCTGCAGGAGAAGAAGCTGCAGGAGAAGCTGCAGGAGAAGCTGCAGGAGAAGCTGCATGAGAAGCTGCAGGAGAAGCTGCAGGAGAAGCTGCAGGAGAAGGGAGCGTCTGCTTTGTGCCTAATATGATGTGAAGCCTGTTAGCCCCCCCCCCCCCCCCGATAAGGTCACCGCTTAATCCTGTTTGCTTTTCTGCTTTTAACCGCACGGTTTCACCTGCGCGTGCGACACGCGGTCAGATCACCTTTCTCTTTCATGCTTCAGGAGGAAACCACTCACACACACTCACACACACACTTCATTCACCTGGAAAAGGGAATGAAAAAATGGTTTAAATCTCTGATCTGGGTCTGATTTTTACAATCAGATAACGACTGAATGTCCCCATGAGAATAAAAGACATGCACGCTCTTTCATATAGCTAAGATAATATATAGCGTGTATAATATAGCTAAGATAATAGAACAGGACAGACGACTGTGGCTTAAATTTTAAACACTAATGTTGGACAAACAAGTCTGAAAGAAGAAATAAACGGCTTTGTTGTTATTAGCCCAACAACTTAGGGTTAAAACACGAATCGATCATCCACCCTGTGAGCAGACGCACCTGTAAATGAGGGAAATTAGAGCATTATTTAGATAGATATTAACGTTCCCAGCCCCCCCCCCCCCCCCCCCCGTGACGTGTCTTTGCTCCCTGTACATTCAGCAGCTCCGTCTCCTTGCTCAGGCCTTATTTATGCTTTACACACCTTTTCTTAATAATCTCCCCCTCTCATCTTTCAATTTTCCCTCCTTTGCTGCCCTCCCTCGCCGCGGCCCCTTTTCTTCCGCCTCGCTTTAGGCGTTTCACCTCCTCACTATCTGCCCCTCCGCCCCCCCCACCCCATCCGTCTCACCTCTTATCTGCCGCTCTATATTCCTTCAGCCCTTCCTTTCCTCTCCTTCCTCCCTTTGCCCTGCACCCCCCCTCTGTGAGCCCTCCATCGCTCCTGCCTCCTTTCCCCTGCCCTCCCCATAACTGAAATTAAGCCCCGTTGCGGGGGGGGCTGCTCTGTCTCCATCTCCCACCGAGTCCCCATCACAAAGCCACAAGAAACGGACCTTGAAAACACAAGATAATGCAGGTCAAAGCTGCGGTGGGTCCGGCGCCGCGGCCAGGGTGTATTTTTGGACCCCCCATTTCTGCCCCCGACCTGCTGCAGCCAGGCTGTGTGTGTGTTTTCCCTCCTTCCCTCCTCTGTCTGCTTCACTCCATCCCTCCCACACTTCCTCCTCAGACAGGCATTGTCGCAGTCTGATGGCGAGCAGGTCTGCAGTGATTACCGATGATTAAAGTGTCTAACAAGTCTACATTTCATTCTGATGTGATGTGTGTGTGTGCGTGTGTTATGGGGGTGTGTTAATGTACCGATTGCGTGTCTCTGGGTGCGTTTTGGCCCACAAAGCCGTCACTCATCTGCAGAAAAGAAGCTCAGCTGCAAGTCCTGAGTGGTAGAGGTGTGTGATTAATGGGAGTTTTGCATTGCTGTCTGTGTGTGTGTGTGTGTGTGTGTGTGTGTGTGCAGCTTGTGTTTATAGATCACAGCGTACAGGAAATACACTCCCCGCTGTTTTGCACAGACTCTTTGTTGTGCTGCCACTTGGACCGTTTTACCAGTAAATTGGAACAGCCAGAACCTGCAGCTCATTTCAGCCTCCAATCAAGTGACCGAATCAAATCTGTCGTTCTGCCCGGAGAACAAGAGAGTCTCGATGTTTCATTGTTTGCTGTGTGTGCGTTAAGGCTTTTTTTTATTTTTAATAAAGTGTGACGTGTGAGGGTGGACGTTGACCTTTGGGTTAGGCTCAAGGTCAGGTCCCTCCAGTGGATGGAACATGCCTGCAGAGCTCGGTGCATAAAGAAGAGCGCGCTCACGTTTTCAGCTCAGAACAGAAACTCGTTCAGTTCTACCTGTAAAATAATGAGGCGCTCCCTTGGCAACGTGAAAATATTGTTATGGTTGAGTGAACGAAAGGATGCTGAGTTTGGACCCAGAAGCTCAGTCAGGAGGAGGTGTCTGCGCGGGTTCCTCGGTCTCGTGTGGAGGTGCTGAGCCAGCGTTGGAGACGCACAGATTCACATCGGACGCGGCCGCCCAGGCCATCAGAACAACTCCATGAATTATAAAAGCGGCGCTGCTCCACCGGGGCCGGAGATGGAGGGAGGGAGGCCTCACGCTCCCGCCTGGAGGGAAGCAAAGTGGACGGAACCACAGAGGATGTTTGTCCTGGAGCGACGGAGGAGGCGCGCGTGCACGTTTAGGAAGGACTTTGCATCATTTCTAAATCTAACCGGCTGTGCGAGCATAATCCTGGATTTCGGCTCATCTCTGGTCTAAAGACATCATACTGTAGCGACATCATACCGTTGAGCTCCGCCTGCACGCCGGCGGCGCTCAGACCTCAGCACAAAGAAACGAATGGTCACTTCCTTCCTTTGGCACCGACTAATGTGCGGTTTGGGCGGGGGCCACCCTGCTGGGGGCCGCCACGCTGGGGGAGTGTGGGGCAGTGAAGCCTATAGAAGAAGGAATGGCATTAGGAGACGGCACGAGGCGGCGTCCATCACTGACCACGGTCAGACGCGTCGCCACATGACGAGGACGTAGTTGAATTTGATTTGATTCCCCCAGAAGAACCTGTGGCTCATCTCAGTGTGTGTGTGTGTGTGTGTGGGGGGGGGGGCTTCAGAGTCAGTGTCCATACACGAGTAGTTTCATTCTAGCAGCATAAAAGTCTCTGTGCATCTGGAGCGTCGCAGCAACTGTGACGTAAGCGTGAACAGCCGTCGTCTCCGAGACCTTCGCGCCGCTCCACGCCGGCGTCCTTGAAGCTCCACGTTCCTCAGCCTCTTGTCAGAAGTGCTTCCAGAGTCTCCACCAATTACAGCACCAAACGCAGCGGCAGCCTCGGAAACCGTCCTGAAGGAAGCGCTCACGCTGAAAGCTTCTCCAAGGATGCCTGACGCCCCCCCACCCCCCCACACCTACCCAGCCTCTTTATCTCCTCTGTGACACAAGTGTCTATATGTACCTTCACAATTCGCAGCCTTGAGAGACCCGGCGTGATGGATGGAGGCAGAGAAATCACATGGATGCGTGTGTTACTACGGAGGAAGCAAAGGAAGCAATCGGAGCGGGAAAAGCGGAGAACAAAAGGCGGAGCGGCGCCGGGCGCGTAGTCGAGAGGAGCAGAGCGAGAGAAGGGTCAATTATTCAGGAGGAAAGAGCGCCCTCAGATCTCAGGAGCTGCTTTGAATGTGTCTGCATGGCAGCAGCTGCTAATAACTGCTGGATTGATGTGCCGGGGGTCTCCCCTCCGCCCCCCCGCCCCCCCGCTCTGGTGTCAATAATTACTCCACCAGCTCAGGCTGCTGCTTGTGTTCGTTAAGACACATTCGTAGGTTATATTTTAAACGGGCGACGGGTTATTTTAAGAAGCGGGTGAATCATTAATGGCGGCCTGAGCCGGTGTTTTCTTTCCTCTTTACGTGAGAGCGTTGAGATGGTCGTCGGCGAGGGTGCCGAGGTTTGATTAGGGTGGGCGGCGGTCGGGGGGCCTGAGCCCAGACTGCTCCACTAGGTTGGACGATGTTCAGTACCAACCTGACCCAGACTGGATCCTGCACCCCCCCTTTCTCTTCCTCGTGCCTTTGTTCTCTTCCCTCGCTTTTGTTCTCATTGACAGAGGTGTGCCAGCGGGGGGGGGGGGGGGGGGGGAGGGGGTTAAGATGGGGTTTTTGAAAGCGAACTCCCCGCCGTGGTCGACTTCCTGCACGGGCAGCGGCCGAGCCCCTCACATGCTGAGCTACAAAAGGCAGCAGACCAGAACGGTCTCAGCTTAGGAGAATTATTTGTCAAGTGGTGTCAGTTTCTGATGAAGAAGCATTAATATCTGTAGTCACTTTAGAATAGAGCCCAATATAATGTGGGTCCTTGAGGGTTGTAATCCAGCCGTGTCCTACCTCAGAGAAAAGAGGAATCCCAGGTGAAGGTTACCTGGTAGGATAGAAGTCCCTGGAGGACTGGATTCAGCCCCCCCCATGAAACACTGAGGATTTTCTCCTGTTTGGGAGAGCTGATAACTCAGTGTTGTTTTGCAGCATCCTCCCTAAATAGAAAAAGCCGACGTGCAGGAATTTTCAAACGATATTTAAATGTGCCTCACAGATTGCGTTGCTACGCTAGCATTAGCAAGATTTCACATTGGAACATCTGCTTGTTTTTTCTTTGTTTGAGAACTGAAACGTGGCTGTTTCCCTTGTTATTACCGTTTAATGGCCGCGTTACGCAGCACCGCGAGGGGCAGGAAATAAGCAGGTGTTTAGCAGGAAGAGGTCAAACAGAATCGGACTATATACAAAGTTTTAAATGGCTCATGGACGTTGTTTTCTGTAAATTAAATTTAAATTTTTTAGCTCCACTTTGAACAGCACTCGAACACTGCGAATCCAGCCTTGTTTTGGATAAACAGCTCCGCCCGAACACATGATAATCCGGCGCCCACGCGCGCAGCCTGTCCATTATTGTTATGGTTCATTATCCATGTATGAATGCGGGACCTTTGTCAGAGAACACGAGGGAAGGAAGGAAGGGAAAACGAAGGATGAATAATGAACGAGAGGCAGTAATTGCGTTGAGTGGGCTGCAGCAAATGAGAGGCGAGCGCACGGACAGAGCTGGAGAGCAGATGTGGCCGATCAAGCCTTTCATCGGGAGACACAATTAGAGGTTCACCTTGAGGGAGATGGACTTTTGTTTTTACAGCTTGTCACAGGGTGTAATCACACCCCCGCCGGATGGATGGCTTTTAAAACTGGCCGACGCTAATCTGACCTCTCTCCCGTAACGCCGTTTAACATTTCAATATTTAACGTCGTTTGTTTCTTGTAAGAATCTGAAAGAATGATGAATATTTTAGCTGCTGGTACTCTCAGTCACGTCCTCAGCGTATCGGACTGGAAGCTGCAACATTCTGTAGGATATGTGGCCTCACAGGACCCGTCCCAGAACCAGAGTGGCCAATTACAGCCCCAAAACAAGTGGTCCTTGGAAGCATTTCACCACGCTAGCGCTAAAAAGTGCCCTGTTACATTTATTTTATGCAAAGTATGTGGTTGGACGAGAGCGGCGGTGTAATATTCAATGGTGTCATCCATATTTCTGTTTGATATTTAAGCCTCTGTGGATGGAAAGAGGATCTCAAACCACACAGATCAATCAACGAAGTGCATGCCTGTGGAACAACCTGGCAGCAACCCATAATGCTTTGCGAGCGACTTAATGAGAAGTCGGGGGGGTGTAGGAGCAGCCAGGACAATTGGAACCAATTGAAATAATCCGTAAAAGGAAAAAAAGGCAATTTTCAACCATTTTTTGGAGTTTTCTGGAGAGAAAAGTGACTTTGTAGAATGAATAAATCGCACTTATATTGATGATAGAGGCGATTTTTCCCGTCCTTTTAACGGTGTGCGTTGATTTAAAGGGGACGTGTGGCGTGAAGCCCTGACGCCCATTTGTAGCCCCCCCAGCTGGGCTGTGCTTTGTTTAAGCCTCCTCTGAGGCCACTCATCTCTTCATCATCTCCTCCGCCACGACCTGCCTGCCCCTCCCTCTTCCTTCATTTATGTCATTCAAGCCCCCTCATACAGTCTTTACGTTAGTTTCCCCGGTTTTCCACCCCCCCACACGCTTCTCTGAGCGTATGCTGACAGTGAGATGGGGGGGGGGCACCCAGCAGGCGAACTGCTCGGAGGGCTTCCTTTAAGTAAAACATCCATTTTTCAGGGCCGCTGTTGCCAAGAGTGAGCTCAAACGAGCTGCTGGACGCGGTTCTTTAGCACCGCGGCGTCCCGTGGAGACGGAGAGGCACGTGTGTGTGTGTGTGTGTGTGTGTACATGCACGTGTGTGTGAAAGATCAATGAAAAACCATCATTTCCTGCATGTTCAGCCTGTTCAAACTCTACATTTTACCTCGCAGTTTGGGCATTGTCGGCATTATCATGACCAGGCGACTGCGGCTGACCTCCAGATCCGCTCCCAATGGATGCACGTAAATAAATGATAAATAAAGATGAAAGACTGCAAGGACCCCCCCCCCCCCCCCCCCCCAGCACCACCACTGCCACCAACCCCACCTTAAATAAAGGCAGAGCACTTTCGATTGAGCACAGCTGAGGCGAAAGCTCGGGGAATAAGCTGTGAACAGGAAAGGATAAATATAAAAAAGCTAATGTTCCTCAATTTTCTTCAAGCCCGGAGTCGACCGCGGGGGGGGGCGGCAGACGACTCCCGGTGGCGTCGTCGTGGCGGCAGAGATGTGCAGCGTTAGCCTCTTTCCTCCGACTGCCTCAGCACTTGTTCCGCCCTCAGTCGTCCATTTTGGATCGAAAACCCTGTAAAGCGGGCCCTTAATCGCGCCGCTAACTCAATCAACGGTGACTCACCGGAGATGGCGTGCACGTGCGCACGCATGCGGGGTCGCTCAGCGTGCACGCGCGCGTGTGCGTGGACGAGTAATGAGTTCTGGTGCAGAGGTACGGATTCAAGACGCGAAGGCCCGGCTCGTCCCTGTCGGGGGACCCGACTCGTCTGGGGTAAATATACGTTGTGCAGGTGGCATTTAAAGCTGCGCCATTTGGTGCACGAGTAATTTATCCTCCTGATGAGGCCGATTGATTACCCAGGGGAGGCTTTTTAAGGTCAGCGATGATGATGCTGTGCTGACCTCATCGCTTCCAGGAGAGCTGGATTCTGCACCACTTCAGCACCAAAGAGGGATTTTTCTTGGGTTTTCCTCTTTAATCACTTTGACAATTAAGTGATGGTTCGAGTCAGCAAGGCGGTAATTAGGCATGGATTTCTGAAGGGTGGATGTAAATGTCGATACTTTAAATTATATTGAGATAAAAATGAAGTCCGTGGAGGCCAGTAAAACCAGAACAAATGTTTCTTTTCCGGGTGTGTTTTTAATGGATGAGGCGGCTCTGAAAGAATCCCCAGGTTTCCTTTTAACGCCTCCGCTCATGTCAGGGAGGAACAGCGGAGGAGAGGTGGAACTTTCCTTAAAAGCCAGTGGCGCTCCTGTCTTCTCTTTGATGGGGGGGGGTGAAATGCGGCGTGCTCGTTTCATCTCTTATATAAAAAGATTAATATCGCTGATGTGAAAAGGACAGAATGTTTAATTCTGCTCGGTTCCTGTTCACATTATACGGCGTGAATCTTGTCCGAGCTCTTCCTGTTGGCTGTTTTACTGTTATTTCCCGATAACGACGGCGGGAAAGGTGTGAAAGGTGTGAAAGGTGTGAAAGGTGCAGAGGTGCAGAGGTGCTCTTCCCCGCTGGACTCCCCCGGCTCTCTTTGGCGCCTCATGAGGCAGAAGGAGCAGCGAGCGAGCAGGAGGGGCAGAGAGGGGAGGTGGGGATGGTGGTGCTCCGGGAGGCGGGACAATGAGAGCCATCAGTCTTTCTGATGCACTTTTGCCACATATATGTTCGTCCTGGGGGGGCACTACGTCTCTGTCTCCGCCTCGGCATCTTTCCCTTTGTTGCCATCATTTCCTCCGTCTCCTCCCACCACCGCAGGTTATTGGATCCCCTCCCGCCGCCTCCTCCTCTGTGTCTTCTGCTCTTCGCCCTCCAACCTCTCTGTCCTGTGCCACTAAGTGGACGGCTTATATAACAACGTGACCTGGAGGGGCCCTCTCACCCAGCCACCCCCCCTCCAACCTCCAGTCTTCTTCTGCTGTCAACATAACAACATAAAGTAGCAAAGAAAGAGGAGCAGAGAAGAGAAAGACTTGTGTGACACGGGCCTAATTTCCAACGAGCAATCTGAAGAAATCGGGAGCTTCCCCTTCAAACTACCAGACATTTTATCGTTGTTATTTGCGGCTGCAGATAACAAGCCATGATCCTGCTCCCTTTTATCTCCTGGCTATTTACTCTGTCCCACATCCACTGTACCTCTTTATCTCCCTCCCTGCGCCCCTATCTTGAGCCCCCCCGCACCCTCACCACTAGCCCCCCTCTAAATATAGTCCCTTTGAAGCGTGGCTGTGTTGTCTCTTCCTGCAACGCTGCAAGACAAAAGTCTGTCATCTCACATCTGAGCGGCGAGACTAGAAAGCAGATAAGATTGATGGCCCAAAAAGAAACAGTGGTTAAGAGAAGTGATATTCATCTGCCTCGTCCTGCGTGTCTGTGAGTGAATGAGACGCACCAAAGGGGTGTCGGTTTTTATTTTTTTTAAAAGGATGACAGAGGAGGACAGGCTGCAGGAAAAAAAAGGAAGAGCGAAGAAGGTGAGACAAGATAGCTTCTTTGTTATTTGTCATCCACATTTTATGACAATAACAATTTCTCTGAAGATCTGACAGCAACGTATCCTCACTGTATGTCCACAGTCATTGTGCTTGTGCCTGCATGTACATGCACATGCACACAAAAGGCAGAGCCGTGACCGTGGCAGCGTGTAGAACAGCGTGTGTTTGGACACGGGGAAGAATAGGAAGTGCGGAGGTGAAGGAGTAAAGCGTTGCGCTTCAACCCAGTACAGCGCAACAGCCCCACCTAGTGGCGCGAATTGGTCATTACCCCGTCCCCGACTGAGCAACGAGCGCAACCAAAGTAAAATCCACATCCCATCAGCTCACCTGCAGGAGTCCTCTTAATGACAACTACTTTGCCTAATTACACTTGTGTTATTTACAGGATAGGTATACTTTAGTTTAATTGACAGCAAAGTTACGCAGTGTTAAGATGTCGTCATCTCTGTCGGTCAGTGATGTAAACTCAGAAATATATAATTAATAAATGACAGTATTAATGACAGTAAGATGATATTACAGAGATTATTGTACCATTGTGTACATCGCACACGATTACTCCTGGACACGCAGCAGTTGCAGAGGGGCTTTGCTCCACAGAAGTCTGGGCAAAAAATCTGCTGTTGCTGACCCAAGAGAGCCAGACCATGTTTCTAAGACTCAGACCACAGTCTGTGAGGCCTTTAGTGGAGCAACAGTGCTCCTCCACATGCACCAGAGAGAAGAAACGTGCCTAATCACGCTGGCGCGCGCCATAATGAAAATGTGAAGTAGTGAAATGTGATTTTGCAGATTAGTTGTACAAACGCACAAACGCATGAAGCAGCAGTTACTCCGGTCAAAGACAACATTTCCCATAATTCCATGCTCTCTTGTGTGCTATTCCAGGTTACGGAGGGAGGGGTACACGGTGCAGGTCAGCGTCAACGACTACCTGGACATCTACTGCCCGCACTACAACGCCACTCCGCGGGGGACGCTGGAGCGCACGGTGGCCGAGCAGTACGTCCTTTACATGGTCAGTTACCGCGGCTACCGCATGTGCGACCCCCAGCAGGGCTTCAAGCGCTGGGAGTGCAACCGGCCCCACGCCCCGCACGCTCCCATCAAGTTCTCGGAGAAGTTCCAGCGTTACAGCGCCTTCTCGCTGGGCTACGAGTTCAACGTGGGCCAAGAGTACTACTACATCTGTGAGTCTAATGTGGAGCTCTAATGCTTCTGAACAAAAGAAATCTACTTCTGCACAAGTGCCGCGCAGCGTGAGGTCCCGCCGTGAGGAAAAATTAAGGAAATAAACCCCAAGCTGTTGTTGACATGGCATCTTATCACATTTGCCGCTCACAGTTGGAAAGCGACCAGAAAAAATGGCCCTCTGGGGACCATTTGTTGGCATGGGGCCTCCACAGGTGGCTCCTTCCTATAAAAGCGATGGGAATTCTGCAAACGGGCCCATTAAATTCATATTCAGGCATTTGTGTCTCTCTGCACATTATAAGATGGAGGCGTAGGGAAGCTGCAATGCATTCTGGGTAAAAAACAGCTCTTTTTGCAGGGCCTTAGTTCCTCAAACGCTCAGATCCATCCCAGTTCTGCCGGTGATTCAGGCCGCAGCGCTTTTATTGTGACGGATGGAAACAGCCTGAAGACGCCGCACATCCCGCCTCCGGCCTCCAGCGGCCGCCACCCACACGGGTCGCTGATGTGTGGGGCTGCCGCTAAGAGATTCAGGAAGTTCCGCTGAGGACGGGCAGCCGCTCACATTCAGCTCGACTTCCACGGCGGATGTGCGGCGGCGCCGGCCTGCAGCACGCTGATGCTTTTCCTGTCTTATCTGTCTCTCCCTGTAGCCACGCCCACCCATCACCACGGCCACAGCTGCCTGAGACTGAGGGTCTACGTCTGCTGCTCCACGGGTGAGACCCGGCGGCCCTTCCACCCCGCCTCCGTCCCGCTCCTTTCGCACCGCTTTACCCGCCTTCCTGCGTCGATTCGCCGCCATTTGCCCCACGCAGGGACGTGTGTGGGGCACATGGGGCGATACTGCCAGGCGCCGCTGTTACGGCGAGGGTTCGAGGGTTCGATAGCTTAATGTGTGTCTCGGTGTTATTACGCTCTCCCTCTCACTGACACGCTCTCGTGAATATTACACAAAAGATGTAGAATAAAAGCCCCTAGTCTCAGTTTAAAAGCCCCCCCCCCCCCATCTTCTACCCCCCCCCCCCCCTCCCCTGATGCTCTCTACAGAGCCTGTTATTTTTACCCCAGCAGCCCTTTGATCAGGACACCCCACGTCGAATGCCCCCCCACCTCTAACCTTGTCAGCACTAATACGTCCCACACTCGGGCCAGTGTCAGCCCCTGTGTGGCCATCAACACCCCCCCCCCCCCCCCCCCCGCCCGCCCTGCCATCGCCTCGTCGCCGTCCGTCTACCGATCGCTCGTGAATGTCTGCTCGCATATTTCACATTCTGCGTGTGTGAGTGTGTGTGTGTGTGTGTGTGTGTGTGTGTGTGTGTTGTGTGTGTGAGCATGTGTGTGTGTGTGTTGTGTGTGTGTGTGTGAACGTGAGTGTGTGTGTGTGTGTGTGTGCGTGCGTGTGTGTGTGTGTGTGTGTGCTCGTTTTTGCCACTGTAGCCTGTAAAAGATGAGAGAGCTTTGTGAATATTCTTACTCACAGCTTTTCTTTGACTTCTCCTAATGCCCCCCCCCCCCACCCACCCACGCCCCCCCCCAGCTGCGTACGCAGAGCAGAAATCAAAGACGTATTATAAACCCGGAGCACGCCAGAGATTACACGTGCACTTTAGCGAGCCAACGTTCCCGGCCTGCTTTGAAAATGTGCCGATTCTGAATTGAATTCCGGGTGTGATGCGATCAGGCGGCCGGAGTTTTTCCCAGAATTCCTTCACTGGATCCAGGCCGGCTGTTGAGCTGCACTTGAGCGTTGCCTAACTTCAGTGTCTTTCTGCCCCCTCCACCTCCCTCTGCCCCCCCCCCCCCCGGTCCATTTCTCAGTTTCCCAGGCAGATGATGACTCCAGTCAGACTCCTCCCGACTACACGGTCAGACCAAACATCAAAATACACAACATCGGTGAGTTGCTCCACGTGACCGGACCGGAACACCAGCCGGGCGGGTCTCCGTATTCGACTCTGTCTGTGACTCATTTTCCCAGTTTGCAGCAAACAAATCTTTATTTTAATCCCTTTGAAGCTTCGGGAACTTTGGTTTGAACAATGAGTTGCTGAAATGTGACGCAGCCGGAGAGGCAACATGGACTTTGTTTACCCGCATCTGTGGGACAAGATGAATGTCCCAGGGTGGATTCTGGTCTTTACCATCACAACAATACTGCAATTTGTGCCCACGATTTGGACTTGAGAGCCCTGATGAGAGCAAAAGTTCCAGAATCCGGTCACACTGCTGCTCCTCTGAGCTCCCTGCTAGCATGAGTCCTGACGCTGATGCGGGTAATAAACAGCCAAACACGATCACGAATGCCCACTTGGCTTAAAAAGGCAGTTTTTTGGTTCACCTGGCGGGCTTTGTCAACGTCGCCCGGCTTTGTTTGTCACTTCAGAAGCGGCTCCTTTAGCTGCCGGCCAGGCTGCAGCATCTGAGCAAGCACTTCCAGAACCATCGCTCCTTTTAGTACGGAGCTTCCCAGAAAAGCTGGGGGGCCAGAACCATGTGGACTGCTAGTTCAGCAGCCTCCTTCACAAAGGAGGTAAAGCTCCAGGGACATGTAAGGGAGCAGGATTACACCCCCACATCCTAAAAAGAACTGCATCATAGCTCTTTTTGGGGTTATACAGGGGTTTTGTCAGGGCATAAACACGTTTAAACTGGTAATTGTTATAAATTTCAGTCATGTTGCAGTCCTGGACGCACATGCACGCAGACAGCTGAAGCCTTTAGAGCCTTAAAGACTTTAATCTAAAGTCAGCAGAGGTCTCGTAAGAAGCGGAAGGTCGGTGTTTACCGAAGGGGAACGCGCGTCAGTGAGCCAGTCACTTGTTACGTAAACCCTTTATTTTCTGCCCTTCTCGGTTCCCATCTCAAACAAAAGCCTCTTGCCGGGAATGGTTTTGCGTGCTCGTTGGTGGGGGCTGTGGGCAGCCTGTGAGGAGGGCTGAGGGGGTGTGACCCGCCCCAGCCGGGAACAGAGACCCGGCGAGCGATAAGAGCCATCAGCCATGAGCAACTTTGCAGAGAAGCACAAGAGCGAGAGGAACAAAGTGGTGAAGGAGGAGGTAACAGAGAGAGAGATGGGCAGAAAAAGGCAGGGGGGGGGGCAGAGCGAAGGAGCTCCGTGGGCGAACGGCTCAGCAGTTACTCAGGCCTGAGCTCGTCTACAACTGAACATAACAGACCGGTCGTCAGAAAACCAGAGGGAACTCCTAAACCTCTGGTTTATCCCTCCAACGTTACCCCCGGGGGACCAGAGCGGCCCCTGACCCCCCCACAGCTCCACCAAGGAGCCGTCCCCCGTCCATCCGTCCCTCCGTCCTCCTGCCTCTGCGGAGCGCCAAGATGGTCGTGAGGGATTCTAAAGGCAGGCGGGACCAATCGTTCTTCCCGGAACGGTCCGTAATTCCAAATGAAAGCAGGAGTTTCTGCATAAAAACATGAACATGAGGCGTAAAAGGCAGAAAATCACACAAGCCTCCGTTACGTCCCTCTAAATCTTTGGTGTAAGTTACCTTCTGCAAAAATACAAAACAATAATTAAGCATCGGGGATTTTGTTTGTGCTGCTAAAGGACAAATATTTACAGTGAAGATGGAGGCCGATCAATACTGGCGACCTTAATGTATCGGTACTGAGCTGCTCGCTCTCTTCACCTTCAGGAAAATGTGGCCAGAATTTAAGAAAAACACTGAGGCAACAGTTATCTAAACGCTGCCAGAGCCCATTTTCGGGGGGGGGAGATAGTACTTTTAAATGGATGTCGGTCATTCGTGAGACATGAAGCCTTTTCCTGGGGAAGGAGCGGTGATGAACGGCCTGAGGCGAACGCATGGCGAGCTTCCAGCCGGGGAAATCATCGCGGACCCCTACGAGAGGCCCTGATTGCGCAACGTCACATGAAACCAAAAGCAATTGACTTCACTGTTTTACAATGCCTGGAAGGTCTGCGTGGGGGGGCAAACGCTAGCGTCCAGGCCCGCCCACGACCACGGGGTCCCCAGTGGCCCCCCGACGCGGAGTGGCTGCACCAAATCCTTGTTGATGGTCTGAATGCTGGAGCTCAGTGCTGCAATTACATACGTCAGTGCTCTCGAGGATGTCTTCTGCCATGACTGCCATGGGGGGGTTTAATCATCACAACCTGCTGTTTTAAGTGAAATTATCCTCTAAAAAAGCCCTGAATGTCTTTGTCTGTGCCTGAGAGCGCGCTGTCGTCGTATCGATGCCGGCTTGAGTTCACAAGGTTGGCGCCACAGCGGCGTCTGCCGCGGGATTAATTAGCTTCAAAGCTAGCCGCGGACGCTGCAGACCTCTGGAGATGGAGTCCATCCGCTCCTGCTGCTCACCCACGGCGCTACAGATGGAACGCCGATTTATCCGAGCAGACAACCTTTTCCCACTCTCCAGGATTCTCGAGCCCGTGCTTCTGAACTCGTTCTCAACGCCCGGGGCGTCTTTCTGTGGACAGGAGCGCCGGCCCGGCCCGCGTGTCTGTTGTTGTAGCCGATATAGACGAGACGAGCCCGAGCCTGTGTTGTCGGAAATTGATCGCCGCGTCCCACGGCTGCGCTGTGATGCTAGGTGTCGTATACCGCAGACCTTTGATAGCTTGTTATGGCCCGAGGCTCCCGGCGTCCTCACAATTCCTCTTCCAAGGGCAGCCTCCATAAATAGCAGGGATTTGTAGAGGTGCGTGTTCTGTTGGCGGCCGCTGCAGCTCTCCACGCCCACCAGCCAGTCTGGAACAAATCACTTCAGATGCACGGGTTTGTTTACGCGGAGGTGAGGACAGCCGAGGAGGCCCACCTGAGGCGGGCAGCGTCCTGAAAAAGACGTCCGCTTCGCCTCCCTGACGCGGGTTGGTTGGATGGTTCGGCTCAGACCTCCGCTTTTCATCAGCCGACTCCAGATTATGGACGCGATCGTTTATGAGGGGGCAACTTTTGAGGGCAGAGACAGAGACGGAGGTTGGACATAAAGACGCCTCAGTGGCCGGTGGACACGCTGTCACTAAGCCCCGCCTCCTGCCTTTATTTTAATCAGGACTCCTCGTGCATCAGGCCAGTAAATCTGTGGTTAGATGGAGTACTACCAGTCATTAATGGCACAGTTCGTTAACCACACTTACTCGAAGAATGTAGAAGAATTGTTAAATGTCCCCACGTGAAAGAGGCTGTTTTTAGTGCCGTTCGGTCCAACGTTATTTTCCCACACTGGGAAAACTTTTCCGAGCTAAGCTAAGCTAATCTGAGCGCAGCAGCTTTGGACTCTTATTGCCGCGACCTCTTCATCTACGTCTCCTTTCTCTGTATAATGCAGCCTAATGTGACAGTCGTGGGGGGGGGGGGGGGCGCAGCCTAATGTGACAGTCGTGGGGGGGGGGGCGCAACCTAATGTGACAGTCGTGTGGGGGGGGGGGTGGCCCTTAAACTCCTGACGGATGTGAAAGCAACAGACAGTTTGGTTTACTTTTCCGTTTTATAGCACTTCATTACCCTCTTGATATAATGGCTGCATTATTTCCAGGCGGTGCATAATGACTCGCCGCGATCTGCTTTTTAGCAAATATTACAAAATGCGTCCCCCCCCCTCATCTTTGCCCCCGCGGCTAATGTTCTGTTACGTCTAATCAATGGCGAGGCCATAGTAATTTGGTTTGATTGAAATCCCTCCAGGGTGAAAACATCATTAGCGCGAGAACAAGAGAACAGCAAAAAAAGAGAGAGATCAGAACCAAAAGTGTTCTTCATTTACCTTCCCGGGGGGGTGGGGGGGGGGGGGGGGGGTGGGGGGGTGCCGTAGCTCTGCTGATGATAATTGAGGGTTTGTTGATAACTGCATCTCTTTCTCAGTGTATGGAAAAGCTCCATTTGTGTGCGTCGCTTGGCTACTTTAGGATGATGAATTAATAATGAAGTAATGCTTCGCTACCTTCTTCACTCACCTTCTTCTCTCTGCCCCCCCCCCCCATCCCCGCCCCCCCAGACGAATTTAACCCCGAAGTTCCCAAACTGGAGAAGAGCGTCAGCGGCAGCAGCCCGTCGCACGACCGCGTCCTGCTCAGCGTGGCCACGCTGCTCGTGTCTTTCGTCCTTCTGTCCTAGCAGCCGTCGGCGTCAGTGACACTTGGACCGTCTGGACCAGCTGGACCGGCTGGACCGGCTGGACCGCCTGGACCGCTGGACCAGCTGGACCGCTGGACCAGCTGGACCGCCTGGACCAGCTGGACCGCCTGGACCAGCTGGACCAGCTGGACCGCCTGGACCGGCTGGACCGGCTGGACCGCCTGGACCGGCTGGACCAGCTGGACCGCCTTGTCCAAAGGGCTTTGGACGCACCTGAGCGTTGGCAGGAACCCGGAAGAGAAGGCGGAGGGAATTTTGAAGACCTACCTTGACTTATGATTTTTTTTAAAGGGGGAGGGGCCTTTTTTTGCCGCCGTGTTCGTGTGCTTTTCTTTCCATGCGTCGTAGGACAGAATCTCATCCACGTGTGCCACAAACGGGACGCCACGACCACGAGCCGGTCCAGATTCACCTCAGTGCTGCTGTCAGCGAACAACCAGTAACATCTGGACCTTGCAGTTTCATTGTAGCACCGACTCCCGGAGCTGGTCCCCACCGCCAACAAGTGAATTTCCTGAATGCCGACGGCGGGAAGAGGAAGGTTCCGGAAGGCTCCGGCGGCATCAAGATGGACTTTTCTGGATTTCTGCGGACCTTTCCAGACTCCAGAAGTGTCCCCGAGGCCGTGACTCCGCCCTCTCCGGCTCCTTTGTCTGCATTTCCTGCCTTCGCTGCGCAACAACCCAAGAAAAACACCGACCCGGACCAGTAATTTGGCAGCACTCAGACTCGGAGAGTGTGTTTTGTTCCGACGCGTTTGCCTTCAGCACTATGTGTCCTTTTTTTTTTTTTTTTTTAAATGTCAAAGCTTTTCTCTGCAGCAATCAGCAGATCCATTCAGAAAGCCGCTCATTTGCGCCTCTTAAACGCCTCTCCGCGGCAAGGCCCCCTTTTTAATGCAGGACGGCCTTTTCCCCGTTTCCACTTCAGAGGCAACCGTCCAATCAGTGCTGATGGCCATCACAGCGGTCACCATGGAAACAGCCCCGTAACAGTCGCCGGAGCGCGGCAGGTGCCTGAGGAGAACTTGTGCTTTGAGTCTCGCAGTAACGCTGCCGCCATTTTGTTAAAAAAAAAGAAATAAAATAGAATTAAGAAAGGAAAAAAAATACTAAAAAAAAATACTCACACACATGAATGTTCGATTTAAAAGAAGCTCACTTTTTCTATGTTAATACAGAACAACGTAGGATGGCGTAAGTATTTTTTTTTTCTTTATTTCATTTTCAAATGCACTCATGGTAATATTATTTATGTGCATTTGTGGGCCTTTGCTCGATAAGCTATTGTGCCATTTCTTACTGTTTTTTTTTTTTAAGTATGGATTTTACTGCTTCTGTAGATAAATAGATGAGGAGAAAACCATGATGATGCTGGTGGTGGCCGGTAGTGACGCTCTAAAGTAGCTCCGCTTTATAATGTGAACCAGAACACGTCGTAAACAACTGTGAATGCACAGAAAAACAGAGGATGTCTGGTTTGTAATGTATTTCAATGTTCCATGGAATGTATGTACGGGAGTGTGCAAGAGGGCGGGAACGGGGGGGGGGGGGGGTGTGCGCGTGCATATGTATCTAGAATGTGTTTGTCTGCGCTTTTTCTAAGTATGTGGCATTTAGGCAACTCGTCCCCGTTCGTAGGGTCAGAATGTGCAAGCGTGCACGAGGGGGCGCGCTTGTGTAGGATCACCTGGGCGTCCGGGCTGAGAGAAAAAAGCATTTACTGATGTTGACGACAACCACGAGAAATGTGTTTACTTTTGACAGGAAGGAAGTTTCATGTAAATTGATCCGAGGGCGAATAAAACAATGGCGATTAAAGAGTTTTGCAAATTTACTTTGGGCTCCACTGATCTGTGACCCACGAAGCTGCTGCTGCTGCTGCTGCTGCTGCTGCTGCTGCTGCTGTAGCTGCTGCTGCTGCTGCTGCTGCTGCTGCTGTAGCTGCTGCTGCTGCTGCTGCTGCTGCTGCTGCTGCTGCTGTAGCTGCTGCTGCTGCTGCTGCTACTGCTGCTGCTCTGCTGCTGCTGCTGCTGTAGCTGCTGCTGCTGCTGCTGTAGCTGCTGCTGCTTCTGCTGCTGCTGTAGCTGTAGCTGCTGCTGTAGCTGCTGCTGCTGCTGCTGTAGCTGCTGCTGCTGCTGCTGCTGCTGTAGCTGCTGCTGCTGCTGCTGCTGCTGCTGCTGCTGCTGTAGCTGCTGCTGCTGCTGCTGCTGCTGCTGCTGCTTCTGCTGCTGCTGTAGCTGTAGCTGTAGCTGCTGCTGCTGCTGCTGTAGCTGCTGCTGTAGCTGCTGCTGCTGCTGCTGCTGCTGTAGCTGCTGCTGTAGCTGCTGCTGTAGCTGCTGCTGCTGCTGCTGCTGTAGCTGCTGCTGTAGCTAGCATAAAGCAGCCCTGCAGCATCAGTGCTCCACGAGGGCGAGCTCTTCCTCCCCTCCCCTCCTCTCCTCTCCTCTCTCCTCTCCTCTCCTCTCCTCCCTTCCCCTCCTCTCCTCTCCTCCTCCTCTCCTCTCCTCTCTCCTCTCCTCTCCTCTCTCCTCTCCTCCTCTCCTCTCCTCCCCTCCCCTCCCCTCCCCTCCCCTCTCCCCTCCCCCCCCCCTCCAGGAGGTGTTAGCGTGTGCAGACAGCAGTCATGTCAGTGTAAAACTATCACCCTTTCCTCTCAGGGCCCATCCTTCTAGCACCTCGCTTCAGTTTCACAAACACTTTGTCAGCCATACAACATCCTGACAGTGTTGGGGGGGGGTGGTGTGTGTTCGGGGGGGTCGCAGCTCTGCATCTCACACTCCATCCATCTCTGTTCCTCAGAGAAAACGAGAGAGGAAAACACCTGCAAGCCATTCACGTCTCCACAAATCTGTCTCCTGACATCACGCTCTCTGACCTTTGACCCCGTCAGCTTCAGCCCAACGTTTGCACGCAAAACACAGGCAGCAGATCGGGGGGGGGGGGCACGGCCCACATCCATGAATGTCCGTGTCAAGCGGGACAGATAAGATGATCCAGAAGAGGAAAGTAGGACGGCAGATTCTGACGGAGTCACATTAGCAAACGGGTCAAAGTTCGGGATGATCTGTCAGTTTAGCCGAAGTACGAAGTGATCGTTGACCTCTTGATATCTGTTTCTTTGCTGCGTGCAGGGAGGAGGCCCCTCCTGACGGGCTGATAATGGCTGGGTTTTACTGCCGTGATGGGTTTGGACTCGCACGCAAACATTTCACAGCTCTGGGAGGGGGGGGGGCTCCTGCTCCAGGGCCTGGCCCAGGCACTTTGGAATTAATCAAAGTGCAAACTCCTGTTCGCACTTTCAATACCTGGAAACGTTTTTGCTTGAGCCTAAATTAAACAATTCGGATGGTTGTTTTATTCCCCCCTGAGATCCAGACCCAAACCATGACGTTCCGATACCAGGAGACGATGACCTCTCCTCTATTCGGAGGCTTATTATCATTATCTGAATCATTTAGTGTGAGATAAGCCATCTGCAGCATGGGCAGGCCTGTCCCGTCAAGAGGAATTCCCCTGACGAGCTGCACCGTCTGGCCCACACAGAGAAACAGATGCCTTCGCCTCAGATAAGGACGCCGGCGGGACGGCTGCCCAGAACGCCGCTGCGCTCCGAGAGACGTCTGGAAACGCGGATTTCAAGGTTGGGAGTCGGTCAAAAGACATGAAGATCGTCGACAATGTGCAGACTGTAGCTTCAGAGGCACAAACACACACATGCTTCCTTGTACTTATATCCTTGTGAGGACACAATACATTGCCCTGCTCCTTACCCTCTCCCTAACCAGGCCAACTAATCGCCTAACCCTGACCCTGACCCTGACCCTGACCCTAACCCTGACCCTAACCCTGACCCTGACCCTGACCCTGACCCTAACCCTAACCCTGACCCTGACCCTGACCCTGACCCTGACCCTGACCCTGACCCTGTCCCTGACCCTAACCCTGACTTTAACCCTGACCCTAACCCTGACCCTGACCCTGTCCCTGACTTTAACCCTGACCCTAACCCTAACCCTAACCTTGACCCAGACCCTGACCCTGACCCTAACCTTGACCCTGACCCTGACCCTGTCCCTGTCCCTGACCCTAACCCTGACCTTAACCCTGACCCTGACCCTGACCCTGACCCTGACCCTAACCCTAACCCTGACCCTGACCCTGACCCTGACCCTGACCCTGTCCCTAACCCTAACCCTGACCCTGACCCTGTCCCTGACCCTGACCCTAACCCTGACCCAGACCCAGACCCAGACCCTGACCCTGACCCTGACCCTGACCCTGTCCCTAACCCTAACCCAGACCCTGACCCTGACCCTGACACTACCCCCCAACATTAAAATCCTGTTTTAACTCTCCAGGCAAATTGTATGTATTGTAATAGAATCAGTGTTTTGCTACTCAATATGTTGCAAGTACAACAACAAACACACTCAAGTCATTCTATTACATCTATCTTTGTGAGGACATCATTCATCAGCAGCTGCTTTCACCAACACAACATCCCAGCTAAAGGCTTCATGTTCAAACAGTCTGTTACACACACACACACACACACACACACACACACACACACACACACACACACACACACACACACACACTGTGCGGTGCATGAGGTCCATTCTGTGGAGGCTTAATGATTTTTGGCTCAGAACATCTCGCCTGCTTGACAACCAAACATAAAACAGAACATTAACGGACTGACTGCTCTTTTTGTGAGCACACAACACAGCTCAGATTTATTCTAATTAAAATTCTTTGCCTTGGAGAGGAGCGGCCACGTGCACACGTTTAACGCATTAAGTCCTTTTCACTTCCCGGTGCCTGTTCCACTTTTCTCCCTTTTGGATTCTTTTTGACCTGGGAGCTTTTATATTTTCAACTCCCGATACTGGAGTTGGACATTAATCGGAGGTGGCGCGTGCATGCGCTGCGAGTGCGCACGTGTTTCCGCGCGTCACTTCCATTGGCTCAGGTTTTCCGGGGAGATGATGTGGAAACGCAGCAGATCATGTGGACAGAGACTAAATCAGCTCCACCTGGTCCACTTTGCACCCATAGGTGTCACCAAAGCTTTCTTTTTGCCTCCGTCTCCATGGCTACAGAGGCCATTTGCAGAAACACCAGGCAACAGATTTACTGCATGCAACCATGGTTACCAGGGCAGGAGGGGGGGTGGGGGGGTTATGAATAGTTTTAGTTTTTCTGCCTGTTAAAAGGCTAAGATGCAGAAGTTCATCTGTCCATCATATCATTAATGGGGGGGCGGCTATAACACATGATAAATGAGAGTTAGTGGAACATTTCAATGTTTTATTATATTTATATTAAAATCCAACTCCTGTAAGTCTGTTAGAACAGCCAGTTTAAGATAAGAATCGTATTTTCTACATCGATGGTTTTCTTTTTATTTGTTTTTTTTTATTTAGTTGAATTTTGGTTCACATTAAACATTAAGACACGTCATTAATTATAAGTTACATTTCATTCACATTCAGAAATTAAGTTATCTCCTCAACCAAACTGTCTAATATTAATATTTTATTCATTTATATTATTTACATTTAAGGCCACAATAGCAGGCGGGAGAAAACCGCTAAAACTGCTCATCTGCCAACACGAGCAGCCCAGTTTCACTGTCCCACATGAGCTGCTGCCAAGTCCTGTGATGCATTTGAGGTACTTTTATATTCAGATTGTTCTCAAACAGTCCAGCTTCATTAGAACCAGAACCAGAACCAGAACCAGGCGGCCGAAACAAGAAACATCCTGTCACTTTTGGCCGAGAGGAGCCTGCTCGCCTCTCAGGTGAGGACGCAGATGTCCCACCTGTGGACAGGGACAGGTCCCACACACACACACACACACACGCACGCACGCACACACGCGCGCGCACCATTGGAGAGAGCTGTGGCAGCGTAGCGAACAGGCCAGATTTGCTGCGTGTGAAAATGAATATTCAAGAGTGGAGGATGGGAACGCGACGCTCCGGGCGGGAGGAGACGACACGATGAATCAGATGACAGGAGATCCACGGAGGATCCATATTTACAGTGGAAGTGAAACCTTTCTCTGGCTGCCAAAGACTCTCGTGAGTTATAGGAACACGTGTAATCCCTGCTGAGGGTGGGAGCGACGGCAGAAATCTCCGTCTCCCGTCTGCGAGCGTGGAAGGAATCAGTGAATATCTAATCAAATGGAACAAAATGTGTGACAGCTTCTCTAAATCCAGCCGTGGGAGATCTTCCACCCCCCCGTCCCTCACTTCAAACTCCATCTCTCCTGTCCGAAACCACTCGGAACCTCCACTTCTGACCCGCCACTCTTGCATTTCCTGTCAAATTGTCCTCTTTAAGTCCGGCAGCAGCGTCACCTCAATCACTGCAGCCCTCCTTTAGCTCTAATCCCTCATTTCTGGTTGCTGTTCCTGCTCAGCATTTAACGGCTGGCAGTCTACACACACACACACACACACACTCACACACACAGAGGCCTTGCGGGGAGTGTGTTTGAGGTCCGTGTGCAGACACTTTTGGACATCTGATCAAAGTTAAGCTCAGATACTGAACATCCTGTCAGGCTGAACGATCCAGGATGTTGCAGACTGACACAAATGAGCATCAAATCGAATGGATAAACCGGGGTGATTTACAGGAAATGTGTGTGTGTGTGTGTGTGTGTGTGTGTGTGTGTGCGTGTGTGTGTGCGTGCGTGCGTGGGGGGCACAACATGTTGTCTGGATTCTAAACATATCTTTAAAAGGAAATTTGTTGAACTGATGACTCGCTTCGTAATGAAAAGCTTGGATCCCTGTTTGATTTGTGGCTCCAACAGTTGGCAGGCACCGAGACCATCAATTCTACCTCGCGCACAAAGAGGCGGAGGAGCAAAACTGGCCTCAATAAAGTAAATAAAGTAGGAAACAACAAGTGAGCTACAGATGTGGAATTATTCTGTTATTATATGCTCTCTCACATGACCGACAGGTTTCTCTGTTCCCAATATTGGTGAATTTATCTCCCTAATTTACCAATTTGCTCATAAATCGCGGATGCGAACGAGCAGGTCCGTGAAATAGGGCGCATTTGTCTGCAGCTCGCCGTGTTCCGCGCTGCGAGCGCACGTCTGATCCACTCACATCAGCTCGCTGCCTCACATGTCACTGGGTGTCTTGACTCCCTTCCCACAGGGAATGTTTTCAAATGTCATATTGACAAAGTAATTTTGCGAATGCCTTTCAGTTTCTCCCCCCCTGCGCTGCGCGGCCTTTGATGCAAACTCGCAACGACATGTTGTGCAGGTTTAAAAATACACACCCAGGAAAGAAACCCTAAATGTGGGATCCGGTTGCATGACGGCATCTGCAGTTCCACAACAAGCTATGTTTATCGGTGGTCCGTGACGTCATGGAGAAAAATGACCATTATTGCCAGAAATAATAAAATAGCTGCCCTTACCACGTGAGGCAAGCGCGTGTTAATCGGCGGAATGATGAATGATTTGAATAAAGAGAAAGGAACTCAAAAATGCAGCAGGGCTGTGATTCAGCGAGCCTTATATTAACCAGATGGTCGCGCATGTTCGCGGCGTTACAGGTCCGACGTGAGGCTGGCCGCGCGCCCGCAGAGGTTCAGCCTTTAACAAGCTCCACCTGTGCTCAATCAAAAGGCTGCGTTTATATCTGCCAGCTCCAGTAAACACTGGAGGGGGGGGGCTCAAATGCCTTCTGATTTAAACTAAACACTAAAGGCAAAGTCTGCCGCCCATGTGGCGGGTGGCACATGTGGCACGTGTAGTAGCGCCCCCCCCCCCAGAACACACATACGGTCGGTGAGGGGCCATACTGTATATATTACTCTATATATTTCACTCATATCCCGCTGAGCTGACAGGTTTGAGAGATGGATCAACCCCAACATCAAACAGTGTGTGTGTGAGTGAGTGAGTGAGTGTGTGTGTGTGTGTGTGTGTGTGTGTGTGTGTGTGTGTGTGTGTGTGTGTGTTAAATTTATGGGTTTATGGGGGGGGGTCACTAATCCCACCTTCAGTCATCCATCTTCAGTGTAATGTCATTGTGCCTGGAAACAAAGCCGCAGCTGCCCCCCCGGCTCTCCGAGAGGGTTTCTGCAGTAAAAGTGTCGACGGTGCATCCGCGTGTCTCCACGGTGCCGCCGGGAAGACGACGGGAAGACGACGGGAAGACGACGGGAAGCGTCTCGGTCATCAGCACCGGGACCTTCGGGCATCTCCTCTCGTCACACTGTGTCGAAAAAAGACGCACCTTTATTGGCCTCGGCACTGATTCGATCGGAATTGTTCTAATTTCTATCATAACCGGAATCGTTCCCATTACAGCTGCAGAATTCCTTTTTATGGATCAGCTTTTTATGAGACACATGCAGCAACGCTCACACCTTAGGCTGATGAGCAGCTCATCAAACCGATGTGTCGGCGGGTGTCTGGGCTCTGTGGTCAGACGACTCGCTCTGCTTCCAGGATTCCAGGATCCCACCAGAAGACGGAATGTGTTGTGTGTTAATGAAACTCAGATTATTGTTTTTACCTCTTTCTTTCATCCCTTTCCCAGAGTGGCGTCTGTGCCCTCAAATAACAAATAACAGCAGCGGAGTGAGGAACTACCTGGGAAAAGGAGGCTGTAACTCTCTGTGAGTCTTTTTCCAGTTTGTGCACGGCTCACGCTCGCTCAGTGGGAATTCCCATTAGCCCGCGGAATATCATCAACATGTCAACCTGTCAGATTAATTGTGACACCTTCGTTATTGTTGGGAGTTCGTCAGCACTCAAACACAAACCCCCGTTTCCCCTCACCAAGGGAAAATGCTGAGTTTTTCAGGATAATTGCACTTTCACAGACGATGTTTTTCCTTCCGTCGTTTCCGTCGAGGCGGCTCTGAAGGAGGTGTCAAAGGTCATCCGGGAGATTAATTGCTGTTGGGACGTTTGCTCACACTTTTGGCAATTTCCAATGGAATTAACTTTTTCAAACCCAGAGCGGCGTTTTCATGGGCGTAATGTCTTTCTCTCTCATTCATTCCATTTAAATAAAAGACGAGCCCGGGGGGGCTGAGCTGGTTTCCCCTCAGATGAACCAGAACAAACCTCACTCGCTGCTGATCAGACTTTGATGACTTCGAGGCACAGCATCAGTTTTATCCCCCTACTGTTAATGGCGCTATCCTCAACTACACCCTATTAGAGACGCGCGCGGCAGTTTTTTTAAAGAGTGAAAATCCTTAATGTGGGGAGAGTGATTAAAAGACTTTTATCCCCGATCAACAAGGTCAGTTTGAGGGAAGTTCTCTGTCATGACCCCGGTACAGACATGCATGAGGCTAAACCCGCTTAGGCCGTCCGGGCGTGTTATGAAATACTGTTGATTTCACTGAGTGGGATCAAATGGATGTCAATATGCACACACACACACACACACACACACACACACACACACACACACATACAAATAATTCTGTTTTCCTCTGTGTTACATTTGCAATCATTTAATCATGTTTATACATTTGCATTTTGTTATGTGTGTGGGTGTGTGTGTGTGTGCGTGTGTGTGTGTGTGCGTGCATGTATGTGTGTGCGTGCGTGCTTGCGAACATGCTCAAGGCGGTACTTACTCAACGGAGCGAGAACAAGTCAGAACATGGTCACATGGTTCACCTGTGCTGACAGAGCGGTTACGCAACGCCGGCGAGCGTTAAAGCCGCATCAGGCTGCATGAACCCAGTGTTGATTCTGGAGTTATCGAGTCCGTTCATGCTCGTCTCACTTTCACCGTGACAAGCAACGCCATGGAACCGTGCATGAGCGCTGCTGTGGCGGGAGGGACGGGAGCGATTGGACTCATTTACCTGGTGCTTATGGTGGAAATGCAAAGGCTTTAATTATGTTAATATATAATGACGTGTCCATTGAGAGCTTGTCTTCTTTTCAGGCCAAATGAAACCGTCAGTGACTTCATACTGAGGGTTTGCTTCAAACAAGCTCCTCTACAAAACAACCCAACCTTAATTAACACGTCAGCGTGTCACAGAAAGACAATTTGGCCGGAGGCAGACTGTGTTGTTCAGGCACAGGTGCTGCGCTTCTGTTTTTAGAGCTTCACTTCAGTCATAAATCACGCTCGAACGTTTGTGTTTTCAGCAAATTTAACTCCTTCCATCGGGTTCTTGCTGTTGTGCGACGCTAAAGTGACGATTGGCTTTTATTTTAGTGCCGCTTTGGCCAATCAGGGTGTATTTTGCACACACACAAGCGCTTATTGGACTCATCCTGTTGCTTGAGCTGATCGACCACGAGAGCCACAGGCGAAACTCCCCCAGCTGCTTCTGCTCCGTATCGCTGGGGTCACCGATCGGTAGTCTGAGTCCACCCGCTGACCGACCGGTCAACAAAGATTCTCTCAGTAATCCGTCACTGCTGTGAATTTGCTGCAGAAAAGGGACATTTGCTCGTAGCCGTGCTGTGATTTAGAGCACCAGACTGCCCTGAGCCCCTCACATCTCCTGAGATGAGCGTAGCTTACTGCGCGCTAATGCGTCCTGGCTGCCCGTTGGGGAGGATACGAATGAGGGCAGATGATATATCAGATCTATAAGTAGCATAGCGAGAGGTCGCGGCGGAGCTGCAAACAGGCCATCCAGCTGTTGTGCCAGTTGTGTGGTAAACAAAGTAAGGATTAGCCCCCGCTCTTAGGCTCAGAGATAATGATTTTAAAATGGCCTGGGGTCAGAGGTTGATTGCATGCCTCCTGTATTGTGGGCAGCCCGATTTACTCCCTGCACTGTCTGCGTTCAGAAATAGAAAGACCTCTAGTCCAGGACTGACCCTGAGGATCTGCACCACAACTGGCGGTCTCAGAGGGGACGTTTCCAAAGCACAGAAATAATTAGCCCGACACCAGACGGTATAATAAACGGTGGACGAGAAATCATTGTGGGTGGCTCCAGCTGTCGCCATCACGGTCGTGCATCGCTCCACCCAGTTAATACAAATATGGGCACTCCAAATAAAACTCACACGGTTCATAAACCAGAGACTGCGGCTGACAAGCTAGCTAACGTCACACATAGAAATCAGACGTGTGATTCTCCTGCTCCTCGTATTAAATACTGTTGTGCAACATCAACAGCAGGAAAAAGACAATCTGATGCTGCAATCTCACGGCGTCTCTAATGTCTGCCAGTATCTTTCGTAACGTCCACTTTGCTGCGATAAACAAGCGGCTGGTGGTGGAGCCTCAACATCAATGTTTGACCTCGGAACGCCGTCACAAATCATCCGCCTGACGTCGCGGCGGTGCCAAAGATGTGAACCGACACGGCATCGGCGGCAGGTCGGTTGTTATTGGAGCGCATGTTTGAAATAAAGACAAGAAAGAAAAATCCTATTTAGGGTGAGGAGGCTGATCAACCCCATCGCCTTAATCCTGATAAGTGATAACCGGAACCATCAATACCGGGTCTGATCAGTGTTCAGAGCTTCAGTGACGGAAGGTTGAACTGAAACGCTCCCTCTCGAACCTGTTCATCCTCTGTATTAGAACAGTAGAGAGGTTCTAGGAGTAGATGAGAGCTGTTTACAGCACAGAGGGGATCAATGATGCTGCGTGTTGAGGAGGAACAGGTTTTTACACCATCAGATTCTGGCTCCGCCCACTGGTTGGACACCCCAACCAGACGGGACCTGCCTTCGCCAACACAAACAGCTTCTTTTTGTCCTGCTCAGACACGTTTCTTTAACCCCCCAGGAGGGTGGGAGAGCATGCATATTCATCGCTGATGCGTGTGTTGTCATGTTACCGCGTTAAATAAACAGGCGAGCGGGCCGCCGACCTTTGGAAGAGCCGCGGCGTGATGAAAAAACACGAGCGCGAGCGTGGCGCGTATTGGCATGCAGCAAGAGAGGAATGCAGCATCTGTAGGAGTGATAGCTGTAACCCAAACCATCTTGGGAGGGGCAGATCCATAATGCAGAAATCTCATGAGACACACACACACACACACACACACACACACGGAGGGGGCCAGCAGAGGCAGTCGCTGTGGCGTTGTGAGGTGCAGAGTGGGGCCCTCTAGAGCAGGGGTCTTTGTTCCTCATTCATGGACTCTGCTTCCCTCTGATGATGGGCCCATTGTCCACGCTTCCAGTGGACCGGCACCATTCAGGCCTGCTGATAAAGCCCCCTTTCACAAAACCAGCGCCGGGGAACAAGGAGAGAAGGAGGGGGAGAGGGCAGAGGGAGGCAGTGATGGAAGTGTGGAAAGGCAGAGGAGATAGGATGGAGAGCAGAGCTGAAGGTAGCAAAGAAAGGCTGGTGATTGGGGACGGGGGAGCGCCGCTCACAAAATCGCTTCAAATCTAACGCGAAGATCCCGGACGATAAACCATCAAAGGGTTTTTCTCCCAAACACGCAAAATAAGATGCAGCGTCTTCATTTCCCCCAAATATTTCAATACACGGGACATCTTGTAATTTCCTCATCATGACAGGTTTATTTCCTATTGATAAAGTTGGGATTCAGCTCACACACACACACACACACACACACACACACACACATGAGGAAAGAAGGCTAGAAAAGAAAACCCAACCCTGTTCGAGCTGGCCAGGTTTGGAGCCTCTAATGGTGTTTTTTTTAAAACGTGTGTCAAGTTTCTAAACACACGGACTGAAGGATCTCAAAATGGATGAAAAGTCTTCAGCTTACACCCATCTGCGATCCCCCACCAGTTCCCTCTCCAGGCGGTTGGGTCTCACACACACACGAACACACACACACACACACCGATTTTTGATCACAGCACTCGCTGCCTTGACTTGTGGATCCACCCTAAACACCAAAGTGGATGCATGACTTGCAACACTGGGCCACATTTTAGCAAAACACTGCTTATGTAATGATGCAGTTTCATTTATTTATTGCGATCGTAACCATGCAACTGGACCAAACACACCGTCTGTTGCTGCACGGAAAGGAGCAGGAAGCAAGGAAGGAAGGAAAGGGGGAAAAAGTGAGCCCTGTCGTGTGGAGCCAGAAGGGGATGCTCCTGAAAATGTGCCTGTTCTGGAACACCATCAGGGCCTGGCCTGCAGGCCACTTTCTCCATTACTCCTCCGTGGGTTGGAAGGGGTGAGTGCTCATCGCTACGCCTTCTGCACACGGGGGAAAACACGCGAGAGGAAAACATTCCGAAGTGGTGGCGGCAGTCAAGACAAGGACCGAAGCCACAGAAGTTGGGAGGATGCGGAGCGTGAAGCAGCAGGTGGATTCAGGGGAAGAACGTTCTAACATTTGACCTGCATGGGAAAAAGTAAGAAAGCAGAAATAACCGAGCAGCTGTGACACATATATTAAAGCCTCTTATTTAATGAGATCTTCTACCCATCCAGATCTTTCTCCCTGAAAGTCCATTAATCTGCCCTGAAAGCTCAATGAGCTAAAATTAGTTTCTCTAACGATGAGAGCATGTCAGAAAGTCTGTGCCTGAGCTATTTTTAGCCAGGCCGTGGTGGTGTGATGCATTACTCTGGTCATCATCACATAATCTCCACTGAGCCTGTCCAGAATGTTCACGTCAGCACCGGAGGCGCACGCTACCAGCCGTGTAACACAATCTTGGATCTCCACCTAAATGTCCGCTCCGGCGACAGCCCTTCCAACCGCGAGTCGCTTTTGCAAACAAGGAAATTAAAAATCCTCCCTGAAATGTAAAATGAGGTTCTGGAATCTGGTTCCAGCCCTTTTCTGCTATCACTGAAGCAAAAAACGAACAGATGTTATCAGATTTCTTTGACACAGACAATAAAATGGAGGGAAACGTTGAAATGGAGGCAGTGTTGGACATTTCCGCTCCCTGATGGAACCTCTGGTCAGTAAAGACCAGAGGGTCCATCAGGAACCCTCTGGTCTTTACTGACCACGTGGCTGCTGAAAACACACACGAAAAAATGAAAGCGGACATTTGCAAACCTCCAGCAGGGGATCGATGAAACTGACCGCACGTGACCGGTGGCGAGCGTGAGAAACGTCAGCCTCGCCGCTCGACATAAACTCAGCTCGACCAGGGCCGAGGGTGAGGATTTGGGATGTGATCCCGCGTGAAACCTTTGCCAGAACATCCAGCATGAGAGCAGTTTGGCAGCGGAGCTTTGAAATGTTGAGAGTTAGAACAAAAGAGTTAAAATAATGCAACATATGCTGCGGAAAGTTCCGTTCTTTCCAAAAGTAGCCCCAGGTTGTTGCTCTCAAGGCGCAGATTGCACGTTTCGGGCTTTAAGGACGTTTTAAGCTTTAATTCGGGCTCTAATCCAAGTCATGTGACCGTGGCCTCGCCTTTGAAGTGGGGCTCGTAATAAGGCGACCCGTGTGTAAGGTCGTTGGGAAGGATTTAACAGAGGTCCCAAATAGAGCCCAGCGTTTAAGTGAGCAACCAAAGCCATTAAAGCAGCGTTTCATTTAATTGCTCACACAAATAGACATTTACATCCCTGAAACCTCAGACTCGCATAAAAATATCCATTTTTGCGATCGGTGACGGGGGTTGTGGATCCATACGTTGCAACTGTAATTACAGGCGGAGGGCCGAGGGGGGAGACAGGAAGGGATGAAAGTGAGCAGAGGCTGAAGCCACACGGAGGATTTGTTTTTAGAAGCGCTCCGCTCTTCCCTGCAGGCTTCTGGACAAGACAAAGAGAGCGGAGAGAAGGTGAGGGGTGAAAAATGAAAAGTGAAAGGACGGCAGCATGAGGGAACCCTTCAGTGGTCAATGTCAGTCAATGTTGCACCTGCGGCCGCTGAGCCGGCGGATTTGAGTTTAATCCGAGGCGACGGAGGAAACCATTCAGAGAATGCTTAAATTGAATTAACAGAAGCGGCGTTAAGAAAGAGCGGCGGGAGGGAAAGATTAATGTCGTGTGAGAGATAGTGGACGGAGGCAGCAGGAGCGGGACGGAGCAGGAGGGGCAGGTTAAGCACAAATTCACAACCGCGCGAGCCAACCACACTCTGGAAGACTGTAATTTGGATTTTCCGAGAATAGCCGGTAAACGAGGGGAGAGAGGAGGGACGGAACAACATAAACTGTAGCGGCACGCAACACACACGACAACACACTCAGGGACACTCGTCAAAACGGAGACATATTAATGACACCTTTACAGGCCTGTGTTGGGGACACTGGCCAGGCCATGTACACACACACACACACACACACACACACACACACAACACACACACACACACACCACCGGAGAAGATTATAGTCCCAAGTGCATCTGCTAATGACATTTTGCATAGATGCTACTTCATTTTTTCCCCCCGTCCATGAAAAGACGGCTCGTCTCACTTGTGGACGGATCTGAATTTCCAGCTCCGGTTGTAAATAAACTTTCCGAACGCGTCTCATAATCGGAGATGTGTTCGCTGGTTCTGACCCCTTTTTTTTGGCCCATTTTGGGGCTCAGACGGACGGTTGTGCTGCTTGTTTTAGCATTACAATGGAAACTAAAGCAGGACGTGAAGAAGAATGGAGGCGCTGCAGAAACAGAACCGGCGTTTTCATGTTTCGGCACTTTTCCGTGAGTCGACCCACAGAAAGAGTCCTTCACATGTGGCCCCGACCACATTTGAATTCCCACTACCCAGGAATGTGGTCCCATGTGGTCCAGTTCACCCCCAAATTTGGGTTTTGATTAGATTGTTTTCGGTGATTGGATGTCGGTGTGTGGACGGGGGGGCATTCTCGCCTGGCTTTGGTGCCGACCCCTCGTGATTGATCACACGGGACGCGTGTTCAGACAAGGTGAAAGCAGCCCCCCCACCCCCCCCCCCCATTGAATCCAGGATTTATTTTAAGGCGTTCCAGAGTTGAGTGTGAAGACAAAACAGGATGTGTGTTCTTGTTTAGTTTGGGTAACAAGACAAGTTAACAGAGCGGCCGAGTTGGCCGTGAGGTGCATTTGACTTTTGGGGGGGGGGGGGGCTTTGTTTTGTTTTACTGTGAGAAATGGTCTTGTCAGAACCAGCAGGGACAGAGTTGCAGAGCAAACATGACCGGGGTCGTTTCAATGATGTACTGGAAGACGAAGTCACGGGTCAGCGGCTCGTCAAGACGCTGAGCAAAGTCAACAAAGGACCATGACGCTTCGTTTTAATGGAGTCTGACCCACGGAACCGTTGGCGTTCTCCATAATTGTGCACGCTGCGGGCTTTGAGGCCATCTTTAAATATTTCATCAGTGAATATTTTTCATTTTAATCATACAGTATATGTTCCCATTCTCAAATGACTGTGCCCAAAATATCAGTCCTGGCATCACAAGCCTGAGAATAGAAGGAAATAAGCAGGCGACCCTCGGAGCATAAAGGTCGTTGAGCGGAACAGCGGCCGGCGGCGGCGGATGGATGCAGACGACCACCACAGGACCCACAGGTGTCCGCAGGAACTGCCTCTGTCAGTCCATCCAATAACGCTTCCGGCATGAGAAGCAACCAAACCAAAGCAAGATGCTCGCCGCACCGGATCTGCAGTGGAGTTTTCAAAGGTGCCGGTTGTCAGCTCCAACCACCGTGACGGATTTACGGATCACCGGAGAACCACAATTCCGGTCTCAAATGTTCGGACTGCAGTTTCTATACAACCAGCGCTGCTGATTTATTCCTCAAGTTTTCATTTTTTTGCCTGTATTTGGGGGTTTTTTTCTCTCGCCGTGGGTTGTCGCCGGCCTCGGCCCGCGTCTCCGTAACCGATCGCGCCACATGCCCAAGTAACTAATATGGCTGGCGCTTCCCAAAACAGCTGAAACCAATAATCTCATCAGCAGTGGTGTCAAGGCTGATTTATGAGTTTGCATTTAACACTTCTACACGGACCTGCAAACGCGCCGCACACGGCGAGCTGCAGATATCCATCGCCCCGCGCATTTTAACCCCGACAAGAGGCTTCCAGCTGCACGTCCGTTATGCAGACAGAACACAGGCTTCTAGCAGCTGTCAATGAAAACCTCATATCTAAATATATGAAAGCATCTCGTGTAAGTGGACGCAGATGTTGAGGAAATCTCAGCAGGTTCTGACATGCTGATGAAACCGCTAACAAAACAAAATTTAGCGCCGTATAAACACACTCAGTCATCGGCCAAAAGAAAAAGGTTCGATTAGCTGTAATATATCAGATCCTCCATGTCTGTTTTTACATGCTTCACATGCTTCCCCTTTTACCTCATTACCATGGAGGGAGTGGTTCCAGCGGCGCGAGTCAGGGTTGAACCTATCCCAGTTTCAGCTTCGATGTGGCTTCCAAGAACTGGATGTTCTTAATTAAAGAAATGAAAGAATGCAGTAAAAAAACATGATTTAATATTAACTAAAGCGATTAAGCATGAAGCAAAAGTCTCCATCAATCAGTTAGTTAGTATCTCTTGATAAGTCCGTTTGTTGGCATCCATCTTTTATCTTCCGGTTGCTACGACGACGTCACTGTTGTCTGGTCATGTGTGGGCTGGGAGGATGGACGAGTAAACCCTGGTGATGTTTGCTAGTTAGTTTGCTGGGTTTACAAGCTGCATTTGCTCATCAATCTTCTCTAAACTGCTGCAATACGCTGCAAAATCAGCCCACTTTGCAATAAATAGCAATAAACCACAGAAAAATCCTTGGGAGTATCTGAGTTTAATGCATCAGATTTTCCCAAATTCGGTTGGATCAGATATGAAACGTGGTCGTAGCGAAGGTTAATATGTCGGTCTGGGACGCCACACGGACATTTGGAGGCTTGTCGAGCTTCTCGCTCACGGTTCAAATCACCAAAAGGACCTGATCTGCTAAAGATCCAGCACGTCCACGACAGGCCAGTAAACATGCCGATGATGATGATGATGATGATGAAGGTGATGCACCAAAAGTGCGAGTACGACTCCGGCGGCTTAATTAAAACGCAGTTTAGAGTCACCGGAGCAGAACTAAAAATACAACGGCTTCCTCTCGTTCAAATGAAGAGCTCGAAATAAAAGCCCTTCGTTTCGCAAAGCTATTCCTCATTAATAGCCACATTACGTGCAGCCCGCAGAGCTTTTCCCTTTAACTTTACCAAGTCGTTAGAATCACATTATGAGATGATTCATTTTGCCGATTTGTTCACAGGAGCATGTTCGCAGCCCCACACGCTGAAGTGAAACAAACGTTCATTTCTGCTCAATAATTAAACAGAAAAAGGGCAGCGAGCCATTAAAGTGGGAACGATACATCACAGAAATGCACCGAGCTTGGCTGCAAGAAATAAACCTTTATTTATTATGAAGTTGGGATTTTCTCCATTGACTGAACTGGGAAGTTCTTTTTGGCCTCGTTGGTAACGAGCTTTTATTTGTACTCAGGTTGTCTGACTTTGTTAGCATTAACATGCTCTCGCTAATTGGACGGGCGAAGGGAAGAGTGATGAAAAGCTGGCTGTCGCTGTGGCGATGCCCTCAGCCCCCTTCGCCACGTCCTCTCGCAGTAGGTCAAGCAGAACTGGGTCATCGGTTGATTGAAACCGGGTCCCTTTGGCCCACACGGCCGAGGGCCCTCGGGCCAGTCCGGGGCGGCGTTAAGCCAATGTTGTTTCACAGTAATAATCATTTTCATTCCAGGATTATCAGCCGACGTGAAGATTTATCCTCATTTCGACCGCAGCCTGATTCTTTTATCAGCATCCAAAATAATAAAAAATATATACGTTTGGGGTTTTTTTCCCTTATTGTTGAACGTTTCGCCATGATTAGAAACAGCTGCAACCGTTGGATCCGACCTTTAACGTTTAAACAAACAGCATAAATTTAAGGGGATAACATGGACACAAATTCCAGCCGTCTAATAAATATCTCGTTTTACCACGTGGACGTTTGCGAAGGTGCATCTCAGCAACATGTCTGTGGGTCCACACAGGAACCGATAAAGATCAGAGCCGTTCAACATTTTTCCACAGAATATGCCCTGTTAGCCGTGCCAGCTAGCAAGACAAGAATGCGTCCGGTTGTCTGGCCTGTAGTTGAACTCCACAGTCACCGTTTGGATGAGTCAGTGCATGACTGAGAACATGATCTCCAGCCATGTGACCGTGACGATCGACTAGATTCTCCTGACTCGGTGATGCAGCAGCGTTTCATGTGGACTCCAAATGTTTAAAGGCGTCTTGATTCTTGCGTCCCTCATTAGGTAAAGTAAATAGCCCAAAGGTAGCGAGCGTCAGAGCTAAGCCTGCAAGATGAGCCAAATGTGGCTTTTGGACTGATTTTATTTAAGACAGACGCTCATGGAGTCACCGTCGGAATAAATACATTCTAACTACGGAAAAAGCTGATATCTGCTTGGAATCGTTGCTTGTGGACATATTTGAACTGACCAGATTCATTCTAGTGTTGACAGGATGAATGAAGCAGGTAAAATATTCCAAACGATCCACCTTGTGAACCTGTAGAGTACATACTTTGACATCTGTACCCGGAAGTATGCACTTCCTGACGTCGTTGGCCAAGGTGAAATGCATTGTGGGATGCAGGTCCCAAGATCATCCAAGCCACAGCTGATGCACACTTGATCAGATGGAAGGAGCAGGTTGAATTCCGGGAAACTTGGCGCGCGCCCGGCAGATTGCGAACATTAAATTGGAACCGTACTTGTTTAACAATGTTTCCCGAGCGCGCACGCAAAGACCGGGGAGTGTGCACGTTGACTCACGGCAAAAGTCAAACCAAAGATGTAAAACTCCCTGTTCCAAAAAAAAAGCTTTCCTTGAGTGTGTGGAAATGATCAAAAGGAACCTGGTGATTGGAAATCATGTTTTTTATTGGAACCGTCGGGAGCCGGAGCCAATCTGGAACTCGAACCAACAATTCTCGGTCCAGCGCAACTTGACAACACACGAGAATTCCTTTCATGCGCCAAAGCGTTTTAAGCTTCACGGTGAAAGTATTTTTGGCCGAGACTCAGCTGCATTTGCCTGCGAATAAATCAGGCGCTGCGGCGACAGTCCAGAGTTTGTTCTGACTGTCAACGGAATCCCGGGTTAATTATAGTTAATCCCGCCATTTCCTCATCACAGCCCCGCTAATAACGACCCGTAAACCGGTCTCGATGAAAGAGCGCTTGTTCCCGGGCTGCACGCTGCCAACGCGCCCGGCGCGCACGCACGCCTGCACGCAGCCCCGTTTAATGACGCGCGTTGTGTTAGTTTATTACACACATTCCTGTAGGAAGGCACGACGGGGTCATGTGGCATTCGCCTCCCAACAATGGCTGTTCTCCCTCTCAGGAACCGTGCTGCTGTGATGGATCTCCCCTCTGAAGCTCCACGGCTGCTCCTGTCCCGATCTGCTCCCCACTGCTGACCGGACTCACACCCGACACTCTCCCCAAATCAGAGTTGACAGATGAACTGAACCGGATTTCTCATTTCCATTCTTTTCCTGCCTTCCTGCCCCCGGCGGCGCAGAGTGCCTTTAATCTGATTACTAAAATTTCTGTCGCGTCGATTCGATTTTAAAAGGGTTTTAATAAATCACGTTTCGGTCGGGCCTGGGGGAAATCATCACAGCAGGTTCTGGGAAAAGGCTTTTTATTGACGCTCTATCCACAGAATTGACTTTGAGCTATTGTTCACGCTGTGCACGTGAGTGCAGGAGGCCGGTGGAGCGAACGTTCTCCTGGAAATGTCACTGTTGTCACAGATAAACCGAGATGTTTTGTCTTCCTGGGTGTGTCGTTGGCCCTCACGTGGAGACACAAGCAAAAGGAGGCGTCCTGCGTGCAAACACGCACCACAAATGCTCTCCTTCTGTTTATGTGTGTCTAAAACGTGCGTGTGTACATTTCTAAATGCACTTTTCCCTCCTGCTCGGTAACCTTACCCCGCTCTCTTTTTCTTTCCCCCAAATTTGCGCGTGTTTGCGGAGTTGCGTCGGGAGGAACCTCTGGACGTTCGGGGGGGTGTCTGGGAGACGGAGGGAACCGTGTCAAGATCCGTGCGGGACAAAGAGAGGCTGGGAGAAGTCCAGGGAGGAAGACGAGGCCCCTGACCTGACCGCACTGACACATTCGGGGCTCCTTCTTCTTGCCAACTGTTGCTGTGGTCAACTCTGAGAGGACACTCGCACATACATATACTTATGGGGGCACTAGTGATGGGAACGTACTTAGCCTGCATGTGTGGGTGAGGGTGTCGCTACATGTGACGGCTTCTGCACGGCTCCGCCTGCCTTTTGCACTACTTTCTGTCTGTTGTTACGCCCCCCCCCCCCCCCACCCGCGCCGCTCCGTCGTCCCCAGCCTCTTCGCATGTGTCACGTCTGCGAGCCATTAGCAGCGTCGAGCACAAACGAAGTAATTAGGAATAAGTGCTCAAAGGTGCGACCGTCGGGCGCTGCAAGTCCCCAAAGATTCCTTCCCACAATCCCTCGCCACCGTTCCCACCACCGGAGCCTGACTGTTACCCAACACGCACGTCTCCGCAAATAGAAATGGTGCTGCTACCAGGCGATGTGGGTACCCTGTGTTTTCGGAGCCCTGAGGAGTGCTGACTGGCCTTCGAAGGGTGTATTTTTACTGTACGCGGACTTCTGGAGGATCGGCAGGAAACGTGACGCCGTGGAAGCGTCGAAGAGACGAAAACTCCCTCTTAGTCCGGCAGTTTGTCATTTCGGAACAACATTGTCTCTGGGTCGTTCATCGAGGGTTTTTGGGGGGTCAGATTTCTGGGACGTTAAATGACAGAGCAAACTTTACCTTAAATCACAGAGATTTCTTTGCTTCCGAATCCCGGGAACGTTTTAATCGTTCCCCTTTTGTCTTTTATATAAGATGTTGCATCTGCCAGGGCTTCCTGTTGCTTTTTAGGTTTGTTTCACTTCCAAATGCGGGTGGGCCGTAGCGGCAAGAGGATTGGTCATGCATTCGTTAGCCTGAGCATTGTGTGTGTGTGGTGTGTGTGTGTGTGTGAGAGAGAGAGAGAGAGAGAGAGAGTTTGACTCTGGGAAACAGGCTGCTTTTGGCAAAATAGGCAGCCAGAAAAACTGCTGCAACCTCTGCAACCCCCCCCCCCCCCCCCCCCCCCCCCCCCCCCCACCACCACCACCATCACTGCCACCACCTCCACCCTTCTTCAAACTCCAGGAGAGATGCTGGAAATCGATACTCCACAGTCCAGTAGGGGGGGGGGGGGGTGGAGGCGGGCTCGGGGAGCGCGCCAGCATCCGTAAACTGAGGTTTGGGCATGGAACATGCTCGAGAGCATCCAAACAATCCCATCTAAACATACACGCCGCACACATGTTAGTGCTTGACTGGATGCTGGGACTTCCCAACAAGCTGCTGACATCTTATTTCAACAGGCTGGGGGGGGGGGGGGGGGGGGCGGAGGTGGGGGGGGACGCAGAGCAGAGCGGATAAACCGCAGCGCTCCAGCTGAGGTCAATCCTGTTATCAAATTAGTGGATCAAAAATGCTGAAATATGACTTATTACAGTCATGCGCTGCTGCCAAAGTCAGAGTGTGATGAGGAAGATCGGCACCAACATATTTGCATATATGTTTATTCCAGAGAATACCCAAATAATCATAGATGCTGTCTCTTTATGTTAAGCCTATTTTTCCCCCATTTGCTGTAATCACTAAAACACACAAGCAAATCTGCCTGCTATGTGCAGATTTGGTGGATACGAGCACCTACACACCCAAGCGCACACAGCTACACACACAACTGCTCTGAGGTCAGCGTGAATTACAGTCGACCCATCTGGCAGCATTAAGAAGCTGTTAATGAATGGGATGCTGGAGACGCGGGCCACAAGTGGAGGAAGGCAGCTGGAGCAGGGAGGTGTGTGGCGGGGGCGGAGAGGAGCGGGGGCGGGGGTGGGGGGGTCTGGGCAGCATCTGGGCAGCAGATATGTGTTTAGTCATGTAAAAGAGGTTGTGGTTGCAGCGCACGTCTTGGGGGAAGAGCGGGATCGAGAGCAGCTCTGAAGAAAGTGAGTAAAACTTAGCAATATGCCAATAATTCCAATACTCCGTCTCAGTAAAGCCCCGTTTAAGATGGCAGGAACAGCCGGATGAACTCGTGTCTGTCTGCGACCAGCGCCGCTGTACAGACTCGCCAATCCAACTCCAGACTAATGACCTCACCTTTTCTATAGGAGGCGTCGGAGAGGGCGTGGCAACAGAAGGGCGCCGTATCTTAAGTGACCTTTCAGTGCCTCCGCTCTCGTCACAATGCCTCCGTAGGTGGGCGCGCACAGTGGACACATGGGCGATATCCAGCAGAAGTGTGCCTCCCGACCGCACAAAGGGCGCCACCTGTATGCTAATCCATCCGCGGGCTTTCAGAGAGGGTAGCGGTGCGGAAGCAGAGGGGCGAAGTGCGTCGCTCCGTCCCAGAGGGCCCAGGGGGCCGTAAAACTTTAGAGCCTAGAAGATTGATTCAACCTTTGTTCGTTCAGTCAGAGGTCACGTATGGGAATGTAAAAGATTCCAGAATTCCCATATTTACATCGAAAAAACCGTGAGTTATAGGTGCCTCAGTAGGTCACAAATATTAATGCTATTGTGACGTACGTCACGACACCTCAGGCACGCGCACGTACGGGCTCCAGCTCAGTGTCTCACCCTTAGTGTCATTTTGTGGTGAGAAAAATCGACGATTGTTCAGGGGTTGAGAAAAGGAAACTTCTCCGGTGTTTTCCGTTGTGACGGGAGCGTTCCATTTTCCAGCTGAGAGGGGGGAGCTGTGGAATTGATTTTCTCCTTGTTTACAGCTACAAAGGGAAGAGACAATAGCAGAGATGTGGTCCTGAGGACCGGGACAAAGGCCTGGGACAGTAAAGTTCCTTTCAAATCACTGTTAAGTAACAAGAGAGGGAGTGTGGCAGAAGATGAGACAGTAGATGGAGGACCAGAGGCCCTCAGGAGAACACAACCATAGGCTGTAAAATTCATCTTCCCTGCCTCTTTTTAAGTAAGAGCAGCAGAAGGCAGGCGTGCTGCCTCTGTCAATAAACAGAGCGAAGGAAAATGGGGCAATAAAATTCATTTCCTCGCTCCTTCTTCTGTATTTTCTTAGGAAAGAGAGAGGCTTCGGTAGCAGAGTGCCTCAGCAGACGGGCATCTGTTCCTGTGGAAAAAAGGAAGCGAGGTCAGAGGCAGTAAAAGAGCCTCGCGGAACGGGACCGAGTGCTAACATGTGCCGGCTGGAATGGAGGGTGGAGTAATTGCTATCAAACGGCGTTTTACATCCCTCATAGACACAAGCCAGCGGACGTGCAAAGCTTCAGAGAAGATGTTGCCACTCAGATGAGGTTCCCAGTATCAGCTCCCACTGACGAGGACGCTAAAGCGCCGTCCTGCTCGCCGCTCGCCACTCGCCGCTGCCTCCTGCGAGGCGGCGGTCAGGCTGCTGCTATTCTCGGCTCGTCAAACTGAAGCTTCCCTGTCTGGAACAAAGGCTGCTTCCAGAATCTGGACTGACTGGAGAACAATTCCGAAGGTGCGCGGCTGCCCTCCGCCGAAGGTCACCCGCTCTGCCGGGCGACTTAATAATCGATATCATCTCATTCCCCCTTTGACCAGCTCTGTGTTTGGTAATTATACTTGGGTGTTATAATTTACTGAGCAGGTTAATGAAAGTGAGCGGGCCGCGCTCCTCCAGCGGGGGGCATAAACAGAAGCTGTGGGTGGTCCCCCCCCCCAGGACAAACTGTAAAGTCTGCCAACAGAAGAGCTCTTTCTTTTCAGCACAACCTGCTTCGCCTCTTCTGTCCTGTGGTTGTTTGTGGCTGCTGGAGTCGGTGGAACTGCCCTCATCCCTACTGAGGGGCCTTTGAGGGATCCACCGGCTCCTTCTGTCTATTTCTCTTTAAAAACACTTTGCATTCCGTTCTTTACTTCCTGTTTCTCACACCTGCCTGCTCTTGACCCGGTTCCATCCTCCTTTCTCCAACCAATTTGTCCAGTTTTATTTTTTTCCTTGGTTGCACAGAGTAACGCTGTGGATTGGCCTTTGTCTAATGCTGCTTGGAATGTCTGTTTTGATCTTTTTAAATTCCAAATCCTGGAAATCCTCAAATCTTTGACTTGACTTGAAGCTCCTGCCAAAATCAAGACTATTAACGGCACATTCCCTTTTCCAGAAATTACATAATCGGAGTTTTTACGTTAGTGGCGCGGCGGGACCAGAAGGCTCGGATGTCATTCCCGTCTTCGTCTATTCGTCTATCTCGGATGCCATTCCCGTCTTCGTCTATTCGTCTATTCGTTTATTTTCTTCCGTGCTCCCGATCTCACCCAGCACTTCACCCCCTCGGATGCGACTTCACCGGCTGTTTCTTATATTGGGACTTCTGACGCTGAAACTGACATTTGTAAAGTGGAGACGGCAGAAATAGGAGGTCTGGTTTCATAAGCCAGCGCATCATAATGGAACATTTCACTTTCACCTCTATTTTCAGGAATGTTTATCCTCCCTGGGTCATGGACTCTCTTTAATCCTCTCTATCTTTTTCTTCTCCATCCTTCCCCTCTGAAAACACATTTTATCTGCAGTGTGGAGCTTTCCTTGAGCTGTCTTCTCTGTTCCATTTTTTTCCTTCCTGTGGGTAGTTTAGAATATTCCCATTCCAGTCAGATTTGATTCCTTCAGTGTTTGGAAACACTTTGCTGCTATAATTCCCTTTTTTTTATGGCGGTGTATCTTAAATGAGTGGACATTAGTCATGGAACTTTTACATTGACATCAAAGGTTGATTTTACATTTCTGTAAAAGTTGAAGCCAAACTACGTCGAGAGTGATTCACTTTCTAAATGCAACAAGAGAGTGAAGCATTTTTCTGAAGAACTGCTTCCTTCTTGCACCTTGTCCCTCCTCTCCTCTCTATTTCTATTGTTCTCACTCTCTCGGCCGCCTCCTATTCGTTTGGCAGCGGTTCCTCCTTCAGTTTCTCTTCTGCACTCGCTCTGTTCAAACCTACTTGAGTAAACACGGAGACTTTTGTCCGCTTTATTTTAAACCCCCCACCTTCGCACCTCCCCCCAGTATTAACCTTCCTGTGGATGTCTCTCCTGTGTGTTGAACATCTCATGCTCCTCATTTATCAATGGAAAGTGTCCGTTGTAGCCTTCGTCATTTCCATATTGTCCTTCTTAAAACATCTTTTTTTCAAGCCCACCGCTCTCATCTCGCACGCCTCCTCACTCTTTGCCTTCATGCTAGGTCTTACGCTCTTCTTATCCAACACTGGGTTTGCATTTCCTCCTCCTCCTCATCCGCCTTCTTCTCAGCTGCTCTTTGTCTCCTGCTTTGGCTCGTACGCTGGATACGCGGGCCTACATATTTGTGCGTCTGCGTGCGTGCGTGTGTGAGTGTGCATGTGCCTCCGTGGACGTCTGTCACCAGTAATACCACCTGATCTTTGATCTCACGGCCGGCAGACAGATCTCTGCGCACGCGCTCGCGCACGATCAACCAGGTCTTGGTTTGCTGTGAGTACTCAGGAGCTGGGGGGCAGCCACTTCCAATACTGACGGCCTTGAGCTTCCTTCACCTGAACATTGAATCAATTTACACATGCACGTGTGAGAGCAGGAGCAGGTTAAAGCCATTTGTCACCAGCCAGCTGCTGAGATGTCTCCTGTGTTATAAGCAGAGATGAACCTCCATGAACCTAATTACAGAGAGGACTTTTTATGAGCCGGTGAGTTCAGCAGAGGACCTGCACTGACTAACAATAAAGGGCACAAACTGAGGAGCCCCATCGAATAAAAGCCACAGTCGGAAGCGCACCAATGAGCTCCACCAGCGCCGTTTACTTGTGTAAATAATCTGGAAGGGAGTGATGGTTGAGAACCCGACGCCAGTCTATCATTTAGGCTCTTCTTTGTGTTTACAGTGAGGGAGCCAAACGCTTCTCCTTCAGCGGCCATGTTGGGGAGCGAGGCGGAAATGGCAGCGGTCCCGAGCAGAGGACACGAAGGCAACGGCTCGGCGCGTATCAGTCAGCTGCAGGTCATCCAGATGAAATGTTAGAGCCTGCACGGCAGATTAGACGTGCTCTGAACACGTCAAACACAGTTACGTCCTGCAGCTGCCGGCACCTTGTTTGTTCAACGCAGTCGGGTTTTCCTTAATATTTAACGGGGGCAGGAATTCTTGTTTTGATTTATGTTTGCAGGATCACAGAAAGTGCAGCCGTATGACATCATCTAATTACTCTGGTTGAATTGGATGCGGGGAAAAGGATATTCTGGACGGTGGAGCTCACGTGCCTCCACTACGCTGGAGGTTTTCCCTATCATTAGCTCCACTATTTCCCTATCATTTTCCATATCATTTTCTGATGTTTTCTGCACGGCGCTTTCCTGCTGCAGCCCAGAATCATTGGCAATGTTGTGAGGTGAAAAGGTTTTTGATGAGTCCTTTTTTCTGTGTGTGCACGGGCTGCATGTGCACGTGCAGGCACATGAGATCAGCCTGACGCTTTTCCATATTTGTCTGTATGTGAAACAAAATGAAAGAAGTCGTGGCCGAGCTCTGGCTTCATCTCGTTCTTCAGTCAGCTGGTATTCCAGACCGATACGAAGTTAGACGCCTTTTTATTCAGTCAAACTTTGTAAATAAATGTCACGGCTTTTCCAAAACTCCATTTGATTGCAATGCGGCCTGCCTCTCCATCTCCTGACTAGACCAGAGGAAACCCTTCATGAATATAAAACCTGTTTAAACCAAAAGCACGTTTAGGCCATGGGAAAATGGATCCTTGGCAATTAGCACACATGGGAGCTGTTCTGCATCCTCACTGCTCTGAAACAACCCTGAACAATTTTTACATGCATGAATAGAATCCAGGGCAAAAGCAACACTAGGCGGAGTTCAGAGGTGAAATAGAATTTAGGAGACCTCTGATTGGACCGGTTGGACGGTGCCTCACACCCAAAGACTGCTGGGATGTGATTCTGCTCACCCCATAAAATTAATTAGGAATAAGATGACAGAAGACAGATGAATACAGAGCACCTGTGATGAGTGACAGACAAAAATGAGTCAGACAAAAACAATCTAAACAGGTATTAGCAATTATGTTAATATAACCGCCACATGCGTGGGATTAGAGGGTTTAATGACAGTGGTTAAACTTGCTTCACAACAAACAGCCGTTTAAGGTTTTATATGAAACTCTATTGATTGATTCAAGCCAAAGTAGGGCGGCGTGGATCCTCCTGTATTCCTTTCTTTGTAATCACGTGCCTTTCAGATTAAGTGTTGCGTTCAGGTTTCATCAGTCATTTTCACTGCTTTTCTATTCCTTCTCCAAAATGGACCACGTCCTCACAGGGGCCTGATCACACTCATCAGTGACACCTAAAACAGGGAAACTAGTGTCAACTCGTCTGCCGTTGTGGTTCTGCATGTCTGTATTCAACATCGCTTCACTATTGTCCCTGATTGATTGGATCATTAGAGGCCAGTTTGGAATCCTGGAAGGTCAGAGTGTTGCACAGAAGGATAGAGATTCCTGGCAGACTCGTGGAGGCTGAACAAACACATATCATATTGGAATGTTGATATGAGTATTTTTCCCTCTTATTTTATTATTTTGTTGTTGCTGTTATATCCCTGATAAACCTGCCCCTCAGTTTCTCACAAAGAGTGTGAGGTGATCGTGAACTAATGTCTGTATTCACAAGCAACAAAGCCCCAGCCAGTAACAGAAACATGTAAGATCCAGTGACTGACCTGAAGAAATCACTGAGCAAACACACTGCATGCTGCCAAAGTGCAGGTAAAGGGCGGTGCACGAAAAACACTGATAAGAGTGAGCAGGGCGAGCAGTCAGCCTTCCACTCACTCACCTGAGCAACCTAAGTCGAGGTGGAATGCAGCTATAGTCGGCCTTCCCATTTGTAACACTGTATACATTTAACAATGGTCTAATAATAACAATACATATAAATCTACATCATGACTGTTACTATTACAACTATTGCTCTGATTGATTGATACTGAGTGATATGGCGTTCGATACAACTGTGTTCTGTCGTGAAATAAACATTTTCTGCTGACTTTTCGACTAAATTATTATGTGGCTTGTTTAAAGGTGAACGTTAAAACACAAGCCGCAGAGTAAATAAATGCTCAAACTTCGTGGCCATGATGAAGGTGGGGGGATAAAAGGTGCGGCCACAGGAGACCTGCGTCTCTCGGACAGTCCTCTGATTGGTTAATCCGGCAGAGGGGGCGGGGCGTTCGGATTTAGGCGTTTGGCAAAAGCAGCCCGAGCGCAGCAGCCTTTCATTCGTCGCCGCGTCATCGGGTCGATGTGGTCTCTACTCGTTCTCTTCTACCAGATCTGCTCACTTGTTCGCTGCGGTCGCGTTTTTAGCCCCTTTTTCCTGCGCACGGAGGGATTTTCCCGTGAACTTTCCAGTCCCGTTCCGTTGGGCGACGTGCTCGCGTTTTATTCCTCTGCGCACCTCGTCTCCTCGTCCCCACCATGGATTTGGTTTGGATTGCGGGCTTGGTCGTGAGCATCTGCGCCTGCTTTGGGACCGCAGAGCGACACAGCGTCTACTGGAACAGCACCAACCAGAAGTAAATATCTGCCCTCGTTTCGGCTCTGTCACGTGTGAATGCGAGTGCACCTTCCGTCGCTCGCACATCCTTCACCCTGTGTTCAACAGAATCGTCCTAAAGTGGATTTGCATGTCTTTTAATGCGGGGCGCTTCTGCGTGTTGCACGTCGCATGCATGTGAATAGTTGCTGCTGCTGCATATTTAACGTTGTGATGATTCTGTGATGGTCGGCTGCTGTTATGATAATGCCCCCCCCTCCTTTCCTGGGCCCCTACTTGTGTTTTTGTGCTGTTTACCTGCAAAGCTTCCTTTAACCTGTGCGGATTTGATCCGTTTCGCAATCGGCGCCCGTGCTGATGGATTACGCCCGCCGGGTTAAAAAGTCACCGATTAATCTCTCTGGATAGAAAGTGAGCTCGTTAACACTTGGCACCTATGAACGGGTGTGAACAGGGTTGGATTGAAAGGATGCCGTGTTATCCGATTTCACCATCGGCCTGGATTACCTCCAAGTATTGCTCCAAACCTGAAAGACTCCACTCTAATCCCACTCAAGTTAAACTCTTTTTTTCGTGCCTTCACATTATTTCGGAGCAACAAAACCACCACTGTTAGTTACAGTTGGCTCTTTTCCTCCCCCATGAAGACCCATTATTCCAAACAGGACTGGTTTTGTCCCAACTAACAGGGTGCTAACCCTTGTCTGGACTGGGAGGTCAAGATTAATCCAGATAGACCACATAGCATTCGCATAGCTGCCAGGGGGGCGAAGTTGTTCCTGTTTGAGATGGTAAAACAAGTAATGATGGTGTATGACAGAGATGGAGGATGTAACCTGAAGCCTGCCCAGTAGGTCACGCTGTGGGGGAGAGATGAATGGCTCCGTGGGGGGAGAAATCGGAGCTCAAATTGTGTGGGTTAGGGGCCATTCGGTCTAAGTGGGGGTCAATTAGGATGATGGTTGATGAAGGTATGGCCAAGTGCTCAGACGTACGAGCAGGGTCAAGCGTACACACCAACACACACCCATGTAGACACACACTGGGTGGACGGGCGAGCACAGACTCCAGGGACCGTCGAGCAGGGGCTCTCAATCAGCCCACCAGACGCCCCCGAAGTCAATCAGCGCCCGACTCAAACAGGCGTCTGGGAGCGACGATTCCGATGTTCGAATAGGGATTACGCCCAGCCCGATGTGGTCGGGTCGCCCAAATGTTTTGTTCTGGGACGGTCGTAATTATAGTAACAAAACATCTCGCCGACCATTGCTGTTGCTTCCAGATGGACAGGTATCTGTGTGTGTGTGTGTGTGTGTCTGTGTGTGTGTGTGTGTGTCTGTGTGTGTGTGTGTCTGTGTGTGTGTGTGTGTGTGTGCTCTAGTAATCCATCTCTTTACACTTGCTTTTTTCAGACAACTGTGCTAAATCTCTCCCTTTGGCTGCTCTTAATCCTATATTCGGAGAAAAGAGGCTGAGTTTCTGTTTTCATTTGGTTCTTTTCATCATTCCCTGCAATCTGTTCCACCCTTTGACCCGTTACTTGATACGATGCGTTAACGTCGATCCCTTTCCCGTGAAATGAGTTTTTTCCCCCGCTCTTGTCCGATGAAGGCTGTCGTTGATCACACAGATCTCAGATTGATCACTTTGGACCGTGCGGTAGGGGCTCCTTCCCCTTTTCCTCCCCCCTGCTTGTCGAGGGATTTTTTAAAAACACACACACAGTGTTGCGCAGTGTTCCCTGCTCACCACACCGGAGTGCATGTGTTCCAGCCCACCCGGGGCTCTGCTGGCTTCCAAGGTCGGCTCTTCCTGTGCTTTACTGGCTACTTTGTTTAAGCATGAATGAGATCTCTCCTGACAGTAAGAGATCCGGTGCTTTCTGACCTTTTACTTGTTAGCATATCTGTAGCCTTTCGACGTGGCTGCCAACAGCTTAATCACTAGCACCGGTCCGTTCCCAGAAATGAGGCGCATGCCAGTGTAGGTACGTGTTTTTTTGGTTCAGGGTGTGTGTGTGTGTGTGTGTGTGTGTGTGTCAGAGCTCACTTGTACTGTGCAACCAGAGTTGTGTGACTCACACATAGAGCCGTCCACACATGGACCTCGGAGTTGTGATTGATGTTAAAATCCTCCCCGGAGCATCGGAAATATGAGGCAGCAACCTGCTATTTCTATTGTTTCATAAGCGGATGAGCACAGGCCCGACTTTCTGCCTTCTCTGCTGCACCCCTTCTTTGCCAGGCTTCCCTTTTTATCCTGGTTCTGTGGCCTCCTTCCACCATTTTAATGTCTCATCTATGGCATCGGGTTTATTTTGGCACCGTTGTTGTTTTTGGGATGTATATTTCATCCTCGTCTGATGTACCATGTGAGCTCTAGTAGTTGTTTTGGGAGCAGCAAAGCTGTAAAAGTACCCCCCTCCCACCCACCCACATTAAGCAACGTTACTGGTGTTTAATATTTTTAATTGCTGAGCTTGTTCTGGCCCAAACGGCAGCGTTATTTAGGGTGTTATCATCCATATGACTGTTTTTTTCAGGGTCTATGCCATCAATTTGGGTGTTTTTTTGTGTTGCCTCCCATACAAATTGGGGAATGGTTTTCATGGTGGGGCTCAGAAAGAGAATAGTAACTGGTGTGACTGATTGGGGGTCAGAGTTCGCTGTGTGATGAAGTGGCACAGCCTCTATCAGTCTGTCAGTCATTCTGTCACGGCGGTGGTCCTTGAATACTTGCTGCCACTCAGGCCGGCCCCTCTTCACACGGCCACGGCTGGGCCGCTGGGAAGCTCTCATTCTGCCCCCTCCTGTCTTTTCGGGTCCCCTTCGCTCCACCACCAGCTTTTATCTCAACTTTACAAGCTGCCCCTTTTCAGTCTATTATTTCCTCCGCTCCAGTCCTGGCTCTCAGAGCACGGGAAACGAGGGAGGCACGCTAAGAGGTGTGGAATTTTTTTTTATCGTTCTTGGCACCCATAACAAACCCTCACGAGGCACTGTGGCCCTTTCTTCACGCCTCGCACGCTCTCCATCTCCCACTCGGGCTTCTCTGCCTATATGAAAGCCCAGATTTTCAGCAGACTGCTTTCTCTCTCTCTTTCTTCTGGTCTGCTCACATCTGCCCAGTGTTTAAATAAAGCATAGACTCGACCTGGGAACGCCGACCATGACAGGACAGGACTGGCATTGAGGGGGGAAAAGGTGCACGTGTAGCGCTTAGCCACCTCTTACCTCCCGTACGTGCAGTCGCACCGAGAGAGCCAGAAGATTGAAACATGTGGACGGGTCGTATTAAGTGGTCCAGTGTGTAAGCAGTTTCTGCAATTTCCCAGTAATCTGATCTGAAGCTACTTTCCTCGAAAAGCACCCAGTTTTCCTAATCCATTCTTCATTTTACCCCCCCCCTCCCAGTTCCTTCAGTCAATTCTATCGGCATCTTTCTCCCACCCTGCATTTCCCCTCCCCCGTTTAATCTGGCCTTGTAATCTGTTTGGTGAATTCAATCTGGGAGAAAATACTCGGAATGGGAAACAAATGGTAATCGTCTCATAGCCTCGGCCATCCTTAAAGTGACGCCTATATCTAATCGTCTGTAAGGAGACTTTACAACGCTCCGATTATTGCCTTCTCCCCCTTGACTCTTCCTGTTCAGTATTCCCACATGTGGTTGTGGCGTAACGGGCAGGCCCTGTTTTATTGACTGACTGTACGAGGTGGAGACGTGGGACAAAGGTTTTAATTTCCCGCGTGCACGCTGTCACTTACCCTGTGCGCTCTCTGCTGAGCGTGTTCCCATATGAAGTATTTTGCTTCCTGGCTGTGTCTTTCCCGGGAAAACAGCGTATCCTGTCTGCACAATAAACAATGAGGTTCTCACACACCAGCACACGCAACACTGTAAATGTCTGCGATGGGGAGTTGATTGTACTTCCCGGTCTCGTAATGAGAGTGGACACATTGGAGGGGGGGTAAATAAGTAGATTAGCAGTGATTGATAGTGATGAATTGTTTTTAGTAGTGACGGAGCTCACGCCCACTCCCCCAGTCTCGCTGTCAACTCTCAGTTTCTGTCTGGGGTCGTAGAACCGACCCGGCCAGTGTTCCTCCACACCCCCAGTGCCCATCCTCGGGCTTCTTCCTTATCTTGGCAGCAGACTTCCCTTGCTCCTTCCCGCGTGATCTTCCTCTCTGTTGTGCTCTGCACAAACACTAAAACACAAGTGAGAGTTTACATGTACATCCCCCTTTTTCCTTTACTAAGGGTTTGTGTGTGTGTGTGTGTGTGTGTGTGTGTGTGTGTGTGTGTGTGTGTTGGGGGGAGGGGGTCCTTCAGCCTCCAGACTTGTTTGTCAAGTCTTGGTGACATTCATTGACTGTGTTTGGATGAGGAGGAATTAGGCAGCGAGTGTGAGATTATATCTCTGAAAATGGCCCATTGTGTTTTTGTTGTTGTGTAAATAAGGGTAATTGTCTGGCTTTTTCTTACTTATCTCGCTTTTTTGTCTCATTTGTCGTCTGGATTCGGAGTGCAAATATGTCTGCTGCCCTCTAGAGGGCAGTTGTGGAAACGCCCCCACTGCTGTGATCAGTAATAAAGATCTATCCGTTAAAAAAACAATTTAATAATCCTGTATGGTCTATACTTATAGACCATCCAGGACTTCCTATATGGAACTCATAACCCACAAGCACAGAATGTGGTTGAGCACAAAAGGTTCATCCTGTCTAAATGAATCAAGCCAAATCGACTTTCTTGTACAGGTATTAGCATCATGATAAATGTTGTGTCATTGCTGACCTTTCGATAGCTCAGGAGAAGCTGCAAGACAGCTGGAAAGAGCATAAAACATTTTCTAAACCTTCTTACTGCAACAGGGATCAGGGAATATTTTTCTGTCTGTCTTTTTTCATCACTGTGTGGGGCAGCAACAGGGGCTGACCAGGGATCCACCCCGACGATGGTGGCAAAATGTTGCATGAGGCAAAGCATAAGGGCTGAAAAATCTCTAAAATGGGTGAGAGGGAGTGAAAGGAATCCCACCGTGTTTGTTTCTATGACGAGTCAACCCCACGCGCATTGTGCATTGTGCACAGCTCTGCAAACGGCAGGTCAAGAAGTTGCATATTTGAGATGCCATCGGGGCAAGTTGTGATTGGTTCGGTCCAGGACGGGGGTGTTCCAGGGTTGACACGAGGATCTGGTTTGCTTATTGAGTGATGAAAGACAGACAGGGAGTGGGAGGGGATGACTGACACTGATGGATGAGTAGATAAATGGTTGCAACAAAAAAAACACACTGCAGTGCAGCTTGACAAAGCTGATGATGCATCTCAGAAAGGCTTGTCCCCTCTCTGATGTGCCACCTCCCTCGTTTTGTCACTTTAAGAGATCCACCTTGTTGCTTTCAGCCTTTCCTTAACTACTCTCGCGTTGCACTCTGGAAGCATATTCATGCATCCTTAATACATCATATGGAAAACACCAAAACACCGCTGGAAAGCTGGGAAGCCCCTCCTGTGTGAGCACAATAGTGAGGCTTTAAAAAAGGTCCATCCAGCTTGCCTCAGCCCTGACTCTGTCCACGGCCTTTAGTCCCTGCTCTGGGCCTCAGTGTCTACTATAAGCCCCCATATTAAGCAGGGTCTGGTGCTGATGAATGGACCCGAGCTCGGCCTCTGCTCCACCCAGTAATCCAGGCTTGGATGAGCCGATTAGGTGGTCCTCACATTCCAGTTCGTTCATCTATGACAGGGGCCAGTCACCTTTTAGGCCACATTAATGGTGTGTATAAGACAAAGACAAAAGTAATCATGTTTATGTGGTCAGGGGGTCGCTAAGCTAAAGCTTCTTTTATTAGATGACACGGTCATTAAAGTATATGAATTTGTTTGATGGCGGCTGCTGTGGGTCTTAAAAAAATCCGAATCGACCTTCAGAGAGAGCGGTTCCCGGCAGTATGTGGAGTTTAAAACGCTCGAGACCCCTTCTTGCTGACTGCTTGTATATAAAACTCTGGGGTGCTGACTTAGCGGTTGTCCGACCTTTGATCCACATTGCGGCCCCTTGGATTCAGAGGTTCAGCATTCCACGGGGCGATAGAGTGCTGAGATGAGAGGCTGATGGATGGATGAAAGAAGGGGGTAGAGGTTGGGAAGAAAGCAAAACGCTGGTCAGAGAGATTAAAGAAAAAAAGATTAGACGTCTGCTCCTGAAGGGGCTCCGGTAAATCAAAGGGTGAAAGAAAAGGAGTGTTCAGGAAGTTCCTGTGGTCTGTTTGGCATCGGCTTCGACACTCGCATCCACCGATGCCACTGACTCACATTCCCTGGCTATTGTCGCTGTTCCTTACTGGCATTTTTGAAATCTGCCTTATCATAAGTGAAACCTACTCCCGGATTCCTCGCCGCACAGGAACATTCACACTTTCTAAGTGGTTGTGCTATGACGGACACCGGCGATTGTTGCATGCAGCTCCATTAATCATCCTGGAGCGAGTCGGTTCCCCGGGCTTGAGTCGTCACGCTCATTAAAACAGAGATTACTCTGATAAACAATGGGAGGGATGGAGAGAATCAGCTGGAAGGTGGAGGCTGAAAAGAAGGTGGTGCTCTCTGAGCTGCTAAACCAAAGGTGACAAGATCTGACTTTGTTAGCTAAACCTTTTCACTCAAAGGCCTCAGATCTCTTGGAAGTGTGTTGCTCCCCTGGTTAATGAAGCTGATGGTGTGGAAGGCTTCAGTGCTGAGGTGTTGGAGGGGAACAAAAGGCAACGGGATCATTAAATCTATTTGCTATTAATAAAATGAGACTTGCCCGCCTCCTGGAGCCTGTATTCAACCTCTCTTCCCTCTGCTAAGCGAGGTCTTCCATCACTGTGGGCACATTTAGAATGGGGAGGGTGCACGAAACGGTGGCGTTTGGAAGGCAACTGTAGGACTACTGCTGAGAGAGACTTCAAAAGCCATTTTCCAACTTCAGCCCTTTGACCCCCCCCCCCCCCCCCCCCACGTCTATTCATGCCCCCAGACTCCCCCTAAACTCTCTCCGCCTAAAGGGGCTGGAAAGTGGGAAACAGAAGGGCATAATTACCCCCCTCCAGGGCAACTTTAATGCCCTTTTTGTGGTTTAATTGCTCCCCCCCCAAGCCTGTTCTGACAAACACACAATCGTGATCTGGTAGTGTTTTCCCCTGAAACGGTTGTGCGTTTTTGTGAGATAACCCCCGTCGGGCTGAGGCCAACGGGGGTGTTTGTTCCGATGGAGGAAGGCGAACTACAGATAAGCTGCCTGAACCGTGGCAAAACCACGTTTGGGTTTTCAACCCCTCGCACCCGACGCCACCGCAAGTTGGTCCGAGTTGGTGCAGTTGTGTGTTGAGAAGGCACTTGCATTATAACCCCCCCCCCCCCCCACGTTGTGATCTCTATTTCCATCTAATCTGTTCATCAGTATTGAGTGAATGCAATCAGGCAAAGAAGAAAAGAGAAGGGGGGGCTGCAACTTCAGTGCTCTCTGGGAGCCTTGGCGTCTGCCCCTAAACCGCGGGGTACCAGGGGACCCCTGGATACAAACAACAACATGGGCTAACAAGCAGCAGAGGCCCGTGCCGGCCGGCTTTCATCGCTTGTCAAACATATGGTCCTTGTCAGACAAATGCCCCCAAAATGTTGGTTTTCTACGTATGGAAGCTTTTCCCATGCTCCAGGTGTTCCGTCAGGTCACCAGAGGCTTCGGAGAAATTCCTTGAAATCGGCATATATAATTAAATAGCAGTGTGTAACTGAAGTCGCACGCACAAGCTGGCAGCTCTTTTTTTTTCTTCCATCGGCAGAGGCCTCCCGAACCGTCCCCGTATTGATTCCTAGAGCAACAGGCCCTATATTAGACACACATTCTCCTTGTGTATTTTGAAAATATTTAGGTCTGTCGGATTTCAGCCAATCTCACCCGTGGAGATCCACAACAGGAGAGAGTAAACTGAGAGTTCAGCACCGGAGGAGGGGGGTGGGGGTGGGGGTGGGGGTGGGTGAGGTGTGTGTTTGTGGTGGGGGTGGGTTTGATAGGTGCGAACAGTAGGTAGCCACTGCATTAGCTGGGTGATGTATGGGACTGAGGGAGTTAATGTGTGTGCTGCAGGCAACCTGCTACCATTCCAGGCTGCTGATAGATGGCTGATGGGGAACGTTAGTTCTGAGCTGACCCAGGACCAGGCTTACAGTTCAGGGCACAGGGAAGATGCTGAAATACCTCTAGCGACAATAGCTCCAGAGAAACTCGTCACACCTCGGAAAGAAAGCCCGTGAGCCCGAGGGAACGCTGGACTTTTGATACCAAGCCAACCTAAAGTGCCTGAGTGCACTGAAGATGTTTTTTCTAGCTAATGCAGCTTCGCTGTAATAATAGAGTCGTGTTTGCGGGGACGTTTGATTTGTTGCTTAAAAGTTTCACAAGTTTTCTCAGAGTGCTCCTTGTCAAAGGTCCAAGGGAAAAAGAAGGATGTTTGGTTTAGTTAAAAGGCCGTCATAAAGAGGGTGGAGGAGTTTAGGGAGGGATGCTGGGAGGAATGGAGGGGAGGCAGACAGTCTGACTGTCTCAGTATTTATAATGAGAGGGAGTGTGACGCGAGACAGTTACAGACCATCACCACACTCCTTACGTGCACCTGATTGTCTTCCCGACCTTTATTTCTAATCTTAACAACCTCCAGGTGCGTCTCTGCTTTCTCTCCAGTGATATTTTTGCCGAGCGCCGTCTGGCTCCGTGTGTGGGTGTGGTTGAGAGTGTGGGTGTGGGTGCAGCGCCGCAGATGTCAATACTCATCTCCTGGCTGGACGGCTAACCGACCGCTAATGTTTCTCTGTAAACATCGTTGCACTCCTCGGGGAAGCTGGATCGATGCGCACTCAATGTGCAAAACAAAGCAGCTACACTTGCATCGCGTTCATGCATATTTATGTGCGTGTCGGCTGCAGATCTCTCCTGTCCTAATTGTCCAGCACACACAAACACACACACTCATTCACACTCCTGCTTCTCCTGATCCATCAATCCCAGAACTCCCAGACTTCCCTTTCATTTCCCTGCTGTACACCAGTGTGTAGTCAATCAATATATAATCACCGGTCTTCAGGCTTATATTTATGGCAGCTGCAGCTCCATAACCTCGCTGATCCCCCTCCCAAACACCTGAATAACCGGTCCTGCCCTCTGCACCTCCCCCGCAGGTTCCATTGGGACGACTACACCGTGGAAGTGCGGCTCAATGACTACCTGGACATTGTCTGCCCCCATTACCCCGAGGGCGAGGTGCCGCAGCTGGACGCCGAGCGCTACGTGCTCTACATGGTGGAGCGCGGGGACTACGACTCCTGCAAGCCGCAGTCGTACGATCAGATGCGATGGGAGTGCGGCCACCCTTTTGCTCCTCACGCCCCGGAGAAGTTCTCCGAGAAGTTCCAGCGTTTTACTCCGTTCACTTTAGGGAAGGAGTTCCGCCAGGGAGAGAGCTACTACTACATCTGTGAGTGTCTTCCTGCCTTCTTCTTTTGTGGTGGTTTATGCGTCACATGACCGTGAAAACGGCCGCCAGACGCAGCCAACCGGCCCGAAATGTGCTAGTGGAATCCTCACGAGCTGCTGACGTAGGCTGGAGGAGATGTTATCACCTCTGGGAGGTTCCCGCCTCGCTGTGCTGGAGTTTCTGGCCAACTCCTTGAAACCAGATAGGGTCGCAGTCTCGGTTTACTGACGCCTCTTTTCGAAGCGTGCCCTGCTGGACTCCCGCCGCAGAGCAAAAGCGGCATCGTCGCCGCCGACTGTGGCTGTAATTAGATAAACAGCAGGACGCATTTTTCCCGGTCACAGATGGCGTCTTGAAGTTGTCCCCGCCTCTGTCCTGTGTCTCTCTTGTCAAGTGTGTGTGTGTGTGTGGGGGCGTGCATTAGTCGGGTGTTGATACCTGTGTTTTTTCCTCTCTGCCATGTAGCTAAACCGTTGCACCACCATGGGAAAGACTGCCTCAGGCTCCGGGTGGATGTGGTGGCGGCCGATGGTGAGTTCACCTGCCCTCCCGGCTAAGACAAGAGCAGCATAGTGACCCCTCGGGGTCGTGTCAGACCCTGACAAAAACATTTATCGTAATTTGTGCTCCCCATCCCCCTTCCTTCAGGCTCTCAAGAGGCCAGAGTGGCCAAAGGAGGCACGGGTGGGGCTGATGTTGGTGCTGGGGGTGGGGCTCACAACCCATCCAACAGACTGCCTGCAGGTATGTTGACCAACCCGCCGTCCTCTGTAATCATCACTGACCTCTGAGCTGTCCCGGCACATTAGGAATTGTGTCTGGGCGGCTCTGACTTGCTCTTTTCCTCTCCGATCTTCCAGCAGACGACCCGGTGGTGGTCCTGCCAGACGTCCAGAAGAGCGTACGGACCAATTCCGCCGTGGCGGCCGCCTCTCTCTCAGCCGTGGCCTTGCTGGGACCATTTTCATTACTACTATTGTTGCACTGAGAGCACATGAAAGGACTGCTGCTGGCAGACATTTTCTTCAGGGACTACGATGAAGACAGTCTGTGGGGATAAACCACTGACTCAAAAGACAGGTTTCCTGTGCCCAGTGCTGGCCACAGGGACGGATTTTCGAGCTTGCAAAGCACAAACGGACTCGTCTGCACCAAGCGTGCCGAGCAACCCGGAGCGCGTGAGACAAAGCATGTGCGCTCTGTCTCCTTTTTCAGAAGATGACTGTGTTCTCCTCCTGGAAAGCCCTCACGCCTTTGTGATTTCCAGGGCCTTTTCTCGAAGAAAGCACCTCTTTTGACTAAGAGGAAAACATGAAGGAGTGGCGTTAGAAAAGCAACATCAAGGAGAGGCCAGAGAACACTCGGGAGCTAAGAAAGCAACTGTGAGTGAGCGGCGACGATACGACCGCTTTCAAAGGAAGCACAATCCCAAGCGTGGAGCCAAAGATCAGCCATCTCTCAACCTGTACACCATCCGACCTTCCAGTGTCGTGTGCTATGTGTCGTATAGTTGTTATAACAGTATTGAGTGGCATTAATTGTTCTTAGTGATTACTTCCTCTTAATGTAGCATTTGACAGACATGCCGTCGCCGTGACTACCGTTCCTCTGCAAACACAGCCATGTGCTTGTGAGCTGTAGCGCAGCACGGGCACGCCAACACACGTTCCAGAGCGCACACGTAACCGCACGCGCGCCATAAAAGCATGAGGCGATGATGAGATGACATACAGTAACACGCCCCGCCCTTGGCGGGTGCCCCATGTACATTCTGTGAAGATAATTTATCCCATTTGCAGCGGGGTGTTACCGTACGAACCGTGTGATCACAAAAACAAATGTTTACGGTTGGCGAGGGAGGGGGGGGCGCTTTCCTGCTCTCCTGGTAGTTTAGTAGCGGCGTGAAAGTAAGAATGTGTGAGTTCCAAGTGAGAGTCAGGATGTGTGATGAGGTGAGATGTCGGGGGGGTCCTGCCCAAGGCAAACGCCCGGCGACGCGAGAGGCTGGACTTCTCTAGTCGTTGGGTCGCGCCCCCGTCTCGGACACGACGCTGGAGAGGTTCATCACGTTCCCTCGGTGGTTGTCGTGGACAACGGCTCTTTAAACACTCCGAATATACGTCACGGTTTTAGATAATTAAGTATCCGGTCACCACAAACGGAAGCACAGGCGAGACACGGCACCAACCACAGTTGCCAAGACCATTTCTTCCCACCGCTGCTTGATCAACAATGTACAACAGTTCCTGACATCAGAGTCTCTTTTTTAAAAATCTGAGTACTTGTTACTGAATTTTGTACATGTGTAATTAAGAAAAGTGTATAATATGTGTAAATATATATCTATACATAGATTATATAAAGACCTGTTTGATAAATATGCTAAATGTGAATTTTTCATGTGAAATAAAAAAAGGATATTTTTGGGAAACCAGAACAGTCTGCTGCTGATTAAATGGGAGGCATGGCAGCGTGGCGCCGGAGATGGCAGTGTCGGGGGTGTTGCATTGGGCGGAGGACGGCTTTGGCAAAGACTGAGGTATTTCAAGAACTTATAGACAGAAATTCAGAGTCTCTGGAGGCTTCGTCCAAATGACTTAAGTGATCAACTGACGTCTCCTCTTCGCCATGTGGTTTGGAGTGAAATGTCCCCACATCTATACAGGACGGATGAATTACCATTAAATTTGCAGCACATGTTCATGTGGCCCTTTGATGAACCCTCATAAATCTCCATACTTAGCGCCATCATCGGGTCAAAACGGTCCCTGCCCACCGCCTTGATTTAAGACTTAAGAGCCGCATTCCTTTGTGCCTTAGTTACCAAATATTAGCATATGCTAACAATAGGCTGGAAGCTGCCCCAGATGGAACCCAAGCCGTCTTGATCGCTCTGGTGGTGGGCTGTGATATCACAGCAAACCTGATATCGCCGCACGTCCGAGTTGCTAATTCGACTGACCTCAGCAGATTCGGCAGCGCCACTTTGGCAGAATGGGAGCTCACACGTAACAACCTATTGTCAATCTTTATTAGCGTCAGTGATGCTAATACAAGAACCAAATTTAGCATAAGCGCGCTGCTCTTAAAGTGTCATGATGGCATATTTTGGAGGCTCGGTGTTGTGAGTCCATCCTACTATTTTAGTTAGGACAAGTCATTCATCTGAAGAACCAAAGACTCGGGAAGGAAACCTTGCCTGCTTCTTCTTTTGATAACCGCCAAAGATCTCCACAGCGCAGATAATAACACATTCTAATGTGACAGGCGTTGAGCAGAATAAAGAGCAATGTGGCTAGAGAGAGGCTATAATTAGACAGGTAAACAGAAGAGAAAGAGAAAACAGACTGGAGCTGTGCGTCCTCTGCCATTAAGGTTGTCTTTTGCAATGAAGATGGAACCCAGGTGGGATCGTTCAACAGCCCATAGCTCAACTTCCTGGCAAGCCTCCAACACCCCGACACAAACACCTTCTCTTTTCCTCAGTCATGCTACTTTGCTTGTCTGAAACTCTCATGACAAGCCATTGTTCAAATATCTCGCTCTCTTGTCCCTCCCTCCCCAGGGGAGCTTTACAGCCGTGACAGTTAAAACAGCTGTAACACCAAAATCTGGTGCCACTGCCTTACAGCTCCCCAATGTTTTCAAAGGCACGGCTGTAAATAAGGGCTGGCGGACAGGCCCCTAACCCCCCACCCCCCCCACCCCTAACAGAGGCACCGCTGGCCAGTAACTCGTCCGGACACGACCCTCCACCCGCCCCAGCCCGAGTAAATGTAAAGCAGCAGTGGACGTTCCAGACGGTTCTGAACGGGAAGGGAGTTCAAACGACGAGCAGAACTAACGGAAAAACAAGAACATCTCGAGGGCAACGATTTTTTTTTTTGGGTCAATTACATAACCGCAACTCTTAACTCTTAAAATCACTTTTTTCTGAAAAACATGGAAGAGTCCATGTGGGTGCGTGTTTGTTTAAGCACATTTACTGTCAACACTGTCTGCAAATACAACACAACCGGGTAGACAAACACACTAATGCTCCTAACACGCAAAAATACACACGTTTCTGTTTTAAGTAGCAGCTCGGATGGTAGCAGGAAAAGCTAATGATGCAGCCGCTCCCTCAAAGTTAGCTTACAGGTGGAGTCTTTAAAGGAAGAGGTGAAAGGTTTATTAAAACATTGTTCTTGTGCTCTTCCTCCAAGCATTTCATGATTTTTATATCAGTTTCTGACGGCCGGGCTCAATCACAAATCTGCCGTCTAATTAAAAACTGCAACTATAAAAGAGGAAATAAATAAATAAATGTGTCTGACCATCATTTGAAGTTATTTTTCTCTTTGAAATACATTTTTGTGGCTTGGATTTCCAGATAGTATTTGTTAGCTGTTTTCCTGAAGAAATTTAAAAAAAGAAACTGTTTTTGATGGAAAACATGCAAAACTCTTTTAGTCAGAGCTCCAAGCCGTTGACGCATGACATATTTATATGATACATGAGAAGAAAAATCAATGTGATGTTTCCCAATCGCCCTGAGACACCAGCTCACGCTGCACGTCTGTAAACTCTGGGAGGAGGCCTCGGCCCAGCTGGTCCATCTCCGTGCACGGCTCCACGACCAGCAGGACGCATGGCGACAAGTGCCCGGGAGTCTTCTGGTAAACCTCACACGGCCTCTGCACTGTTATCTAATGTTATTACAGCTATTTCTAGCATTTATAAGCTTCCACGATGACCTGGATCTGAGCAACGGTGGCCCGTAATTATCAAAGCAGCTGCTCATGAGCAACAATAGACGACCCCCCCATGACATTTCACTCGCTCCCAGGGCTTTAAAGCAGTTATGATGGACTGCCTGTGAGGATTAAGCGCCGCTTGAATGTGGCGGATTGTTTAAAAGCTCCTTTTACTCGAGTTCTGTAAAAGCTTCGAGCGGCTGTAATGTCAGGCCGGAATGATGGGATGGAAACACCTCAGAGTTCCTGAACGCGTCGAGGCTTCAGGGAACGCGTTGGTCTCCTGCCTGCAATCGGGGTGTGGACTCTTCCCGAAAGCTGTGTGTCACACAAACACACACACACACACACACACACACACACACACTCAGCCCTTGTAACACCAGAGATATCTCTGCTGTTCCACCACATGCTTTAATTTCACATTCTTTGACTCAAACCCCTTAATTAAATCCAAAACCTGATGTGTTTGGTCTTTGCTACAGAATATTTGATAATAGCAGCGTGGCAACGCTTTATAACACTGCTAACATCAAGTACTGTTTTCTTTTAAGATGAAATCCCTCCAACACATAAAAAAGATGATGATTCATAATCTTGTGCAGTCGACGTCACATTCTTCTACGCTTCCACATTAGTTTTCGGTTAAATTTTATCGTCTTTATCTGCCATATTTTCCTTTATCTGTATAAAATCGTCATCTCTTGCAGCTTTGAGCCTGGATTACTCCATTCTTCGCTGGCTGGTTTTGAGGTTTTGTTGCGAAACGTGTGGGTGGAGAAAAAATCCTTTCTGCATGATAGCCTATCATTTCTTGGTCTTGGTTCTCCGAATCTTGAGATGGCTTCACTCTCAGCTGCGTCAGTGTCTCCAGAAATCATGTCCTTCCTTTTTTTCCCATGGCGGCCCAAAGTCTGAGTGGGGCCACGTATGTGGGCACGGCGCTGCCTCTCTCCGACTCCTCGTTATAGTATCCTTCTGCACCTCCTCTGCATATTTACCCGAAACCTCGTGGTGGCTCGTTGCAGTGAAACTGGAGACAGTTGTCGACTTTCTAAACCTCGTCGATGACACAAATGTACACATCGGCCTGGAGACACGTGCTTGATGTATAGCTTCGTGTTATTTTAGGTCACTCTAGCGTTGTAACCGCCTGAGCTGTGGGAGAAAATGACCAGAAACGCCGCCTACGCCGGCCATCCTGTAACTGTAACGGGATGTTTGAAATGAGTTTTTTGTGCTGAAATGTTAGAGAGAAAACGCAGGCCTGCTTCTACACATAGGCTGAGCTCTTCCTGCCTGTTTGAATTGTTGCCCAAATCTGTTTTAGACTTTCTTCTGACTGCCTGCAGAGAAGGAAAGAGCACACAGATGGATGCGTTCAAAGAGAGATTTGGGGAAAGTGATGACAATGAAAAAAGTGATTAACTACAAGTAGGAACATAACTGCCAATCACGGGAGGCCTTTGGTGTAATTGCACATGTAGGAGATTTTCTGGTAAATAACAGGTTGCCTTTCATCCAGTCTGTTCGTGCAACAGCTTGCAGACATTCGTGGGGGGGTTCTGTAGCGTTGCACGATGGGGGTTGCAGCCAAATGGCACAACAGGCAAAGCTTGCACACAGAAAACTGCCGACTCTTTTGCGTTTGTTTGAAAACCGTTGGAGCTTTTGAGACCATATAATGATGTCTCTGACTATGCTGCGCTTTGTTCTCGCACAGCAGGAAGCTCCTAAAATGAGCAGAGGCAGTATTTTAAGACACAGATGCCCAGCCACGAAATAACTTCCCAACATTTGATTAGGTTCAGAACTGCCAACACAGGACAAGAAAGCGAGGATTAAAGAAAAGGAAAAGCTGTATTTTTATTTCAAAACTTAACAAAGACATGTTTTCATCAGTGGATACAAACCCCTGGCTCATATATGCAAGAATTCCTTGCACACCTGTATTCTCCCTAAACCTGTGTGAAGCCCCAGCCCTAAAAAAAAAAAAAAAAAAACACACACACACGGAAAAGACAAGACGGAAAAGATAGGGTCACTCTAAATGATCTAAAACCTTAAGCCCTTTTTTCTCAAGTCCTCTCGGGCTTCTTTTATATGCATGCGTAGCTCCCGTGAGGCCTCCTCGCAGTCATTGAAGGTAGCCACCCGGTATCCAATCACTGCAAGTGAGTAGCATCCAAACGACACCAGTAGGTAGGCAGGCATCGGCCAGGCAACGTCTCTGTAAGTCTGCGGCAGGTTAAGATCCAACAGGTCGTAAGCAATCAGAGCCCAGACTACTGCCAACAGCGACACACCGAACAGCCACTGCATTAGTTTAGTCATGATGACACCTTCCGCGGCGAGTTCACCTGGAGAACAACCTGCAAGAGAGAAGACAGCCGCTAATACTCTGTTCTTTAGCTTAGCTTTAGCACAGCGACAAAAATCGCGACAGCTACTACAGCACAAGAAAAAAACAATTTTCAGCCGAGGGATGCTATTATAATAGCCGAATAAATGGGGATACTTCTGTTAAAATATCAATCAGTCGACGATTCTGTTCAATAAGTAGCTTTAAAATCACTAAGCGGCGTGTTTACCTCTCTTCCTGTTGCCACGTCTCTTCTGCGCAGATGTATGACGTAACGTAAAGCGCAAAGCTAGATGGGAAATGTAGTTAGTTATTTGTCGGCGTTGTACAGAATGACCTAAAACGCAACACTTTAATATACGTTTTTACAGGTATACGTTCAATACATTGCTATTTCAACAGTAAGTGTTTTACAATTTTTTCATCTTGCATTATATTATGTTTTATTCATTGTTTTATCACTCCATCCATTTGTGCAATGACTGGACTCAGTGCAGTATATTAATTTCTACATCTCCATTTTTTTTAATCAGTAACAATCCATTACCTTTGCATGCTTCATTAAAATATGGCTGCTGATGGTTTGGGGGGTGTATTAAGAAAATAAATATCTCACAGCTGAGAAATAGAAGACAATTTATTTCAGCTGTTTTGTTAATGAGGGCCCCTGTGGCTTTTCCATACATTAGGCCACCGACTGTTTTCTCCAGAGAGCGCTCTTAATTTAGAAAAGTAATTTTTCAAAATCAGATGAGCAGTACAAGCCAACAGCAATCTATATATGTACACAAAGCAAAAGCCATGCAGCAACAGTTGACTCCTCTAAAAGGAGAACCACTTATATTTGATCTCAGGCTCTTCTCTGGTGCCGTCAGGCCGTCTTGTTCAGTCCAAACTGTGTCCAGGTGCCGAGTGAACAGACCTCCGAGGAACTCAGAAGGACAGGAACTACTTTAGTCTGTTATTCTTAGAAACAATGCTGCTTATCTTCCACAGTGATGGTAACAGTTCAAGTGAGCTGAAAGCCTGCCAGACGCACGACGTCGGTTATATATGTGAGACACTGATGTTCAAGTTTACAAACCCAGCAGGCAGCAGGGGCAAAGGTGTTTATGCAGCCAGAGATATTTTAAAAGTACATCCAAGGAGTGAATAGTGCAATATGGTAAAAAAAATAAAAAAAATAAAAGAGAGAGACGTATAATTAAATGATGTGATAACAGAGTAACTCGTTGTGCGTTTTAACTACTATTGAGAGGAAAAACCTTTGTCCAGTTACTTACAACCTTCTCCCCATCTTGCACAGGTCAGAACTGTAACAAGAAGGTTCTGGGTTGGAATCTCGCTGGGGCCTTTCATCTCCTCCTGTGCTGGTTTTATCCAGGTACTCCAACAACATGCACATCAGATAAAAAGCTCCCTGCAGGGTGAGTGTGTGTGTGTGTGTGTGTGTGTGTGTGTGTGTGTGTGTGTGGTGTGTGTGTGTGTGTGTGTGGTGTGTGTGTGTGTGTGTGTGTGTGTGTGTGTGTGTGTCCTTTGATGGACTGATGACCTGACCAGGAATACACCCCAGCAAGGTCATCAGTCCATCTTGACCCTGATTAGAAATGGGAGGTATTTAATAAATTGGTTGGGCTGATAAATACTGAACATGTCAATAGAGGCTGCGAATACCTGAATGCCTGTTGTTAATATTTTGAGTTTTATTGCAGGAAAAAGGAAAAAAACAGGATATAATCATGGTTTTACTCCAAAAAAAAAGAATCACTTTCCACCAACGTAATTTCCCATTAGGCTACCTTTAATTTTATTGTGTTTAACAACACCGGGCAGCATCGGGAGATTGTGACCCACACGGTGGGAACGCTGGAGCTGGCTTTTCTCAGTCTACCTCCCTGCCAGGCCTTATTCCGTTCTCGTACTCAGGAAACCTGTGCTCCAGCTGAGAAAGGCCTGGCAGACACAACACAACAGCCTGGGAACGGGGGGGCAGCGGAGAGGAAAAGAGCCATGAGAGCGCTGAAGATGGAAAGAGGAGGAGAAGAAAGTGAGATAAAATAGGAGAAAGGGAAATGTAGGGCACCGCAAACTAGAGGTTTTATAGCCGACGGAACAACTTAGAATAAGCTGAGAGGCCCAGGAATGTAAAAGAAAGGGTGACTGAGTGTGTGAAGGAAAGACGAGAGGGACAGAGGGGAGGGAGCCCACAGGGGAGAAGAGGTTTAGACATGGAGGGGGTGAAATCAGGGGATTTGCAGGTGCAGCTTGAACAACCGGTGACCTTAATGGTGCATTAAATCCAGCTGTTGCTTATCCAGACTTTTCCTCAATCCCTCCTAACACCTTCAAACTGAGCAATAAACCAAGCGCACACAGCACCCCCGTTCCCACAACAAGGAGTGGAGATTGGAGATGGAGATAAGGTAGCGAGCGTGCTAACGCAGAGTTGTACCGACTCCACGTCTGCGGCTTCGTCAATATTAGTCGGATGAAAAGTCCCGATAAGAAGGTTTGCTGAGATTCTGTGAGGACTGATCTGGCCAGATAATTATTGTGTAACATCTCAAGTGTGTGGAGCAGGAGAAAGCCAGGCCGGGGGGGGGAGTAAAAAACAGCATGTACGAAAATGCTGGAACAATAGAGGCTCAAAAACAGGAAGCCACTGTTTCCTGAACCGGGAGCCATTGCTCTGTGATGTGGTGTCATTAGATGTGTGCGTGTGTGTGTGTGTGTGTGTTGTTGTGTCCGGGAAAAGCGTGGCGTCACCATCCCGACTGGATGGAGCAAGGTGCATGAATTCCGATGTTCCGTATTGAACAAGCTGAACGTTAGCATTTTTTAGCTGTGCTAGCTTGAATATGTTTGCGCTCTCCAGATTTAAGTCTGGAAGAAGTGAAGCGAGCGAATGATTTATGCCTCTGAAGGAAAAAGCTTTTCTTTCTTTCAACAGGCACATTTTTGTTATTTAGCGGGAATGTGATGGAAGCGCACGATGCAGTTTGACAGTTACTAGTGTGGAATGGACGTGGAAGATGACAGCTATTGTTCTTCTGGCTTACATCACAATACTTTATAAAAAAGAACACATTTTCGAAGGTGCAGGGCCTTAAAGTCCCACGCCGCCTTTAAGTGTTACACTAGATGAAGATATTTACAGCTGTGGTTTGTCAGCTCTTAAACTCTGATGTCGGTGACAGTTCATTTTCATGTTGTTATTGGATTCCCAGGGCGACGCTCTTTATGGAGCCTGTAAAGCTCTCCGCTGTGGTTTTGCTGCAATTCTTTTACTATTCTTGTGTGTAAATGCCAAAACCATATTGTCCCTTCAGCAGTGAGTTACGGTGAGGGACACGGACCTTCCTCAGACAGGTGACCCAGCCCCCTGATCCAGCTCATCGGGGGTCCTGGACTCAAAGCGGGGGCGTGAAGGTCTGACGAGCCATCTGCTGGTAAATATCTTTGAGCCCAGATCCTTTAGAGACAGTGGAGCTTGTATTGAATTGCAGAGATAATTGTTGTGAGACCCCCCCCCACCCCCCCCCAGGACCACTTAAGACCTTCTTAATGAAGTCTCACGTCCACTCGGGCGAGTGTGAGGTCAGTGTGTGGTCAAGTGTGACCGTCTCGAACCGCGCGAGACTCGTCTTGCCCTCGGCGGCCTCGGGGAAAGGCGCACACCTGTTTCAGCTGCCGCTGCCCCCCCCCCCCCCCCCCTCGCTCTCTCGCCATGCGTTCACTGCTGTCCTAATGAATCCGATCACACAGCCCCTGTTTGTCCCAATACTTTCTCTGTTTGCTGACCTTTAGCAGACGTCGGTACTTATTATTTTCATGGTCTGTGTAATCGTGCCCCCCCCCCCCCCCACCCACCCGACATCCCTGACCAACTGTGTGTGTGTGTGTGAGTGTGAGAGAGAGACGCTTCTTGTCAGTGTCACACTAACAATGAACACCCCCCCCTCCCTCGGTTCCTCCCGTCCAACCCCACTGTGTCCTTTACCATTATTGACAGTGGGACTAATTGACACATGCTTATAAATGCCCCCCCAGGGCCGTTTCAGATGAGACTGTGGCACTTCCTCCAGCATTTGATAGGCGAGTGTGCTCACAGGAGGCGGTATCGATCAGAAACGGGCTCATGTGGGTCAGTTTCGTGCACTCATCCGGGGCCGGATGTGGACGTGTTCGTGTCGCGGGTGGTAATAATCCGTCTCGAAGTTTCGTCTCCAACTGTCGCAATAAAAAATGTCACAATCAATGCAAAAGTTACCTTAAATAACTTTATTTCTACAAAGTGTAGCATCTAAATTGGGGGCTCCAGGCCCCAGGCTCCAGGCCCCCCCCCCCCCCTCCCGTGACCCCAAAAGGGAAACAGCAGTCAAGAGAAAGAGGAGGAATTGGGACAACTCCACATTTACTCTCCAGGGAGGCGGAACATGAAGTTACATGTGAAAAGTCATTAAATTCAGCCCCCGTGGTAGATTATCTGCTGCTCTCTCATTAGACGATGTCCATACTCGTTCCGCCAGATTAGCTCCAGCCTTCAGGGCTGCGCATGATGGGATGTCCTCTGAGGACATGTCCATATGATAACGACGGAGTAATTATAGTGGCGTTTGCACCATAACGGCGGCGCGGCGGCGACGTGCGCCCGCCGGCGCAGCTTCGCGTCCTCGGTCTGTCCAAGAAGGGTTCCAGGGAGGCGGGTTTGAGGCAGGTAGCCGCTAATGCCCCCAAAGCTGATTGTGGCCCCCTCCCAGGATGAGCCTGTGGAAGATGAGGCCACTGTCCTGGTGGGAAGGTGTCGCCAGGAGAACAGGTGGGACAAGAGGTTTAGCAGAGCCTTTCTGATAAATACGGCCATTTTACGCGCCTCCCTTTGTGCACGTGCTGTTGCACGTCTGTCTTTTTATCTCCCCCCCCCCCCGGTTCCATCTCCCCCCACTTCTGTCTTTTATTTCCGTCCACACACACCGATCATGCAGACTATGATGTATGCACAGCTGGTCCTGACGGAGACGTCCAGGAAACGTGTGGTTTACAGATCCCCTGTTGACATACTGATTCGACTCCCTTTTCCCTTTTCAAAGACCCGGAATTTTAACTGCTCCGGGGTTGTCGGGGTCCGACTCAGCATGTTTGACCGCGGTGGAAAATCTGCTGCGTGGCGAGTGACGGACCGACAGCCTGAACGGAGGCGACACCCACAACATAAAGCTCCGGCGAACGCGGCGACCTTCGCCCACACGTGCAGCAGCCCCTCGCCTGCTCGCACCATTTGGTGTAAAGAATTCCGCGTCGCCGCTCGGGCAGAAATGCTCTTCCACGCTTGAGTTTTATGGCAACAATAATATCCTCGCCGTTACGAAGGGAGCGTAAAAACGTACGTGGAGAATTTCCCCGGCCTTGAAACCTCGGGGCCACAACGTGTGTTATATAGATTAATCCGTTCATCACATGAACCCAAAGATTTCGGGTTTTAAAGCTACGGACGGTTCCGATGGCGTCACCTCTGGAGGAGAGGACCGTGACACTTGTTCCCCTTAGACTGGAACAATATATTTTCATTTTGGAAACAGAGGGAATAAGTTGAAAGGCTGATTTTTAAGGTCAGGTTGCCCCCTCGAAGCTTTGCCTCCTTTCTCACAGTCTGAGGTCGACGGTCGTGGTTTGGAGCGAGCTGGTTTGAGTTGGTTCGGGTCAGAAACCCTCGGCCACGCTGCCCATTCCTGATATGAGCTCCAGGCGGATGAAGTTTGGTCGGTTCTGTGACGTTTGGACCAGCCCAAGAGGAGCCGCTTAGATGCTTCTCTGCTCGTTTTCCTCATTATCAGTAAAAGTTGTGGCAGGTTTAGCTAACAAATGCGCGAGTTGACCCGTTGGATGAGCAGTTCTCTGACAGGAAGGGCACCAGTAATGGTGGATCCAGGCGGCACCATCAACCGGAACTGCATCCCAGTGCATTCGGAGCCAAACTCGGCTCGCGTTCGACCGGCGACTTCAGGAGCAAACCCCAAATGTTTGGACGTGCGGCATCAGGTATTAATAATCCAGATCACTCGCTGCTTCTGCGTCTGGAAAAGTCCCCGGACGTTGAGCGAATCGCTATGAAGCCGAATTAGCCCCTGAGGAGACCTAGCGTTGTATCGCTGGGCCGTATCTTCTCTGGGCCGCGTTAGCGTCAACTCTCATTTGTCTCTGTAGGAGAGACGGCTGCAGCGCTCCGACATCCAGCTGATTGTTATTTGTCTCCTCTTCCACCGCTGAGCTTATCAGTGCAATAAAAGCATTAGCCGTGGATTATTTATGGCCGTGCGTCTCACGGGCGGACGGATGGAGCAGAAAGAGACGCATAAATGTTTCAGCAGCAACCGCCTCTGGAAGACGGATATCAAGGCTCCGTTATTGGATTTAATGGCGGAGCAAAGCGAGTCAGCCGGCGGTGAGGGATTCGGCCTCTTCGGGGCGTCACCTGTTACGCGAGAGCGGCGCCCTCGCCTCATTTTGGCTGCAGCGTGGACGTTTGTGCAGCGAAGATTAATAATTAATCCACTCCTTCAGTCCCCTGGAAAACGCCGCTGCAGCAGAGCAGACAGCGGCGTTCCGAAGCCGAGCTGCCAGCACAAACAAATCACATCCGTGTCCTTTTTTATTGTTTCACCCGGCGCTGCCCGCCAAATTCCTCCCGCAGGCCTCCATCACGGAGATCCAAGATAATGGTTCTGACTCAGCAGAATATTATTCAGCAGGTTCCACAGAAACAAAGTTTTCCGCTGCGGGCGATATTGAAGGATCCACGCCGCCGCTCCGTGTTGTTGGATCCCAGCGGAGTCGTTTTAACTGTTTTCTCGGGGACCCTTGATCAAATCCAAGGCCTCCCTCCCCCATCTTCATCCAGCCCAAACGATGGGATTAGGAATTGGTAATTCCCACCAGGTCTTTGCCCACGCTGTGCGCTTAATACTCAGTGGAAGGATTATGCCGACCCCTGCATGTGGTGTTGTGGCTGCATACCTCCAGTCAGACTAAACCCAATCTGTTCCAGATTTGGGCTGGAGAAGGTGCAGCGAGCAGAGGAGGGTGGGTGGACGGTGGTCTGCTGCTGCGTTCCTGCTCCGCAGAACATTCCACTTCCTCTATATCACCAGGGATTGTTGCTAAACCTCCCTTTAGAGGCCGTATTTCCATCTCTGTGCATTAGGGCGTTAAATGAAAAAGATTCTTGGCGTATTTTAAGGCCGCGTGCTATATGTTTTAAGTTACTTTTCTCTTTTTTTTTTTGCCTGGAGAATTTTATTTTCCCTTTGTGGGCCAGTCAAAACTCCAATCCTCATTCTGTTTCCTTGAATATGGGTCCAATTAAAGGCACATGTGGAGTTTCATACTGAAGCTCATAAAAGGTAAACTCCAGCGATTAAAATTTACATAAGGAATGGTAAGCAGCTCCACGTGTGAGGCGTTAATATCTAGCCAAGGCAGATGGCCGTCTCTCGTGATGCTTCTCACTAAAGACGTGATCGTCTGCCAAAATTCCACAGATAGGATGTGTAATAATCCAGAAGTGTTTTTGTTTTGATTTCTTGTCAAAAAGCTCAAAACCCTGAATACTTGGATGTGTTTGTTAGCCTGCAAGGCCTGTGTTTCATTTGTCAATACATGTCATGCTTTGGGGGGGAGAAAAATGATGTCATCGTCAGCCCACCGCTGGATAAGTTACAGTAAGCAGCCGTATGAGAACCTTTTATTGCACGTCTGTAAACAATGGGAAAGGATTGGCTGACCTCTAGGCATTCATATAAACTGCTCTGTAAATGCAAGAGAGCGTTTGGCAGCAAATTCTATTCTGTGAAGTTTAATGATTTTTTTTTCCCCCTTTCCTCAATTTATATTGTTTATCCGGACAAACCAGTAGGTGTAGTTTAATGCCCCCTTAGCGAACATTAAAAGTGGGAGAGTGCACGGAACGATGGAGTTAAAGCAAGATTGGAATACAGATTTAAGATTTGATGTTAAACAGTTTTAAAGTTTGATTGATTGATTGATTGATCAGTAACTTTATAATTACCTGTTGAACGGTTGAAACCGCCTCTCTTCTGTCGCGTGCTGCCACCTGCTGGTCAATATCGAGTATTACCTCACTCGTTGAGATCAAATAAAGGCTTTACTAGACATGAAAGAATTCTTTTATTCATTTTATTTTTCTTTCTGCCAGCAGTTGTAGTTCACGTGAATTGAATCTTACTTCTCTTTCTCCATTAATATCATTTTGAAAAGAAGCTCTATAACTTACAATCAAAATTTAGAAAGAACCTTTGATCCGTCAGTGTATGAAGTCACACAGACATGAGGAGAGAAATACACACAATGACACAAGGACAAACACCTCGCACACCGACACACACACACTCACACACACAGAGCAGTGAAGACCAGTGATTAGCTATGCAGGAAAGGGATAATTGGCGCTCCTAATTACAACATTGCCTCATTATTCTTCTCTGTTATTTACCACGTCTACAACCCAGAATAAATAACGACCCCGGGTGAAAGTGTTGGCAAATACATCCGTGTGGTAACACAAAGTTGAAGTTTCTTGATAAAACCGAGGTCAACTTTAAGGTGCCATAAGTTTCTTTTCTCTAAACGAAATATTTGATGGTTAAAGAGACGGAATGACCAAAGTTGTGATGCAGCGTCTACATTAGCTTCAGAAAGGGATGCAGCTAGCTAGCGTTGCAGGCTGTGCGAGCATTAGTATTTCATCAGTGTTGGACATTCCAGACACTACTGAGCCGTCATTTTTGCAAAACCGCAGATAGCAAAAATGTATAAAATAAGCAAAAAAAAGGGTAATTGAATTGCATATATTTTAACTATAGAAACATTTTCAAGTAAATATAAAACAAAATCGCTGAGAAGTCTACTTTTTTTTTTTTTTTTTGCTCTAGCGGCGTAAATATTTCACAATTACATTCCAAAGTACCAGAAAGCCTCGGAGGGAATCAACCGTCAGTTGTTATTCACATTAGCGACGCGGGTTTGGATGGTGACCCGCCGGACGGGAGTCTGATCTGCGTTGCGATTGGCCACCAGCTCCTGCAGCTGCAAAGCTCCTCCCCCAATGAAGCAGAAGGCCGGGCACACGGGACCAGAACAGTCCACGTGGCCTTCCCAAAGAGGCCGCAGGGAGTGGGCGTCGTAGAAGGTGACCCGACCTTTCTCAAAGTCGAGACACACGCCGAGCCGGGGAGGCAGAGGGTAGGTGAGGCCTGTGGGCGAGGAGGGGCCGTTGTCCCGGGTGCCGTTCCCATGGTGGCTGTAGCTGTGTTGGGGCAGGTAGATCTTCCCCATCCCCATGGTGAGGAAACAGAACGGAGGAGCCGAGTCCAGGTTGTCCTCCGCGCCGCTGTCGTGGCCGCTGTCTGGGTCGTAGCTGAGGGCGCGCACAACGAAGAGAAACGTCCCGTTACAACCAACCCTCGCGATTACGGAAATGTTGCCGGTTCGTGTGCGTCTCACCGAGGACTGGCCATGTCTTGTGGAAGATGAAACCACTCCTGAAGTTTGGATTCAAGGCCGACTCCAACCTGTTTGGAATAAAACAAGTGTTGGAGCAAAGCGCCCTCGTCTTTTATTAAACGCTGTTCATCAAACGTGCACAAAGTCGTCACCTTGACCAGATAAGAGCCGGGCTCCACCGAGCACGCCCAGTAGTGACGCCCCTGTGTTATCGCTACATCCCCCACCAGGAGGTCCGAGGTCAGGTGACAGGAAGTGAGGGCGTGGTCAGCAGCCTGCAAGAGAGAGAGACCCGGGATGCTGCGAGCGCCCCGCTGCTCCTTACTGACCACCAGCCGGTCGGCATGGAGACCCCAGCGAGAATCCAGGTAGAAGTTGAGCACTGGGTACAGAGGGAGCGGGAGAGGGGGTGTGAGGGAGCGAGACTAGAAAGACACAGGTTTAGAGCAGCGCAGGCCGACCAGGAGGGGGGGACGGAGAGCGCACATGCACCTCCTCCAGCTCTACAGGCTGGCGACTCGGGGAGAAATACGGGAGGTTGCACAAGGCTGTCGCTGCGGGGGCTGTTGGTTTATTCTGCATTAACAGGGAACATTTGCAGCAGCGGGGTTGGAGGGGGGGGGGGGGGTCACCTACAGCGACACGAGGAGTTCACCAATCACGCAGCTTCACCATTGAGGCAAAAAGCACCGGATCGGGAGCCGATCCACGTTGTTAAGCCTCGCGTCTTAACAAATGCAAACCCCCGTCGCCGTGGCGGCGGACAGAGGCACGAGAGCGCGCACGGATGTGGGTGGGGCGCGGGATGCTCGGGATGACAGACACACGACACGGGCGGCGTGCGGGACCCGCCCTGCGGAGGCGTGGAGGCACGTCTTACGTTCTGTAGGAGGCATGGAGATTGGCAACGTGGACGCGGCGGCCATGACAAAGCTGTGAAATGGAAATAACACGTGAGAAAAGGGCGGAGAAGACGCTCCAGAGGGCGCGAAATGGGAGGAGTGGGAAGAACAGGAAGCAGAAAAGTGCACGGTTAATTGTGACCAGTGTTGAGTAGCAAACGTGTGAGATGAGACGACGGCGAGGAGCTGCCGTTTCCTGTTTCTACGCTAACTGGGTTGAAGTCAGACAGGAAGTAGCTCTTTTCTGACATACATGACTGGGGTTTGCGTACCTGGTGCGGGGGGGGTGTGCAGGTACACCTCCTCGCTGTACTCGCCGTAGCCCGCCTTGTTGCAGCCCCGGACCCGCAGCACGTACACGCTGTCCATCTCCAGCCTGTCGATCACGGCGCTGCTCCCGCTCACGTCATCCAAGCGCTGCCAGCCCCAGCGGGCGGTGGCCAACCCTCCCCTCATCCCGCCCCGGGCAGCCCCCCCAGGCACCACCCCTCGCCGGCGGTACTCCACGGAGAAGCTCCAGGCCGGGGCGGAGTCGGGGGGCAGTCGCCAGGACAGGAAGAGCTGGTCGTAGGCCAGGGAGCGTTGAGTATCGATGACCGGCGCCAGCGGAGCTGTGAGCACAGAATATCAGTGTCACTATGCCAACACCCCCCCCCCCACACACACACACACACACACACACACACACACACCTTGAATGAAATTCAGCTCCGTCAGGAGTTTGAGCTCTTTGGAGACGTCCAGCTGGAAATGTCTGAAAGACGGGTCGGCATCCAGGGAGAAATTCTGGAGATTCTCGATGGCTTTGTTCAACCTGGAGCGTCGAAAGGAGGAGAAACGAAGGTTGAAAAGGGGCTAAAAAGCAGCAAAGCTCGTCCTGCGTCTGTCCGGAGGTGTCGGACAGACGTGCGACCTTCGCCCCAATGAAAGCTAAACCGGTCCCAGCCTGGCCCGACTGGGCCCCCCCTCCAGGTGTGTCCGGTGGAGCTAATGCACAACATGAGCAGCGTCACCAGGAGCGTCTACGCTGTTCCCAGAATCTACCCGCGTTCCCTGCGGAGTTCCCTGGAAACTCCCGGTGACACAACTGTACGATCCTGAACCGAAGCAGACCGGTCGGAACCGGCGCGAGCGATCGAAAACGGAGGCGGGAGAGACGGGAACCTGCTGTGAATCTGGCGAGCGGCCTGCACGAAGCAGGGCTGGTCCGTCTCCTTCAGCAGCTCCTGCGTGAACGCCACCAGGCCGGCGTGCTCCATCAGGCCCCGCCTCTCGGCCACCTGGGCCGCCAGCGCCTCGCCGCGCTTCTGCCGCGTGGCCTCCAGCGCCTGGGTGAGCGACGCGTGGCGCTCGGCCAGAGCGGCGGTCAGGTCCCTGATGCTCTGGGCCAGCTGCTCCCGGGCCGACACGCTGTTCACCTGTGGGCAGCGACACGGTTGAGGATCCGGATCCGCCCGTCCTCCTGTACCCGCGTCACGTTATTCACCTCTGTCTGAGTGATGGAACTCTCCAGCTGGGTAATCTGGGCCAGAACCGTGTCCTGGTTGGACAGAACGTAGGTCACCTCCTTGGTAATCTTCTCCTGTCAAGTAAAACACGCAGGCACACGCACGTGCACGGTTTTTATTTTCATTTTATAATGGAAAACGTGTGACAGCGTTTGTTGCGCGTGCTTGGGTTCCGAGCTGTTGGGTTCTGAGTGCGACCCGTACCTTCAGGGCCTGGTACGCGTGCGCCACCGGCAGGATTTTGTGTCCCGAGTGGACGCGTCTCAGTTTGCAGAGAGGACACAGCAGCCGCTGACAGGACCTGCAGTAGAACTGCAGCTTCTCCTGGTCGTGTTCTGGACACGTCAGAACCTGGGAGCCAGATGAAAACAGAGAATATAAGAACCGCACAGTTTGGATCAAAGTGTTGTCTTAACGATGGACAGTTGTGGTGGACACGGGTGGCCTCTGCTGGTCCTGTCAGGATCCGTCAGCCCGGGTCCATTCAGTCACGTTCTGTCTGTGGTGTCCTCCCTCGTGTGTCCATCTCCTCCTCCCTAACTATCTCCTAATTGCCTCAGCGCCTTCCGCCTACATCTAATTATCTCCTCCTCGCACAAACTGTCTTCCTCGTCCTCGCCCCGTCCTCACGCTTGCTGTCCAGCCTCGTGTTCTGCGAGTCGGTTCATTAATTTGGTTCGTTAGCGTCTCCTGTGAGGTGACCTGAACGGACATCGCCGGACCTTTCCCCACATTTCCGGTCTGATCCTGTCAAACATTTCTCCCTCTAGTTCCCACAGACTCAGACCAAGACCGGAACCGTCTGAACAGTCTCACAGTGAACTTGAAAACACCCCTGGAAGGTTTGAGCTCGTCTTATCCGTGTCTTACTTTGGGTCGAAAGTTGAGTGTAGGCTGGATGTGTTCGTGCTGCGCCCGCGGCGTCCCCCACGGATGATATAACTTGAAACACTCGTTGCAGAAATTGGCCCTGCAGTCAGCACAGCCTTTGGTGGCCTCCAGAGTTTGAGGAGGTTTGCAGAACTGGCACATCACAGCGACGCTGCCCAGACTCACTGTGTGTCTGTACCTGTTGGAGACGGAGAATTAGGAACAATAGCATTGTTGGGTTATTGTTCAGCTCTATCAAATTCATATCAGCCCTGAATTTGATCAATTTTAAACCCATCTTTTAAATAATTCAAAGTAACAACGTCACAGTATTGAAAATGACCCGTCCCAAATGGCTGCTTTTACGATAATACACCACTAGATGTCACTGTTCAGTCATACATATATAAAACAATTAGAATTTCTTGTTTTCCATCATTTATGCGTTTGAATTTATACTTGGATGCAATGTGCTTATAATACCTTTGCTTAGTCAGGTGACAAATCAGGACAAGGGCAATCTGCATTTTTTTGTATATGACTAAACAAAAAGGTTAATTTCAGGTGTAAAGGACACACTGGTGTTGTTCCATATTTTCCTGGTTCTGCTGTGTGGAGAGAGTGTGTTGCAGTTTATGTTTTGATGCTCATGTACGCTGCCAAAATACACCAGCTGGCCAGTAAAAAGTCACCACCTGGATTTAACTGAGCAAATAGGGAAGCGCATCCTATTGGATATTTACTGCAGGGGCCATTAGCCTTCAGCTGGCAGCAACTTATTTAAGCCGGGAACTTATTTAACTTATTTTTATCAAACATCCTGTGGTCGTGGAAAAGATGTTGGTGTGAGATGTGGTGTGGTGGTGAGAAGGTTGAACTCATCGTCCTACAGAGGGAGCTAAGGAGACAGCAGAAACTACTAAAACTGGGTCAAAAACTGAAACCCTGTGGGGGGGCAGCTATGGTCTGGGGTTGGTGCAGGTCCAGGTTCAGGAACATTTTGGGCCTGAAGAATGAGGTCAGCCGACGATGGTTTCTTCCTCGATGGGATGTGCTCCCATCATTGGTGATAAATTAATGGATGGAACTCAATCTTCCACCACTGCAGAAGCTTCTGGAATCAACGTTATAGCGACGGTGACCAAACATTACAGCATGTGACCTGTTTTAGTGGCGGGACCTTTATTTCTTGACCAGCTGTATCTTACTGAGCAGACATGGGACCTGTGGAAGGTCACCGAGAACCTTTGAGGATACCTTTCCACTATACGCTCCAACGTGAGGTTGCGCAGGCAGTCGGCGAGGCCCTTCTCTCCCAGCTCCACGTCTCGACCGCACGGGACGCACGGGAACATCATCACCAGCGGCGGGCCCTCCTTACGCCGTCGCCCCGGATACGTCCCATGTCCTGGAGAGCGGGGCATGGACGGTGACGGTGGATGGGGACCTCCAATCGAGAAAAATCACAAACACTTCAACACTGCGCTCTGGTTGACCTGGAGGTCATTAGTAACCCCAAAAACGTATCATTGTCAAACAAAAACGACGTATTCCAGACCTGCTCGTAACACGCGGTCGATAGGCCGCTGCTCAGCTTTGGGCGCGGGCCTGCGGGCCTGGCGGGGGGAGCGCATGCTGGGCGTGGAGGCCGGGGAGTTGGGCTCCGCAGGAAGCTCTGGAAGCGGATAGCCACTGGCCACCAAGACCTCGGAGGCACACATGAGGCAGACGCTGTGCTGGCACGGCAGCACTATGGGCTGTTTGGTGATGTCCTTGCAGACCGGACAGTGCAGCTCCAGCTCCAGGCTCTTCATGTTCGACTGGCAGGAGCAAAGAAGCGGCAGGTGGGTCTGTTATTTTTAATGCAATCTGCATCGTTTTAGCCTGAAACTGAAGCCTGAATCCAGAACAGGGAAACGCGGGTTCGTTTGGTGACGTCATCTCTTGACGCGCCTCTGGCCTCTCCTGTTTACTGCAGGGTCCTGTTCTCGGCCCCCTCTTCTTCATGGCCTCCCCTCCCAGCATTAATGAACAGACATGACCTGCGGTCCATTGCTACGGCCTGAGCAGTTCATGGCTGTCACAGAACCGTCACAGAACATTCTATGGCAGCGTCCTCACACGCTTCTCACCTGCTGTACAGATTCACGCTTTATTCACCCCCACCTTAAATACCTCAAAGCTGGATTTACCCAGTTTGCCCTCTGCTGCCCCGTCTTGTTGAAAATGCTGCTTAACCTGGGATTACACACCGCTACTCCCTATTTACCCTCATTACGCTCCAGAATAGCTGGTAACATTTTAACTTTCTTTATAAAGTCATTTAAGAGCTCGCTCTGCTCTCTTTGCCTCAGACTCTAATGCGATTACGCCTTTGCTTCCACTGCCAATGCTAATGCTAATGACTTAGCATTTTTCCAAACCTCAGATTTAAATGAGCACATCCTGACATGTTTTATCTGATGTTTTGGTCTCTCTCACGTGCGCGCGTTTACCTCCAGCGCGGGTTATTTCCTTCATGAACACGCTGTGGGCATCGCTGAATTTAGACCATGCTTGTGAAATGAGAATAACGGCCAGAAGTTCATTACTGATCCACATTCCAGCCCAACCTATTGTAATACAGTTGCAGATTCCTGCTTTTTTGGGGGGGGGGGGGGGGGATTTGTGGCATTAATAGTTGTGCACACAGTGGGGTGCACTGGAGACTGGGACACAACATCATTTGCATAATACATCGCACTCACTGCTTAAACCACAGTCTAATGGTTAGCACTGGGGGGGGGGGTATTGCTCCCCATAGCTGTCATGGTCATTCTCAAGGGCGCAGGTCTCGTGCACGGGCTGTTGCATAAATGTAGCACTGACTGTCTTACCTCATGCATGCGGACAGAAATGGAGTCAGAGCGGCCTTTTGTCAGTGTTACAGAAGCCTTTGCCCCCCCCCCCCCCCCCCCCCCTCCATGGTGCATGGTGGCAGCAGCGCACGAGCACTGCGAGTTAACCAGGACAGGACGAAGTGGCGGACGAGGCTGCAGCAGCAGGACACGCGCTAAAACCAGCGGTTAAAATCCACAACACGGACGCAGAATCGATCCTGATCAGGTGGCATCATAGCTGCCCCCCCGCAGGGTTTCACCGGGAATTCCTGCAGTTCGGGTTCTGCTGCAGCGGATCCACCTGAGCTCGTCCCGTTTGCGTCACGTGCTGCGAACAGCAGGTTGACATATCTGAATTATTTAGCATTTAACCCCCACATATTCCACTTCCTGTTTATGTCACCCTCCAATGTCAAGCCTGGCCTGCCGCTCTCCTCCAGCTATCTCCCCAAAAATCTGTCTCCTTTTGCTCCTTTTGTTATCTAAATCCATCTAACGGCTTCACCTCCCGCGCGAGCCGAGCACGAGCCGGGACGGCTGCGTAGATCCTTACCTTCACCTGGAATCTAGGCGGCATGGCAGAAGACGGACTACGTGTATATTTCAGGCATCAAGGCAGCATCATCCTTGGCCGGGGGGAGGGGTTTGTGGCGCTGCGCCGCGGGTCTCGAGCCCACCACCGACAGCGCCGCTGAGACGGTGCGGCCGCTGCGTCCAGACGTGATTAACGCAAGTCAAACGTGCAGATTTGGGGTCACGATTGTGCCACATTCCTCATTTCCACCGCGTTATTAAACAGCGATGCCCCCTCATCGCGTTGCTGCCGTCTCACAGCCCTCGCGTAGCATCACCCGCCCCTGCATCCCGTCTCCATAGAGACGACCATCATCCTAAAAAAGAAACGATTTGGGTCTCCAAGCCCGAATGTTTGGGGTTGCGTCGGTGATCGATAGGAAAGGTTGAGGCACTTAGACCTCATCAGCTCTGATGGTAAATGTGAGGAGTCGTATTGGCACCGCGCATCCTCCACCCATGACGGACCAGCGCTGTTTTATTGTGCTTTAGTTCTCAACGCTGTTATCTTCGCGCTGAGGAGACGCGCAGCCTCGTCCCACGCCGGATGGAGAGGGAACATGCACTCTTGTGGTCTCCATCCACACCGACACGGGCTGTAGCGAACTGATGTAAACAGAAATACTCACACTGATCCGGGCCAGGGCTTCCATCGTGGATGTGGCCGTTTTAAAATCCATCTCTGCCATTTTCAGACCGTTCTGCCTCATCTGGATATCCGACGCGATGTATCTCCAGCACGGTGCTCGGAACCACACATATTATAGAGAATGATTCAGAATAACCTGCTTCCAATCCACTGGGAAAAAACAACTCAATTTATGAGTGATTATTATTATTTTTGTCTCGAAAGAGATTCGATCTCGCTGGTTTAGGCGCGCAAAAGCGGAAAAAGACGAAGGAACAAAACGATTTTTTTATATATAAAATGAGCGCTGATTCGAAATTAGCTGTTTTTTTCGGTTTCTCTCCTCGCTGAGTGGTAACAGGCGCCTGTGGCATTTATTTCTGAGCCAGACATCCCGCCCCTAACCCTTCACGCCCCGCAGCGGACGCTGGATGCGGCGCACAGACGCGGCGCATGCTTGTTCCATATGATGGAAATGCACAGCCGAGTTGGGGTTAAAGGTGCCGCAACTGCAAATCTGTGGAATATGGAGACATATTGGAAGTGTTCTAATGTCTGTTAGTGCTAATGTGTAAAGAGTGAGGTCACTATTATTCCTACAAGTGAACAATACTGTATTACTGTCATTTACTTCAAAGGTGATGTTTTATATGGAACTGGTCCACCAACATCCTCCCTGTTATTCTTATGTTTGCAAATGGAGACAGTTGTTGGGGGGGGGGGGGGGGGTTGGCTCCCTCTTCTTAGCATCTGGATTAAGTTTGACTCTGGGACCCTGAAGGTTCCCCTCAGATCCTCCAGCAGGGTCACCTCACAACATAACCGCTCTTTCTTTTTTTTTTTCTTTTTTTACAGCCAGGACACCCAGTGAGGGAGCCTCTCTCACCCAGAGGCTGTGAGATGGGGGGGGGGGGGGGCTCTCCAAACCTCCAAACCTTCCTTCTCATCAGAGCAAAGCTGAGGAACACAGAAGGTTCTGGGCCAAACTGACCTTGAGCCTCTAACTCAGGTGAAGACACAAGAAGATGAGGTGTTGTTGCTTAAAATGCCACAATAGCAAGCAAATCCGCCTTTCTACACATTTCCCACTGATCTATTGTAGAAGCAGCCACCAACACATCAAAGGTCTTGCAGCAAACTGCTGATCTAATGCTAAACTTCACATCTTGTGAGGGGTGCTGAGCTCAAGAGAGTCATTCCCCTCCCCAATAAGGGCAAAAGAGAGAAGTGCCCAACTGGGCAGAATGCTCTGGATCCATACTAGTTTAGATTTTATTATATATAAGAACTTATTATGTGGGTCTTTGTGCTGTGGCCATCAGCACATGGCAGTTTAGCAAATAAGCAATTAAGAAACACTGTTAGAGCCACAGCAACTTAGGAAAAACAAGATATCAGTTTCTGCGCCATCAAAGTGTGAACAATGGCCTCAGTCTGACTTCATCACCGCGAGGGTGCAAAGGTCGGTAGTCCTGATGCAGGTGGAGGTTGTAGTTCCGCATCTTAGCCACAAGGGGACGCAGCGACCTCAGGGTAACCGCTGAAATGTTACGTGAATTACGACAGATGCGCCATATTAAAGTTGAACACAATTAAAGAATAAATGACAAACGCATTTAAAAACCTCGTGGAAGTGAGTATGTTTGATTTTAATTCAAAATGCAAAAATAGTTTTAAAATAGTGGCAAAGAACCTTAAGAAAAGTGAATCTTTGAGTTATTATCAATTCATTCCAAAATAGCCATAACCTATTCAACAATTTACCATCAATAAATGAGTAAATACAACATATTTTGTTACACGGGACGGTGTGGTACACATATTATCAGAATCAGCTTCACCCACCATGTATTTTGTATTTTGTCTCTCTTTCCAAAATAACAATATCTTCAAAAAATACAGCAACAGAAAAACAAAAGGAACGTGTATCTGCATTTGCCGAAATGATGCTTTCTATTACTGAATAACGGTAACTGTTATTGAGGAGAGAATGTGTCACACTCGCTGCTCGTCCGCAGGTTGAATCCAAAGTCAGGGCGCACCCAGCAAACTGGGCGGTGCCGCACAATAAAAGCTCCGGGGGGAGGTGGCAGCGATCTCTGAGCGTTCCTACTCCTCGGCCGATCCACGTCGCAGCCCTGCACGGTAAGAAGTAACGGTTCCTGCTGACGTTGTCAGAACTTTTAGAGCTTAGAAAGCAGAATGTTAAAAAAAAAAAAAAAACATCCAAAGAAAAACAAAAACGTTTCGTACATTTCTGTTTAATGATGCCGTGAAAATAGAAATGAGGTCCTCCGGCTGCTCCAGCAGCTGCTCCAGCAGCCGGAGGACTTTAACTTTACTTAACTTTACTTTACTTTAATTTAACACTTGGAAAAGGCTTCCAGAATAAAGTATAGCAGGCTGCACTATGTGGACGATACGACTGGATAGAATCCGAGGTTTAAAATAACTCGCCAAAACTTTTTGTGACTGTTAAGAACCTAATTAAGCAGTTTACGTCCTGCTGGACAAGGACATCGTTGTTTATAGTTTCATTCTGGAACACAGAGTTATTCTAACACGATTCCACGATTGTGTGTTTGTGGGATAAGTGGGAAAAGTTGGAGGTAAGTGTAGGTAAAGTGCACTATAGAGGGTGTGGCCGATTGTCGACGTGAGCGTGACTTTCCTTCCTCTATGTTCTCCCAGCTACTTCTTGTAAATCTCACCATTTTAAGCTATGACACATCTTCGTGTGTTCGTTCAGCCGATGGTATTGCATTGCCTCCCACATATTCCTTCTATTTCATACTTCCTGTTTGGCAGTTTTAGCAGTGTTGAAACAGGAATTCATAGTGTGAAAGGGGCACATTTGATTTACAGTCATGAAGTCATCCAAAGGTTTTCTCATATCTCTTTTAATTCCCTTAAAACCCCAACGAGTCCTCCACATGATGGGATTCACAGCCAGAGGTTGGAATTCTTCATTTGTCATCTAGCATCAGATTTAATTGGGGGTTTCCCTGATAAGGCCATCAGTTGATTACTTGCACAACAGTGACATGACCGGAATGTGCTGACACTTTATTGACATTTTCCCTGAAGCCCCGCCCCCAAGGAAGCTCAACTCAATGTCATCCACCATCGAATCCATAATATTATTCCATCTTTTAAATGTGGTTTGCAGTCAGACAACATGCCTTCGGAACTGGAGATAGCAATGGAGTCACTCATCAAAGTGTTCCACCGTTACGCCTCCAAGGAGGGTCGGAGCGGCACCCTCAGCCGGCGGGAGCTCCGGGAGCTGATGGAGAACGAGCTGACCAACTTCCTGCGGGTATGAACCGGTGCTGAGCGAGGTCAGGTGACCTGCGCCGCGGCCGCTAACGCGTCCTGTGCTTGTCTCAGTCTCAGAAGGACCCCGCTGCGGTCGATAAAATCATGAGGGACCTGGACACCAACGGCGACGGCCAGGTGGATTTTGAAGAGTTCGTGTCTCTGGTTGTCGGACTGTCCATCGCTTGTGAGCAGTGCTATCAGACGCACATGAGGAAGAGCGGGAGGATGTAAAGCGTCTCGCCCGTTGAACACACTGAAGAACTTTGTACCGGTTCATGTATGTCTAAATTTGCAATTTTCACTAAAGTTTTTCTCACCTTAATAAGTCTGCGACTCCTATTTTGCTGTGTAGGACTGAAACCTTAGTCTCAATGGCAGCTACCTAGCACAGCTGTAGCTGGGATCACTTCCTGCCTTGGCTTTTTACGCCCCTGTGTCAAAGGGCACCCTTCCCTGATAAATTCCTTGTTATCACTGCTGTGAAGAATGTTTCAGATCCGACACACCCTCAGGGAAGTCCATGAGGGAACTACAGACCCTTTACGCCACATTCATAACAACACTTCCAGCTGTGCACCGACAGTCCCGTTCTGTTGTTCCATGGAGGTTTTTGTCTTCTTCCTCTCCTTGGGGGGCACGTTTACATTAAATTTAGCAGCATTGAATCACAGTGAGGCTGCCTCCAGTGCGCTGAGGATGCAGTATGTGGAGTGTGTGAGTCACGGGGCAGCGAAGAGTTTCCACAAAATTCTTTTCTTTGTATCTCATCGTCTGCTGAAAGTTGGAGGGAAACCGAACCGCATGACCTCCTCCTCAAAGTTTCCCCTGCGTGGAATTTCTCAGGATTGGTGTAAGCAAAAGGGGGCAAAAAGCAATTATTATTTATGGATAATATGGCATTTCTGTCAGTTATGGTGTGTGTATGGTTGCGTAAGAGCCTGGCGGCCACAGTGGTTTAGCTCTCGCGCTTCAAACATGCCTGCAAGACCAAACCCGGGGAATATGAATCAGCCTGAACACACCTCCTTGGGCAGGGTTCGTTATGATTATGGTGAAAGGGAACTCAGGTTGCTAGGTTACCATCCCCATATGCCTTCTGCACTCAGTACAAGTACAGCAAAAAGCACCGTGGCCGTAAAACCCACGAGAGATTCCTACAGCGGCCACATTTTTGAGCAGAACTTTTGTATAGTTGCTGTATTTTTCTATTAAACTGGGAGAGGACTGCATTTAAAAATATCCACTATTCACAAGTATCTGGCTTTTACACTATCGTCCAAGTCCAGCTGTTGCAGATGTTAAACTCGATTACTGAGGAAAACCATTAAAACTGAAATCAGATGTTTCCATTGGAAAATGATCTAAAAAAAGTGTCTTGGTGGGAATGAAATGAGCAAACATCCACATGTGCCACACCTCTGGTAAACACACAGAAAAGGGCGTCTCCCTGTCCCAGACTGAACGGTCTTAGGACCCCCCATCCCCCCCTCCCACCTTCCTGGAATGTGGCCTCAGGTAGAGATGGGCGGAGCTTAGACCTCTCAGGTCTCGTCAGGGCCACAGTTTTATAGACACAGACTCTGCTTTTTGGACCCGATATGCTGTTCGCAGTCAAATTAAACATGAAACAAACCAGCTCAGAATCGCTCCATTTTCTCTGCAACATTCAGAAATACACCAAGATCTGATCTAAATGGACAAAGAGAGACCGAAACTTTCCAGGAAGCCGCGACATTTTCAGGCAGGCGGCCATCAGGGGATTTAATGTGAGGTGATAACATCGGTCCAGTGGTATTTTCACTCAGGAAAACATCAGCTTGCATCTAAGAGTAAACAGCACAAAAGTACACAACAGCGCAGCGTTTCAACACATTCTTACCTGCTGACTCAATCGTACACTAAATATAATCCCACATCTGTGATTTTCCATCCTTTTTTTCCTTTATTATTACATTGACTCACTAAAAAAGGTCGAAATGACGTCGACATACGCTGAATTTCCCTGATTGCAGCTGCAGTTTTCATCCTTTTACACCTGCAACAAGCTGAACAAGACGAATGAAAGCCTGGAGGAGGAGGAAGGTCTTATTGTTCATTACTTATTATCATGGAACCCTCCTCTCAGCACACATGGAGACGCCTCTGGTGATTTTCAACATTCTGCTTCCTGCAGTGAGTCAGAACCTGATTTTACTCTGAGTCACTTCATCCATCGCAAAATTACATAGAAGTGAGGAGCCACATTAGGCAGCACTCATCTCAACCAACAAAATAATTATACAGAAGGAAGGTTAATGACATATATCTGCCAGCTCGTGGGTTTCCGCCGCTCCTGCCCCCCCCCCCCCCCCCCCCCCATCCAGTTGGGCCATTTTCCAACAGATTCTTCGGCCCTTGTGCTGCCAGGGGGATTTGATGGGCCAAACTTCAGACTCATCCCACCCCGGCAACACGCTTCCTGTTCCTGTTCCCGTTCTTTCGTCTCGCTCTTTGGGTGGTTTCATGCTTTAGTTGATTTTTTTTTGGATGCTTCATTGATGAAGAGCAGGTAGAAAAGACGTTCTGCTCCTGTTGTGCATCTCTCGGCCAGTTGCTCTCCTCAGGTGACCGACTGAGAAGAGGTCCAGTTTCTGGTAATGAGGACACCCCAGACATCATCTCATTCTTGGCCTCCCTTGGTTGAAGATCCACCCCACACACACACACACACACACACACACACACACACACACACACACACACACAGACCCTCATGTCAGACCTCCTCTTCAGCCCCCTGGGGGGCAGCCAGCCCGTGAGTCTCTGCCACTTTTGCGTGATTTCCCCTTTTGTGTGTTTGTGTGTTGTTGTTTTTTTCCTCTGTGCAGCCACGAGCCTGTTTTTGTCGACCTCCTTCTGTGATCTCTTCCAGCTTTTGGGGGGTTTGGCCGGAATCCCAGCGTGACAAAGAGCACCAGGAAGTGGTGAGAGACATCATCTGAGTCAGAGAGGTGCCACGTAACACTGCTGCTGGCTGTTTAGGGCTAAATTCAGAAGCCTAAATGGAGCAGCATGGCAGCGATTTAGGCCATAACGGTTATAACTGTTACACTGTAATAACTCTTTCCATCTTCTCATTGGGTTATCAATCACTTTTCAGCGTGGATGCAGCAGCAAACGTAGCGCAGAAAGCAACTAAAACAAAAGAAACAAGGCGACACTGGAAACATGGAATGCCTGTGAAACATGTTGTGTGTTGTTGTGTGTTGTGTTTGTGGGAGGCTCCAGCTGAGCGGAGCCTGCGGAGGGAGGGATCCTGGGATCCTGGGTGTGGTGTCTTTTAGGAGGCATCCTGCTCTCATTTCTCATCACAGCTCCTCCAACACTGAGACTCTTCATCTGCTTTCATCCCCACTGGTGAGTAAAGGTTTCCACTGTTTGATGTTTTCTCTTCTTTAGATAGGAGAATCGTGCTTTTAATGAGTTTTATGGACAGAACAAGATAGTAATCAGCAGTAGGCTGTAATTGGCAAACTTTGACGGTTCTGCTTGTGTAGATGAGTTTAGATTCATTCTGGTTTTGGGAAATTCAACCCCAATATGTCATCTTTGCCTTGAATTTGTTCACTGTGATTAAATAATAGTTCTCTGCAGTTTGGGTTTGGAAGCCCTTTGTGTCAGTTTCCTCACGGTACCGTTGGGAGGAAGGAGCTCCCGGTGAGTCAGTCAACAACCGTCTCCATGGGTTCTCGGATCAGTGCAAAGAAACACACTTTAAACATACACAGAGTGGGAAAAGAACGTGGTATCTGAAATCCCAGTGGGGACAATAATCAAGTCTAAACCTGTTTACTTGCCTGTAGTTCACCCGGGTCACAGGAAGGACCGAGCTGTTGCCATGGCAACGTGTTGCTCTGCAGAGACGCTGCGTTAGAGACCAGAATGGAAATAAGAGGGGCTGGGCCCTGGTGGAAACCAGTGTGTGTTTCTGTCTCAAACAAACAATAAACAATGGGAACTTTCCTGGTTCACGCTCCAACTCTGCTGCGCAGTTAAAAATGACTTTGCAATTATTCACAATAGCTGAAAGTGAAAATATGAATGGAAGCCCTTCGGCCAGTCTTGTGATGAGTGCTTGATTTTCCATTCGTGTTGTTTGAAGCAGCTTCCAGCATGTCTGACGTCTGCACAGCCATGAGCCTCCTCATCAAATCCTTCAGCAAATATGCTGGCAGGGAGGGGGACCCCCACACCCTGAGCAAGGCAGAGCTGAAGGAGCTGCTCCACAATGAACTGGGAGAGCTGCTGAAGGTGGCCCACCGCTCCGACCGTTATCTTTAACTGCTCCACGTGAGCAAACCACAATCTGATTCTGTCCTGAAAGTTGCTGCCATCTCTGTCGTGTGCAGGACACCGCCAACAAGGGGGCCGTGGACCTCATCTTCAAAGACCTGGACACTAACAAGGACAACAGCGTGGACTTCAACGAGTACGGCAGGATGATCTTCTGCCTGACTGGGATGTGCCACGAATACTTCACTGGCAAAAAGTAGAGGATCAGAAGGTTCACCGCCCTTCATGTCATCAATATTTGCTACTTATTACAGGAACAAACACCTGAAGTCATGCACACTTAAATAAACATTTTCCTTCCAAATAAAAACCTGATTTTTGAATGCGGTACATCAGGATAAATGGATCAGTGCAACACATCAATAAAAAGATACTCGTGACTAGTTCACAAGCTCCTCATCATTTACTATAAACAGTTTATACAAAATTACATTTCCCGAGGGCCCAAGAGGTAGATATACCTCTAAATATTAAGTATTAAGAATAATAACTTCTTTTTTGTTAGTTTTTTGTCATTTCCTGTTTCAATCTGAAGTTTTTCCAGTTCTGTTAAGGGCCGTTCCCAGTTCCATACAGCTGGTTAATAAATAATTTAACGACAATAAGCATTTAAAAATAGGAAACCGCATTGTTGGGTTTTTTCCCCCAATGATTTAATTTCTTTAAAATAATTCTTGCTAGTGTTTTGATTTACTCTCGCCTGTTGCCCTCAGCAACATTGCGCAACACAACTTGTGCTGCCAGTAAGTCGTTTTAAATTATAAGAAATACAAATTCAATTTAAAAAAAAGTAACTCCGCAGTTTCTTTTGTCATGATGAGATAAAAAACAATGACACAAAACGATACATAATAACGAGCCACCCTTCAGTTTAATCATAAATACATGAAAACCTTTCTTCCAAAACTTGAACTATTCTTTTATTGATAGATGTCGTGTTATAGTTCAACATTAGTTTTAGTTTTCGTGTTTATTGAAAACTTTGACCTCTCTTAAATGTAAGTTTAAACAGATTCCAGCATCGCCGTCTCGGCCCGGCGCTCTATCGCCCCCTCGCGGTCACGTGATCAAATAACACTTGTTTAAAAGTAAACTATGAAAAATGCAACAGAATATTGTATCGCTTGGACAAACCCAACCATCAAAACCGGAAAATGCTGACAAAAGTCTGATTGCTTCATTGTGTCAAGACGCAAATGTAGCTCTGTTGTTATTTGAACATGAATGAATTCATATTTGAGAAGAACTCGGATCTCTCTCCAATCACGCTGATTCTCTGAATCTCACTGTCGATTTTAAATATAAATATTTGTGTGTGTCCGCTGATAAATGGAATATTGAAAGCACTGACAGGCCAGTCTGCCGGGTGACGCTTCCGGGGGGGGGGGGGGGTCACGTTGTGCAGCCGTGTTTCATGACGCTATCTGGGGGCGGGTCATCGCCCCAGCGTCGGTCTGTGGAGCGGAGGACGGAGACCGAGTGTTGTTTTGAATTTGCTAGAAGACGGAGCAGGACGGGACCAGGGCCTGTGGATAAGATGGCGGATGTAGAAGGCGATGCAAGTCGGTCCACTTCGGCATCCCGCAACGGTTTAGTCACCGGTTCCTCTGCGGGAACGGGGGCCCAGAACGCGGCCGTGGTGTCGGGGCCGCGGGTGGTGCGGATCGTCAAGTCGGAGTCCGGATACGGCTTCAATGTCCGCGGTCAAGTCAGCGAAGGAGGGCAGCTTCGGAGCATCAACGGGGAACTGTACGCTCCCCTCCAGCACGTCAGCGCCGTGTTGCCGGGGGGTGCGGCGGACCGAGCCGGGATCGCGAAGGGGGACCGGATCCTGGAAGTGTGAGTGGCCCAGACCTGCTCCGCTTATTCGGTTTAGCTAATTAGTTTTGGCCACTTTATCCCATTTCAGGCATGGGTCCAGATTGATGTTGAACACCTTCACGGTACCGCTACAGCATGCGGCGACGGTACCGATTTGACTCCAAAATGACCACCGCGGCTGCTGAATAACATCGCTGCGTGTCGTGCGTGTCATGCGTGTAATAATTGTTTGCATTCGGGTGATTTTAGTGCCCTGAGCTAAGGCTGGTGCTAGCCGGCTACGGCTAAGATGCTAACCCGCTTACATAAGCTGACAACAGGCTGTGCATGTTGATTAGCTTTAGCTAGCATGCGAGCCAGGTAGCTAACGCCGCACTTTGCGCCCTAACCACTTCTTGTGTAGCCAAAACAACAGTTTTCATTCATTTTTCGACGTTGAATTGCTCTGGACCGAGTAGCAATGTTATAAATGTCACTTTTGGCGGCGTTGTGTGATGACGGTGTTTGTTTGTTAGCCGCTGTGATTGTGCGCGTTTTCTCCTCTTCGGTACAGGTGTTTCCCATTTGCGTATGAGGGATTTTTCTATATATGAAAGGCTTTTCCTTGAAAAGTGTCAGTTTGTTTTGTGGATTATCTCAGGGAGAATGCGGTTTCTTTGGCATCTGCGCATATAAACATAATTCGACAGTCTGAAGTTGGAATAAAAGAGAAGAGAAACGAAGTAGAAGGAACAAGATCTGACTTCTGCTTCCGGAGACGCTGAAAAGTGCGTTAAACCAGTGAGAGTTTATGTTGACTTTTCTCTCTTCCTGATCCCATGACAGCAGCCTTATCATATGACTTATCAGGCAGCTTTACGGCGCTGCAGAAAGGAGAACTTCTGTCAGCAGTTTCCCCCGGATCCAACAACAAAATTCCAGTTTGTCCCTGCAGCCTTTGTCTAATTAATGTGTGCAGGGTATTGAGCAGCGACGTTACACTGGTGCTGTCACAGTTAAACATTTGTTAAACTCACATTCCCCCCCCCCTTACTGGCGTTCCATTTGACACGGCTCACCAACAGTCACGGGGACGCGGCCCATGACCACGAGGGCGAGGCGTTCACCTGTGCTCGTGCAGCATCTTCTGTCCTGCTGTCTCACGGCAGATTAACGGACACCTGATGCTGGAGCCATCTGGTGTCGGCAAAGCCAAGACGAGAGGCTTCTAACGCCATCGGTGACGTTAATGAGCAGCCTGTTGTCCAGCATCTGCATTATTTAGCTTATTGTCCAGGCACAAATCCAATTTCTTTTCCAATTAATGAACAGCAGGGAGACAACGTTTAACTTTCCCATGTTGATTATTTATGGTCAGTAACAAGCGCGGCCTCTCCTTCCAGCAACGGCGTGAGCGTGGAAGGCGCCACCCACAAGCAGGTGGTTGACCTGATCCGCGCGGGGGAGAAGGAGCTGGTTCTGGCCGTGCTGTCCGTCCCGGCTCAGGAGGCCGACGGGTTGGAAGGAGGCGAGGACGTCCAGCCCAACTACGACTACAGCGACAAGCAGGCGGTGCCCATTTCCATCCCGACGTACAAACACGTGGAGCAACACTCGGAGAGGTTTGTGGTGAGTGCGTCGTGAGTCCCGTCGTTTCTGATGGAGGAGGCCGCTTCCTGCTGGTAAACGTGCGCTCTCCCGTGCATGTGGCTGCAGGTCTACAACGTGTACATGTCGGGCAGACAGCTCTGCTCCAAGCGCTATCGGGAATTTGCCATCCTGCACCAGAACCTGAAGAGGGAGTTTTCCAACTTCAACTTCCCAAAGTTTCCTGGTAAATGGCCTTTCTCCCTGTCGGAGCAGCAGCTCGACGCTCGCCGCCGGGGCCTGGAGGAGTATCTGGAGCGAGGTAGGAGGATGCGAAAAGGTCACGCCGGGCAAACAACCGTGTTATTTTTAAAAACAAGCCAAAGCGAAAGAATCGCTTGTTGTTTTTTTTAGTCAGCAGGAGTTACTGAGCTCATCTGGACGGATGAGTTCTATCACAAGCTGAAATATCTTGATGAAAGGACGTTGTTTCTCTTCGGTTTCTCTTTGGTTTAAAAGTCACCTGTGTCTTCTGTGTTGCTGTCCTTGTCTGTCACCATCTCGGCTCCAGTCTGCTCCGTGCGGGTGATCGGGGAGAGTGACATCATACAGGAATTTCTCTCGGAATCAGATGAGGTTTGCGTCACCTTTTGTTTCTCTTCTGATAAAATCGCAGTAAAGGTCAGCTGGCAGTTTATAAAAGAAACGGTGACGCGGTGCTTTCGCGCTGGTTGCCTCTGCCCCCCCCACCCCCCCCCCCCCCTAGAAGTCGCCTACCTGTCTGCCGCCTACCAAGACTTTGAAAGCTACAATTAGCACATTTGCTCAGTAAACAACGAACAATTATTATTATTGGATCGTTCAGTGCCGCGTATCGGCCTGCTGGCGGCGCTAAAGAGGTCCGATAGTTCAGGAGGAAGATGAACCAGATCAGTTGTGTAGGAGAAGCTGCTCGTGAGGCTCCAGGTGGCTGCACGCCGGCTGACTTTGTTCATTTTCCAGAACTACAACGGAGTGACGGACATAGAACTGCGGATAGCGCTGCCGGACAAGACCGCCATCTCTGTCAGAGTCCGCAAGAACAGCACCACGGACCAGGTGTACCAGGTATCAACGCACGGGTGGCGTCAACGCGCTTAGCCCTCAGGCTACGCTGGCGCATCCCACTGAAACCGTTTTAGATATTGGAATGACTAGCTTGTTCATCAGAATTCCGCTTCTCCTGCCTGACGGGCGTCTCCGTCCCCCTGCAGGCGCTGGTGATGAAGGTCGGCATGGACAGCATCATGGCCAGCTACTTCGCCCTCTTTGAAGTCATCAACCACTCGTTCGGTAAGAACCGCCGTCTTCCTGGAGGCTCTTCGAACAGGAAGCTCGTAGAAGCCGTTGCTGTGTCATGAACTGAACCACCGTTCAGCCCCCCCGATTCATCCCTCTGCTGCTCTCTCTTCTTCTGTAGTGCGGAAGCTGGCGCCTAATGAGTTTCCCCACAAGCTCTATGTGCAGAATTACACATCAGCCGTGCCGGGGACGTGCCTGGCCCTCCGCAAATGGTTGTTCAGCTTGCAAGAGGAGGAGTTGCTAAGAGACAACCCTCTGGCGCTGCACTACTGCTTCCACCAGGTAAAAGGAGGCCAAATCCAGCTCATCGTGAATGTAACGGGAGCAAGCGAGCCTGTTTCATTTTAGTCTTAATGTGAATATCAGTGGTGCAAACTGCATCTTAGATGGGAACGTGTTTCATGAATGTGAACGGCCAGGGAAGGAGAAGGCATCTAAATAATAATATAATAATAATAATAGTAACACTAATGAGGTGCTGCAAATAGCTGCAGCAGCCTGCGGCTAACTGCCGCCTAGCTAAGGTCAGCAGCTGCAACCTGTTTAAGCGAGAACTCATAACGATGTCCGCTAAACCTCCAACCACCGACCTCTCCGTCTGTCTCTCTGTCCGTCCGTCCAGGCTCTGGAAGACGTGAAGAGGGGATTCATAAAAACGGAGGACAAGTCCTACCAGCTGCAGAAGTTGGCAGAGCAGCGCAAGATGGCCACGGTCAGTCCCACAGGCCAGCCTTTGTTCGAGCGGGGGAGCGGCGCGACGACGCCGTTTTCCTATCAAGCAGAGCTGTCGCCACAATTTCCCTGAACAGAAGTGAAGAAAAAAAGGCCAGAACGTGGTTTAGAAGTATAAATATTGTCGAGTTAATGAAGCAGGGGAGACGCAACCAGCCAGAAACTTACTGCAGTTAAGCTGATTAAGCTTGTTTAAACAACTGGAGCCCAGTTGGAGCGCTGAGGAATGTCTGGCATTTCTCTCCTAGTACCTGAGTCTGCTGCGGACGTGCGAAGGCTACAACGAGGTGATCTTCCCCCACTGCTCCTGCGACTCCAGGAGGAAAGGTCACGTCATCACGGCTATCAGCATCCATCACTTCAAGCTGCACGCGTGCACGGAGGACGGAACCCTGGAGGTGAGGGCGGGCGACCGAACACGCAAAGCAGGTCAGAACGGTGCAGATAGACGGCGAGGAGGCGGAGCCCAAACGTGTGTGTCACAGCATGAAGCGGCTTCTCTGTTCAGAACCGCGGTTCCTCTCCTGTCAATGCAAATGAGGGAGCTCGTTAGTAACCACCCAGATCTGTTCCCACCCCTAAATAGAAGAAATACCATATTTATTTATAGATGGGGGCTGAAGGAACAATCCCACAATGCATTGCAGCTCCCAACTGTGACTGTGCTCCTTGGTTTTGATTCCGTGGGATCGTTTCAATGTTGACCCGTGGCCTCTCCGTCAGAACCAGGTCATCGCCTTTGAATGGGGGGAGATGAAGCGCTGGGACACGGACGAGGAGGGGATGGCCTTCTGCTTTGAATACGTCCGGGGGGAGAAGAAACCTCGCTGGGTCAAGATTTTCACTCCATACGTGAGTCTCTTACCGGTTTTAGGCCCGACAGGAGCGACGACGGATGTGATTGATGAGGTTTGTTTGGAGGAATCTGCTGTGATGTTAATAATAGCATCTTTCTCCGTGTTGGTCCCAGTTCAACTACATGCACGAGTGCTTCGAACGGGTCTTTTGTGAGCTGAAATGGAGGAAGCAGGTAAGAACCCCTCCTTTCCTTTGTTCTGGGAAGTGCAGGAGTCTCTGCCAAGTTTGAACCTCACTGATATCTCTTCCAGGTTGAAGAGGAGGCCTCCGACAAAGACAACAAAAACTGCAGCAACAACGGTAAACAGCCGCCTCTGTGGCGTGATAGTGACATTAGAACACAGAGGAAGCCTGATGTGTATTCAGGAGCAATAAAGACGAGGAATAAAGACGTCTGTCTGACAGCAGCGTCCTGCTGGGGGAGACTTCTGAGTGGGTCACGAGGGTCAACAAATCGGAGCCTCTTTAATTTTCTGTGCATTTCAATGTGAATCTGAACCATTATTATCTTCACTATCGAGTGTAATTCAAGTCAGGACTTCCCGTCTCTCCTTTAACCTCAGGCTATTTCTAACCAGGGTGGAACCTGCAGCAAAAAGTGGAGGAACCGGAGTGATAAAGTGGCGTTAAAGCACAGAGCCTCGTGTCAGGGGATCTTTATGAGATCTTTATGAGATCTTTATGAGATCTTTATGAGATCCAAGGCAGGGAACTCGTGATTACTGATTGACGTGTGTAACACCTGAGTCGACCTGTCGTACAGGTCCGTGCACGTGTTGTTGAAGGAAATAAAACACGAGTTTATGATTAAAAACAGGTCTGTTCTGTCAGCATGAGGGACGCTCTGAAAGTGGTTTGTTCCTCCAGCTTCAACATCAGAAGTGATTGTTGCACAAATGAGGTTTTGACCATTTTAAGAGTGAATATTGATCAGAATTTCTGCGTCTGCTTCGGCGTTTGCGCGATTCTGACCTGTTTCCTCACCTCTCTTTGTTCCAGAGTATCTGCCTCCTCTGGAAACGCAGCAGAAGGCGTGGCGCCACCTCGGGGGGGAGATCGCAACATCCTAAAGCCCTTCGTCATTCCCCAAACTCAGACTGGTCCACTTGCATCATCACAGCCACCCCACAGAGCGCCCATCCACACCGACGTGAGGCAGCAACGCTCCGGAAGCCCGAATGGGAGCGAGACATTTGGGAAAAGCAACCAGCCGCTCTGGGACACGGCGAGAAGAGCAATGAAGAACTGACAAAAAAAAAAAAAGCCCACAACTTCCATGACATTTTCCTAGATCTTCATAGCATCACCGTTGTTTTTCCTGACGCGTCCACCCTGTGATGTGGAGCGAGGTCACGCTGGAGCACGGCCGGGGGCAACCGCGGAGCGCCGAGCGTGACGGTCAGCTGAGCTAACGTGGCCCTCATCAGCTGAGCCGACAGTGTTGGAGAGAAGGGGGAGACGGACGGACGGACGGACAAGTGGGGTCAGTTTGTTCACAAGATGGTGATGAAGAAAGCAAAACACAAGATATTCGTAGGCTCTGAACTGTGTCTAGCTGGAAAACAAGGAAAATATGGAACAGCCTGAGCGTTTAAGTTGTTTCTTGGTCTCGTACTGCGAAGTGTGAACAGAATTATGGTCCAAAACTAATTTTTTTTCTTCTTTTGATCTAGTCCGGGCCAGTTTCTTTAGAATCGATTCACCACACAACCATCGATTTCTCTGTTTGTGTGTGAGGAAGGAGCTTCATCTTGATAGTCGCCGCGCAGAGATGATGGTGTTAGTCAAGGATTGGGGGGGCGGCGGTGACCTTTGTGGCGGTGACCTTTGTGATGCCTTTGACAGGTTTTGTGCGTTGGCTGCAGTTCCATGAAGGTGCAGCAGGGGGCAGCAGAGCGGAAGATTCGGTTTTTTTGGGTGGTGGGGGCTGATTTAGAACGTAGTGTGAGCTTCTTAAAGCCTGAAGCCCCGAGCTGTGTAACTTCTCGAGAAGTGTTTCTCCTCTGCAGTTAAGCTGCATCAGGACACGTGTGTGTGTGTGTGTGTGCGTGTGTGTGTGTGTGTGTGTGTGTTTTACGTTGACTGAAATGCAAGATTTCTGCCCCCCAACTGCAGCGGAACGAATACAGTATTAGCTTATGTGTACATGCATGTTGCAATTGCAAGCGTTTCTGTTTTCTCACTGTGTTTTTGGCTCAGATGTCACGTTTTGATCTGTTCTAATCGTGTCTCGTTTACGGAAAGGATGAAAAAAGAAAAATGCCGGTGAAACGCGTCCGTTTTAACCAAGAAGGCGTTCAGAATCTGAATGTTTTGTCCCACTCGTGTCGCAGTCGATCGATTCCCAAACGTCAGAAAAATCTCCAGTCTGAAATTTAGTTGTGTGTGTGTGTCTGTCTGTGTGTGTGTGTGTGTGTGTGTGTGTGTGTGTGTGTGTGTGTGTGTGTGTGTGTGTGTGCACGTGCCTGCGCGGGTGCTCGTGCCCTCTGTTTTCCGCCGACATTGCTGATAAGCTGTGAGGTTGTGATTGGACACCTCTGATGAGCCGTGCGCGCGCCTGCAAATGAAGACGAGGGTTTGTATCTGACATCGGAGGCGGCAGGCAGATGGAGATAAATGGGAGGCGTCTCATTGTTCCGCCGCTCAAACGTTGGGTTTCTATCCCAGCAGACACACACACACACACACACACTCACCTCTGTACCCTGTTTAAAGTGGCTGGAACAAGAAAAAAGATGTGAAAATATGATTGTTTAATTACGAACAGCCTAGAGCAGTAGACTACATCACACCAGCAGGTTAGCGCACGCGTGTGTGTGTGTGGTTGTGTGTGTGTGTTCAGGGGGGGGGGGGGCACTGTGCTGATTGCTGTTCGGGCAATTTGACAGCCAAAGTAATGGCCACTGCAGAGATGGATGACGGGAGGATCGGAGCGTTCATCCGTGGGCTTTTCCTGGAGGCCAGCAGAGGTTTTGTTGCCTCTTCTGTCTCCTGTCAGTCTCTCCAGGCTGATCCTTCCAGCATCACAGGGGGATGTGGTTGCCGTGGCAGCGCCGCGCCGACTCTCACTGCAGCCTCTGTTCCCTTTCATCCCCATCAGCCCGACCCAATCCCCCCCAATAACGAATTCCGCGCCGTCTTTCTTACTGTTCAGTGTTTGTTCTGTCGCTGTGGCTCGTGCTGCTGTGAATAGGCGTCTGTTTCCTTTTCCTTCGGGTGTTTTCAGTTTGTGGTGTGGGGGGGGGCGTCCCTCCCGCCCAGGCGGACGCTCGCCACGGGTCCTCGTCCAGTGTAGCCGTCAGAAAGCACGCCACGGTCGGATTGGCGCGTTTGTTTGCCGGGGCCGCGCACGTGCGCGTTGGTGCCGGGCAGCTTTGGTGCCTGATCGAACACTCAAACAAACAGAGGATTTAATGTCGCCCAGGAATTAACAGACTAATTAACAGATTACAACATCCACCATCGCAGACACGGAACCATCCAGATGTGAACAAGCCCCCGAGTGGCCGGAGGTTTCATTCGCGCTGTCGCCATAGCAACGGAGCAAACGTTCCCGCTCTGTTGGTTCAGATGGTCGTCGCGGGCGATTTTTAATTTATTTATTTTTTTCCTTTTAGAAACAGTTTTAACGTCTTAATTCCAACGATGGTGCGTTTAAAGAGGTCCGGGGACTCGCGCGAAGGACGAATTAAAGTGTTTAATAAAAGTGTTCGCCTGTGTGGGGGGGTCGTTTCCCACACGGGGCTCTTTCTGTCCATAATTTAGACTTTGGTTCAAAACCGGAGCCGTTGGTGTCCATCATCAACTGTAAATAGTTGTTTTAAAAGAGTAAAATCTCTGGGGGGGGGTCACTCTGGTCTCTCCGGTCTCTCCAACTCCAAACTTTTATTTATTTAAACAGAAACGGGGGGAACTGATGGTGAACCTCTCCAGCCACTGTTGGCCATCACTGTCTGTGGGGGGGTTGAACTGACACCTCATGAGTTTTCTATCTAATAACACAGGAAGGGTTACTAATCAACAGGTAAAACCAATAAAAACATTTGGAAATGTTGTGTAGAGTAATAAATTGTAACAATATTTTAAATAAAGTTATATATTGGGAAATAAAGCCGCCGTCCTGGATTTATTTGCACAATCCGATTTATGAAAGCATTGATTATTTCCTCCTGGGGGGGGGGCGCTTACAGACTGTTCTACAATCTAATAAAGAATCAGGGCTCATGTGGGAGCGATTAAGCAGCGGTTCTGTGCCCTGACGAGCTTTTAATGTGGCTGCTAATTAATAAATGGCCTTTCAAGGCTCCGTTATTGAGACGTTAGAGCCTCAACGTGCACGTGTGGGGCAACTTTTCTGCTGAGGTTCCTTGTTTTGCAGTGACTGATGGAGACGGCGGCGGCGGCGGCGGGGGGGGGGGGGGCAGAGGTGGGCGGGTCAGAGCCAGCAACAGACGGGTGAATATTAATAAATATAAGAGGCTCATTTAGCAGCGTGTCTGTTTAAAAGTCATCTAGATTCAATTATTCCACAGAACTAAAATATTACCCAGATTCACCCCCCCCACCCGCCTCTTTAAGGATTCTTTAATCTTTAATCATCTCAAAGAAACCAAAATACTGTGATGGCACAAAACTTCAGAACTTCCTTGTGGGGCGAGAATTCCCCTGGTGTCACGTCGAACCTCCACATTCCGTCGTTGCTCGGGTTTCTTCCGAGTTTAAAACGGATCAAAGCATCAAAGCCGCACCCACAAAAGGCCGAAGTTGGGAAAACAAACCTGAGCTGTTGCTGGATATTTATACCGGAGTGTGTTTTGCTGCAGCTCATCAAAGGAGGGTTCAAGGAAGGAGTGTGAAGGGAAGCCACATGTCTGCAGGAGGAGGAGCAGCTCGTTCCAGGAGCTTTAATAAAAGCTGCACACACACACACACACACAACACACACACACACGACGCTGGCACGCGTTTCATGTGTTCAAATGGAATAGAGAGCAGGAGGAAGATGGGATTATTTTTCTGTTTTAACCTTTTCTGTGTGACAAAAAGGGGGCAGAATTCTGAATAATCCCGGAATATTCAGCGAATGTCGCTCCCTCCCTCCTCCGAATGGATCCACAGTTCCGCCGTATCGGTGTGGCGTTCATCGCACATTCCTACAGATTGAAGCTTTTGAATGTGTTTGTTTTCCCTCGACAGCACTGAAAGACCAGATCACAGCGTGGAAGAGTGGGAATCGGACCTCGGCCGTGTTCAGGAGGCAGGAAGTGGAACGGGAATCAATGATCGGACGCCTCCGTTATTTCCTGCCCAACGAGCAGATTAAACGGACGTGGAGCCTTTAGGTGGGTGCAGCTCTGATGCTCTTCCTGCCTTGTTAGAGCCACCGAGAGCAGCCGTCTGCCTGGAATTATGGGTCAAAAGCTTCCTCAGCCTGGACACCTCCTGGCCCCTGGGGGCCTCTGGGGGCCCCTGGACACGGTGACCAGTTGAACTGTAGTGAGTGAATTAAAGTGACTTGGCAGGTTTAATCAGGCCTAACGGCACCTGTAGGGCCGGGGAATGACCACCAACCCCCCTCCCCTCTCTCCCCCTCTCTCTTCCTCCCTCTCTCTCCCTCCTCTCTCTCCCAATCCCCCCCTCCCTCTCCCTCCCTCTCTCCCCCTCTCTCTCCCTCCCTCTCTCTCCTATCTCCCTCCCCCCCCTCTCTCTCCCAATCCCCCCCCTCTCTCCCCCTCTCTCTCCTCTCTCCCCCTCTCTCTCCTCTCTCTCCCCCTCTCTCTCCCAATCCCCCCTCTCTCCCCCCTCTCTCTCTCTCCCCCTCTCTCTCCCTCTCTCTTCCCCTCTCTCCCTCTCTCTCCTCCTCTCCCTCTCCCCCTCTTCCCCCCTCTCCTCCCTCCTCCCTCCCTCTCTCCCTCCCCCTCTCTCTCCCTCTCTCCTCTCTCTCTCGCCCCCTCCTCTCTCCCTCCTCTCTCTCCCTCCCTCTCCTCCCTCCCCCTCTCTCCCTCCCTCTCTCTCCCCCTCTCTCTCTCCCCTCTCCCCCCTCTCTCTTCTCTCTCCTCTCTCCCTCCCCCTCTCTCTCTCCCAATCCCCCCTCTCTCCCCCCTCTCTCTCCCTCCCCCTCTCTCTCCCTCCCCCCCCTCTTCTCCCTCTCTCTCCCCTCTCCCTCTCTCTCCTCTCTCCCTCCCCCTCTCTCCCCCTCTCTCCCTCCCCCTCTCTCCCCCTTCTCCCTCTCCCTCCCGTCTCTCTCTTCTCTCCCCTCCCCCTCTCCTCTCCCTTCCCCCCTCTCCTGCCCTCTCTCCGCCTCTCTCCCTCCCTCTCTCTCCCCCTCCTCCCCCTCTCTCCCTCTTCCCTCCCCCTCTCTCTCCCCTCTCCCTCTCTCTCTCTCTCCCCCTCTCTCCTCCTCCCCCCTCTCTCTCCCTCCTCTCCCCCCCCTCTCTCCTCCCTCTCTCCTCTTCCCCTCTCTCCTCTCCTCCTCCCTCTCTCTCTCCTCTCTCCCTCTCTCTCCGCCCCCTCTCCTCTCCCTCCTCTCTGTCCCCCCTCTCTCTCTCCCCCCTCTCTCTCCCTCCCCCTCTCCCCCTCTCCCCCCTCTCTCCCTCCCCCTCTCCCCCTCCTCTCCCCCCTCCCTCTCTCTCCCTCCCCCCCCCTCTCTCTCTCCCTCTCTCTCCCCTCTCCCTCTCTCCCATCCCCCTCCCCCCCCTCTCTCTCCCTCTCCTCTCCCTCCTCCTCCCCCCTCCTCCCCCCCCTCTCTCTCCCCCTCTCTTTCCCCCCCCTCCCTCTCCCTCCTCCCCGTCCCCCTGTGTTTCTTCTCCACCACATCGATTTGTACCACTTTGGGCCTTTGGTAATTAAACAGCATTGATCCGCCGCTGCAGCCACGAGATGTAGGAATGTGCTCCCAGAGGGCTGGTACCGAACAGGTGTCCGTGCACACGCCTGGGTTCGCGCACGTGTGTCTGCCCCCCACAGCCTTGGATTATGGAGCAGAGTTGCACCCGTGCCCCCTCGCCTCCGTTTTGATTGTTTCCCCATCCACGTTGCTGCTCCAGCCGGGGGCCCCCGGAGCCCCGCTTCACTTACCCCTCAGTCTGGTGGACGTGCACACGCTTATTAAATGAAGATTGTGAGGCAGAAAAGTGATTGATAAGATGCATAAGCACCGCAAAGACTCATTTATCCCTCCGGACACACACACACACACACACACACACACTCTCTTCTTTATTCCATCTGGGTGAGCACAGTAAATCTATGGGCTGCAGATTGCTAGCACTGCACATTTTTCCAGGCTCCCAGAGACAGTTAGCCCAACACACGGGGAGCTTTGCCTGGGCCGAGCGGGGACCGGGATTTGCCTATAAATACACCTCCAGACTGCTTCCTCACGCCATTGCAGTCGGGTCCGCTCACACTTGATGTGCCCGTGCACGTGTGTGTGACTGTGTGTGCACGAGAGGGAGTATCATTTTTCATTTCTGTTTATTCCTGCAGTTTATACAGAACCGTAATCTCCAGTGAAATACTGCGGCGGCCTTCCGTCTGATGCCCCTCGCTGAGTTATGCTTGTCAGAGCGCCCGTCTCTCCTGCTTCAGCCCCTCATAAATCCCATGAATTACCCCTGTTCCCCCCCTCCATTAACTCTCCCCTCCTCTTCCTCCCTGTCCAACCTCCGCCCATCTCCTCGTTCCGGAGCGAGTGATCAATTAAGACTCCGTCCAGCCTGGAGTGCGCGTCAGCAGTTCTCCCCCCCCCCCATCCCAACGCCGTGGGAGAGACGGGGAGCCGAGCTGGGTCGTTGGGGAGAAGCGGCTCCTTTATGACAGGATGGGATGTTCCGTACAGACGCGGGTCAGGAAAGCCGACGTTCATCTGCCTGACGTCTCCTTGTTAGATCTCCCTCAGATCGATCCCGAAGAGGTGAAGAGGTGATGCCCCCCCCACCCACACACACATACACACATACACAAAACACACAGAGCTACAAATGTGTATTAATGGGATGAATAATCCCATCCCGCGGTGGGGCAGCATTAACGGCGTTAATGGGATTTGTGGAGCCTTTTTGAAGCCACTGCGGAGGAAAACCGACCCCCATCCTGGGGTCCAGTGGAGGCGTTTCAGAAGGAACCTTCGCTCTGGTTCTGGCAAGTTGACCAGAGGATGAAAAAAAGAGAAAAGTTCTGTTGGATGGGTTCCAGCTCTGCTGCTCCGTCCATCCAAAGGTCGTTACAATCTGCCAAAAATGAAGACTTCAGATGAACTACGGAACATTATGGAGCCTGAACTTTTATACACATTTGACCAACATCATGTAACTGCAGCAGATCAAAAGCTCCAGCAAGTCTCATTTATCAGTGATGGGAACAAATGTATATTTATATATATACGGATATTTTAAAATGATTTTTTTTACAAAACAATGATTAAATTAGGCTCCGAATCCCCAAAACAAGAATCTGTTCAACCCTCATTAGCAGAGCTGCAGAACAGACGCCAGCTCCTCAAATCCAGACTCAAAGAACCCGATTTAGCCGTTCCGTCCTGCTGGAACACTCCAGTGAACCCGAGACTAAAGGTTTTAGGTCTTCAAAGGATCGGGAGATAATCCCCCCTCCTATTTTGTCCCAACTTGTCCAAACTGCTTCGGCGGCTGCGAGCATTTGTCACGTTCCACACGAGATTGGGCGATAATTTCAGCCATTAAGGCTCCATTTTGGGGGAGCGGAGACGTCGGACTGATTAGAAACTGTCAGGACACGAACGAGATCCGATCGAGTGTCATTTGTGAGTTTAATTCCTTCCTCCTCCCGAACGGGGCGAGCGTCCTCGTGGTTACAGCCGTGGCGGGAGCGAATCGAGAGTTCAGCCTGAAGGTCGCGCTTTAAATTCAAACCTCGAATTCAGCACGCCGTCATCTGGCGTCATTTCAGGAATATTGAAAGAGGACTTCCTCGTTGTAAACAGCTGCAAAGTCACCGAAGACGCCTCAGAACTACCAGATATCTTCTTCCCATCTTCCTCTTCTGTATCGGAGAGGCGAGCGGTCGTTTCGGATCGATCCGGCCTGTCGGATCCAGGCGGGCGACCACATCAGGAGATCTTTTTGTGATTACTCCCTCGCTCCTGCAGCTGGTGGCCGCCGCCTTGTTCGCCAGCTTCGTTTAGGCTTCGATACTCCAGAGTTCTGATAGTCGCAGATTGGAATCGATGAGGTCTGACTGCAGTGGTTCTGGAAGAGAGATGTCTTTTAAAGGGTTCTCGACCCAAGGTCGCTCCCTCTGATGGTCATGTGATTGAATAATGGATGAGATCCGCTTCTGCTCGTCTCCGCCGCCGGATCTTCGGCCCTGATCTCCATCTGCCAGCGTCGGGAGGGAAGAGGCCTCATTCCTTCATGCCCCCCCCCCCCCCCCATCCCCGCTGTCACCTCCTTCCTTTACTTTATCCATAGTAAAGGGTCGTCTTCGCCGCTACGGGGAATAAAACAGCCAATATCTGAATCATTTAACCTCTTGTTCTTTCTCTCTCCTCTTTTATTTTTTTAAATTGTATCTTTTTTCATATTTGTGTGTAAAACCCGTCTTTTCCTCCGCTGCGTCTCATCCTGCCCCCATGTTTTGGATTTGGGTTATAAAACGTGTTATAAAACGTTGTTTTGGGGATTTGGGGCCCCTCCCTCTTTGGTCCTCCCCCTCCTGCTCCTCTGGCTTTCCTTCGGTTCCCCTCCCCTCAAACGAAGTCTTTGGAGATGGCCTCCACAAAGTTGGGAGCGGACATGAGGATGGAGATGGTGCAGATGATGTTGAAAACGCTGAACGCCACCAGACACAGGCGGTCGATCACCGCGCCCGCAAACTTCCACTGGTCGGCCGCGCCGCTGACCTCGTCCTGCTCCCGGAATCGATCCGCCACGAAGCGCACCTCCTCCAGGATGGCGTGCAGCTGGGGGTCTCCCACCGCCGAAGCCGAGCACCCTCCCAGACCTCCGCCCCCCCCGCCGAAGCCCCCTCCGCTGGAGACCGTGCTGGGGCAGCCCGTGTCCATATTAGAGGCAGGAGGTGGTGGGGAGCTGCAGAACTGAGACGGCAGATGCGGAGGTGGGCTTCCCGCTACTCTTGGAGGACCGGTGGAGATATTGTTCCTCTGGATGGGCTCCGGGAGCCCCGCGGAGTCCTCCACGCTCTGGAAGCCCAGGTAAACCAGGTTCCCGTTGTTGTTGGCGCTGGACTGGGCGTGGACGTGGGGCTGCCCCGCGTGCAGGCCCCCCGGCTGGAGAGGGGCCAGGCCCTGAGGGTGCAGCGGGTGCAGGGCGTGATCCGGAGGGTTGGGGATGCTGCCGCTCTGGGAGCCCGAGGAGCAGCGACGCAGGTGGGGGGCGCAGGGGGGCCGCTCCGGGCTGTCTTTCTCTCCGGGCCGCTTCATGCGCAAGAACCAGGCGACCCACTGCAGCAGGACCAGCTGAACCTGAAACGGGAAAGGTGGTGGAATGGAGGTGGTTACCCATAATAAGGGCGGAGACACGACAGCTGAAGCAGCAGGAATTTACTCTGACGCCAGCAACACGGTGATATTTCATGCCGAAACGCATCTAAATGTGTGTATAATAAAGATGTGTGAGCCAGCGGCACCTGCCGCGTGTGGGTGACGCCGCGTGCCATTAGGTAGCGCTCGCTGTCACGCTCCAGAGAGGAGCTGCAATTGCTGAAGAATAAACCCTCCATTATGTGCACTTCTTGACTTCCTCTCATCATTGACGCTCTTTGGTGTTATTACAGGGCTGCAAAGGCCCGAGTGGGCTTCTACTAACAGGAGCTCTTAAAGCTTCCCCCCCTGTGGCTGAAGCTAAGCAATCATTTGACTTTCCGCTGCCGTTAGCGCCCTGCTACATTGGCTATGGTTTTATAAAGTGAACAAACCAGGAGAAATATGAGGAGAACATCCTCCCACAGGTGACTCTGATCTGCACATCATGATTAAATCCAGAGGAGTGGGTTAAGTTCTCATAACCAGGCGATATTTGTGATCTTTTAGCCAGTGTAGTGATAGTTTAGAATTATGAGTGATTGATTCTTAAATACTATCAGCTAACGTGTAATTCTGTCCCAATCCTTGAAATTCCGATACATTTTCCTGGTATTTTTCCCAGTCTTCTGTGCTCTAAAGAGAATCTGTCCTCTGGAGGAAGACCACGTGTCCCCTGGACTAACATACTGGAACCACTGTGAGTCCTGATGGGTACCGGGAGTCCAATCAGAACCTTTGTGTCCAGATGGCGCAGCGAGGGTGTTTAGCGGGCAGGTTGAGGCTGCCGCCGATGTCGTCGATGCTGTCGGTGTCCAGGCTGCCACGATCAGATGGCTGCTCGCACCGATCTGGGTCGCATTAGTTAGCGTGTTAATTGGCCATCAGAGCGTCCGAAGAGGCCATCCATCAGCCGAGCAACCTTTCCACGCATCGATGCGCCAACTGCTCCATTTATGCGTGAACTTTGTTCCAATGCCGGGAAGAGTTTCTTTTTTTCCCGGATACTTTTCCCATCCGAGTGCAGATTTATCACTTATTTCAATTTAAGAGACATTTTCAAAAACAGGAGGATTTGCATTTTTCTGACAGCGCCAAACAGAAGGCGAGGCACCTAAAAGTGTTAAATCAAATCCGCCCACATCTGCGGAATCTTTGGAAAAGCACTGCGAGGCAGACTGACGCCTCTGCGTGATTCACAGCCGAGAAGGTCGGAGACTTTCTTTTTATTTGAGAGGAGGCAGCTGGCAGAGTGTGGCCCAGGTAGCAGAGCAGATGGATGAGAGCAGGGCGGAGCGCCGCTGCTCAAACAGAGCTTAGTGAAGGCCAATGCATCAGCACACAGCTGCGATCTACAGGCTCACCCATTTGGGCATGTTTCCCCCGTTCGGATCGTGATGGTGGTACTGCAGAACCACCACGGTGGCGACCACTGACATCCCCACGATGATCATTATGCTGGCAAAGTACTGACCTGGGAGAGAGACACGCTGTCACATTCCACCATTTACACACTGTAGCTGCACTTATATATTATAATCTGATGATTGGGCTTCGCACCGATGAGAGGGACGGAGTCGGAGGTGGCCGGCATGATCTCTGCCACCAGCAGCATGAAGACGGTCAAGGACAGCAGGACGGTGATACCTGCGGGCCAGAGAGGGGAGAGGCGTCAACGTCCGTCCCGCCTTTGGAAACGCCTCGTCCCACTTGTGCTGAGTCGCCTCGCTGGCATAAGTTCTGAGGCAGGACCGTCTGACTAAAGCCACTCTGTCCCCAAGTCTCTTCCATCACATTAAGTGACAGAGTGTTTTCCTGGAAGGCACTGAGCAAGCTCTCTCCCCCTAATCAATCCCCCGGCTTTAATTACATCAATAGGTTAATTGGCCGTGTTTCTGAGACTTGGCTTTTTTTCCCCCCCGTTAGAGAAATGCTGCCTCGTGCAGTCGGCGCCGAGCTTGAGACGCTGCGACGGCGCCGTCGCTGCTTTCCTTCCTCAGATTAAAAGATATTTGGCCATCAGACAAATCTGACGAAACGTGGGTGACAGACACAGATGTGCTCCGTCTCTCCGCCTTTCGTGCGGCTTCCCGACTCGTCCTCATCCGATACGTCTGAATTCCCCGTCCCACTCTCGCTGTCATCTGCATTTCAACCCGCTCGCGTTCCCGCCCTCGTTTCCTTTTTTAAGAAAATGTTCATTTTGCTCTGCCTGTGTTGCCTCCACACTGCAGATGTTTCCATCTAATGATGTCACTCTCCTCACCATGCATTGCTGCACTGGCTTAGTTTGTGTTGTTCTACTGTTCAAGCAGTATTTTCAACAGGATTCCAATCATTTTTTACATTTTTTACAGTCCAAACTGCTGAATAAGTGTATTTTCTGTCGGCTGGCCTCAGGTCGTACCATCCCTCACAGACTGGACACTTTTCTTTTACCCTCAGATCTTCTATAGTCTGGCTGATATTTACTGTTTTCAATGGATTCAATGTGCGTGTGTAACGTGTCTGGAAGCAGTACTCTGCCGCACAGAAAGGGGGCGACAGCGAGCCGACAGGTTCTCGTCGCTGCTGCTAATTTCTTGATGAACTTTTAACGTTAACAAAGACCTTTGACCCTTGCACCTGTCAGGACATCACCGATTCCGACCGATCGAATGAAACGAATGCTAACTACCAGCTGGAGGGAACCCTCGGCAGCCACGCCGACGGGCTGCACCAGACTCAACGACGCTCATGACGGATCGCCAGGAAAACGGCATCATGCATAATATTTACTCGTTATGTGACGCGGATGACGATCCCAAACAGAACTTAAATGCTCCCATCAGTCGTGTGATAGAGACATTGAAAACGTCGCCTCACCCAGCGAGATTTTCTCCCCCGAGTCCGCCGGCAGGACGAAGATGAGCAGAGTCATCGACGACAGCAGCACGCAGGGGATGAGAAGATTCAGGGCGTAGTAGAGCGTCCGCCGGCGAATCGCCACCACGAACGTAACGGCCGGGTAAGGCTCCTTACAGCAGTCGTAAAAGACCTCGTTCCTGGTCCCAGGAACCCCTGGGGGGGTGGAGACAGAGAGGAATGGGCTTTTAGGCTCTGGCAGATTCTCGTTAAGGCAAAACATCACTTATATTCACCGATTAGGTCCCATTCCCCGTTGGCCATGTAGCCCGAGATGTCGGCCTCGTTCATCTGGAGGTCCAGCAACCAGCCGTCGTAGGTCCAAGAGCCGAACTTCAGCTCACACCTCTGGATGTCGAAGGGGAACCAGCGGACGTCCACGTTGCAGGTGCTCATGAAGATTCCTGATCGGGAGATGAAAGGATGAGCGGCTTCGCAGGGGTCCGGGCATTTCCTCCAAACCCAACCAACGTGCGTTTGTTCTCTAAAGCTGCGGCACCACCAGCATGTAAATGAACGACGTGCATGTCCACAGAGACCAGAACAGAACCGGGCTGGAGGAAAAAAGCTGTGTCCACAAATGCGCCCTGGCTTTGCTGGGCAGAACGAGCTCACGCGCTCTGGCCTGATCACGACGCCGAATAAACACGCCGGTGTCCTGCAAATGTAAGTACGGCGTCAGACGGCGCCTGCAGGGGTCGCGAGCAAACCCCGACCCTTCAACTAATTACACACATAAACCCAATCAGCCTGTCGAGATGTTCAAGAGCCCACAAAGCCGAGTTGTTAATTAAGTCTCGGTGCTCCAAAGATGCTTGTTATGAAGCCGTCTGCATGCGAATCATGCAAATGACGTGGAATTAACGAGTAGCCGGAGCTGGGAAATCAAATTATTGACAGCGAGGGCTCTGATATGATCACCTTTAGACTTCATAGGCGTAACAGAACCTGCATCCCGGCTACAAGGACGGCCGACTCCGAGCCCCCTCCTGAGTGCTCGCAGACGTTGGCCGATCAAGGCGTCGGGCTGTTGCTCGCTGGGGAGGTGGCGTTTAGCTTGGTGGCCTAGTTCAGTAGGCGGGTGTGAGGATGGAGAAGTGAACCGAACCAAAGCACATTCAAACCAGATCAAAGGACGATCCAGCCGTTTTGATGTTTTGGCGGAGCACGACCTGCTTCCGTAATTTCCAGGTTCCACCTGCAGCTAAAGTCCCATAATTGGGTTTTTTGCAGCATCCACCAGCAGCTTTTCCCTTTTTGTTCACAGAGGGAAAAGAAAGACACACCAGGTTTTCCACTCGGCTTGTGCGGGGCCATTAAATATGAATCCAGCATGTTGGGAATCATCCATTTCGCCATTTACTCGGGCGTCTCCCCCGCTCCCCCCTCCCCCCTCCCCCCTCCCCTCCTCCGCTATCTTTGTACTCAGTCTCTAATTGGCTCTGGTCCAAATCGCAGTATTAAGGAACCGTGTTTACCTTCAGCAGCAGCCCATTAATATACAGCGGCTGAGTGGAAATGATAGTGTGGCTTTCCGAGCACTTTGCTGTGGCTCCACCCCACCTGGAATCCAGGGATTTATACTGAGCCCGTTGTAATCTGAGAGAATGGGAAGCCTCGTGGGGCCCCAGGGGGGCCGTTACTGTCACAGGCCGCTACGCGTCTGTTTCTCCACAGGAAACGGACTCCTGCATTTTCTATTTATAGGAGTTCCTCACATGCAGCGGCGTAACAGGCAAATAACCAGGGATGGAGTTTTATACTCATGAATTATTGAGGGCGAGTTTAAAAACACAGGAGAGTTTGCAGGATGAGATGCTGCGGCCCCCACCGCGGGAACAGGGGGAACAGGAGCGGGGGCGGGTGCTCACCTGGGGGCTGGTACTCGGCGTAGCCGCTGGAGTTCACCAGGACGTTGGTCTTGAAGGTGGAGTCAAAGTCGTCATCTGCACTGAGGAAGGAGGCACAACGTGAGGTGGCGAGGGGAAAGGCGCCGCGGGGGCGTCCTCGCCTGTTCTTACCTGTTGTAGAGCAGGATGTCCGGAGTCCAGATCTGGTCCGTGGTGAAACGGAGGTTCTTCACCCCGGGATGCTCGCTCTGGTTCCACTGGAGGTAGTGGTCGAACCAGCTCTGAGACACACACACACCTTCTTCATGTTTACCTGGGCCTCGTTTACTCCCAATGCAGCTCAAAGCCTTTATTTACACGGTAAACAGCAAATAACCACAAGGAGACTCGGAGTTCTCACCATCCGCAGCCAAATGTTGGTGGTGAGGATCTGGTTCTTCTCATCCTGCAAAACATTGGAAAACACCCTTGAAAAAGCTGCGGTTGTTTTTTATTTCTCCGTCCACCCTGATAAATAAATGCCGCTGTGTTGTGTTGGAGCGGAGCCAGAAGTGGGAATTTGGTTTACGGACGGCTGATTTCGTCTCTGCAGCGGCGCCGCGGCGCGGACGCGTCGGGCTTTGCTGCTTCACGCCGGTCAGAGACCTCCAGGGATCCTGGAGGGGATCAAACCAAGGAAGCGTGCTGGCGAGAAGAGCTGCGGACTGTGAAACTGACCACGTCCATGATCTGGATCAAGCTGAGCGTGAACACGACGGTCAGGGGCTGCGAGTCGTTGGCCACCGGCCGCTCCATCCGGTTGTAGTCCTTCAGGAGGTTCTTCAGCAGGGTCCTCTGGTGAGGGCCTTGCAGCGACACTATGAAGAATATGAGAGCATAAATCTGACAAACCGCCCTCCCTGTAACGCAAGGCCGGCCTAATAAACCCCGACACGACGCAGATTACATCACCTTGAGCCACGCCACCACAGATTAACTCTAAACGTCCTTTAAAGTCAAATGGAGACAAGAAAACAAGTAAAAGCTGCGGGATGGGCGGGAAAACAATGGAATGGAAAGGTGGGCAGCAGGAGAGAGCGATGTCGTCTTAAACTGCACAGAAGCAAAACTAAAGATGGAAAAAAGTGGAGGTTTAATGACAAAAACTGCCAGAAATAAAAGCCTGAGCTGGTATTGAATTCATCACATTAGAGATCGGTCAGATTCCATGATTCCATTATTCTATTTTACTGTAATTCTATTATGAATGAGGCGATCGATCGACTGGACCGAGGCTCCGAAGGAGAGTTTGGTGAACAAAAGACACTTTAAACCGCAGGAACTCTTATCAAGGCTCAATCTAATGAAGGCGTGAGCGGGTCGGTCTGAGCTGCCCCAGCAGCACCGTTCGGCTGAGGGACGCAGCCTTGGGCTTCACTGGCCCTGGCGACGCATTCGGAGAGCAAACAGCGGCACAGTTTAAAATGTAAATGCTGCTTCTGTCTCGGGGACGCGTCCTAACAGCCGTGCAGCATCCTCTTCAATTATTCAAGCCGAGCTGGAGTCTCACGTACGGAAGAAACCTTCGATTCCAGTTTCTGGGGCCAACGTCTCCCTCAGTGGAACCGGTCTGGTCCTCTGACACCTTTTACCGTGTCAGCAAACTCCTAAAAATGGCATCAGAAAGTTTCTGGAGCCCAATCGGCCACAGCGAGCTCGTCCTGCCCAGCGGTGGAGGAGAGCCTCCACAGGCGGTCCTGATCCGTGACCCGGCGGGTGCAGGTGCAGAACCCCCTGAGCTGGACACCTAAACGGGCTTGTTGCATGTCAACGACGCGACAGGCAGCGAATGTTGAGCCCGAGAGATGACGAAGCAGCAAACGACTTCTAACCCGTCAGGTCAACTGAAGATCCAGAAAAATAAGAATCCGTTTGTGGAGGGGAAAAAATAAAGGATGAATAAGGAGATCGAGACGAGCGCGCAAACAGGTGAGACTTGAATCTGGATACGAATTCGGGTTTTTGGGGAAGATGAAGCACCGACTTCTATTCCTGCGCTGCTATTTAACCCACTTTGAGGTCCTCCCCGAGAACGGGAGACGGGCAGGCGAGCAGAGAGACTGACCGTGGATCAAGCGGCGAGTCCGGAGAAGAGCAGAGCCGGCGACTGCCACATCCTGGTGGTGAGGAGCGGGAGGAATCGGGAGGCACGACGGGAGAGAAGCCGCGGGTGACCGAGGAGGAGGAGCTGGAGGTGGCGGTTGGAGGGGGGAGGGAGGAGAGGAGAGGAGAAGGAGAGGAAAAGGAGAGGAGAGGAGAGGAGAGGGGAAGACAGGCTCAGGAATCTGCTGGAAATTCCCTGATCTGCATCCAGTGTAGAGAGAAGTGTGAGCGTGTGAGTGGAGAGAGGAGGAGGAGATGATGGCTGTGAGCATCCTCTCTCTCTATTTTGATCGCCCTCCCTCTCTCTACCCTGAATAAATATGACAACATGACAGGAAAATGCCAGGGAACGAGGAAGAGGAAGAGGAAAGGAAGAGACTTGAAGGAAGCTGCTGCTGCTGAAGATGATGATGATGAAGATGATGATGATGATGATGGTGGTGGTGATGATGATGATGGTGGTGGTGGTGATGATGATGATGATGATGGTGGTGGTGATGATGGTGGTGGTGATGATGATGATGGTGGTGGTGATGATGATGTGATGGTGATGATGGTGATGATGATGTGATGGTGGTGATGATGATGATGGTGGTGGTGATGATGGTGATGGTGGTGATGATGATGATGATGAGATGATGGTGATGATGTGGTGATGATGATGGTGGTGATGATGATGATGATGATGTGGTGATGATGGTGATGATGGTGATGATGGTGATGTGATGGTGGTGATGTGATGATGGTGATGATGAGGATGAGGATGATGATGATGATGATGATGGTGATGATGATGGTGGTGATGATGGTGGTGATGATGGTGATGGTGGTGATGGTGATGATGATGATGATGATGTGGTGATGAGGGTGATGGTGGTGATGATGGTGATGATGATGATGATGATGATGATGATGATGATGATGATGATGATGATGATGATGCACACCATTTTTATTTACTGGGACAGAATCCTGAATATGTGCGAGCATGTGGAATTATCTCCATTTGAGCCTGGATTTGTGCTTAATTGGATTTTTTTCTAATCTGTGTCTTGATACAAAAACAGCTCATAAGCAGAAATCTGCCATAATTGCAGATTATCGTTAGTTCTAAAGTAGGTTCGGGTTTTATTACATTATTTTGACACATTTTGGATTGAAGCAAATTCTGTCTGTACCTGTGTGGGATTTCTCCAGTTTCCTCCCACGGACCAAATAACATGCCTTGTGTGTGTGTGTGTGTGTGTGTGTGGACTGGTGTATTCCTGTCTCGTTGATTTGGACTAAATTCTAAATATCTGCTTCTCTTCCCGATTCCATCCCATGGAATGACGAACCTTCCCAGGTTCCTGCTCCACTCAACAGGGCCGGACTGAGGGTGAGAGCCACACACATCATTAAACTCTGCTCCTCATTTAGCCTCACAAAGTGCTGATGCAGGGACAGATGCAGCAGGAAGCTGGGGGAAGAGTTAGACTGTATAATAGATTACCCTATTACTGCAGCTGCCCTTTGGAATTACCCCTCTCCTGTCAGGCGTCCAGAGCATTCCCCAGACACACATTCATGCTCGGCTGCACGCGAGGATTGAGAGTGACCCTCTGAGTCAGAAAAAGAAGGATGGCTCACTCTTTGGGGTTAAAGCGGACCGATGTGACACAGGCAGCAAGGACAAGTCATGAGAAGCGTCATGGGAATATGAAAACCAAATGAAAACCAAATGTCAGAGTGTGATGCACAGAGACACTGTGCGAAAAGAGGCCAAAAGCCAACAGCAAAATTCATTACGCTTCATTTAAAAAAATAAAACTAAAAATAAATTAAAAAAGCCAAATTGGAGTCACCGGTGCGTTGGCGCCATCTGGTGGCTACCTGGAGCATCAGCACACAGAGCAGAGTGAGGGCGTGTTCGAGCCGGTGCTGAAAGGAGCATTCTAATCAGATCACAACACAGAGGTGGGTGATCATGGGGCGAAACCAAGCTACAGGATGCTGATATTTAGGGGAAGAAAATAAATACACGCCAGGTGTGGATAACAGGTGATGCTGACAGTCTGATAGTTGTGCTGCCTGCGACTGTGACAGCAGCGGTGGTAGCCACCGCCATCGTACATCATCCCTGCTAACAATGCAGCTGCCGGGCCTGCTGTGCTGTTCGCTTTTAATTACTCTGCTGAGTGGATCAGGCTGGCTCTTGTGCTGACTTGTCACAGACACTTAGTGGGTTTGTTATCGACAAAAGCGGCGGTCTGCATCTGCTATCTGGCAAAGTCTGTTTGTGAGAGGAGTCGAGACCGAAGAAGAAAAGAAGAGACAAATTAGCCCATTACTGAACGTCAGGGCCAGTTGTGCTACATGTAGCTACAAGGCTAAAACACCCCAAGTTATCGGTGGATGTCTTGGAGATGATGAGGCCGCACGAAGGTTCTTGGTTTGAGTCCCAGCCATACATTTCCTCTTTAGTCTGTTTGGACTAATAATGGGCACCGAGACCTCCATGTTTCCAAAGTGGAAGACATTTTGAACAATCAGGACTCTTCCCAGGAGCGTGGTCACCCAGGCTCAGCTCCAGAGATCCTGGGTGCAGATGGGGGGGGGGTAGAAGCCCCAGGAGGTTAATGGTGACGGCAGCACTCCCGCTGAACGGAGCCTGATTTCGAGCACTCAGGACCACAGACTGGGCCAAAGGCTCCTCTCCAAACAAGATAATGGCCCTGAACAGCTTAAATTCGTGTTCACACTCCTCAGTGTCACGTTTCCACTGGATTTGGAATTCTTTTATAGCTTTAGCACAAGGGGACAACATAAAAAGCAAAATGAGGTTTTTCCCATTGACCAAATGATCCCAAACAGATCAGATTAAGACAAAAGGCTAAACTGAATTAAAGCTAAACGTGAAGCAGGTTGTTGCAGCAATCGGCGGACTCCAAACATCCCCTTTAATTTCGCTGTCGCGGCAGCAGAAAGTAATTGAAGACGCGCTGGCTAGCAGCCACGCCGGATGACAAATTAACATATTTAGCGAGCAGCAGTCAGGATTTACAGGCTCTTGGCTGGAAGCGCATTAATTAGAACCCTCACAGATGCTGCGCATCCTCGTTCCTGTTATGAAAGACGATGGACGCTGCAGCAGGAGCTCCGTTCCTCATCTCAACAAGAGGGTCAGCCATGCTCGGACCCTGCTGCCCCTCCCCAACCCTGCTGCCCCTCCCCAACCCTCCTGCCCCCCCCCCCCCCTCCCGATAACTTGAACTACACGTTGTCTCGGGATTAGAGAACTCCTTCCTTTATCCTGCTGTCCGGATGCATGTGACCCCCTCTGCTCTTTAGATCCCTCCATTTGGAGGGGGTTCTCTTCTCTGCCCATCTGTTAGGAGGATTAATAAACGATGCTGAATGTCATTGTCATGACTTTAATGCTTAATGCTCCGGCCCGTTAGGTTAACGGCCACATCATTGATATTTCATAATCTCATAAGCATCAGCGCTCTGTTTCTCTTGATTAATCTCCAGTTAATCTGCGCCCATTGATATTGAGGACTACTTTTCCCTTTAGAAGATAAGATTAATTTATATACATACACACACACACACACTCACATATATATATGTATAAACACACACACAGAATTTAAAACAGTTAGAACTCACCTAAATGTGTACAATTAAATGTTCACCTTTGGTGTTGTGCAGGATTTAATACACTTTCTTTTTTGACAGGCCTCACATGTCCCCAAACACACACTCACACACACACTCAAACTCACACACACACACTCACAGACACACACACATGCGGGGGGGGGGGTTCTGCCAATCCCGGCTGAAAAAACTCCGACAGATGACTCATTATATGTCTTTGCTCCCTGCAACATCTGCAATTTAAAGTCTTTGTGGTCATTAAGCCCCTGCAGCTCTGAGGAGAGACCCTGATGGTCCCGGCGCCGCCCGGACCTCAGCCAACGGTGGAACAAATGTAGGAGAACGCCGCGGAAATGGCACCGCCGTCATTTGCAGGACGACTCTGTAACCTTTGCGTGAGTCTATGGGAGGAGCACCCAGATGCTGAGGCTTCTAATGGACCGCTGGAAAGTGAGAACGTTTTCGGACCCGCTGGTCTGATCTGATCACACCGGAGATCCCTGCTGCTGCAGTTTTGGGGGGGGGTTGTGAGCCCGAAGCCGTTGAACAGCCACTGTCAGACCGCTGAACAGGTGAGAGAGAAAAGATTTCTGTTGCGTTAAATGAAATCTGAAATATTCAGAGCTGATCCAACATTGACCACTTCCAGGATCTGGAAAAAGAGATCCGGCGACCCGCCGCATTCTAACCTCCTGACCATGGAGCCGTCTCCCTCGATGAGCGTGTCGGTGGCCGATGGGGACGGACTGGAAGACCAACAGCCCCTCCTTCCTGCCAGGACGGCGCCCCCGACCCAGTCCTGCACGCCACACTGTGGGATCCACCAAAACCTCCCAGCGCCGGCCGATCAGACGCTGTGGCTGGACAGGACCCAGGCCATGGCCTCCACGCCGCTATACAACGGCCACCTGTACGTCAAGCCGTCGCCTCGGTGCAAAAGAAAAGGAGACAAAGTCAAAGAGAAGAAGGGCGAGAAGAAGTCAGGGGGGAGGGAGCAAAGGTCACCACACGTGGAGAACAACCACAGGGGCAGAGCCAAAAACACGGGGACACACAGACTCCGGGAGAGAGCTGACGTCCCCGCGTCCCCCAGAGCGTCACCCTTCAAGAGCGCCTGCGGGTCGCAGCGCCTGTCCGGTCACGTTTCCATGGAGATGCAGGAACACCACAGTCTCCCGGAGATCATCATCACCAGCAAGGACGACGACCTGCGGCCCCACGACCACACGTCTCACTGTCAACAGGGCCCGTCTGAGGCCAGGGGCCTGTTACCGGGAGCTGGGCAGAGCTCCGCCCACTGTCCCCGTCCCCCGCCGCGCCCCAAGGGCAAGGCGGGGGACAAGGACGAGACGTACTGGAGGAGCCACAGCATCGGCTGGCGGCTGCTCCACAGGAGGGCTCTGTTCCTACGGAGGCAGCGGCTGAACGACTGCGCCCTGGCGGTGGCGATCTTCGGGGTGGTGATGATGGTGCTGGAGACGGAGCTGTCCTGGAGCGTCTACAGCAAGGTCAGGCAGAAAAATGGAGGCCCCGTCCACCGCGTCGGGGTGTAGAAATAACGTTGTGGAGAACGACCTCACCTGAAATAGAACAGGTCGATAAGATGGTGTCGATGATGTCATGCAAACGGGTTATAAAGAAACGATGCATCTGACGGCCCTGTCCTGTCTGTCTGTCTGTCTGTCTGTCTGTCTGTCTGTCTCTCTGTCTGTCTGTCTGTCTGTCTGTCTGTCTGCCTGTCTGTCTGTCTGTCTGTCTGTCTGTCTGTCTGTCTGTCTGTCTGTCTGCCTGCCTGCCTGTCTGTCTGTCTGTCTGTCTGCCTGCCTGTCTGTCTGCCTGCCTGCCTGCCTGTCTGTCTGCCTGCCTGCCTGTCTGCCTGCCTGCCTGCCTGCCTGCCTGCCTGCCTGCCTGCCTGCCTGCCTGTCTGCCTGCCTGTCTGTCTGTCTGTCTGCCTGTCTGTCTGTCTGTCCTGCAGAGCTCCATCTACTCTCTGGCCATCAAGGCTGTCATCAGCCTGTCCACCGTCACCCTGCTTGGCCTCATCGTAGCGTATCACTGCTGTGAGGTGCAGGTACCACTTCTGCTCATGTTTCTGAGTTCATGATGGTCCCAGACCCCCTGAAGGTCCCCCACACACAGCAGAAATGATGTCACACACTTCATTACATCCCATAGGCCACCCCCCCCCCCCACACACACACACACACACACACACACACCTGTTTATTTTCTGTTTTCACCTGATCTGAATGTAAAAATCACCGCTCTGTCCCCGCATCTCCACCAGCTCTACGTTCACGACATCGGCGCTGAAGACTGGCGCATCGCCATGACAACCGACCGGGTGGCTCTGGTGGCCCTGGAACTGGCGGCCGTGGCCATTCACCCCTATCCGGTGGGCCTGGTTTCGTACTTCGAGCAGTCGCTCCTGCGCGCGCCGCCTCGCCTGTCGCTGTCAGAGACGGAGCTGGAGATCATCCTGGCCCTGCCCATGTTCCTCAGGTTCTACCTGCTGGGTCGGGCCATGATGCTGCACAGCCGCCTCTTCACGGACACCGCGTCCCGCAGCATCGGGGCGCTCAACAAGGTAGGGGCGCGTGTGTCTGCGGCCGGGACGCTCAGCACTTTAACGCCGCTCCGTGTCTGCTCGGCACCTTCGGGTCGGTTCTGTCCGCAGCTTCTTCACCGTCTCCACGCTGCCGCCTGTCCAAACGGTCCAATAACTTTGGCTGCTTGGTGCTCGACTTGCTTCTGTGTAACTGTAAAGTGCCTTTTGGTCAAGTTACAGTCAGACCGACACACTCGCAGGTGATGTCATCAGCCAATGACGTCAGGAGCGGCGGCGCCAGGACCGCCGGCCCTCCTGGACGTGGGATTTAGATACCAAGATCCATCTTCCCACAGTGGTTTGGACTGGGTTTCCTCTAACACCGTCTTACGCGCACATCTGTTTCTGTCACATCCAGGTGGGCCCAGAGGTCTGTAGCGGTCTCAATCTTGAGACTCCAACAGTTTCACTCTCGTGGCGTCACATGCTCCTCGCCGGCTCTCCCCTGTTCGTCTGCTTTGCTCTCCACCGTCGAAATCCACCCGGCTAATCCCTCGGCTCTTACAAACGCTATTCAAGAGTGACGAAAACGACCTTTGTGCCCTCTCTGCAATACCCGCTGTCCGTGTGTCGGGCTAGATTGAGAACACGTTTTCCTATCCCCCGCCTCCTCTCTATTATATAATCCCAATTGGTAAAGTGTTGCCCTCAATCATCTGGCTGCGTATGCGGGAAGTCGTGACGTCAGTGTGTCGCCTGTGTTCCCCAGATACACTTCAACACTCGATTTGTGGGGAAAACGCTGATGACCACCTACCCAGGGACGGTGCTGATGATCTTCAGCGTCTCTCTCTGGGTCGTGGCGGCCTGGGGTTTACACGTGTGTGAGAGGTACGGGGCCGTAAAGCCACGCGCATCTAGAACCGTCTTTATTGGACTTCTGGAAAGTTGCGTTTAATCCAACAGGCATCACAACTACAGAGACCTCAGCAGCAACTACATGGAGGCCCTGTGGATGGTCTCTGTTACCTTCCTGTCTATTGGTTACGGAGATGTGGTGCCTCACACCTACTGCGGCCGCAGCATCTGCCTCCTCACTGGGATCATGGTGGGAAATTTATGAGCTTTTTTCCCCCCGCGATCAGATACAAATTCTGACCCCTCCGATTTCCCTGCGTGACCCTCACAGGGAGCCGGCTGCACCGTTCTGGTGGTGGCGGTGGTCGCCAGGAAGCTGGAGCTGACCCGAGCAGAGAAGCACGTTCACAACTTCATGATGGACTCCCACATCTCCAAGAGGGTATTTTATACTCTCCTTAACGCTTTTGTTTTTGTAATAAATACAATAGAATTCAAGATAAACCGACCAGTAAAACACTGGAAATGGGATGAATTCCCTTCAGCGCATTTAAAATCTGATAAATAGTGAGGGTGTGGATTCTTGTCGATGCTCTGAATGATGTTAAACACATTTTTGGGGGGGATTTCTTCACCACAACATGCATGTGTGTACAATTATGTCTTTAGCTCAAGATCGCCGCAGCAAATGTGCTGAGAGAGACCTGGCTGATCTACAAACACACTAAGCTGTCAAGAGACTCCACCAGAGTCCGAACGCACCAGCGGAAGCTGCTTCTGGCCATCCACCAGTAAAATCTGACCCTGATCACGTCACAATCGCAAAGGAAACAGGGAATTTCAGCTTTGTTTCCTTGGCTACAATAGTAACGCCTGATGTGATGATTATAAACACACTCCACATTTGTGATATCATCATAAACACAATCATAACATTTAGATTTAGTTGTCATTAATACCAATATTATTTCTGGCTACATGCAGAGATTTTGGTAGGTGTTGAGAATTATGTGAGCGACGGTGCCCCCTAGCGGCCGAGCGCAGTAACGTCCTGCACTAAACGGACAGACGTTAACTTTTTAATCTTTTTAAATTAATATCGTTTAGCAACTTTTTGAAAGCAGAAACGTGTGTCCCCAGGCTGCGGCGCATGAAGATGGAGAAGAGGACGTTTGCAGATCAGAGCAACTCACTTGTGGATTTCTGCAAGGTGAGAGAGGCAAGTGAACGCATCATGTTTAGCGTGCGACGCGTGAAACCTGATTTAGTCGCATCTAATGTTTCTTCTGCGTGCGTGTTCCTCGCAGATGCACAACCTGGTGTATGACGTGCTATCAGAGGTGCAGAGCTGCAGGGCGGACCTGGACACGCACATCTACGCGCTGGAGAAGAACGTGGAGGAGCTGAGGGAGGGCTTCAGGAGCCTCATGCCGCTCCTGTCCAGCACGCTCTCCACCCAGAACTCCTCCATCCGCCACCTCCTCAGGGAGAGGGAGGTGAAGACGGACACCCAGTGGGACAAAGTGAGGGAGGATCAATAGAAGGTCCCCAGAGTCGCGCTTCAAACATGGAAATTATTAAATAGGTAGAGCTGTGTTGTCATCTAGCTTAGTCCCAAGGTTTGTTTCCCAGCTTAGCGTTAGCGACTTAAAGAACAACCCTGTACAGCTTTATAATATTACTGTTAGCTTTGTGTCTAAACCCTTCTCATTTTGTTGGATAAAGTCATGTGGATATTGCAAACGTGAGCAATAGTGAATTAATGTACTTTGTAATAAAACTCGTCTGTTAAACGTCTGGTGTTCACCAAACTGAGCTCTTTAATGCAGGAAAATGACGCCAAAGCTTTTGTTTAGCCAAAACAACATTTTATTAAGAGAGACGGGTTGGAGGGTGGAGTTACAGCGGCCACCAGTCAACACGACAGTGGAGATCCATCTGAAGTCTGTCTCGGGGTCTCATCTGATCAGTCCCCTGGTCCCGCCTGCTGTCCTGCACAAGGCGCTGATATCAACCGGTCCATTCCCTCCTCTCGCCCACAGCTCCGGGGAGGACCGCTAATGCTGCTTCCTCCTGAATGAGCACCCTGCCACAGGAGACAATGATGGTCAGACTAAGATAGACAAAAAAAGAAGCAACACAGTAGGAAATTCCTGCCGGCTGAGCACGCCATTGTCCAACAGTGCTGATACAAGAGTTGTTTTAGGAGCCAACTCTGGAGCTCTTCCCACCACCGGTGTCCTGGACACCAGCCGTGCAGGAGGGCTCCACTGATGCGTCCCAGGACTCACCCTGCTCTGGCAGGTCATGCCGCCCAAGGCAGCACCCCGTAACAACAGGGATTTGTGTGCTCAGCCTTCGAAAGGGGGGAGCCAATAATTGAGCCCAACCCTTCTGCAAACTGAGGTCGCTCTGGCACCGGAATGAGACTGGAAGGCCACCAAAAAGGAAGTCCAGTCACTTGACGGTGCACGTGGAATTTCAAAGGCTGCAGTGCAATTTACCAAAACCCGTTTACCAGTTATCCCCAGATTGATTGGTCACCAAAAATATTTGACACCATCCATGTTGTTGTGCTTCAGTCTTATAACCGGGGGGGATTAGATGAAACTGTGGCACAAAGCCATTAAATGTAACAACAGTTTTAATATTAAGAGTTTCCTAATTGATTGGAATGCATTCTAACATGCAAAAAAACAACTAAACTCTTAAAAAGAACATCTCAATTCCTTGAATCCAAATGTGATTGTGTGGCCGTACTGACCCTCTGTGAGACGGGCTTTGCCTCCCGTGGGCTGACACAGGACCGTGGAACAGCCAACACACAGCACGACCGTCTGAGCATGACTGAACACCGTCGTGATCTTGTAGCAGCCTGAAAAATGGACAAAGAAAGAGGTTATGACACCGACATCTGCCTTTACATCAGGGTGGATGAGTGGGAGATGCAGAGCCTACCTGGACATTTCACATCCATAAAGTAAGAGTTGGGACTCTGAACAAGACGCTTCTTCTTGTGCCTCCTCTTCTCCTCCTCAGGGGATGGGTGCAACAAGTCTTTTGCGAGCTTTAATTTTTTTTTTAGGAAAGAGCAAACGATCAAAAAAAAATCACGTTAGTCACATCGGGGATTTAAAATATCGCACCGGTGATATCTGACAAACGACACTCGGCTCATTCTACACAGTGATACGGTTATTGTAGATTATTTGGTAGAACGATCATCAATCCGCAGATATCGGCGTGTTCTAGTCAACAGAATCTTGAGGCTTCTCCACCGGCCTACGTCCCCCAACTTCGACCGCACGCTACGCATTTAGATCCAGCAAGTTATATTATCAGAACACTCGGTACAATTAGTGATTAAGGCATCGAATTGGTTCCAGACCTACAAAGAACTAGAGTGTTGCTGAAAATTTTGAGTTTTAGCACGCTCCTGTGCTTCTTTAACTGGCTCCATGTTCGCGGTATGTGCGCCGCCATCTTGTGTCACAATGCGCTCAAACGTCTACAATTAATTGTTCAAAACTGGGCCAAAAACCCAATGGAACCGTGTGAAACCTATATCAATTGAACCGCTAACTTCTTAAACATCCGATGAGCCCCGCCTCGGTTCTCAAATGTGGGTCTAAATGGTAGAAATGTCATCTTCCAACGGCTTGTGAATACTCACTGGCATGTTGGCGAGAAAAAAGCCGTTGCCGAAAAGGAGGCTTTACCGGAAGCAGCGGCCTGATATTGGTTGTTCCTTTCAGCTCAGACCGGATATGACGACAGTCACACGACATTTTTGTCGTAACGAAAATTTTATAATGTTTTACTTTTTTTTTAAAAATGGCAGCGACTTGTTTTATTCACTATTATAAATAAACGAACGTTCCAAGCGTGGAGAACAATAGTCTATAAATACGGTCGTTAGGGACAGTTTTAACCTCTTCCTGCTGACGTTGCTGTCTTTGTACAATCACTACACTGCTATACTCTCTCTCTCTTTTTACAGTATTTTTTTACAGTGTCCTAATGTTGAGCAAAGATCATTTTGATATTTATATATGTACTGCTGGAAAGGCACCAAAACAAAATTAAGCTGACACTGACAAAAAAAATGAATTGGTTTTCTATGAACATTTATACTGTGGAAATATGGGATAACAGCTGCTCTGACATTTGCACAGCAACACTAAAGTACAGGCAGACTAACTGAGACAGATTTGGTCAATTGATTACATTTATTTTCATTACATAATTGGAGTTTCTACAAAAAGCTTGAGGGCTACAGTCAGACCTTGTTTTGTGAAGGTTTATGAACCTCCAATGTGTTTTAACGGTGTCCCAAATCGTCTTCTGCAGATATGCGTTTCCTTGATAAATGGACACTGATAACTGACTGGAAATCAGGGGGGAAGTTACCTATGTTAATTATGTTAATTAACTATGTTTTAATCAATTTAATAGGAAATCATATATGCGACAGTGAAGATTCCCACTACAGCATTTTTTACCAGTTGTACAAGAAGTCATGCCTCCTTTTTCATCGTATCTGTCTCTTCACATCGTAGTTTTTCAAATGCATCCTCTCTGGGGGCCATTACCTCCTTTATTTTTGCGTAATCGTCACAACCAGGTGAGAAGCCATTTCTCTAAAAGGCAGATTAAAAAACATTTGTTAACTTATATATGGGTTACTTGTGCATGTCTGTATTTAGACTGCATTTATTGTCTACTGCATGTATATACTGTATTGATTATGTCCGCATAATCCATTAGTTAAATGGAAGAGTAAATATTGATTAATATCAATGAACAGCCACTAAATAATACGTCAACATGAGTGTGTTGAGCCCAACAGAAGGGTCCAATAAATGTAACTTGACAAAAATGTGGAAAAAAGAGAAGAAGAATCACGCTGATACAACCACAGTTAGACGCTTCCGATGACAGTGGCACAAAATGACATTACATCATTTGCACATTTAGTTGTACACACAGCTCACACCTGCAGACGGAGACGCAGGAGGCCTCCAGCCTCACTCTGAACTTCTAGTGACTTCAGGAAGACAGGGAGTGACTTCTCTGTCATTTTATTGCCTACACAAACACATACACACACACATCCTTATACTACCATCTTTGGAAGGACTAAACTGATCTAACCATGCCAATTATATTCCTAAAATTAGCCTGAGCCCAATTCTTCAATAGAGCTGCTAATTGGGAAACACATGAAGTGAAAAATGTTTTTAAAACTTAATATTTCTATAGTTGGGCCTGTTAATTTCAAATTACAGTGCATGTTACATTAGCTGTGGTAGACGTTCATTTTATTTAATCTAACCACAAGCTGACCTGACAAGTTGAGGGAGACGAGAGTTGTATTTCCAGGCATCATAAGCTCACCGTCCCTCAGCTGGATTTGTGTGTCTAGCAGGGGGCTCAGTAACTCCACCGGCTCAGCCTGAAGTGTGAGAGGAGACGGCCAAACAATGCACAGTGCATTTTAATAGGAAGAATTGCTATGAATGCTTTGTTAAAGATAGTTGAGATCTCCCTGGTTAAAAGTTAAAAAGGATTGATTTTTAATCCCTGAGTCAAGTCTTATCACCTGAGGTGCAGATTCTATAATGCATGCTCAGAAGAAAAGTTGTTTTAAGTTGGGGTTTTTTAAAAGTTAGTCTAAAACAAGACACAGAGTTTCAGTTACTGAAAATTAGGAATATAGTACAAGTGTAACTAAGTCAAAGTGTAACTGAGAGTAACTAAGGCCAGATAGGGAAGAGTTAATGTGATTTAGACTGTTTCTAAATGAGGAATTGGTATTAAACAGTTTACAGCCCTTCATATATCTGGAGGATTTACATTGATATAAATGATGAAAATCAAGAACTGAAATGATAGAGTGTTAAAGTTTGAATTTTTTTGTCTCAAGTGTAAAGTATTCAGCTTGCTGCTGAGGCTAATTGCTGCCTTTAATCTTCAAAAGAAACATCATAAATATGGAGAAGAGCCTGGTCAGGAAATTCAACTTTCTTTAAGGTGGAGGATTTTATAAGAGGTGGATGGAGGATGAGCGCTTGGATGAAGGAAGAAGCGCAAGGGCTGTTCTCGCCTCCACCTTAGGGAAGGTGAGCATCCCCTCCACCAGGTTCCTGGGGCTCAGAGCAGATGTTGGACAGCTGGATGAACAGGCACCACCCAGAGATCCAACTTACAGCCTTTCTCTCCATGAGCTTGATCCTTTCCTCAGCCTCTTCATGGGTAAGAGCAAACTCACCGAGGATCTGATGAAATAGGTGAAGGAATCAAGCTGTACAATAAATAACGCGGCCCTCTAACATTAAATAAATAATAACCCGAGCCAGCTGAGTAGCGCCAACGTCTCCAATCTGATTGTTGGATAGCGAGAGACAGACCAAAGTGCGATTCAGCCGCAGACCCTGGTGGAAAAGAGGAGGAACATTACTGAAGCGGCCTTGAGAGCAGCTACTGCAGGTCCTCTGTTCAGGATTATACCTGTGCAATATGTGCAGCACCTTCATCACCGATAGAATTAAAGGACAGATTGAGTGCCAAAAGTTTCTTGTTGGTAGAGGAGATTGTTGACAGAGCGGAGCCGATTAGACGAGCACCCCCGTCTCCCATTCGGTTGTTTTTCAGAGCTAAATGAGTGAGACTGGATTAAAGGGGAACAAAACCAAGCAGGAATAAGAGTGGATATATTATTTCAGTACTTTTTAAGCACTTCTTACAAACATCCACTCTTATATATTTAAAAGTTGTGTGATATCCATTTTCACGCAGGTCTTTAATTGCTCATTACACTTTCAGGAACTTTAAACCTTATAATTGATTAAACGAAGCTGAGTACAATAGTTCACTGAATTATAGAAGTGTGTGAATGTAACTTGCTGTTTATTAAAGCTTTATAAACATGCTTGATGTCTCACCTGCTGCTTTCAGACAGAAGGAGCTGGTAGCTCTGCTCTGACAGAGGGTTGCCCTCCACCGTCAAAAAACTGAGATAACACAAAAATAAATGCTCTTATGTGTAAGAAATTTACACGTTGCTGAATAAGCTTCATTAAATTTGACTTTCTGTTGCTCGTCCCCGCCCGAGAAGACAGAAACGGTGTGAATGAGAGCCGAGGCCACTCACCGGAGATGTGCGCACAGCGGTACCGAGCTCAAGAGAGACGCGACAGCCCGATCGGTCAGGCCAGCCAGAGAAAACCTGCAACGCAGCAACAGTCGTCAGAGCGGATGTTCAGGACATCACGGTGTTTCTCCAACACCCTGAGGCAGAAGCTCGTCCACCCAGTAAGGTGGTGTGTGCAGCCCAGAGCGGCGAGGAAGGCCCAGACCTGGACGTTGGGGAGACTAAACACCCGCTTCACAAGCCCATGTACAGTGTTACAGGTTCTGGCCAGGGAAGATAGATGGTTGAAGAGAGGTGTGAAAGAAGCCATCTATGTCAAACTGGGAGGACCATCATTAACCAGAGGTGGGGCTCTGAGACATCACCTCTCGCCTGTTTATTATACAGTCCTGAAAATCCTCCCCAGAGGCCGTTCACACATGGCCACTAACCAACCCCATTAATAATGAGGGCTGGGGCAACCACAACCAGGAGACTGAAGGTCCAGAGGTGTTACCCGGTCCTGAAGAGTACCTGGACCGCCCAAAGGGTCAGCTAGAACTGATGAAGCCTCTTGGGAGAGAGGTGAAACGTCTTCATGGAACTCAAGCAGTGTGATTCAATGACCAGAATTACCAGGACCTGGAAGACTGGGAACCCTCACAGACCCATCGGGTCATCACTTACTCTATCTTCTGCAGCTTGCTCAGGGAGGGGAGCATCTTCTGGAGTATCTTGATAATATGGTCATCGACCTTCCATCCTGAGTGCATTTGAAATGGCGGTCAAACGGGATCAACCAAATAAAGGCATAGATGGTCGTAACAATGGTCGTTACCAAAAATCTTGAGACTCTTGGCAGTGAGGGGGTCTTCATTGTCCAGCTCCACTTGAAGACATCGTTTGGACCAGGAAGGTGCAGCATTTGTGTTTGTGCTGCCATCAGCTGAGGAAAAATTGTGGCAACTATGAGTCGGGGAACGTAACACGAGGTAACATGCAGTTACAGCTTAAATACAAATCTTATCTTAAAAATAATAAACCAAGTAATAAACTTTGCATTAATAAATGCTGCGTATGAACTGATCAAGTCCTTCTTTTCTACCTGACTTCTTGGCTCTGGTGTGGGCCGGTCCCTTGATGAGGACACTTGGGGAGTACTTGATGCCCAATAAATTGCAGAGGGCAGCAAAGTCCACCTCCACATTGCCTGAGCACTGATATTCATCTTTTGGAGATTGTTAAAGTGCAATCACGCAACTGCTTTCTGTAACCAAAAACGCAGTATGATACTTACCAAAAGTCCGAGCAGACGGGTTCGCACGTGGACTCTGACCTGCAAACGCCACAGCAAAACACGTTTGTTCATTAAACGCACCTCAAAGTTGGTACAGAAGAGCTAGCAAACACAGCTGGTGTTGCATCACTGACAGGTTGAATGTGTGCAAAATTGATGTTTATAAAAGTTAAATGTGACTCGGGAAAACACGGATAATACAACCTTTACGATTTAGGGAATCGTCCTTAGAAATCATTGGATTAAGTTTCTCTTTCCGAATTTTTCCGCGCATTTTATGGCAAATTGCGTGCCGCTACAGCCAAAAGGACGAGACGCTTACGGTCGATGTTGCTATGGTAACAACGGGTTTCGAAATCACGCGAGATTTCGTTTGGGAAGTGCTTAAAATACCGACGTCACTCGGGCACGAGCGCTACATTAATAAGCATAAATTAGTTAAATTTATCTAATTTTTTCCTCCATCCGACTCTTATTTCTGATAACTAAAACTTTGAAGGTTTTTTTTTTTTAAAAAAACCATACAATCGAAACTACAGTTTTGATTTAAACTTATTGATATAAGAATTTCCTACTTTTGTGAAATTTTAGAACTCTTAGGTGAAATGTTTGGAACTCTGGGTAAAATTTCACGGTCTTTTCCCTGTTGCTCCTTGTTAAAAGTGCTTTCACTCATCTTCAGGTATGATCTTTGTTTCTCCGGACGAATCTTAGAAATAGTCTTAAAAATGTCAAATTTCCCACCAGACAGACATTAAATTCCATGTCAACGCCAAGTGTTTTCACAATAATGTAGTGCTTTTTATTAAAAAAAACAAAAACAAAAAAACAAACCAAATATAAAACAAAAAAGTAAAAACCAACAGCATTTTTCATTACTGAAGAATCATAATTACAAACTTTCAACGAGAGGAAGAAGTTGCTTTTTTTTTTTTTTGGACAAACTGTACACATCACAAAATGTCTGCCAGTCTGCCATATACAATGCTTGCATCTTATTTTGTGATTGTCTAAAAAGAACTAAACAAATCACACAAAATGCACAAAGACGAGTACAAGCATCATACAATGACCGCTATCACAAAACGGAACCGTTTTCCTATTTGAGAGCAAAAAATATATAACATGTATACTGGGCTGACAGCTTCATTTTTGCATCTGTCGCTGTTTAAAAATATTGTAACATTTTTATGTTGGTTTTGTTTTTTTAGTGTTCAACACTTTGCAGCAAGAAAACAAGGAGTGCACGTCTCCCCAAAAGTAATATTATTAATATCAGCGACAGGAGTCATGGCAGAGTCAATGTTCTGTCCAGATGCCTTTTGCCTCCGCCCGACATTCCTCTTCCTCATGCAGTATATAAAGGAATCGCATTTACAGGCAACGAAAACTCAGCTTAAGATTTCTGTTGTCAGGACAAATAAAATGAGATCCTTAACGACATTAAAAAAAAAAAAAAAAAAAACAACAACCTTTTTCCTCCGAGCTTAAGTGTCTTCATTATAGTGATACAAACGGAAGAAATTATAACATTATCAATATTAGAATAATCATAATACATTTTGGGCTGAGTCCTGTACAATACAATAATAAACAAAATTCTTTCTCAAGATATTGCTTTTGGAGACACTCCTCGATGTTAAGTGTGTATATTTACATAGGTTGGCACTGTACAGCTTACATTTGCTTCCTCCGGCGGTCAGTGTCCCGTCTCTCATCGATTTAATGTCAGTTTATCACGCGGGGACATTGCAGGTTGTCCCTTTTCTTTAAAAGCATTTTTTGGGGAAAAACAAATTAATCAAATATCAATTTCATCTCTAAAACATTCTCCATGGCAACCAAGAACATAGTTTAAAGACAAAAAAGTTATTAAATCCCTCCCCCTCCCAATTTACAGTATGCCCCGCCCCACCCGTCACAGAATATAAGAAAATATGACCATCACGATACATTTCATGTTACGCATTGTTTTCCATAGTTTTCTTAAAACTGTTAATTGCCATCGAGCCCTTGTTTTTTTTTTTTATTTCTTTTTTTTTTCCGTTTTTTTTTTAAAGGTATATCTTCAAGAATTCTGTCAAAGTACAGACAAAACAAGTGTGCACGCAAGCGCACTTGTACATGAGGCAGAAGAAGAGCACAGCTGTGTAAGGCGCGTGGAGCCGCTGCCCCCCCGACACGCCCGATTGAGCTGGTGAATTGTGTAACGTTAAAAATATTGGGAGGGGGGGAACCAACTGCCTCACGACAAAATTTGAAAAGCTCAAAAAGACAAAAGAGCACACTCAGCCCCCCCGTCCCTCCCTTTAGCTGGAAAAACAAACGCGCCCCAAGACATTTCTGTTCCTAACTGAGCTACTACAGTATAACTGGGGGAGAAAAAAAGATAACAGACGTATCAACTTGTTTTCAGACTGCATCATCCAGTACTCTGATTGTTAGTGTGTTTTCAATATAGATACATTACACAGAGCTTCACGATATCCATGGTACCAAAAGTGCAGTTCACCACCCTCATTTTCTGTCTCACGAGCAGCATCTGAGCACACTGCTCACTTCACAATTCTCCTATGCCGTTTTCACCCCGGTCTCAACACAGCTCTTCTCCTATATTGTCATTGCAGCTACGTCCCACTAGGTGGGGACATTTCTCCAGCATTCACGTTCCCCATTTGGCTGAAATGACATCCCTCCCTCAAACCATCCCCCCTCAGTACCACTTATTTCATTTCTTATGCTTGTTAGTGGAATTCATCTACCCATGTCTGTAAAATTCTATGAAATTAAGTGCATGGGGTAATTCATCTTCATAAAAAACAAATTTGCATCACACTACTTGTATAAGCAACAAGTCTGGATCAGCTCGACGCTCCGGAAGAACTCCGGAGAGCTGAAATGACCATGGAGTCAGCGCTTTCAAACCCCTCCCTGCTCTCAGAGTTGAGATATAAGTCTTGGAAAGGGTGAAATGGAAAAGGCCCACAGGTAAATGTGGTGGTCCTAAAACATGCGTGTTTCCCTTTTTTGCTGTCTCTCCACATTTTCTGCCTATGATGAGCTAAACTGAGGCTGCATGCTCGACAGGCACATAGCGACTTCATTTTCTCCCCACAAAATCGCCAAATCCAAGTGTCCGTCGCCGTAGCCGCCGTCCGGCGCCCTCCTCCAGAAGGTACGTGACGTCTATGGCTGATGGAAAAACAAAGAGAGATGTGGCACCTTAGAAAACGCAGAAGCAAAAAGGAGCCAGCGCCACTGGCCCCACTGACTGTAAAGGTCATGGTGACATCAGCAATCCTTTGTCCCGTAAATGTATGCAAACTACGTGTACACATGGCATCATAAGAATGGATTATGTCCACAGAATCTATCACTCTCCTCCCGTCTGTCACTGATGTGATGCGTTAACCCGAATTCACCTCACTGCTCCCTCACCATTTTTATTGGGGGTTCTGTGCAGCAGATCCAGCAGGATTTTGTTGAGTCGTTCCCTCTGCGCCTCTCTCCTGCCCAGCACTGGCTGGTGTAGGGGTGAGGAAGTCAAGGATGACGGGAGCTCCAGCATCTCTCCTATTCCATCTGCAGAGCTGTTCTCCAGCTCTTTATGCTTCTCCGTGTCCTGTCCTTCCTCTTCGTCCTCCTCTTCATCCTCCTCCCCCTCCATTTCGGGATCTGCTTTCCTGGGCTTGGATGAGAAAACTTCAGGGTCCCCTGCAGCCGCATCCACGTCGCCCTCGCCTCCTCTCTGGTCTTCGGCCTCTGGTGGGAAGTCGTCGCCACGTCCGCAGGAAGAGCCGTCGTCCTCGCAGCCCGTGGCTCCTTTGGGTCGTTCGCTCTTCCAGGCAGAGCGGCCGCCGTTCCTCTTGTAGTTGTCCGGAACATAATGAGGCTGGAGAGATAAATGAGTTTAAACTTAGACAGAAAAGCCAGGCGTGATACAGCCAGGAGCAGCCGTCCTCACGGTCAGGCCAACCCTGACCTGCCGGCGGCTGCAGCGCTCAGGTGAAATGTGCCTTCGTGACCTCTAACGTGACCTCTCCTCTAGCAACATTTATCTGGTTTCTAAATCAGGACTTGGTCCTAGCGGCCCCACCCTGACAGCACTCTCACCGAGAAGTCTCTTTTAGGCGTGAGCCTCTTGGGGAAGTGGTTGAAGGCATACTGCTTGGTGCACACTGGGTAGCGGTTGCGATGGATCTTGTAGAACAGGTGAGCCGACTTGTCCAAGCGGTAATCACAGATGTACACATCTTGCTCCTTCACATTCTTCGGCCGGCCTGTAAAACCACAAACTTGTGTCAGTCAGGAGCGGCTTTAAGCTGCCGTGGTATTTTTGCCCAAATATAGCATCAAAGTGCCGGTACTTGCTTTATTTTATTACATTACTTACTTTTAAAAGGAATTGTGCTCAAATTTAAGGCCAACTATTTATGCACAAAGAGTCGTTTTTAAAACAAAGTGCCAGGAGTTACAAGTTACTTTGCATCACCTCCAAATTACTGCATTACATTTTCATTTCAATCCCAAGTCATATTACATAAAGTGAGTCCTGACAATATAAATGACACTGTATTTATTTTACTTTTTTATAACACAAAAAGAAAAATAGAGATCACTGGGCTTAAATGAAGCAATAAGGAACCAAAACACAGCAATGGAGGGTGAAATATCCCGGACATTAAATTCCCTCAGAGCAGGATATACGGTAGCTCTTCTGCTCTCACCCTTGCAGTACGTGTAGAGATCGAGGACACAGCACGTTCCCACCACGGCCTCCAGCGGGATGATCTCATACAGCGGCATTCGGAAGAGTTCGTTCTTGTAGAACCGCCGTGACGGAGAGTGGTGTGTTTCATGAGGACGGAAGTAGTGGTGGCCAAAGGCAAACCTCTCCCCCCTGGAAATGTGCAACACATAATAATCAAGATTTCACTAAAAAAATAACCCGAGCGAAAAGGAGCAGCGGCGGGGCGACTGCTGACACAACCCGTTCCTGCTGCTAACTCACTTCTCGTTCTTCCAGAGTTTCTCAATCCTGAAGATGTCCAGCTTGTCTCGGTTGACGTGGGACAGGAGGCGGTACGACTGTCTGAGCGGTGGGCCCTCAGGTGTGCGCCTGCTGTCTCTCATCAGATAAACACAATCGCCTGCACACAAAGTACACACAAACACGTGGCAGGTTGCCTGGTACCGAGCGTGCCTGGGAGGTGGTAGCTTACTTTACTCTGTTGGAATTTTAAGGAGGAATTTGGCAAAATCTTAACATAATGAGATGATGGTTTTGGCTGATGGTTTTGTCAATTAAAAGCTTCAAGTTAGTGAGGCCTTTAAAATAAGGGAAATGTCTTGAACATGTTCTATTTAATAAACTGATCCAACGTAAGGTGAAAGGGTCTTTAGGTCATTTCTGTCCCACGGGAGGACTGCAGAGCATTATGGTTGCTAGGTGTTACAGACTAGAGCCTTTAAAACGGGGCAAAGATGGGATTTACTAGGCGCTAATTGGTCAGGCCATGCAGACACATGACCTTTCAAAGGTCACTTGATTCTTTTACCTTGATGTAGCAGCAGGTCATCTCTCAGGAGGCAGATGTAGTAAACAGAACCAGCTTGGGCATAGCTCGGCTGCGGTATCATCGGAACCTCCTTTAACAAAAACACTGCAAATAGTGAAGATCTATGGGATGGCTCGTGTCCAGCTAATTCAAGATGAACCCAACGAGCATGAAAAGCAACTCCATATAAAACACACTAAAGGGCACACACCTGTTCCACGGGCCTGGGGTCACACTGCTCACACAAGTAGTGCTCCACCTCGGTCTCCAGCCGCATGCAGTCACAGTGCTGCCACACCTGCAGGAAGCACAAGCACAGACAGAGAAACTGAACAGCTGAACACTCCTGAGGCCTTTTCTAAGGAACTCAGTCAATGTTTGCGTCATCCTTGTTTCGTCTGAAGTGATTTAATAATCTGCACACTCCTCCTCTGAGGAAAATGCACCTTTTGGGCTGGTCAAATGGGATTTTCTTTGAGCTCTTTTCAAACATTACAGGTGGGCAGCTCTCACCATGCACTTTTCACACTGGATCATGAGGCCTTCGTCCCTGTACATTCCACAAATGCAACGGATGACATCATCGTCCTTGTCGTGGGACCCTCCCGCATGGTGCTGGTGGCCGTGGTCGCGTTCCAGCGAATCCGAGCTGTCGGCCTCGCTGACCGTCTCGCCGACGATCTCATCGATCTGGACGGCAGCCTCGTGTCGAGCGCTGTAGTAGGCCTTCCGCAAACGGCAAACATCTCTGCCTACCGATGACTTCCTGCCGTAATATTTCTAGCAGAGAAACAAGAAAGTTTTAAAGTGTTCGGGGTAGTTCCATATGACACTTGTTACACATGTCCTGTATCAATCTGTTTTCTCAGAAGACGAACATCATTTTAGTTTGTCACAAAAGACAAACCGAGAAACACAGGAATCCATTTATTTCTTAAATCACCTTTCCAAGTGTATCAAGTAAGCCTAAATCAGATATAAGTAATGGGGGGGGGTGTACATAGGGGGTTTATGTATAAAATGATGTATCAACTTAAGGCTCACTCCTCCACCTCTCTGGGACACCTACATACCTCTGCATTGCGGAACACCTTCAGCATATCTGTGTCGAAGGCTTCAACTGTCTTGTAGTGGCCCGTGAGGATTTGCTTCTCAATAGTGCTCAAGTCCAGAGGGTCAGACACCTTCTCATAATACTGGCTGTTCCTGATGGCAAACAAGAAGAGTCACATGATCGTTTCAAACATCCAAATCATGGGTGGTGTGGATATTCCAAAGGCCTTGAGTTATTAAACCGCTATTCAGACTGTGACACGGCTCATTTAGTCATAGAAAAGTAATCAGATGTTATTTGTTTCAACACGAGTTGATGACTATCAACACTGGACTGGGATCAAAACGCAGGCTGTCACGGATGAAATGTGCAACATGAGATAAAACTGTTATATTGTGTGGGTGCGCTGGGCGATGGACAGGATAACACATTAACAGCGTTGTTTGGAAAACACTGAAATAGTATGAATGGACCAGGCAAGTGCGTGTCGGCGCTTTTACACACCTCTTCCTGGATGGGAGGTTCACCAGCGGGGCAGCGAGTGTCTGACCGGCTGAATCTGACAGAAGGCAAAAGGATGTGTGTTAGATATTGTGTAGCGTCTAATAGGTACTTTAGGTATTAAAGCAGGAATAGTGAAAGCTGTGATCTGATAATCTGATCAGGTCATAAACCCAACAGAGAATTTACAGTGACACGTTTTGCTATTCTTCTGAGGACTGCACATACAGCTTGGCCAGTTAACCTAGAAACAAACCCTTGTAGCTGGTGATCATATCCCAAATCTCTTTGAAGATGTGTGCAAGGCGTGCGGTGCGTGTGACTTCAGTGTTTTCTTCAGCCGCGGCGAGTCGTCGCGTGCGGACCGAACGTGAAGTTTGCAGGGCGGAAAACTGCGTCAGGAAGACGTCTGAAAACATAAAAATGAGTAAAGAACAGAGCAAACTTTCCCCACTGTTGACTTAAAATTGACAGTTATTTGATTTGCCTTAGTAAAAAGGCTGATTAATGAATTTTGACATAAACTGTTGGTGACTTTACACTTGTTTCTATCCGATATTGTGGTTTTGCTGATTCACCTGACTTGATGTTGCCATCGTCACGGATGACTCCTCCCCAGCGGGCGTATATGGAGAGGCTGCTGGCATCCCTTTCTCTCTCCCCCTCCCTCTTCAGCAGCTCCTGTTTCTCCCTCATCTTCTCCCAGTTTCTCAGGAGAAACACACGGTGCTTCAGCACAAAGTTCCTGGTCGTCAGACGGAGGCAGCGTGTTGAACATCAAGTCACACCGCACTTTAGAAGGTCTCATTTAATATGTTACAAGGTTCCTGCAAACCTTGAGCGGGCCAGAAACTTAAAAGAATGCACAGCAGTTAAAGAGTAATCGTGGGTATGTTTATAGTACCTCTCTCTGTTGGACATGGGCTTCATGAGATGAGGATAAAACTTGTTGCTGTCACTCGACTCTTCCTCCTGTAGAGAAACACAACTTTTCTGTAGGAGACACCATTTACATGCATTCCCTCAGCCACAAGCACATACCACAAATTACAAAGCTGTTAAGAATGCTCCACACAACTTAAGTACTGGGTCACATCATGCAGCCCTAATTCAAGGTATTCTGAGTTCTCCTCGTTAGTGGGACACTAAGTGCCCCCATGAGACGCACATACATCCGCGCCCTACATAGACACTGCACTTGATACACAACTACAGGTTTAAAGGTTTTTAGATCAAATACAAAATCTGACACAACATTAATGTTTCCTATTCTAGAGTTAGTCACAACTAACTAGATATCATTCATTAATCTATGCATTTAAATGCCTTTTTTGGGTCAATGTACAGTTTATATGGAATATTTGATGATTTGTCACCTCTTCAAATCAAGAATGAGAGGATATGTCAATAAATGTAGTGATAACTAGAAAAAGTGCAGTTGTGTGAACAGAAACATCAAGAGGAACCTCAGGCCTTCTGCTCTGTCCGAGTCTGGGATGGGGAACCCAGGGGTCCCACTCAGCTGCTCCTGTTAGAGCAACTTCCACCACTGGCTCTAAACTGTCGGTAGCTTTGAGAATGATGAGTATCCAAGAGTTCAGTGGTTTATTCTAAGTGAATCCTTTATCCATCTCAGCACGTTTATAAAGTTTCCTCAAGAACAAACGCTCACTGATTTTCTCCATACAGTGTTTGGCAGCTGAACACATACCAACGAGCTGGTTCCGCATTTCGGTATAAAATCGTCACTTACTCTCTTCTTGAGCTGGTGTTTGGACTTCCTCTTCTCCTTGAGCCGGCCCAGGCGTCGAGCCCCTGCGGCCTTCACGGGCAGCCCATTAATGCGCTGGCTCTTGCCTCCGATGATGCCGCGGCAGCTCTCGGAACCACACATACACGCTTGCTATGGAGCAGAAAAACACGATGCAGATTAGAAAACATAAGATTTTCTGAAGAGGTCAAAGACACAACTGGTACTTCACCTGCTCTTCAGTGTTGAAAGAGTGGAAGTTGTAGTCATAGGTGAGCTCGGTGCCACTGGGGATCTCGCCAAGAGCAAAAAGACCAATCCTGTAAACTCCATTCACAGACCTAAAAGTCAGAAGTTACAGCCACGTGAGAAACATTTAAACTGTCTAAATTAGGTTCAGAGATTATTAAGCATACAAAGTTTCATGTGCTTTCATATAGTTCCACTTTCTTTTAAAGTTTTATAGCAGCCCACAGATGATATGATGGAAAACAAACTGTCACACAGGAGAATTGAAGTAACTTTTAAACTCATACTCAACACTCCTGCGTAAAACAAAACTGTCTCCTGGTTAGCAAGAAATGTATTTACAAAGACCTTCGAAGTATCGTATTGAGTCTATCTGGCCACTACTTAGAGTCATGTTATAAAGCGCCTGCTCCAGAACTGTTTCAGCTTTATAAAGGTATTCTGAAAATAAAACACTTTCTTTCTTCACAGAACCTCCCAAGATTTATTCCTGACTCAGAATTAAAAAGCTGTTTCAGCACGTTGGGTTCTTTGGGTTCTGTAAATGTATCAGAGCCCCAGCTGCAAGTGCTTCCTCCTCTAGAACAAGATGGATGACACATTCTGCTTTGTGCTGAAATGCTCCACCTTTGTAGAGTCTATTAATAAAGTCCAGACGCTCAATTTCAACATGTGGACCATGTGCTGGTCCACTCATGAGAGGAAGATGAATTTTGGTATTTTACTCTGTTAAATAATGCACTTCAACTGATTAGCTGTACACAAGGGAAAACCTTGGGCGATATATGTTGCCTATTTACTACACACAGCTGAGGTAGATATAATTAAGTTCCGCTTGTCAAAGCTCCGGATGACCTGCTCAGCAAGATCGGCAAGTAATTTAGGCACACTGTGATAATGATCCTGGAGGAAACAGTGAACGGTTTTGACATGGTGCAAGAGGTTTAAATCGGTCACTATTGGCAGAATTGGATTAAATCAGATTACCAGTACACAACCAGATTAATAAGGCTGGGGCCAGAAGAGCTTTGGACCTGCTACACTTGCCCCTTTGAGAGCAAAGTGACACTACATACTCAAAAACTAACCTAATCAAAATGTAGCTTGGAACATTTGACATGTTTGCCAATCACTCAAATCACTATAATCATAGACTATTTTTTCACTGTCGACCATAAAAACAGAGCAATGTGGAAGATAATAAAAAAATAATGAGCCGAAACAGATTTAATTAGTTGTCTCCCACTCTTCTATAACACTTGAAGACTCTCGGGAGTGATCTGCATTAATGTCCTACCTGACAGATCCCCCAAGGCTTGTTTGAAGACAAGCAGTACAACTCCTGTAGGACACAATATCTACTCCCACTGCAGTGGTTTATGTTGGCGTGTGTAGAATCACAGCCACAGCACACATCTTTACTATAAACCAACTGGCTTGTGTTCTTTTGAGCAAAAAGTCCACATGCTTACAGCAAATCTAGTAAAACAAGATTAGCCGTAGCAGCAGTATTTACGGCAGGGTTTGCTTTAGCTTACCTACACAAGGCTCAAACAGAGTAGTAACTAAACATTAGTGGCAAAGACAACAGGTAATTAGCTGAGTGGCTGGAAGACAAATATAGCCAATTAAAATCATCCCTGTACCAAGAGCAAACGCCCGGTATTATATTCATGTGGAAAAATCTGGACTTTGATTTTAGCACAGAGTGGGAAAAGGGGGGGGGGGGGTTAAAAGATGCAGTGAGACCCACCACTTCTGCATCTCACAGTTGGGTTCACAGCTGTGGTTTATGAAGCGTGCCTCATTTCCCATCCGGTAGCTGTCTATCACCATACCACTATCCAGGTTCAAACAATAGTTGCCACTGTGGGAAAAGTACTGCTCCATCATACGGCTCCTGAAATATGCAAAAAGAAGTGCACCCGTGAATTCCCAGGTTAAAATCAAGGACATTTTCTCAGAGTTTTTGCAGCTTTCTGCCGACGCTGAGAACAGAGAAACTGACCTAAACTCCTGTTCACTGACCACCTCGCCGAGGTATTCAATGATAAACTGCCCAGCCCGGAGAGGCTCCTTTGTACGAATGCCCCAGCCTTTCCCCTCGGTGCGGAACCGCTCCAGGCACTGGACCCAGTCGTGTCTTTGGATGTGCTGATTGTCACACTGATCAGCAGATGGACAGGTGCTCGGAGAGCACTCGGCAAAACTCATCCTGAAGAGACAGACAAATACTCATATGTGTCTGGTGTGTTTCATTATTACTCAGAGAAATACCCCCTCCCAAGGACAATATCATCTTAATCAGAACACTCTAATAGAAACCCTTTACCTATTCAGGCAATCGTCCAGGCAGCTTTTTTCGATTCGATCATTGGGCGTTCTACAGTTGCATGTCGTCGTCTCATAACCAGACAGAGGCTTCACGTCCACGTAGACGTCTGTGATGAAGAACAGATTAACTCATACTCAAATCAGGTGTCATCAACAGTAAGTCAATTATATTTCCCTCCTTTTAAAAACATATTAAAAAAGAGAGAAGAAAGGTGAGGTTAAGGAAGAGCCCAATCATTCAAAATAGCCAAACAAGAGTAGACAAGGACGTTTACTAAACTGGACTCACTTGATCTTATCTTTTTGTACAGAGGGACATCGGGCCTCTTGTATAACTGAAACAGTAAAACATGCACGAGTTAGATGACGCCAACACTCATCACAGCCAACACACTGGTAATTATCACTGTGGATGGAAAACCCCTCCAAAGTAGATGGTCAGTGATTGATAACCTGATCATGTTTCCACAGCCATAAGATGTCATAAGGCAACTGAAAATCAATGCGTTTCTGCCTCAGGTACTTTCCTAAAAAATAAAAAAACAAGACATTTCAGAAGGGAGGTTACCGTCGAGCATGGAGACAAACCAAGATGATTTCTGAAATGTTCAAAATATTAATGACTTTCTTTCAGCCTTAGAGCAGAATTATAGGCTTGTGGCCAAAACATGGGTTATTGTTCTGCTGTCAACTAATTAATAAAGAAAATAACGTGTAAATCAAAGTAGTAGCTGAAGTAACAGTGGTCGTATTTACATTCCAACTCCATGAGAGAGTCACTTGTCCATTTTTAAAACTTAACCAATGTGATCAAATCTTCACTGGGACAAAATTAATGATCCTTGTTCACTAAAACAGAAGTGATGAACTTGACACCCACCAACATGTATCGGAGCTGGAAACAGTCCATACTCATGTTCTCCAGGTATGTACTCTAACTTCTCTTTCTTTAGCTGCAGAAGCTGACTCCGAGGGCTACAAAGTGAGGGTGATTAAAAACCATGTTAAACCTTTATTATTAGCCATACAACAAATAAAAGGCTTAGAGAAAAAAGAAAAGAAAACGTACTCATCGGTCTTGTACACATCGGAGTAAAGCCCTGCCTTCTGGAATTTCTTCTTTGGTGGTCTAGCTGGTCTCTTCTCACGCTGGCTGGTTATTGGCCCAGGTGGCGCTGGTTCTGTGGGGACCGGGCCTTGGCATTCTGGGGGGCATTGGCCATCCGGCTTGCTTTCCACAGAACTAAAAATGAAACCAGGAAATACAAAAATATGCATGAATAAATCTCACACATCAGAACATCTGAGACGTTTAGGTAAAAAGTGTAATTGGCTTTGCTGACCCATGAAAGTGCTGAAGCTTGTCCTGGGTCAGCCAGTTCCTTGATGTCCCGGTACTGGGCCTTGCCACCAGGCTGGCCAGGTTCTCCTCTCTGTCTCCTATGTGTTCATTACCCTCGACGATCTCTTTGTCTTCTCGTTCCTCCTCCGCATCCTCCTCGTTCCCATCTCTGTCCCAGTGCTTTCGCTTCGGAGCTTTTTTACGCTGGCCCTGAACCACTGACTCAATAGTGTCTATCACGCTGTCACCGTCCCAGCCTCTGCCCCCGGCCAGATGCTCGCGGTCTCTCTGCTGGGCGAGGTTCATTTCCGCCATGGGTGGTGGAGATGGTGGAGGGGAGGGGAGCGGGTGTTTCCGTGGCCGTCCAGGACCCCTCTTTTTCACGACGTTGTTCCCCGTGCGAGCCTGTCGCTGCAGCTTCTTGGCCCGCAGGATCTTGTTCACGTGGTGCAGGCTGTGTTTGGATGGCGGTGTGCGATAGGAGTGGTGGGGCACGGGGGCATCCAGGCAACAGTTCTGAGAGGGGGTGAGGTAGGAGGAAGAACCAGAGCCGTGAGTGTGAAACAGGGAAGGCTGGTGGTGGTGTTGCTGCTGCCGGTGGTGGAGGGACAGCTCAGGCCCTTCAGACGTCGAGAGGGTGACTCCTCTTGTCTGGACACCTGATGACCCTGGTCAAATAAGAGCAAAATTATCGTTGGGTTCATCAAACACGACAGGAGTGGAGACGAAATAGTCAAAGATCAGCACACTGTGTCGCGCGTTAGCTCAGTGACACGGCAACCACGATGGGCAGAGAAAATACTGGTTTGGAACAAAACATATCAATTTGGTTTTCTATTTTAAAATAAAAAGCCATTTACATTTCCCACACTAATATTTTTTTACACTTCCCTTCCCCCAGTTTTAGATTCTTCTTCTTTGTCTTCCTCCCTCATTAACATTGTTCTCCTGTGCCTCCAGACCCCGTCTGACCTTAGGAATCCTGCATTCCCTTTAGAGTCAAGGCTCAGGAGAGGGGCTGCCCCCCGTCCTGTGATCCACAATGACTTACAACATCAGCAAATCTACTCAAGCAACTCAAGTAAGCTGGGTAAGACAGGATCAAATTGGGATAACTGATTAACCAGCTTATCATAATTGACAACAGATTAAGCCTATTATGCCTATCATGACTCCATTCCCTTATGTGAACATGACTAACTTGTCAATCATTGGCAAAAAACAAACAGCACGTATTTTCGAATCTACTTGCAAAAGTATATAAAGAATTTGCATTTTAATAGAAATACAGAATACATCTTGACTAACCCTATCAGCACACATTCTCACCACTTGTCTGGACTGTTGGTCCAGTCACCAACATTTGCCTCCTCTACAGGGCAGTCAGTGACCGCTGGGTGACCCCCCCCACCCCCTCGAGGTCCTGAGTTCTAATCCCGGATTACTTAGGTGTGGTTTGAATTGCACCATGTTGCTTCAACTGGAACCGGAGGGATTTCCATCTCAGTTACTAACAGGCTCATAAACATCAGGTAGTGTTTGCATGCCACCCACAACAATCTCTCACACACACACACACACACACACACACACGCACAACGTCACATGACATTAAGCAGCAATGACGGACTTTGTCTTTCAGCACCTACATTAATTTAGTGAGCGTTCTGAGGGCGAGCCCCTACATTTGTTGGCCTTTGAGAGAAATGCATCCTAAATTTAGATTGCTAACAAAACACTCCACCCCTTTAGCTGGGAGCGGAATGTTACATCAAGTGTGGCCAACTGCAACCATCCAGTCGGGAGAAGTCAGCGATGCGTTTTTTGGTTTTGCTTGAACCAGTTTAGAGCTACGACTTGTTACAGTTGTTAACAGAGTAATTTGTAGAAAGAAAGTGAAAGTTAAATTCTCTTATTTCTATCCATTTATTATTTTTTCAGTGCTTTATAGACAAACCTGATTAATCGAAGCAGCACTAACTGCAAAAACTTCACCAGAAAGAACTCAAATAGTTTTGAAAATCTAAATTTAACAGGCTTTTCTCACTGTCGGATTGGGCTATTTTAAAAGAATCATGCAACAACCTGCCAGTAGTTTGTCGGCAGTCCTTTCGAAGATACTTTAGTGTGTATGAGTTCACGCCTCAGAGCTGACATACCCGACTCTCTCTTCTCCACCGACGTCGAACGGTCCTTCCTCACAGGCCGGTCCACACGGGAGAAAGTGGAGCTCTCCCGAACGGCCTCAGTCTTCCTGCTTTTACTCCCTTTTATCGAGGTGCGTGTGAGAGCAGAAGCAAACAGATTGGTGTGGTTCGGAGAATCTCTGGCTTCCACCTCCTCTGTGGGGGTGAGAGGCTCCTCATCCTCACTTTCTGAACAACCTGCCGGATTATCAGCCCTTCCATCTGAGAAAAGACCCTGACCTTGTGCCACATGAGCATGAGAAAGCTTCGAGTACTCCGTTTTGGAGCTGCCCATCTTGAACCAGGACTCTACTGGGTGATGGCTTTTAGAGGTACTGAGCGCAAGCCTGGACGGTCCTATACAGGACGCAGAGTTCTCTTTGCGCTTATACCTCTCTGCTGCTGATGAAGAAGATGAGGAAGATGGGGAGTTGGCAGAAGCTGAAGCAGCTTGCTTGTTGGCAGTAACGCTGGAGGGATCCCGGCCAAATCGGCATCTTTGTAAAGACTCTGCCATACCTAAACTGCTGACCCTCTCGCCTTTTCCTATGGCTCCACTGTCGGAAATCCCCGCACCAAGACGACTCTCTGATCCTGCCCTCGCAGTCTCCTCTCGGTCGTCATCAGCACAGCGTTCTCTGTGTTTATGTCTGTGTTTGTGTTTATGGTGCCAGTTGAAAGAAAGCTCAGAGGACATGGGTGGGTAAAGGACAGGAGATCTTCCACTTCCCAGGTACTCCTGCCTGAGGAGCTTGTGTTTTTTCTTGTGAAATTTAGAGGGGTTTAGCAGGAGATGAGAGCCATGGTGGTGATGCATGTAAGATGACGGGGGAGGCGGGGGGAAAGTTGGCGAGTGGTGAGAATGGTGAGACGGGGCTGCGTGGGGCGACTGGTGGTGTGGATGGGGATAGAGAGCGCTAGCTGGGGGATAGCCTCGGTAGTAACCTAACCCCAGCGGTCCAGAGGAGTACGGAACACCATAGGAAGGGTGATAGAAGCCTCCGCTGGAGAGCGGAAATCCAAGACCAGGTACAAATGGAACTTCAGACATGGACTCCCTCAATTTGGGAGGTCGGCCCCGTTTCTTCTTCATGTCAGGCTTACGAACATAGTGCAATGGGTCACAGGAGTACGCGGGATGGGAGTAGAAACTGCCAAAATTAACTCTAAATATTGTTGGCAGCAGGTCCCTGTGGACATAATGGTGTGAAGGAGGGCCGCCTGTACCACCAATGCCACCTATGGCCCTGCTTCCAACCCCTTGGACTCTACTTGTACCCGATGTTATGCCTAAACCACCACTCAGCCGATGCCCTGTGATACGGTGCGATACCCGTATTTCACTCAGTCTGACAACAATTTCATCGAGCTCAGCGAGAAAGTCTGGGTCATGTCTCCGAGAGCGTAGCTGCAAGTATTTCTTCTTGCGTTTCCTTTTCTGCCTCTTTAGTTTGTCATAGCCGGGGCACCCGTGGCTGCGGCGTTTACACTTGTGCTTATGTTTCTCCTTGTGTCCCATTAACGAGGAGGCGGGAGCTGCCGCGTGAGACCTCCGTGGATCAGGAGATGATCTTGCACCATGGGGTGATGGAGAGGGTGAGGGATGTTCCAGGAGTACAGCAGAATGCCGCCGCCTCCCTCTGGAATTCAGGGCCACACCTGGCCCTAAAGCTGAACCCATGACCCCAGGCATCAATAATCCAGGGCCCATTCCTGCAGGCATCCCAATTCCACCTAAGCCTCCTGGCCCTCCGGCTTTCTCCCCACGATCAGAGGTGCTGTTGTTGTCCGTTCCTATACCACTGTCACTGGGCACCGTCTCCTCACTGTGCGACTCGCTCACCGGTGACGGAGTGGCTTCTTTTAGCTCGTTAAGGGGAGCAGGTGAGGTAGGATGAAGAGGTCGAGGAGGGGAAAGCTTATGATAATGGAAATGTTGCCTGTAATGGTGGTGATGGTGATGATATCCGCGACACGTCGACTTTTTCTGGGACGCTGCAGCAGCCATAGAGGACGCCATCGAGCCCAAGCCCAGGCTGCGAGGATTGGGGGCTGAAAAAGTCGGGGGAGGGAAGGAGAGCGTGTTGTGACCATGATGGGCGTTGTGAGAGTGAAAATGCACCGAGCCGGGCTCCACGAAACTATCACTGATGGGACTGTGACCCCCACTTGACTGTGAGAGAGATGGAGAGGGGAAGATCTCTGAGGAGGAGAGATGTTGCTGAGACTGTAAATGATGATGGTGGAAAGGGGAACTGGTGTTTGGGGAGAGAAAGGAGTCTGTGGATGTCGCAGTGGTAGCCTTTGGTTTACGGCCTCTCCTCTTCCCCATGTATATTGTGCCTTTTTTACTGACATTAATTTGTGGGCCTAGTTTCCCCCCAAAAGAAGCAGCCAAAGTAGACAACGACTGAGTTGCAGTTTCTGCCGAGCTAACAGAGACACTGGAGGAGCTTTTGGAGATGTCTTCTGTCCTTGGCCCTAACAGTATTTGACTGAGAATACGCTTTCGTTTCATACTTTTCATCTTATTGATCTTGCCGATAATTGTTTTCATTATGAGCTGTCCGTTGCCTTTACTGTGGAAAAACCTGTCTCCCATTTCCCCCGACTCTGGAGCCAAAGTTGGAGGTTGCCCCTCCTGAGGTAAGGTGGGAGGAAGGCGCTTGGGCCGTCCACGTTTTCTAGGCAAAGGTTTAGGGGGGTTCAGGTCCACTTCTGGGTGAAGAACAGGGGGGTCTTGCTCTTCTTTCGATTTTAGCGAAAAGACCTTAGACGCAACCAACTTGTGGGACAGACATCCACGGCTTGGAGCGTCCAGCCTTGGCATTTTCGACTTGGGCCTTCCCCTTTTTTTAGCCTGGGGTGGGAAGAGTTGTGACACCGAGCTTTGTGACAAGGAAACTTGCTTGATCTTGTTTGGATTGGGAGGCCTCCCCACTGGTCTTTTAATGGGTGGCGATGGCAACTCAAAGCTTGAAGATAGAGGCAAGTTCGTCTTGGTGTGACCAAACACGCTGCCTTCCCCTGCTCTATGACCCTGTGCCTTGATCATGAGGCGGTTCCAGCGGGGCTTCCGTCCTCTCCTTTTTTTAAGCGGTTTGCTTTCCTGCTCATTGGGAGAGTCTATAGATGAGTCGGGGGAATCATCTCGAAGCGGAGTCTGTGGGCTATCTTCGACATCCGGTTCCGGTGAAGACAGTTCTCTTACAGTCTCAGCAAGGCTGCTAGCTTGACCAGACCGGCTGTTATCCCGATTGGGACTGCGCTTACTCGGACTAGAGCTCTTCCCCCTTTGAATATTCAGTAGCTGACTGATGGTCGGCTTGTCTCGTCCTTCTGACTTTCCCGTCCCTGGTGCTGGAGGGAACTTGGATAAGTCTCTGGGGCTGTTTCTCTCCTGCTCCGTCATACCTGCACTGCTTTCTTCTGCCAAAGCGGGACTCTCGTGTGCATGGTGCCCTTGGGATGGAGCAGGGGAGCCCAAATGGCTCACGGCACTAATTGTTCTCTGCTCAGGTGAGATGGCAGAAGATGATGATATTGGACAAGACGAGGAGGCGGTGGTGTGAATGGCACGTGACTGCGCCTTAGAAATGCTACTGCTGCTGTTGTCGCTGCGGTTGTTCCCGTAGATGAGAGCCGGGCTGCTGCTTCGGCTGCTGCTGCCGCTGCTGCTGATGTTACCGGCGCTGCTCGCCTTCACACCCCCCTCTGCATCATCGCTGGTAAATGATGCCATTGTGGAGGACGTTTCCATGACGCCATCTTTGCTCCTGGATCCATAGGGTCGCCCAGGTGGTCTTGACACAGGAGGTGGGGGAGACAGGTGTACCATTCTTGAATATGTGTTGCGGTTGGCCATGGCCCTGTCTCTCTGCTTGGCTGTGGGTGCCATGAAGCCTGAACTCGGGAGAGGGGCGGGATCACTCTTTGCCGATTTTGCCAGTTTGGGGGTCTTTGATGGTGGGCAAATTGCTATGAGTTGAGCTAATTTTTCAGTCACAGTAGGTGCTCCCCAGTTTTGGATGCCCTTGTCTCTCTGACCATCAGTGCTGTAGCTGTATTGTGAAGGTTTGATCCCTTCAAATGCAGCTTCCTTTGATGCAGGGAGCGGCGGGGACGTCGACGATGAGCGCGGGTTGAACTGCGAAACTGCCGTTTTCTTCCCAGCGTTCAGGGTTTTGTTGTCCGATGGAGGGCGGTGAAGGTTAAGGGGCTTCTCAGACACAATGGTGGCTTTTGTGTCTGGCTTTGCATCAGACTTGAAATCCATTTTCGGAGAGCCCTGTCAATAAAGATAAGAAGAGAATATGATGTAATTACAGGTGGATAACTGGTGAATAATTGGTATTACACTGGCCAATGTTTAAATTATTCAGATTCACACAAGGACTTTTCCAAAGTAGATTCTGGTGAATGGTGATGAATTTAAGAGCAGTGAGAAAAGGATTCTTGAATTTTAATTATCCATTAATGCAATTCTCGTTCCAATGTTGCTTTCGGGTCTTGCCAATGGGAGAAGTCACTTTACCCAGTGACACTCATCAGGGTCAGATTGAGGACAAAAAGGGAGAGCTGGAAAGAGGAGGGTGTAAAGAGGACAAGGCAGAGGACACAGATGGAAGGAGACTGGAGGGGGTGGTGCCCCCTGAATAGAGGCAGGCCAATAAAGAACAGAACAACGAAAACTTGGAACAATTTACGCTCCCCTTTTATCTTTGCGGTGACAGGGTGATTACTGGGGTAACCTTGTGGACGGTGGAATACTGCCTCATAAATGGCCAGGGAACATTGAACACAAGTAAGATGCGAGTGTGCGTGCTAAAGAGCATTAAACGTTCATTTCTAGATGAGAATATATTATTGAGATCATCATTACCCTTTTTGTGAGAGCGCTCCCATTCAACTGGGAGGGTGTGACGGTGGTGGTGCTGGAAAGAGGGGGCGCTGTGGGAGGTGGGGTTGGAGCTTTCGCAGAGGTGTTTGATGATGATGACGACGATGACGATGGTGCTGGTCTGTTGACGCTGGGACTCTTGTCCTTCTCTTTCTCCCTGCCTTGCGAAGGACTCTGGCTTTGACTGCCAGACTCGTTATTTGAGGTCCCCTTTCCACGGGAACTGGCGGCGCCGCGCCCCGTGTGCCTCACGGTGGCCCTGAAGGCTGGTCGGCACACGTAATTCTCCAGGATTTTAGGGGGCTTCTTCATACGCTTGGCTTGAAGGCCAATCTTCAGTTTGACGTTGCCCTCTGACACGCTGCTTTCTCTGATGGAGAAATGGGACTGATCATCTCCAGTATCCCCAGGCCCACTCGCTCCTGCTCCTGCAGAAGCAGCGGCTGCTCCGTCCTTATCTCTGTCTCTGTTATCCTCCTCCTCTTCTTTCTTTCCGCCCCCTCCCTCCTTTTCTCTATCCCCGGCGGGTGAACCTGAGAGAACAGGGGGTGGGGTTCCATTCCCCCCTTGAATCTTCGAATCCATCGGAACTTTGGGGGTGGTACAGGTTTTCAAAACAGGGATACAGAGAATATCAGGCAGAGTTCTTGTTGGGATCTGGGGGGAGGGGGAGGGGGGAGGGAGGGATGGATGACAACAGAGGGGGTAAAACTTTTGTTTTCAGGCAGATCCTTGTCTCCTTTGCTCAACTGTCCGACCCTCTTTCTCCTTCAACTGTAAGAGAAAAGAATCGAAGATCCTAATCAATACAGCAGAATATTACAACAGAATATGAAGAAAACAGCGTAAATGGTGGAATCTAATTGCTGAGGAACAGTCCACTATGGCGGCTTTATGGTCTCCATACTTTGAACCAGGCCATTTTATCCTGCATGAGAAATATCTCAGTCTGAATAAACACAAAAGAGACACTAAATCCCAGAAATACGTGCGGTCCACGCTGCCACCATATTGCCCTGATGCTTGACAGGAGACCATGCAAAGTTGCCTGATTAGCTGTGGAGATGAAGAACCTGTAATAGCGGCAAATCCTGCTCAACGGAGCACCCAGAGCAGGTGCATTCTTTGGGTGGTGTTGTTAAGGCAATTTAAAAGTGTGGCCGCAGCATTTTAGACCTTCTGGGAATAGAGAAAGGCTCGAGCCGCCCTCGCCAGCCGCAGGGCAGTAAATGGGAATGAGTGATAGAGCGTCAACGCGCCGGCAGTTTCCCTGCACCCTACATTAGTGGAGTGCACTACCACAGCCACTTAATGGGCCCTCCAGAAAGTCACACGAGTCATCGGGTCAGTAGAAGGAAGGAGAAACAAGAAAAACTGTTTGCAGCATGTTTGCTTTGGTTTCTGGCTATAGGAAACAGTTGTAGGGATTTTTTTTTTTGAACCACACCGTAAACACAGCCTGATTTCTTTTGAGTCCTGTCTGGAGTTTCCCCAAATGCCCCGTTTCTGTGTTTACTTCAATTACTCACTCGATTTCACCTCACAACAGCAGACTCTCCCTTCCTTTGCTTCAGTTACCACCCTCTTGCCACACCTCCCCCTTCTGTCCATCACTCCATTAGCCTGGATTTTATAAAAAAAAAATAAAATGAAGCTTTTCGTATTTCACAAAACTTGGACCCGAGTAGTAACATTGCTGAGTTCTTACTTAAATCAAAAACACATTGCAACTATTACCCCTGACACTTCTGCTCCCCGTTAGGTTCTTTCAGATACGACAAACGTTCCGCCTCCTCCTTTTACACTTTTAAACGCTCGCAGCTACACTAACTTCCAACAGCATCCACAGCCGGACAGCAGCTTTGCCAAAAATCAGCCCCCCGAGAAGCTGCAAAAGTCCAACAAAAAGCCTCCTGGAGACTGAAAACGCTGACGACCACACAAGCAAGACAATTTCCCAGGGTTCATTTAATGTAAATGGATCCATATAGCTTTCTGAATTTAGATTTTAGCACTAAAATCCCCAAAAAACCCCACGGCGACTGTCATGATTACTTAGTTTCTGGCAGTCATAAAATGAAAGCGCGTACCAGCAGCTCTACCGGCGCCGACTACAGATGTTAGTCACCATATGCAGCCTGCTGCTACTTTTACTTTCAGGGCAAAAAGCAAGGAAGTGCGCAGGCCAGTATAGGAGGCAAAAATGCAAGCGTCCGAGGGGAAAAAACTGAAGATCAATAATCAGAATCAGGCCAAGACTGAAGAAATGGCAGCGCAGGCAGGAACGTAGTAAACAACTTCCCGCGCCCCCTCCCATTTCTTTCCCCTGACTCCCTCCCTCCTGTCTTTTGCACACGTTGTTCATAACTGCTGATTTCCCTTTGGCCATAGCAATAGTATCCAATCCGCCCACCCACCCCCTCACTCTCTCCCTTTCTCTCTCTCTCTCACACACACACACACACACACACACCATTCACAGGAGTGCTGCCGTCTGCCCTCTACATCCCAGTGTCACTTCCAGGGCTTTTACTCTCCGTGTGTCCTTCTAATGAAAGCAGAGCCACAGAATTCCTTCACTCCGACGTGCTCGTAGTGCACAAGCCATGTCTTCAAAACGAGGCTTGGGGGGGGGGCGGCCATGATGTTTTGTTGCCGAGCTGAGAAGGAGATGACAGGTGTCGGGCAGACGGTCCATTTCCGCCGCTTCCTCTGTCTTCGCCCCTTAACTTTAATTCCTCAACCTTGAGCTCAGTCGACACAATTAAATCAGTTCCACTGATCAAAACGCCGCTGCTCATCTAACAAATCAAACAAGTTTATCTGCTCAGTTTCCCGTCACAGTTCAAGCTGAGAACGAATCGCGTGGCTGGGGCAAATCGCACCTAATGTTACTATAAGAGGACAAACTCCGTCAGCAGATTTGGTCATACTCATAATTACCGTCTATCTGAAGGAAATCCGGTCTTTAAAACAAAAATTCCTGCAGGTTCTGAAAGTCATTACTGCGACGCGAGAGCCGGGTGCAATTCATGCCCAAGCACACGATAATTGGACCCGACGTCGCGCAATCTTACTTTTCTGTCCATTCAACAAGAGAATTGGCCCGAAAATGCCCAATTCTGGCGCTCATGCATCCACTCACCTCTGCAACCGTCCAGAAAATGTGTTCACATTATTTGGCTCCGTGTCTTCCATCCGTGCGTCAACATGGTGCTCACATAGTGTATCTCCAAAAAATAAAAGCTGAATGAGCCTGAACAGAAAGAGGGGTAAATATCAGATTTGGGCCGTGTCATCCAACAAGGCATGTAGCGCGATCTCGGGTGACAGCTCGTTGCCCTTTAATTCAAAATACAACTGCACAACATCTGTTGCCGGGGCACCAAACGGGTTATAACGGGGCAGTGGTCGGCGACGCAGCGGTCCGAGCATGAGTCGTTACGCACGGCTGTGGACCGCACCGACAACCGAGAGATTTGCTTAACCTTGCCAACACCAAAACACAAAGTTGTGACGGCGCGGGCTGTGCGCCAGCTTTGGGCGCATCTAACTGTTTTGTCTTACGGTCAGAAAAAGAGAAGTGACGCCTAGAAGTGCCGCGGCCAAAGTGATCTTAATAAAAAATGAAACGAATCGCGCAAGACACGTGTTTATTTTGAAACAAGCTAACAGCTACCATCCGTCCAACCCGTGCCAATGGCAGTGGCAGCCGCTAACTAGCCATCCATCAGCAGCCTGGCTGAGGGCGATTTGAGACCTTTTTACCGGGCATAGCGGTGCCTCTTCACCGTAGTAACGTAGCAGACGAGTAGCAAAGGGACGCGGCTTTCAGGGATTTTCAGTAAAGGGGGTGAAAATGACACAACCCCGGGCGAGTGATGCGTATATCTTCCATCTCCGTCATATTCTCGCAGGCACTCGTGTTACTACATCTCGGCTACGGCGGCTAGCGATGCACTAGCAAGGCAGCTTAACCAGGGGGAGGGGGGGAAAATACACATTACGACGCCAGTTCGGAGAAAAACACACGAATTAAACTGACCGAAACGCCCCGGGGAGAAGGTGGAGAAACGTAGTCCGGCGGTGCTAAATCCGAGATGCAGCACTGAGTAGGTTATTAAAAAAACACTAACTGTCAACAAAATGGCGGCTGCGTTGAATCAACAGAGACCCGAAATGGATCTCCTTCTGGTCCCTCTTCCACGCCGCGATAAATCCTTCTCCTCCGCGACAGTTTGTATCCGTAAGATGCCCCCCGAGAAGCTGGGAAATCCGCACCGACGCGCCGTTAGCTAGGCCTGGATGTGTCAGCACGGGCCGCTCTCGGTAATCGGGCCTCCATGACTCCTCAGCCCGTATCGCTACTGTGTCAGTCCAGCACGGGCATACTGGCTCCCAGGGAGGGAGGGAGGGAGGGAGGCGGGGAGGGAGGGACCGAGGACGGGAGGACGGGCCGAGGAGGGCGGAAGGGAGAGAAGAGGACGCGACGGCAGAGCTAATGTCGGTCGTGCGCCGCTCCTGCGCTCCGCGGTCATGGAGAGAAAGGACCGCGGTTCGTTATTTCACCGGGGGGCAGAAGCTGCTCTCGGCCGGGGAAGGTCGCGTTGACCGGCGGGCAGCGAGCATCTGTCAACGCGGCGGAGCCGAGCTGCCACCTGAGCGCTGAATAATTCATCTCCTCCTAAATAATCCATTATGTCATCCGAAGACTAATCCAATAAATGAGAAATCAACTGTGACGCTACACTTTTTCTACTGCTTTTTGTTGTTGTTATTAGATGGAGTTCAGATTTGCAATATCATTTTTTATTCATGTACTATATTTTGATAACACACTCCTGGGGGAAAAAAAACACGGTGTCCACTTAATTGATGATATCACTATTAACTGTATACATGTTGATTATACGAGGGGGTTAAAATAGACCTGCTCGTTATTGTCTGTTAATATACAGTATATTTCTAAATAAATACATACAATTAGGGCTACATAGAGGAGGATTTTCTGATTTATATTTAATAGCCTTTCCCCTACACTGTTGGTTGTATATCCTAAACCTGCAAAAAAATGAGGCAGAATAAAATCCAGGTTAACCCATAATAATCATAGAGTGAAATATCTGCAACATGACAGCAAACATCTGATGTGACCCAATATGGAGTTCATGATTTAAGAGATTGAAGTAGATGCAACACGCTGGAGTCACATGGTCAGTCTTTAATAACGAAAAAGGCTGCAAAACTGCCCGTGCTGCATAAACAGGTTGTATAGACCAAAGCGCCGGCTCTTCCTGGACTGAGCTGCTCAGTAATGCTGTGAAATTCCATCTCGTTTAAAACCCGTTGACATTTGAGTAGTTATCAGTTCATAGCATCAAAGTCCACCTCAGAGGACATTTCCAATAATGGCGCCAGAAACTCTCAGTCAACAGTTTCCTTTCAGGAGTGCAGTGCTGAAAAAGTGTAGAAAACGCAAAGGTCCTTAGCAGAGATCCATAAAATAAGTGAGAGGTTACGTAGGACTTTGATTCACGTGCATTTAAATTAACAGCAGTTGGTGGAGGACCTCCAAAAAACGGTGACAGAAGTCGTGCAGCTGGGACCAGAGGTCAGATCGCCTGCCTCTCCTGCTGCTCTGTCCTGAGGGAGCGCACTTCTCGCGGTCCAGATGCGGACAAGAGGCTGTTGTCCACGCCGTTGAGGCTTTTACGGCATACGGGACAAGTATCGTGCTGTGGATGAGAAAAATCCTATTAATGTCCAAGCGGAAAAAGTCTGAACTCTTGGGAAAAGCCCCAGCCCCGTGATCAATGTCAATCACACGGCAGAAGAATAGCGGGGAAATGTAAGAGGTGGAGGAGAATATTTATTTTATGAAATAAAATTCAAAAGGAGCAATTAATGGAGAAAGTGGCAGGTCAGGAATTGCAACTAAGAGTGGCTCCACCACTGAGAGCATCCACTTCCTGCTCTTACCAGCTCCAGCCAAGGCACTATACAGCCACTGTGGAAGTAATGGAGGCAGGGCAGCTTCCTGACAAACTCTCCTGATGAGTACTCTTCACAGCAGACCGGACACCCCAGTCTGCACTCTGGGGGGAGGGAAAAAAGTGAAACTTGCAGAATATCCTTTGGAAGAAACATCTTTGACCCAGTATGGTGCAGGGACACATTCTGTCTGAATAATGGCGATATAGGCTGTGTCTCCTACACTCCTTCCCTACTCCCTACCCACTATACAGGGGGTCGCCTTGGCTACACTACTCACTGATAAGCTGATAAGCTGACATCTGTTACAATAATTGCACTATTTACATCTGTTATTTGCACTATTTACATCCGGTTACTTGCACTGCTTTCCATACTTTGCACATTTTTACCATATTTTATCATTATTGTATAGTTAAAACATTCACATAGTTAAAAACTGCATAAATAATCTCTATTAATTCCCATAGGAAATTCAGCACCATAGTTACAGCCTGTATATATATTTATCTTGGTTGCAAAGACTTTTATATACCCTGTACATATCTGAACTCTGTAAATACAAACATATAGATTGATATCATAAACATATATCATTGTGTGTATATATTGTATACACCTCATTACAGTTTTATTCGCTACTTAAGCACTTCTGGTTAGATGCTAACTGCATTTCGTTGCCTTGTACTTGTGACATGTGTAATGACAATAAAGTTGAATCTAATCTAATCTAAAATCCTGCTGTCAGAGAGTAAACCAGGGCGCTTTCATGGCGTCACCACGTCAGATCAGATCGACATCAGCGCCACTCGGGTCATTTTAGCTTTTTCCGCTGATTAATAAAGACAAAACGCTGACTGGGCATTTGTTTGTTGATGTGCTATCATGCCCTTAATGTTATCAATTAATAATTGCTGCCATGTCGAGCTTCTCATGTGCAGCCGCAAAGGATGATGGGATACATTGCGTGGTTGGCAAGCATGGGATGTACATTACTTTTCAAAATGCATTATGGGATGTGCGGAGTGCACTATATAGGGTGCAGCGATCCTTTTCTAAACTCACAGTCTTCTTTTTGGGGTGAAGGGGTCATTTTGGACCCAGCAATAGTCTTCCACTTCTTTCTGGGCTGATTTATTTTTGGAACTATGAAATCAATTCCGCCCATCAGCCTGACAGTTGTCCCCTTCAGCTGATTGTTCAATTGCCATGCCGAGTTCATCGGAGCCCTTCATGCATAATTTAGCACTGATTGGTTGCACGGATATGTTTTGAGAGCGAGAATGAGGCTAATCGTGTTCAGCATCTCAAGTTTCTTCCCATTAAAGCAAACCTGATATTGAATGTACGGCCCAAAATAGGGTTCTTGACGCAAATAAATGTTTGATATTGCAGATTTATCAAATAGATGTCACTATTTAGTAATAAGGCTATTTGTGGTCAACTGTCTAGCTTAGCAACCGTGTGCCACTCCAAGCATCCTTCATTCCGGCCAAACCTTCCTCGTATTACCTGTTTGTTCTTGAGAGATGCAAACAGTTGGCAGGAGGGAGATCATCTCCTTCTCTGCAGGGGGTGGACCTGTGTTCTCCAACTGCTCTAACAACTGGAGAAACCCAGAGTGAAGACGTACAGATGAAGGAGGCGTAAGGGGGAAGTAAAGTAAGATTAAAAATTGGAAACTGTCGCTGACCTCTGTGACGACAGCGTCCAGACTTCCCTGGCTCCACACATAATCTCCATACTGCAGCATGCTGGACCTGACAGGCAAACAGACAATCAGGGTTTACTGCAGGGGATAAAGGGTAAATGAAAAATCAAGAGAAATGAGCGTTTACAATGTAGCCGGTGCTCCGCCGGGGCTTCCATCGTTGGAGAAGAGGTCGGCCAAGAACTGTTGTACCATCCTTTAAAGAGATTCATATCAAACTCAAAATATACACATGGTTTTTTTACTAAAACCTGCTTCTCATGTAGTTTTTTGCTTCTTTCTGTATCGCTGTAACAGTAGAGTTGACCCCATAGTTACGCACTCACCTGCTGACCCGCGTAGTTTTAGTTCTGCATCTTCAGCATAACAAATAATCTGCATGAATGTGTGTTATTTTCCTCTTTCTGACCTTCCCCCTACTTCTCCTCCTCCTTTGCCCAGCAGCCATCAGCAGGAGGGTCTATAAGCCTGGTCTTGCTCAAGGCTTCTATCTGTTAAAAGCTTTCCTTTCCTACTGACACAGAGGTCAGGCTCTGGGTTTCTGTAAAGCTCCTACAGACAATCCAGACTGCAACAATCACTATATAAATAAATCATATTGAATTGAAGTCAGCTGACGCCTGCAGCTCCCTCCTGTAATGACGGTGACATGCAGGTCAGATGTTGCCATGTCCACACACCCTTCCACTGCAGGCCTCTGCTCAGGCCTGGACGAGGTCTCACGTTCAGGTGAGGACAGCGCCTCCCCGGACTCTGCAGCACCTGCCGACGCAGGAGAAGGACGGGGACCTGCAGATTCTGGCTGGTTTTCATTCGAGTCCAATTCCGAAGAGGCGGGCGGACGTGAGAGCAGCGAGTGTTCCACGAACAGCATCTGCCACAACTTGGAAGAGAACCACAAACCAACCAAGAGAGAAGCAATAACTTGAAAAACCCTAAAGGAAGAAACTTTTAACAGATAAATCTGAGCGTCTAACCTCATACAAAGTGTCCAATTCTTCACTGGCCTGAGACGAGGAACTGGAATGTTAGATTTAAAGTTGATTAAACGTTGTCTAATTTTTGAAAGCATGTTGAAAAGTCATGTGCAGGAGTTGCTGTATTCATGGAGAGCAAAGGTTATCAGTTAGAGCTGGAGTTGTAGCCTACCTGGTGTCCTCGGTCACCTCTTCAATGAAGCCAGACTCACATCTTGGACACACTAAATCCTTTAAGCACCAAAACAGTTAGACCCTGTTAAAACTGTTTTTGGATTTTCTATGCAAAGCATCACGTGTGGAGAAAAGTAACAGTTTTTAAAAGTGCTTCCTTTCTTTTAAAGAGTTTAAACCGAATTTAAAGTGCAGGAAATGAAAGTCGCCACAGTTCACAGACGGGGACGTTATGTTTCTGCAGATTATCAGCCGTCAGTGCTGAAGGTCTGTGCTTCACCCCAACAACTGCGCCCTCGAAGCGCCCACGAGGGAGCTGAAACGCTGCTGGTTCATGTGCAAAAACTACTCGAGATGATTCCATCAGGTGGCTTCGCACCACTTTGGACTGCGGGAGGAAACAGCAGAATCCCCTCAAAGAGAATGCGATGCCCAGATATAAGGGAGACATTATTTTAATTTCCCTTCTGTCCGTTTGTCAAATATTACAAAACAGTTGAGGAAGCCATGTGACCTCCCCCCTGCCGATGCCTGGGCCGCGCTGACCCCCCAGCAAAGCCCGTTACGTCCAGGCTGCCGACAGTGGCGCTTCTAAATATGGCAACGTGAATCATTTTACACCCACTCCTGTCTCATGGAAGAACCTGGTGTGTGCACAACACAGCCACGAAACAACACCTGACAGCCAGTGATGTCTGTCATTAGGCCCGTCGTTGTCATAAAATAAGGGATTTAATAGGAAAAACAACTGCGTTAAGTTCGGCGGGGGTGAGAAATGCGCACTAAAAGTCCCGATCCGTGCGCCCGTCGCACAGGTGAGAAGCCAGAACGCACCGACACCGCCCAAAGTGACTTACCGGGAGTTTGGGGGTTGTTTCTCCTTTACAACAGTAGCAGAAGAACCTGTGTTGTGGCGTCTCGGCCGCCTCCGCCATCTTCACGGTGAAGCGCAGCGCAGCGCAGCGCGCGCCTGACGTCGGTGCGCCAGCCCATAAACGGCGCAACGCTCCGGCTCACACAATTAAAGACAGACAAATGTTATTTTTAAACGGAGCCGGGTTAAGGAGCCTGTATCGGAAGTGTCAGAGGATTAAAGCGTTGTTTGTGTTGGCGCAGTTCGGTTCCGATGTTTTTGGAGGCACAATCTGACTTTAAGCGTCTGTATAACAAGTTAATGATTCCGATGTAAAGTCCGAATCATGTGTTTCCTAAATATCCAGGTCTTATTTTATGACAAAATAGGAGCTGCATGATACGACTAAGCATGATGATATATTTTTTATTAAAATCATAGTGGCGTGTAATCATAAAAAACTCAACACCAAAAGTACAGTGGCACATTAATTTTTAACCAACACAACATACACAATCTTGACAATATGAGAGGTTTGGCAATAAGGTAAATGGGCATTCCCAGTCGCAACATTTAACAAAACAATATATTAGTCAAGTTAAGCCAAATGAAGAAGCTGGACCACAAAGGTGACGTTTAAATTGCAACATCTTAGCATTCAGCTCCACCTTTTGAGGACACCTCATCACAATGCATGAAAAAAAAAGAGGAAACATTTCACTTAGCACATTTCCCCCCCCCTCCGATACAAACAGTGGCTGAAGTCAGCAAATCCCGGCGCATCGGTGCAAACCTTTATACAGCTTCCCGTTTTTGTTTTCCCACCTCACACCATACTTGTGTTTAGCCATTAAGTGTTGACGTCCTACTTGTCTCATGCACATGCCCTGAAGGTTCTTTGATCCTGGCCTAATTACTGTAGATACTCCCAACTTCCCTCCCCAGCCAACTGAATTCACCTGTGGGGGGAACAAACACCAAACAGCCTCATTTAAGATGAACAGGCCCCTCTTTTCCTTCCGCTTCTCAGCCTCCGACCCCTCGCCCGCCTCCCATTCTATCGAGGTGCATTGAAAGATCCCTGGGCGGCGTTGGCGGCGACGTTGACGGCTGCCTGGCGGACGGCCTGGTTGGACATGACCCCGGTGGCGAACTCGGCCTGAGCCTTCTGGAAGCTGGCGTCAGTTTGCCTGTACAGGCTGTGGATCTGAAGAGAAGGCGAGCAGAATTCTTTGTTTGATTCTCCAGCAGACCTCAGTTCACAAGGTATTAGATTATTACGCCTGTGGCAGGCGCCTGTGACGCGTTGTAGGACACATAACCGGGACAATTTTTCCATTAAAATAATTCCGTTCTCACCTTCTTCAGCATGACGACCCCCATGGCAGCCTGAGCGGTGAAGAAGATGGCGTTAATCATCATGATGGCACCGACTGCGACGCTGCGTTTCATGGCAGCCAGGCTCACGATCCACCCGCTGGGATGGAGGGATAAAAAATATGAACAGAAAAAACGCAACAATCTAATTTGAACCCCTACTGAATGAAATATAGACAAAGGTGGTTACCACCAGTGCCTCTTAGATAGAAGACCAAGAGCAAAAAATAGTGCTCGTACCTGAACCCCCATCCGGGGATACCAATGGTCATGACGACGCAGACGATCACTTGGGCGAAGAAAATAAAGAAGAACAGAAAGAAATTGAAGGAGCTGTCACTCCTGGAAGAAAAAAGACAGAAAAAAATGTCAGAAAGCTTTGGAGAATGCCTCCCTGCGTGTGCCAGGTCATTGTAGTCAAGATGACAGGTCAAACCTGAAGGCTTTATACACGGGACGGTACCAACAGAGAAAGGAGCAGGGGGTAAAGAGGATGGCCCAGAGGATGGCCAGGCCCAGGCCAACACCGCTACCAGAGGGGTCCGCACAGAACATGGCCAGGGAGGAGAGCACGTTGAAAAGCAGCGTGGCGGCACAGACTGAACAGAGCAGGAGGGGGGGAAAAGGAGATTTTACTACAGCAGCAGCAGCACGGCCGTCTTTGCTGCTTCATTACACACACGCACACCACAACTCGCTCTGCCATACAAATAAGGACTTGGCTGATGTAACGTGCCGCTATTTATTGCTTCTCTGCCTCCTGCTGGGGGTAAAGTTGGTCTCATGCTTGGCTTTATGAGGAATAAAAATGGTTTGGTTTCATCGCCCGTTACAGCTTGGTAACCCAACTGGATATGAAATATCTTTTCATTACTCTGCGTTCTCCAACATGACATTAGAACATTTAAAAAAAAGGCTTTAAGCCTTTTGGACATCGACGTCGTTTTTCATTTTTGCCGCCTTAACAGAATTTGGCCCAGCTGGATGTAAGATAATTATAGACATATAGCAGGAGTCTTTGGTTGACATGGTAAATACATTTACTAAAAGTCACTAAAGCATTTAATGGTGCATCCTTGAAAAACAATAGGCGTACACAAGGTATAAAGTCATAGGCCTCCACCAATACCTTCTTGGATTTGATTAACATGTCAGAACGTGAATAATGTCGTTCATAAGTGTCATCTATTGCTGACCACTAGCTGGAGCGCCCCCTACTGTCAGCAAAGCGCCGTTGCCACCAGCTCAATCACCAGCACCTGATTCTGGACTCCACTGCTGGCCTGATTTAATCACCCCAACATGCTACAGCGGTGAGGATTCACCCCATCGGTATACGGTAACATTCACTGGGACTCACACATCCAAAAGTAGTACATGATGGTGACGGTGCGCTGGAACTGCTGAGTGATCTCCACATTGATGTCCTGGTAGAAGCAGGGGCCCACAGGACAGAACGCCGGAAGTGGAGGCCAGTTATTCTGACGGGCTTAAGAACAGAAAGCAGGACGGGATTCATTCGTTTATACTTTGCCTTGTTTTAACCAGCCACACATCTTTATCGTGCTATTTCTCATACTGTGTGAAGTCAGTATTAAAGCAAGTAATGAGGCTTGAACATCTACAGCCTAAAGCCTCTCGAGTCCATCTGCACACTCTTACAGGCTCCAGGTCCCAGGCTGTGTGATTCCAGCTCCCTCTCCCTCCTCTCCAGTTCCCGGGCCTTCTTCTCAAGCTCTTCCTGTTTCTTCAAGAGCTCCGCCGTGGTCGCGTTCACCGCCGTCTGTCGGAGACGCACATTAAACGACGCGGCAGAGGACGGATGCCGTTTCATTCCCGTCTTAAACTGAACATTCAGCATCAAGAGAATGTCTCGAGGAAGACGACCGAGGCAGAGGACGCGTACCTGAGAGTTATACGAGCCGTAGTTACGGGGCTCGGTGGGCGTCGTCTTGTTGGGCGGGGTCTGCGAAGGCGCCGGTGGGGCAGAAGGGGAGGTGGATTCGTACGGTGGTGGAGGCTGGAACGTGATGAACAGGACAAATCAGCACACATCACACGGCGACTCAGCAACACACAACTGTGGCGAAACTGGAATTGAGCAATAGCAGAAGGTCGGCGGCGGAGCCGGTACCAGACGACCTCGGGTTGCACTCAAAACATCCTGGTTGAGATTTTCTGGCCGCGGTGTTGAAATATCAGCTGACAGGATGTGGACTCAGAAAAGGGAACTGTGGCGTTGCAGTCCGCTGCTGTGTTTACATCTGTCGCGGAAGGTTTCTGTTGTGTTCGACGTCTGGAACAACAGTCGCTAGCTTAACAGGCATCTCTGGGCTAAGATCTGACGGTCATGTGACCAACAGGACCAGGGAGCGGTCCCAGATCTTTCCACAGAAAACATGAAAGAGGAGCGGAAAGCAAGGAAACGCCATTAAAGCTCGCTCGCTCAGGCTGTAGGGGACTGGACTGGGAGGGGTTTGCACTGCCCAAGTGCCCTTGGACAAGGCAGCAACCCCCCCCAACATGCTCAGAGCCCCTGCTGAGCGCCACCTGGCTCCCCTACAGGAATGCACGTGCTCATATATTCCCCATGTGTAACAAGTCATTTCCCCAGAGCTAATAAACGGTCCTTCTCACCGCAGTAGTACTTTCAAACGGATTGTACAAGTCCAGAGTGGCGTATCCGGTGTTGCTGCTGTGTTGAGTCACTGCAGGGTCCTAGCAGAGAAAGAGAACCTGGATGAGCACGAGCAAACGCAACGCCACCAAAAGCCCAAAGCTTCATTGATGCAGTCGTTGATATTAAGAGCTACAAGTGGGCGGAGATGAAAGGTTCCGCTGCCAGGCCCGGACCAAAGCCACGAACGTCACATGAGCAACAGCACGCCGGTAATTAGACAGGGCCGACACCACCGACGATTGGGACGGAACACTGGCGCATGACCGCCGCTCTCGCTTACCTGGAAAGGGTTCTGTTCGTCCATCGTCTCGGGGAAGCCGGAGTATTTTGACATCGGAGGAGGCTCGTTCCGGGGCCAGATGGCTAATGTCGGCTAGCCGCCGCTTGCTCGTTGAGAGGGAAAATGAAAACTGGTGTCGTTCCAGCAGAAACTGACGCTGCGTTTGATGCAGCCTCGGAATCGAAAGAGGCGGGGTGGTGTTTGTTTTCTACGCGGTTATCTCGGAGTTCGCCCTCCCTAGGATCATCTCTCTGCGCCTCCCGACGCGGCTGCAGACGGTTTTCGGTCGCCGACAGGTCGATGCGCGCCCTCCCCGCTGCGGTGGCCTCCTCGGGCCCGGCTGTCAGCACCTAGATGCGGATATTTTGGCGGAACTGCAAGATGGGTCCGTTCGTTGCTCGTGCAGGAAACACAAGAATGAAGCCGGAAGTGGACGGCCAGATTCTGTCACGTGACCGACGAGCGCCTGATTTTTTTAAAAAATCAATAATAATAATAATAATAATAATAATAATGTGATTTAATAATAATGATACAGGGGGTAGTTTACTATTATTGTAATAAATCCTAGCTCTGCCCACATTGTGAGTACCTCTCTATTTTGGATCAATAACTTAATCAATGATTATGTTGTGTTGTGACAATTTGGAGCTGTTGATATTGTGGATGGTAAAAATGTATTTAAAAAAATACTGCACTGATCTCGAAACAAAACAAAACGACTTCGTTCGACCACGTGCATTTCCATATTCCTCCAGCAGATGTCAGCATTGAGTTTCAAAGGAGTATTTTGCGCCTATAGCTAAGAAAAACATATAATCCATTTTCTGTTAGTGTAAAGGTTTTACGAGCTTTAAAACAATTTAACCTTTTTTTAAAAAAAGTAATATTGCATTTCTATGACTAGTTGTCTTAACATTTTATGAGCATTAGTGGTTATTAACAGATGGGCAGTTCAAAACTTTAAGTCAAACAATTAAACTATCTAATTACCTGTGGATCCCCTATTAAGTTTTGCCAATTTAACCAAAATCGCACTGCTCAATGGAAACAATACATATGCTTTATAAGAGGTTTGGTCTCTTAATACAAATACAATCATTAAAATTGGAGCTCTTCCCCTTCTCTTCCAGAACAAAGAGCATCCTAACATTGGATTAGTCATTCAAATCCCATAAATTATCCAGAGGTTTGCAGTAAGAACACTCCAATCTAAGTCTTGCCTTTAACACAGAAAGAATTGCTCTTCCAATCTGTGTGCTTTGCATCCAATATAAATATTACCAAAGAAAATCCCCAAAACCTTGAAACCAGAATTCAAGCAGATTTTTTTTTTAAAATGCATTAAAGCTAAAAAAGAAAAAGATGGAGATGAAGTGGGAAAGGCTGAGCTATTAAAACTGGAACAGCTGTGTTTGACTGATGAAAACGCCATGCTGATGCCAACCCACTGCTGTGAGCGTGAGCGCCCCTGTGAAAGTCAAAGAGTTCTCCTTTAACACGCACGAGCACGTGTGAGCGGCGTTTTCTGCTTGAGACCAGTTGCAGGTTTTATGTGTTGGTGCCGGTGATTAGCCGTGACGCCTCATTTCCTCCATTTGGTGATTGTCCAAGTTCCCCCGACTCCAAACAAACGATTTGATGCCCCGTTTCGAAAACTGCAGCGTTTCTCCCTCCAGTCAAGGGAGTCGGCGTTCCATGCACGTGGGAAGTGATCCGGCTAACAAGTTAGCATTTGTCAGGTCATCTACCACGCTCCTCATGTCTTGTGTGTGTGTGTGGTGTGTGTGTGTGTGTGTGTGTGTGTGTGTGTGTCAGACTATTTCATGTTTATTCCAACTGTCACGTGCCTGATGGATGAATAGACGGACACACAGTGTTCGTACCAGTTGATCCTTCCTCAGATTTTATTTCACTTCCTTCTTTATTTGATACTTCGGGCCATCGTTGCAGTTTTACCAACTTCTTCCTGTATTTTAAAGGAATATTTCCAAAAATGAGACATGTGTTGATGAAGCATCACATCTGGACTTTCTACTGAGAGAACAGAGACTCCTCGATGCTGCTGCGGAGGTGAACCGAGACAGCAGAACCCCCGGAGCAGATGTGAGCTCACTGCTGTCAGATTCCTGGATTATTCCACAGGACCTTGTACTTCTATCTTTGCGAGGACTTTTAACGACACATGTCCCGGCTCCCTATACCCGAACCATAACCAGCACAACTAAATGGCCCGAACCTTAAATCCAATCCTGACCTAAACACAACTCAACCCTCAACTTCAAAACCAACTCTTCACCCAAACACACAAACATTCCTGGAGTGAAGTTGTGGGGACCGGCCAAAATGTTCTCACTTCCCAAAAATGTCCTCGCTTTGCGAGTAGCGTGCATAATTCGGTACTCAATATGTAGCAAGAACAAACACACACACGCGCGCACACACACACACACACACACACACATACATTTCCCCTTCATGCTGGAGGACACCCAGACCTCCCCCTGCTCGCTCCACGCTGTGAGTATAAACTGGGAAACGCTTCACACGGATGTTTGGTGCACGCTGTCTGGAAACCTGGAGAAACGATCGCATCTCAGATGAATCGTAACAGGAAGTGCTCAGGAGGCAAGAAGAAACGGCTTCACAGAGAGGGGAAGAATCCCTCCTGAAACACTTTGTACCTGGGGCAAAGCCAGAGTTCCGGGGGGGGGGGGGGGGGGGGGATTTTGGTGCACACTCAAATTGAGCTGGAAAATGGGTTTAACATTTCCCAAGGCTATGAAACATTTTCTGTCTCTCATTTTTCTTTCCACGCCCTTTTGGAAGCTCATCTCTGCCAAATGTCCTTCAAACCTGATTTAGAGCATATGAACGGCAAGCAGCAGAACTCAGGATGAGGTACTGCATTACCGGCCCGAAGGCAGAGGGGGAATGGGTGTGGAATCATCAGGAGAGCTGGAATTGAGTCAGGGTTAGGCAAGGGTCTGACAAATCACCACCGAAAAGCACTCCTATAAAACCTTTTATTAACATTTGGAATGCAGACGTACTGCAATGCAGCTTTTAGAAGTATTTACAGGGTGTTGGAGGAGTTCAGCTTGCTGTTGGCGACCCTACATGCGCCCATGTACTGCAGATTAAAGCATTTTCTATCTCAGTACACTCTTTAAAATCAAGGCCACGCTGAGAGAACGAGAGAGAACAAACTCATTTGTATAAAAGTCAACTGGGCTTTTAAAAAAAAGAGGGAAAAAAAGGTTCTGTGGGACCATCTTCATTCCTTTTGATAAACTCTAGTGCAGACGACGTCCCCAGCAGTCATCGTCTGAAATGGAAAAACAGGAGAAAAACCTCTCTATTATCTAGAATCTCTGAATTTAGTCACCAGCAAGAAGAGCGAGTGTATTTTAAGATGCTAAAGGACTCCCCATCAAACAGCTTACTGTAGCTTGATGCTAGCTAATCAAGTTAGCGCTGAATGAAACCAGTTTTTAAATGGAGTCAATCACAGCCCAGACAGATAAAGGTTTGTTTTTCTGTGCATTTACAACATAGAGAGGCGCTTTAGGACCCAATATTTCCTCTAAAATCTCTTGCAAAAGCATCTTTTTCATGGATCCTCATGCAGGCACAGAGCGCTCATAGTCAGGGTGTGTGGCCCTGGCCAGTGCGAATATAGAGATGAACACAGATAAGGCGCCGTCATCATATCCTGCCCTGTAAAGAGTAATTACCAGGATCAGCTCCCCGTCATTGGTCAGCTCTCTGGTCCATCCTGTTTTGGGTCCGTCTCCTTTCTGCAAAGTCTGCTCACAGCTGATCTTACTGTCTGTTTCCCACCTGGGAAAACTCTGCCGAGTTTAATGGCAAAAAGAACGACAAGTGCATGAATATGATTCGGGATCATGTCCTGCTACGAATGAATAACCGACCCAAGTGGACCAGAAACGCACCGTACACGCACGTCCGTCCACCGTGGTCTCGCTGAAGGACTGGCCGACAGTGAAGGAGATGTTGGTGGTGCGCACGCTCGTGGAGGTCTTGATGGACAGCTCCTCTCCCTGCTGGCTGATTTCCACTACAGGGCTGGAGGCTGCCGCCACTGCCATTTTCCTGAAGAACACGTTGACCCCTGACCCCACACAAACAGAGCTCTCATTGGGGCTGCATCGAAAACTGTGTTGCGTAACCTTTGACCTTTGTGCCAAAAAGGCAACGGGTATTGAATTCTCGGCTTGCAGGAACCATTTTAGCCAGCACAGGAATTTCTTTTCTCTTCCACCAGCTCGTGGTGCCGCTGGGGTCCGACTGGCTGCGCAGCTGTTTTGAGTTACTTTGTGCAACTCTTTGTGGTCCTCGGGATTTTTGTAGTCTAACTGGCTTCCAGTGAGGTCTGTCTCCGCTCAGACCATATTTGCTCATGGAGCAGTATGAATGTCACACACACACACACACACACGCACACACACACCTAGATTAGGTCAGTGGGGCCCAGGGAAATGAGGGAAAATCAGCCTCAGAGCTGGCTGCCTGCGGGGGCCCATGTCAAGGCTTAGTTCCGTTTACACTGGCTCTAATTACAACCGCATGAGGAAGGCTTGCTTCAGATGAGTCTAATCTAACATTCCTCCACAGGCTATTTGTCTTCAGATTTTTAATGGATGCCTCTAGCCGACCCTGTCCTGACCCTTCCCTCTTTTTCCTCCGTAGTCTGTAAACCCAGTAAAAAAAACATTTTGTTCCCTTCGTGATGTTTGACAAATGCAGTTTTGTACTGCAATTGAAAACAATGACACGTATTTCTTTCTTTTAAGGATAATTTTACATGAAAATCACCTAAATAACAATTTAAATGTGTCTTTTTTTTGCAGCAGTTTTCTACAAATTCGGATAAATTAAATATCCCGTTACTCACCCAGCGCTTTCAGAAGTTCCTCAAAGTTTTCCGAGGACTTCATTGTCCATTTTCCAGAGAAATCTGCAGTTTTCCTCTCCATGGCAACGCACACCCTGTGAGATTTTACGGATGATGAGCTACACTGGCTTCTCCGTCCGTCTGTCCTCTCTGTTAGCAGGTCTGCCCCTGTCTCCTCTGTCTGCATCTGCGTCTCCTTTGATTGGCTGACACCTCGCCCGCGTCCAACGTTGATCCACCCAACACAGACACTGGTGGCAGAGTGGGACTTTCCCCCTGATTCCCAATTCACCCTCCACCTCAAATTCAGAGGAGCTGAAAGAGCTTTGATGCTGACTGGCTCAGGCTGGGTTTTACGTCCGAAGGTGGCCCACATGTATTTTATTTGAAAATGACTAAAACAGCTTAAAGGACAAGGACAAGGACAAGGACCTGGACTATTTGATTGGCCTTCCTGTCATTGAGTTGTAGTTGTTGTAGCTTGTAATTGTGTTATATTAATTATGTTAAATGTAAAACAATAGCATACACTTTATCTTTTAATGACAAATGACACAGAGAAGAAGGTGGGATTTTGGATCAGCTGGAATTCGACCACATCCAACTAATACAGACTTTATCAGGGACTTAATTTCTATCTTCAGTCTAGATCTTATTAAGGGTTTTCCAGGAGACAATAAACTTCTTATCCTTAAAAGGGCTTAAAGGTCCTCTCTCATTTCATGCATTATTCAGGCTGTGAAGATTTGAATAAGATACCTCAGAACAGAAGATCATTTCCAGTGTATTCATCCAACAAAAGAAGGCACAATCTTATCTGCTGTCAGCATTCCTCCCCAAGGCAGTAGACTGCTACTGTTCACTCTAGGGTTACAGTAATGTTGGAATTAATCAAAGAAAACAATATAAAGAGCTCTTTAATCCAAAGACATGCAATCATTCACCACTGACTGGCTTCAGATGATAGTAATAACAACAGGATGGCTGTGGAATGAAGAAGAGAATGGCCATGATGACAGGTAAGCCCGGGCACGACTGTCCCTGCAGAAATCGATATCACAAGGTTGGTTTTTAGGTCCCCGGAACTGTTTGTCTCCACGTGTTCCCACACGGACGCTAATCAAGCGCACACCGGCAGCGACATGTCGCGGCACCTTCGCTTCATCGCCCGAACGGTGATGGTTCAACAAAGCAACGTTGATGCGGCGTACAAGACTTTAACTAGGTAACATTTTTATACGTTAACAAAACGCACAGAAATACTTGCTGCTACATCACTAAATAATAAGGGGACCTAAAATTACACAACGTCTTCCGTTCAATGTCACCGAACTGCGGCTGCGCGTTGGAACCACCGACAAGTTTAACGTATTTTTGACGAGGTTAAAATGACATAGATGGACACAACCTTTCGGTTAAATCATTTAAAGTGTCTGAATACAAGCAGCGTAAACAACAATTACAAGTGCAGTCGAGGCGCTTGAGTTTGGTGTTACGTCAACAACATAGACACATTAATATTAGACTGTAAAGTAACGAAACAGACACTACGTTTGTGTGTTTAGTCTTAAAACGTGTCATCATGAAAATTATGTATATACATATTCATTATCACATATTATCCATTTTTAATTTTTAAGCACACTGCATCCAGTAATGTTGATCCCATGCTGCTGCTGTCAAACTCTGTTTTAAAAAGCAATCCGTGTCTTAATGCAAAAACCTCCTTTCTACATACTCAGGCTGCTGACCCAGGATGGCATCATTGAAACGGTGAAACGCAAGCGTTACTTCGAGAAGCCTTGCAGGGAACGGCGGAGGAGGAGCTATGAGAACTGCAAGCGCATCTACAACACAGAAATGGCCCGAAAGGTGGCCTTTATCTCCAGGACGAACCGACAGGATCCCTGGCTTGGTTGCTAGGGAAATCCAATGTGATAAACTGTTATCAGTGGACTGTTTCAGCCTGGACTGGGAAAAGCAGATCATCAACGATGCAGTGTCATTGTAACAACTAGTGGACTATGAGGACGTTGACATGAACATTCTCTTGTCCCACATGTCCTTTATATGTGCTGTAGTTGTGGTTACGATCTGTTTTCCTAATCTCTCCAAGACTGTCGTGACGTGGATGCTTCTTCCAACTTCATTTAATTGTGAATGCAGGATTAAAAAGTGAAAATGAATAATGTGTCATGACGTCTGTCAGTATGAGAGAAGAAAATAGGATATATCAATGCATTCATTCAAATCCTACACTGGTAAATTCAGGTAAATGTTTAAATATAGATCATTTCTTTGATCATTTTATTTGACACCTCAATAATAACGTCTTACTTGCTTTAAACGGTAAGTTGATTAGAGCCTACAGTCACTAGTTCATTTAACTTGAGGTTTTCAAAGTTTTCTTAGTCATTTTTCACTGCATAGCTCACAAGAGTATGCAGAGTAGCCTATATACCTCGTTATTAATACTAGATTTCATTACAATCTTGTATTAAATTGCAGCTTCTAGTAAAATCAAGTTGGGGATTTGATTTATGAAGTTCTGAGATGCACGTTTTTGCAGGTGACACTGCTGCCATGACCATGTCAGTGTGAACGTGGGTGTACAATAAATTAACCTACAGCATTTGACTCGCGCAGCAGCCTCCTCCACATGGTTCAGCATCTAGTCCTTTTATATCGTTTCATCAGATAAATGGCATAGATCAATCTAGATTTTACTCTTTTTCTTTAATGATCTTCATTACTGCCTTACTGAAAGGCTAGAAGGATAAGTCACCCAACAATATTACAACGGTCATCTTGTTTCATTCTTTCCATAAACCAATTACAGATAATTGTTTGAATGTGGTAGAGGCGTAAAATAGGGTGATGTGCTCAAACCTTTAAATGAAATACTGTCATCATTAATCACTGACTGCACTGGGGGTCGGCAATCCGCGGCTCTTTAGCGCCGCCCTAGTGGCTCCCTGGAGCTTTTTCAAAAATATTAAAATGGAAAAAGATGGTGCGAATATATTTTTTGTTTTAATATAATTTCTGCAGGAGGAAAAACATGACAGACATTCTTAAAGTTTTTCAATGCTGTAAAAATGTGTACAATAAATATATAATTTCAACATCTCATTATAATGGAAGTTAAACTTAAAGCACCATCGTACAACAGAGTAGTCACGTGTTGCGTCATTCTCTCCAGGATGCGCTGCAGGGAAAATAAACATTTAATCATGAATGCTCGTTATGAATTTGAATCATTTTGAAAGTAGTCTAATGTAGCTAATATAGACACTTATAGCATGTGTTGCCTTCATAATAAGGCTTATATAAGGCTTTTGTTTGTTTGTTTGGTTGGTTTTTTTTGGTCCAATATGGCTCTTTCAACATTTTGGGTTGGCGACCCCTGGTCTTGAATCTCTACTCTAATTTCCTCCATCCAGGTGCGTAGCGCTGTTGTCCTCCGCGCCACCAGGTGGCGCCACACTGACGCCGCGTACGCGGAAGTGTTTTTAATTCATCAGCCAGCAGCGAGTAAACAGAGGTATCGGGTACAGTGGTGTCCAGGTTGACACAAGGCGCCGAGTTTTAATCTGTAATCTCAAATGACAATAAACATTAATTTTGATGCCAAATGCTAGTATTAGGTGTTCGGAACAGACCGAATATCTCTCCGTTTTCCGATTGTCACAAAAAGCAGCACTTTTAGTAAAGTAGATGTCAGTGCTATATTGGGCTAGCATGCTAAGCTAGGGGCTAGCAACGGTTAACTTTAGCTGCTTTTTGGAATGATAGCGCGCAGTGCGAGCTCCTCCGGACATGGCAGAAGGAGCAGGAGCCATTTCTGGCGACTCTCTGGAGTCTTCTTTAGAAAAGCGCTTTCAAAATGTCACAAACACGATGGATTCAATTCAAGGACTGTCAACGTGGTGCGTCGATAACAAGAAGTACCACAGCCTAATTGTGCGCCACTGGATCAAGTGTTTGAAGAAATGTAAGTAGCTTGGCGTTATTGTCGGCGTCCAACATTAGCTGTTGAACGTAAACACGCCTTTATTGCGAGTGTCTGCGACCTAACAAGCGTGTCTGCCCATGCTGCCTTATTTTGGGTGTTTCCGAAGTTTGTGCCAAGCTTTGGTTTATAACCGAGAGGAGACAGCTGCAGTATTCTTAATGTGATCAAATGTCCAGCAGTTTAGATAATCTGCAACTTTCTGGTTGTGTTTTACTCTTTATTTACCCTCTGGTAAGTTCTGGTAAAGCAGCCACACACACACACACGTTCAAATGTGTCTTACTTTATCATTGCTGCAGCTTTCTTTACCTTTCTTTTAGTTTCAAATAAGAAGTGTTGCTCTTTTGACACGTTCACTGGCTCTTTTAGCGTCTCATTATGGTCTGTTTTCATGCAACTGTCGATTTGTGGCCTTAAGCTTTTCCCTTGTGTCCTTGTGAGCAGCTCATTGCGACTGTTCAATCACTATATTTACTATATTTACTGTATTTACACTGCTTCTTCCAGCAGGTTTCGCCCCCATCGTCCTTCTCTGCCTGCTTCACTATATATTTTTATATTTATTGTTTGTGTGGTTGTTGCATTTACGTGGTCTGATTGTGCATCGAAGGTTTCCATAGAGATTAGAAGATTATTGGATATTATTGTGGTAGTTTTGTAAGTTTAACTAAAATAATGTTGCTGTGATGTCTTTTTTTTTGGGGGGGGGGGTCAAAATGGTTGTGGTTGGTGTTTTAGAGATGAGAGTGTTCAATAAAATAAGATTTTAGGGTTGGAACTAAGTGGGGAGAGCTTTACAATAAACACATTAATCAAGATGATAATTAAAGGAAGAAAAAAGGAACATTAATCACATTTTACTGGGTTCTTCTTTGATCCAGACTTTTGGGACATTTTCACTTATATTCTTGTTTTCGAGCAGACCCTCATAAGCCCTTATCTGACCTTTGACCCCGGGTCAATATAACGGCGTCTTCTCTGCCCTTTGACCTCAGACAGACACTTTAAATAGTCTCTTATTTGTGACTTTGAACTTCTTAATTGTGGAAGTAAAACTATTGAACGAACACTTTTAAATGAATAAGATTTATTTGATGGCAACAAAATAGTGTTGATTTTAAAGAGATTTCTGCTACGATAAGATACTTAAATCTGTCATTTTAATCTGATCTAATTGTTTGTTGGTTTCAGCTCTCAATATGATGTAGGGAAGAAATATTGAATCAGTTTTAATAGTTGTATCTTCCTCCACTGGTCGCTACCTTTTATCTTCACGCTTTTATAGGCAGGTTATAAACAGCAACTATTGTCCTGTCAGTCATATTTTATGTGATAAACTGTTTAATTGTCATATATATTTTAAGCACAGCAAATCTTTTAACCTGTATGAAACCCATTGTCAGTAATAATCATTATTAATATACAGTATATATAGTTGGAGTAACAAGAAGATTAAAATTCAGTCTCTCTTTTCTCTTCTAGCTGTTTCGTCCCACCGGCTCAACCTTTTTTACGTGGCCAATGATGTCATACAGAACTGTAAAAGAAAGAACGCCATCGTTTACCGCACGGCGTTCGCCGAGGTCCTGCGTGACGCCTGCATGCTGGTCAAGTGAGTAATATATGTGATATTTTGGTTTCTTTTCAGCGTCATGAATAAATAACGAGGGTGCAATCAGGAGAACAAATCAATAACGTCTCTGCTCGCCGGTGTTGTTCTCGCTTCTCCTCCAGCCTGGACGGTGATCGTAAGGTGATAAAATCGGTGGGGAGGATTCTGTCCATCTGGGAGGAAAGAGGCGTGTATTCAGGGTCCCTCATTACTGAGCTCAAAAGTACTTTAACCAAAGCAGAGTCTCCCCCTGAGACACCTGTGGAGCAAAAAAGTGAGTGTGCTTGGTGTCGCAGCACGTTTCTGGTGCTTGTATTCTGCTGGATGATTCTCTTTCCTGCACTTTGATTCATTATTACTGTGGTTTGATTGTCTTGCAGCTCCCGTGGAGTCTAAAGCGGATCTACGGTCCACAATTGTGGCCGAGTTTGTGGTGAGCATTAAATGAAGCGTTCAAGATGAAGCAGACCTGCTTCAAAGAAGTTTTTCAGCATACAGAGAAACTTCTAATTACTTGTAGCCGTCAAGTAGTAAAATATGGTTTTGTTGCGCTGCATCAGTCACTGTGTGTGTTATGGGTGCTCTAATCAGCATTAGCGCAGCTTATTGAGGGGATTTATTGTGTTATTTATTTGTTATTTTTCCTCTAAGCCGTATTTAAGCACATATGTGGCATTAAAACTGGGAAAGGAGACGGTGGACAGCGGCTCGATCGCTTACCGTCTTTAAATTATTCAAACTCTAAATGCTGGCAGCAGAAATGTCCACCAGGACTGTGGCCGTAGGGCAGACGGCCAGTGTGGCGCCCTGTGGGTGAGCGGTGGGCTGATGTCGGCGTTGTGGTGGCCATGTTTGTTGTTAACACCAAACAGGTGCAACAGGCCTTTTATTGCAGCACCTCTCAGGTGTGAACTACATAATTAGTAACGATTGTAATAATTCATTGTATCATTAATAAAGCAATGTCTTTGCATCAGCCCCAGACACTGGTGGACAAGCTGTCCAGATACAAGAAGTCTGTGGAGGAGGTTGACCTGAGAGAGAAGCAGCTCGCCGCCATGAGGATCGACATCTGCAACGCCGAGAACCTCAAGAAGCTGAAAGGTGCCCGTTTATTACCGTGCAGCCCGCCGTTGCCGGTCTGGCAGCAGCGCCGTTAAAAGGCCGCGTGTCGTCGTTACAGATAAGGCTGGAGGGAAGAAGTTTTCAAAGGACTTTGAGGAAGGAAGCGCACAACTGCAAGAGTTCATCAAGCTCCTCAACGGCCACTGTAAAACAGGCCCTCCGCTCATGCAGATCCTCGGCAACGCCGACATCTTCTATGAAACGCAGTACAAGGAGGTCAAAATTGTTGCTAATGTGAGTAACAGAATGATCTGTTGTCAGAGGGTTGTTAATTAAAGATGAATTACCTACAGTAATGAGTCCTAGAGGGATAAACTGGCCCCTATTACAGCGTTTCACTATCAGATTGACCTAATAGACCAGGGAACTCTCCTGGGAACGCCAAGCATTAGTGGAAATGCAGGTAGCTCTTTCTCTCAGTATCAACGTCACAGGGACGGTGCTGTGACCCACGACCACTGCAGCCACTGTCAGAGTCTGAAGAACTCAGCTACCGATCTGGAGACGTTTGTGTAGAATGTTCCCTCCCCAGAAAACAGAAGTGGATGCAGAGGCAGTGCAGGGGACTCCTGGAGGGCAGGTTGAGTGTGAAGAATCTACAGTTGGGGTTTGCTCTGCTCTGGTTTGTGTCCTCCAGGCCTACCAGGCCTTCGCCAACCGGGTGTCCCACCTGAAGCGGAAGCTGGACGCCCTGAAGGCCACCTTACCGGACCTGGACGATTCGCCCATCCCCTCGCCCTCTGCAGACGCGCCCTCTCCGACAGGCTCCGAATCCCCGTTTCACGACATGGACCTGGGCCACCCCGATCTGGACGTTTCTGCTATGGACGAGGAGGCGGAGCCGCCGGCCCCGAGCCCGCTCTCCTCCCCGGGAGGGTCCCCCAAGCACGCGGCAGCATTCGACAACGATGACAACCGCATGGTGGAAGACATGGATCTGTCTGAGGAGGAAGCAGATGGCGGAGTTATAGGTGAGCTGTGGCTATTCAACTATATTTGGAATTGTGCACCTCAGTTACGCAATAACAGGGGTTAGTAGAAGTCAGTAAACTTCTCTAATTAAGTCCAGGCCGCTCATTACACCTGCTGTTTGTTCCAGCACACAATCATTGTTTTTCTTGCGTTCTTAATTAGAAGTTTCACAGAGGCATGAGTCACTTTCTAATTAATTTTCTGACATTACAGAATGAATGGAAAACTCAATCTGAATCAAATTTGAATATCCCGACACCTTTTCCCTTGAACAGTATTGGCAGCCCGTTTAATTGAAATGATGTTTTCGCTTCTAAATGAACACAGTTGGAAACGGCTCCGTCTGTGCCGTTGTTCCGCCAGCCGCTAGCACTCGGACGCTCTCGCCGATTTCTCTCTCCGCACTTTATTCCACCTTAGAGCAACAGATTGAATGCCCCCCGAAGCCAGAGGCGTCGGCTCCTTTTCCCGCCACGACGGAGCCGTCGGTGGCGGCGGAACGGCCCGTCGGCCCCTTCGCGGCCCCGGTGTCAGATGCCGCGGCAGCTGTGGACGGCATTGATCTGGCTAAAATCGGCTCCATCCTCAACAGTCTGAGCTCGGTCATGAAGAACGCAGGCGAGTCTCGGCCCGGGGACGTTCAACTGGGTCCAAATGTTTGGGCGAGATCTCAAAATGTTGCTTTTTTTAGACGTGGCGGCGGAGAGCCCCCCTGTGACGGTCCCAGCTGAATCCTCGGTGAAGGCCGCCCCCGCTGCCTCCGGAGCTCCGCAGGACGCCACTTCACTGGTGAACCTTCTTTCCAAGGTTGACGTGAGTCCAGTAGATCTCCTCAGCGCTCTGTCGAAAGTCCAGAAGCAGAGCAGCTTTGATGGTGAGAATCTGAGTCCTGATTCTGTGATGAAAGGATCAAAGCTGCCTTCTCAAGCATTCTTCTTTGGTTCCACCCAGGCATCGACTCTCTCCTGACCGACCCGGCTGCAAATGCCTGCATAGACTCTTTTGCTCCAGACCAGGCTCCTCCCACTCCCGTATCCACGTCGGCGTCACTAGTGCCCCCCCAGAGCCAGCCTCCCGCCTGTGCTACGCCTGTGCCTTCCGATTCCCAAGCTCCCGCTCAGACCTACAACCCGGCCTCTGCGCTCATCCAGGCTCTTCATAACGACATGGACCTGTCAGCCGAGCACGAGCCCTCCTTCATCTCCCAGAGTTTAGAGTCAAAGATCCACAACTTCTTGCAGGGGAACTCGGCCTTCAATGCCTTTGACCTGCGTTTTCCGGGGCAGCCGGGGGAAAACCTCAGCCCGGTGACGGGGGCGGACGCCCAGGTTGGAACGCCAGTGCGCGACGAAGGCGGAGGCACGCCGACGCAAGACGAGATGATGGACAAGGGTGCGGCGGCTCCTGCGGCTACCACTGCTTATCAGAAGCCCAGCAGCTACTCGCGGTCAGCCGTGGGTCAGAACGGGCAGCTTTACCGGCACCAGACGTACGCTAACCACGACGTGTCCGAGCGGGGAGTTACTGTCGGCCATTACCCTCCCGTTTCTGCTCAGACAGGAAGACCTGGAGAAATGGCCCCCGGCAGCGACGCCAGCGCGCAGCCAGTGGAGCCCGTTCAGATGGTAAATGAGAGTGGCTGGTATAATAATAGTTACCCAGAGGGGAGCTCTCAGCTGCTCAGGGGCTTCAGTGCACCACCCTTGAGAGGGGCTCAAGAGAACAAGGCAGCAGGACTTTATCCCTACCAAGCAGAGCAAAGTCAGCAGCCCAAAAACATGGCCTCCCAGCAGGGCCTCAATGCTGCCTCGGCTTTCTTTACAAAGAGTCTCCCCCCTGTCCCAGTTATCCCTCCCCCGCCTCGGGTCTTTGAAAACCCTCTGCCTGGAACAAGCGGCGCACTAATACCCCAGGAGCCCCCGCTGCACGCCGGCACGGACGAGATGATGGGCGACAGGGTCGGCAGCGTGATCAGCGGCATGGTGGTCCACGACCATCAGCACAAGTCCGTCTTTCACCCCGACAATTCCATCTACGACAACGAAAGGGCGCCCCCTCCTCGCCCCGAGGACCAGCACTACCCGGAGGCCCCCGAGCATTACCACAATGAGCCCCACCCCCACAACGACCACTTCTTTCAAGAGGAGCCCTACCTCCACCCCGATGAGCCATATCACAGACACCCCGGGCCAGGCCCTCCGCCACATCGCTACCCTCGGGTCCGAGGGCATCTCACGCCCCCTCTCTCCCCCGCCGAAGACCCCTACTTCTCCCATGACTACCAGCGGCACGGCCCTCCTCCCCCTCCACGCTTCGCCCTGAGGAGGCCGCCGCCTCATCCTGAAATGCGCCACCCCGGACTCCGCCCCCCACACCGGCCTCCTCATCCGCCGCCCCACCATTTCCCAAGAGGGCCGCCACGTCCGCCGTTCCCCCCTTTCCGTGGCCCCGAACCAAGGCTGCGAGGCAAACGCCCGGGTCCACTCGGAAGGGGGAGCCCGGGTCCGATGTTTGCTCCAAAGCGGCCCTTTCCGCCCCCACGGTACTGACTGGACAGTTGAGCTGCAGTTGCCATTGAGGGAAAGCTCATCGTCGACGCCCACACCCTGCCCGCCATGACAGCGAAGCAAGCATCAAGACGCAGGGTCGGTAGAAGAAGAGCGGCCGCCAGAAGACCCGCGTGGACGGGGAGGAGGAACAGACGTTCCCCACCGATGGGCAGGACGCTGGGCGCTCTGAAGCAGCTGCTGGGCTGGAGCCAAGACAGAAGATTAAAGAAAATAAGAGGTGGATATATAATTCACTTTTTGTGTTATTAGCCAAGTATCATTGAGGATTTGATAAGGATGAGAGCGTGTGCATGAGGTGCATGTGCGTGTAGCCACCTGTCAGCCAGCTTGGCTAAGACGAAGCTACTCTGCCCTCCCTTAGCGTCTCCGCGGTAACCATAGTGACGCGATACGACCATTTAAATTCTACGAGTCTATGAAAACAGCCCATCGTGTTTGTTATTCAATTTCTGTTTCTTAAACGTGATATAGTTGCATAGTCGGGGATAATGTTTGTTGGCTGTTGCCGTTCTGAATGTAAGCCATGTTTCCTTTGAATGTCCCTCCGCCCATCGTTTTACGTCTCATTAATTTCCTCGGGGCGGCGCCGCTCGGATCCGTTCCAAGAGGGACGTGCGAAGGACGCAGAGATGTGTGAGAGTGATCTCTTTCAGCCTTCCACGCCACCACAGAAGAAGTGCGTTTTTGTCAAGGGGATGAAGATGCTCGACTCCGCTTTCCTTTTATTTGTACTGACTAATAAAAATCTCTGTTTGAAACCTCGTGTGGGTTTTTATTTCCTCTGATTCCTGCATCATGAATTGACCCCGGATTAATCCATCGCCACGTCTTTACCGAGTCGCCGTTACAGACGTCTCACTTGCTGTTGCCGTGCAACGATATTTCAGACTCTGAAGTGAGTTCACAGGCAAAAGAAGGCAAACGGGGGGAAAAATGCTGGAATAAAAGGATGGAAATGAGGAATATTGATGGCAAAAACAACGTCAAAGCTAATCAGCACGACAGATACGACAAATTAGGTGACGGGACGGAACTTTAGCAGGTCCGGGCGGTCCGAAAGGTCCTGTGATCGTTCGTCTTCAGCTGGAATTTTAAATCAAATCTTTTGTTATTGACTTTTCCTGAAAAAAGTGCTGATTTTACGTTTCTTTGGCTACTAGAACGTTTGTCTGTGTTCAGGGTTTCATTTAAAGGCCAAAACGAGAGGACTGAGGCAGGAACTGGTCACTCCGACCTCCTCAATTACTTCATTTTCACAATCGGTGGAAGAATTTCAGCCTTAGAGCGTCTTTTATGTTCCATATTTACAGAGCTGAACACTTGACCTTGACCTCGACCTCAGTGGGACTCCTAAACTAAGGACTGTCCTCAGGACAGACATGCACTGTCATGCTAATCTGATTACTGCCTTCAAATGAATCTGGAGTTGTTGCCACGGTGACGCATTCTTTCACCCAATCGGGAATTTTCTGCGGTTTTAAACTCTATGTGGGTGTATTTGTGACTGATTAGCTTGAGCTTATTTGTGTTTCAGTGCCCTTGAAGGTCAAAGAGAGGTTTTTAAGCAAATATTGAAACGCCGAATGTTTTAGGAGAGAAAGTTCAGGTTGAATGCTGCAGCCCGTCGGGACACTCGTCACGTTCCCTCTGGACACAGAGGAGATGATGCGTCCCTGGGCCCCCACCGTCCTCCCACATTTGAACCAGTGTCCTGTCTTCCTCCTCAGGGTTCCAGGGGTTTGACCTGATGCAGGAGCTCTTGGACGGGAGGGGGCGGAGGCGCCAGCCTCTCACCTGTGAGGCGACTCCTCGGGGGGCAGGTGCGGCCTGCAGCAGCCGAGTTTCCCTCCAGTTTCTAGTGCACGTGGAGAAAATAAAGATGCTGGAATTCTCTCTCGGTGTTTGTGTCTCGGGAGAATATGAAGGTTGGAGAGGGAGTGTGCGTGCGTGTGCGTGCGTGCGTGTGTGTGAGTGAGAGAGAGAGAGAGCGAGTACTGCAGGGATTATTAGGCTATTATGTGATTTGAATCACAAGATTACATTTTAGTTTAAAGCTATGAGAAATTAAAGCATGAGAAATATTGCGTAACTCTATAGATATAAATATAGATATCATCTATATGGGGGGGGGGGGTCTGCATGCGGTCACCAGATGTCGTCGTTGGCTACTGAAATATAAAACACCACAATAAAATGAGAGACGGTGCGTTGCATGTCCCTGGATCCCACATTGCTGGTTTGGATCCAGTAGATCCAGTAGATCCAGTGGCGTTTTGAGGGCACGTTGGGTTTAGTCTCCTGGGGCAGATGGTGGTCTGGACATAGAGACATAAAGGAATTATCCGTGGGTTGATCTCTGCCCCGCGTAACGGGACACACGCGCTTGAACGTGGACGCGCAGGTCCGAGTCGTGACTGCACTCGGCGGCCTGCTGCCTGTCATCGCAGGGTGCGTGTGCACGCGTGTGCGCGCGTCTGTCTCGGAATTTGCCAACGCTGTGGTTGGAAATGGTTCATTTTGGTGTCGCGGTGGTGCGTGCGTGCGCGAGGACTTGGGCGGACTGCTCAGCACCGCGGACAGCTCCGGAGAGAACAAAGCCCGCCCGCCAGGGAGCGTCTGACGCTTACTCCTCTGGATGAAACGCGAAAAATATTTACGTTCTGATTTTTTAATAGTTTTTTACGTTTTTAATGTTCTGATTTTTACCTGCTTAAAGGCTTCGCTTAGAAAATATCGAATATCGGGTTTTCCATTCCATTTTCCATTCTTTTCAGAGCTACAGGTGACACTGAAATAGAGGCTTTTCTTGATCAAACACACACCGCTGACCTCACCAGTATTCCTAAGTGTAATTTCATGTTATTCTGAGGACAATTGGCCAGTGAGGAATATTCCTTTCCTTCTTAGATGTTTATCTTACCACGCTCACATCCCTACTTTCATTTTCAATCTAATTTCGTCGTAATCAAACGAATTTCCTCCCCAAATCTGGAGCTAAAAAGCGTCAAAACTTTGTGCGTCACTCCGTTGTCCTCCCTCCGCCTCCTGTTGCGCTCAGCGGTGTGGTAGTTTGACGACGGTCCCTAACGGCAGACAACACGGCCGGGGGGGGGGGGGGGGGGAAGGGGGGGTGCTGAGATGGACAGGGAGGGAGACACCGGCTTACGACGTCAAAGGAGTACAGTCACACACACACACACACACACACACACACACAGAGCGAGAGAGAGAGAGAGAAAAAGACGAGCACGAAGAAAGAGAGGAGAGAGAGAGAGAGAGAGAGAGAGAGAGAGAGAGAGAGAGAGAGGAAGAGAGAGAGAGAGAGAGAGAGAGAGAGAGAGGAGAGAGAGAGGAGGACCAGCAGACTGCCAATAATTCCCCCCGGTCCTCGGAGGAAGCAGAAATTCATCTGTCACACCTTCAGCAAAGACAGATGGACGTTGGTTTATTTTCATAAACGATTTTCGTCCCGCGACGAAAAGAAAGAGGAACAAATTATCCGGAGCATTTCACGGGAAAAAGGAAGGAGGGGAAAAAGAGAAAGAAAGAAGCAGCTCCAGAAACAGACGCTCATGCCGAATAAAGGACCGTCGCTGGATGTGGTTCCGGGGGGGGTCCAGGCCTAACTTGGTTCCGAGCCGCTCCTCCAGACACATGAACTGGAACAACTGAGAGCCGCTCACTAAATAACAGCGGGGGGGACAAAAGGAAGGCACCAGCGATCACGCCGATTCTTCACCGCGATCAGCCGCAGGTAGGAGCTCTCGCGCACGCAGGTGCGCGTTTTAACGCCTCGAACCTTTAAAAAAGACAAAATCACGACAGGAAATTGTTGTTGTCAGAGCGCGCGCGTCTCTGCGGCCGTGTTGACACACTCATGTTCCTGCAGTCGATTCATGGAAACCTGCTCGCACGCACGCACGCACGCACACGCGCCGAGATTGTTACATCCTAAACCGATTTGGTTCGGGAAAGCTCAACCCTCGCGTCTTTGGGCCGATGCTCGGCGCTGTCGGACGGAGACGTGAAGGTTCGGCTGTGGGGTTCTGCCGCCACACGTGCGCGCGCGCACAATTGTTGCTCGCAGCGGATCGATATTCTCATTAAACAGTTAAAACCAACGCGCGAGCTCGCTTCTTCTGCCCCCCCCCCAGTGCTGAGATCTGTCAGACTCGACCTGCTCGGTGTCTCCGAGGGTGGAGGAGGTTCGGGCTCCATCTGCGCCTCCTGTGTAGTGCGAATTGAAGCCTCCGGGCTCCTGTCTGCTCCTCCTCACGGCCTCCTCCGCCCCCCCATTCCCCTTCCCCCCCCCAGACTTTCTCAATGAAGGAGCCCGACGCCATCAAGCTCTTCATCGGGCAGATACCCCGAAACCTGGAGGAGAAGGACCTGAAGCCCATCTTCGAGCAGTTCGGGAAGATCTACGAGTTGACGGTGATAAAGGACAAATACACGGGCATGCACAAAAAGGGGGGGGGGGAAGTAAGGGGGGGTGGGGGGGGGGGGAGGGGTGATGGTGGTGGTGGGTGGGGGGGGGGGGGGTCAGATTACCTGTGTCCTCCAGGATGAGCCTCATTTAGCCAAACTCAAATAGCCTCTTTGTGGCCCCCTGTGATTCTATGAGTCCCCCCCCCCAACATTTACTTAGGTTTTAATGTTTTACGGGCAAATATTTGCCAGCTTTTGCCCGTTAAGCTCAGAGGACGCCGTCGCACCCGTTCACGGGCTCATGGGCGCCAGAACCTGCTGGTTGGGCGCTAAACGAAGCATCAAAGCATCAAAGCATCAAAGCATCAAAGCAAGCCCGCGGGTGCATGCTGGGAGATTTGTGGAGCTCCTCAACAGAAACCGCTGTTTTAAAGCCGTTTCCTCAGAACCGGCTCAGCAGGTGACGTCGTCCCACCAGGTGTCGGCCGGCGCGTCCCCCCCCCCCCCCCCCCCCCCCCCCCGCTGTCATTTGGAATGCAAATTCAGACGGCGGGAAAACAAAAGCCTTCATGAATCCGTGGTGGAGAGGTGGGGGCCAGGTGCTTCCGGGCCCCCAGCACCTACTCTGCATAATTCTCCATATTCATGATGGGTGGGGGCCCCTAAAGGTTAATGGAAGCTTCATGTGGGGGCGCATTCGTTTAGGCGGGGACAGGAAACGTCTCCGATCGTTATGTTTGATCGTAACGACGGGCGTCTGTTACATCAGGCAGAAATCGGTTTCTCTCCTATAGATTTTGACCTCTTGACCCCAGGTGTGTAAAGCACCCCCCCCCCCCCGTTGTTGCCAAAGGGCATTTAAAAATGGCAGATTTATAACCGGGCCCTGGACGTGCGTGCGTCTGGCCTCCAGGCAGCTCGCTTCAGATTAAATTACGACGTGCAACAGCCCCGTCCTTTACCGCCTGTTTCTGTCTCCAGGATGTGCCTTCCTGACATACTGCGCACGTGAGTCCGCCCTCAAAGCCCAGAATGCACTGCACGAACAGAAGACGCTGCCCGGGGTGAGTGTGTCTTCGGGGTTCGTGGGGGGGGGGGGGGGGTCATCCACAGCTCGACGTGACACGGTAGCGAGTCTGACGCGCACGCCTGACTCTGACGTGCACGCCTGACTCTCTGGCGTGGCTGACTGGCTGCGGTAAAGGTCACGCGCATGTTTCCATATCCGTCCTGCGATGGCGTGAGTCAGCCAGTCACGTGATGAGCGGGGGGGGGGGCACGCACCGATGTCTCCCTGCCTCTCTCTCCCTCCCCCCTTCCTCCATCTTAATTCCAATCAAAGTTAAAGCTAGCTTTATTAGCATAGCCAGGCAGCAGGTGCGCTGCCAGATGACATTTCCGGAGCTAAATAGGAGGCGACAGCGTCTCTGTAATAACGAGAGACGCGGCGGCGAGGAAAGGAATTACTGAGACGGAGTTCTCCCCCAGACTTCCCGCTGCTTCCTCTTTCTCCAGCAAGGCCGCGCTGCTCTTTCCTTTGGCTTATTTTAGTCAGAATCCTGCTCAATGACAATTCTGGCTGCTTGACTTTGTGAAGAAAGAGAAATTCCATCTTTATTAGCAAACTGATTACAAGATGACTAAGAGGCACCTATTGAACATGCTAATGCAGCTAATGCTAATAAAGCTAATTAGTAATAGCGTCCTCAATGAAGTCATGATATTAATGTTTAAATCTATAAAAGAGAGGCTGGAATTTCACCCCATCAATGGGAAAAACCAGCTCAAGCACGTATTAACTATTGCTATAGCAACCAAACATATAGTTTGCTGATGACCATCTTCTTGACAGCAGAATAGCTGATGATTCGTGTAACATTAAACAACCTCCAAACCCCCATTTTTGCATATTTATGTTTGTAGTTGAAATGCTACACTTCCGGATGTGGTTTTCCTCCTCTTCGCTTATCTAGAAGATGGTTGCTAGGTAACATGTCACTTTTCCGCCGGTGACCTGGTGCCGGGAGGACAGTTTCTCCTGTGACGGCCCCCCCGCTGCCGCTGATATTTGCCCCCCACCTTAATAATCAGGCTATTATGTGATCATTAATAGCGGCGGAGCTCGACCTCTCGATCGGTTCAGCACCGAGCGTCGTCCCTCAGACGGGGGGGCTTTATTGTAGGATGTGCAGACAGTTGGAATCAGATGGAGCAGCCTGGTGTTGTCGGGGGGGGGGACAAAAGAAATCCCATTGTTAGCATGACAGCAGCATTGCCTCCCTGACCTCTCGTAGGGGATGAGCAGGGCCCAGCGCCACGTCCTCCCCCTCCTCCCCCCAGTCTTTCCATCCCAGTGGCTCTCACCCCTCGCGGCCTCTTTACCTCTTAAGCTGCGCGGAGGGGGCTGTGCCCTGCGTACCTTCCCCCGCCCCCCCCCCACCCCTCCAGCCCTCTCCTCCACCCTGCATCATCCAATAGGGGAACGGATGAAAACCACCTTATTAGCTCCCACATGGACGAGAGCCGCTACCCACCCCTGCTACCAGCTGTGGTGTAATTGTCATCTAATTGCACCTGCTCTGCCAGAGAATAATTAACTTTGGCATCTCGTGGCCCCGACGATACAAAAGAAATAACATGAAAGCAATTACAGTGCTGAGGGGAGTCTGAATGGAGGCACACCTGAATGTGCATAAGAAAAAGGATGTCATTAGCGCTCAGACCTGCGTTTTATTCTTCTCTGGGTCAGTCCCCCCCCCTTCCTTTGTGATTTTGCCTCACTAACAATGGAAAAGAAGAAAGCAGGAAGGAGAGTAAGAAAAGTCAGGCCGGGCGAGCAGATGGCTGTTCCACGGCGGCACCTGGCCCTGTGTTTAATTTCAGGTTAGAGAGTCCGTCTCTGAGTGAGAGCCTCAAAAGCAAATTCAGCCTTCGAAACAGGAGGCAAAGGTGTGTGTGTGTGGGGGGGGGGGTGAAAAGGCAGGAGGAATAAACCCCATCGTGGAGACGGAGACAGGGAACGCAGCAGATTCGCTCTGGAGCGGAACGTTCAATCCTGCGTGGACATTTTGTCCTCATGTCCTGTCTGGTCCCGTCTTTTTGAGCCTTTTTTTTCTGGGCAAATCGGCAGCTTTTGGGGTTCAAAGGAAAAGAAAATGACATCAATTCCTGCTGTGTGATAAGAAGGGTGGACTAAAATGACTGTGGCGATGAAATGAATCGTTGCTATTTTTATTGAAAGGATTTTCTAAAAGACCGTAATAACTTTATTATCCTTAGTTTGGATCATTTAGACCGAGCCAGTGGTTCACCGTGTTAGTACTGATGTCACATCATTTTAAAAGATCGGAACACAAATAATCTCTTAGTTTGGGGTGAAAAAAACATTTCTGACTGAACTTAGATATTTTAGCTTAGCATGTTGTCGTTAAAGCAACCTGCAGTCTGAGTCGATTCAGATTCCTCAAAGCAGCAGCATAAAATTTAATTCTGTCTCCTCGAATCCTCCTTCTTTATCCGGCGAGCTGAGTTTTAATTCGTCATGTGCCATAAAACCAAGGTTGACAGCTGGACCCATGACGACGTGATGCCACCGGCTGCTTACACGAGTTTCTGGAAGACATAATCGTGCTTATTTAAGCGAGCCTTGAATGTGATGCTAGGCTAATGGGCCGCTTTAGTGTCGTAATGAAACAAAACCACATTGGTTGGTTGAATGTTTCACACATGCGGGAGAGAAGAACCTCCCACCTGCTTCAGCACAGACTCACTATATTTTCTCTCGCTCACTTTTTAAATTAATATGCAACAATGCTTTGCTGTCTATTTTGACCACGGTGAGCGTTTAATAATGCAACTGTGCCCAAATGAGGAAGTAACTCTGTATGTGGTGTGTGTGTGTGTGTGTGTTTCCATGTACAGTGGGGGAAGGGAAGGCAGGTGTTTGCACTAACACGGTTTAATAAAGGCCATGTGCACGTGTGTGTGTGTGTGCGCACGCACCTGAAAGATAAGGATGGATGGAAGTTACTGGTTTTATTGTGTGCTACGCTCACGTTGCTTCATTCAATATTTGTGTGTGGGGTCAAATTCGGAGCTGTGAGGCCTTTTGTGTTTGATCCGCCCCTAGAAGAGGTAAAAAACAAAAGCCCCGCTCGCTAAGGGTGGAACATCTGACCGAGCTTGACATTTGCTCAGCCACAGAGAGTCAGACGGGGCAGAGTCGGAGGGCTTTCATCAATAGTCTGACATAAATGCATACGCTAAATATAGCGCAGACTTTTTTACACAGGAAAGGAGAGAGGAGTGTGTGAGGAGGGGGAGTGTGTGAGGAGGGGGAGTGTGGGAGGGAGGGGGAGTGTGTGAGGAGGGGGAGTTGTGTGAGGAGGGGGGAGTGTGTGAGGAGGGGGAGGGTGTGAGGAGAGGGGGAGTTGTGAGGAGGGGGAGTAGTGTGTGAGGAGGTGGAGTGTGTGAGGAGAGGGAGTGGTGAGGATGGGGAGTGTGTGAGGATGGGGAGTGTGTGAGGAGGGGAGGGGCAGTGGGTGAGGAGGGGGAGATTGTGAGGAGAGAGGGAGTGTGTGAGGAGGGGGAGTGTGTGAGGATGGGGAGTGTGTGAGGAGGGGAGTGGGTGAGGAGGAGGGGAGGGTGTGAGGAGGGGGAGTGTGTGAGGAGAGGGGGAGTGTGTGAGGAGGGGGAGTGTGGTGAGGAGAGAGGGAGTGTGCGTTAGTGCGGAGGAGGGGGAGTGTTGTGAAGGAGAGAGGCTTGTGTGAGTGGGAGGAGGGGAGGTGGGTTGTGAGGTGAGAGAGTGTGTGAGGAGGGGGAGTGTGTGGGGAGGCAGGGGGAGTGTGTGAGGAGAGAGGGAGTGGTGTGAGGAGGGGGAGTGGGTGAGGATGGGGAGTGGGTGAGGAGGGGGAGTGTCTGTGAGGAGCAGAGGGAGTGGTGAGGAGGGGGAGTGTGTGAGGATGGGGAGGGTGTGGAGGAGGGGGGAGAGGGGGTGAGGAGGAGAGGGAGTGTGTGAGGGGGGGGAGTGTGTGAGGAGGGGGAGGGTGGGAGGAGGGGAGTGCTGTGGGGGAGAGAGAGTGTGTGAGGAGGGGGAGTGGTGGCCAGTTGTGAGGAGGGGGAGTGTGTGAGGAGGGAGTGAGTGTGTGAGGAGAGGAGAGAGGGAGTGTGTGAGGAGGGAGAGTGTGTGAGGAGGGGGAGTGTGTGAGGAGGGGAGTGAGTGTGTAGGAGAGAGAGTGTGTGAGGAGGGGGAGTTTGTGAGGAGAGAGTGTGTGTGAGGAGGGGGAGTTTGTGAGGAGGGGGAGTGGGAGGAGGAGAGTGTGTGAGGAGGGGGAGTGTGGTGAGGAGGAGAGTGGGTGGTGAGGAGGGGGCAGTGTGGGAGGACGAGGGGGAGGGTTGTGAGGAGGGGGAGGGTGTGTGAGGAGGGAGAGGGTGGGAGGAGGGGAGTGTGTGAGGCGAGGGGGAGTGTGTGAGGAGGGAGAGTGTGTGAGGGGGGAGTGTGTGTGAGGAGGGGAGTGTGTAAGGAGAGGGGGAGGTGTTGTGAGGGAGGGGAGGGTGTGAGGAGGGGGAGTGTGTGAGGAGGGGGAGTGTGTGAGGGGGGAGAGTGTGTGAGGAGGGGCGTGTGTGAGGAGGGAGAGGTGTGAGGAGGGGAGTGTGTGAGGAGGGGAGTGGTGAGGAGGGGGAGTGTGTGAGGAGGGGGAGTGTGTGAGGAGAGAGGGAGTGTGTGAGGAGGGAGAGTGTGTGAGGAGGGGGAGGTGTGTGAGGAGAGAGAGTGTGTGAGGAGGGGGAGTGTGTGAGGAGAGAGGGAGTGTGTGGAGGGGGGGGGTGTGTGAGGAGGGGGGAGTGTGAGCACGCGCCTGCATAGGGCGAGCTGCTGTTTACACCCCGTTAGCCCCCCAGCCTCGGCATCCATAGGTGGGGAGTGACGTTAAACGCGCTCCGCTGCGCCCGACAGGACAGAAGCGTCTCGGATTTGTCTCCCAGCATCCGCATGTGAGGTTCCTCCACGTGTCAGCGGGCGCTGGAGGCTCCGCCCCCTTTCCATAGCAACGCCTCGGCGTTCCTGAGTAGCGGGGATGATGATGAGGATGATGATAGCAATTAGCAAGCCTCACGGCGAATGTGCTCACTTGATGAATGTATCCGGCGCGCATTCATGCATCCATTCATTTACATACGCATGCATATGAATGCGGGGGGGTTGGGGGGGGGGGGGGCAGGACCGACCGCTGACTGACGGCAACAAAGGAAGAGGGCCCGTCCTCTGCACGCCACCCCAGGGTGACTGTGATGATGAATGCAGATTGGAGTTATAGAGGCGGTAAATGGGTGTGAACGAGAGAGGGATTGGGTAAATGGGGGGGGGGGGGGTAATAAGGGACGGTTGGGGGAGGGGAGGGGGAGATAAATGAAAGTTTGAAGGGTGGGTGGCAGGGGTTGGAGGTGCACGAGGCAGCGTGTTTATCAGCTTAAATACAGACATCTGTTACTGGGGAATAGTGTGTGTGTGTGTGTGGTGTGTGTGTGTGGGGGGGGGGGGGTGGTGGGGGGTGGGGGGGGGGGGGTGTTGGGGGGGGCGTAGCAGGCGCATGTGCTTTGTCACCGAACTTGCTCTGCGCTTTGAAGTGCGCGCACGCCGCACGGCCGCAGCGGAGCAGGCAGTCGTCAGCCACACCGCAATTAAAAAAAACAAAAGAGGACCAACAGTCGGTCACATCAAAGGGTCGGACCATCCGTGCACGCACTCACACACACACACACACGCACAGGCACACACACACACGCACACACACGCACACACACATACACACCTCCGATATTTCTCTTCCTCCACTATGGGATTGTATCTCTGTTGTTGTTGTTCCTGAGCAAAGAGAGAGAGAGAGGGGGGGGGGGGGGGGGGTGAGGGAGAGGGGGAGAGGGGGAGAGGGGGAGAGAGAGGGGGGGGGGGGGGGAGAGGGGGAGAGAGAGAGAGAGGGGGGGGAGGGAGAGGGGGAGAGGGAAAGAGAGGGTGAGAGAGGGAGAGGGAGAGGGTGAGAGAGGGAGAGAGAGGGGGGGTAGAGAGAGAGAGATGACACTGGGATGTTGCTTTGACAGCAACCACAAGATGATTGGCTGAATATTACTGAACTGTGTGTGTGTGTGTGGTGTGTGTGTGTGAGAGAGAGTGTGTGTGTGTGTGTTTTCACTCTGCTCTACTTTTCCGTCGCCGCCTCTCTCGCTTTGTCAGATACACCTTTTTTACCAATGTATTTATTTTTGCCTCGTGAATACACCAATTTCCACCTGTGCTGACACCCCCCCCCCACCCCCCCAGGAGTGTGTTGCCAGCGTGTTAGTGTGTGTGTGGCGAGGAGGTAGATGGAGAAGAGAGGGAGCAGAAAGTGGCAGAGAAGGGAGAGGAAGAGAAACGAGGGAGGAGGGGCGGAGGTGGTGGCGGGTTGATTACGCCGCAGGTCTCGTTGCCTGGAGACGGGGGGGACCAGGGATGCCAGGTTGCTAGGCGACCGGCACGATGCAATGACCAGCGCTGTGTGATGGAGCGGATGGGGAGGTGCTCCGAGCAAACACGCGTGCACACACACACACATGCACATACGCACATACGCACACACACACAGACACGCACGCACACACACATGCACACACACACACCACACACACTCTTTATTCAGAATCCTCGTGAACCCGCCGACGCGGCGTTTGCTGGGTGGAGTCGTGCGCTCTGGGCTGGCGAAAGGGGTCGCGCGGCGATTTGATTGGATAATCTATGGATTTAATATCCCATAATCCATGTGAAATCCCCCACGGCATCACAGGGCGGAAAAGATTAAGTACGTGTGTTCATGTTGCTGTGACCGTCGGGGCTGAGTGTGTGTGTGTGTGTGTGTGTGTGTGTGTGTGTGTTGTGTGTGTCAGAGGATGATTGCGTGTAATTTCAGTGCTGGGGGGGTGACTGAGTGGTGAAATGGGCTGTTGACCAGGTTGGTTTCGCCCCTGCTGTCAACGTGCAACACGGGACGTTTTTGTAAACACGGTTAAAGCGGCGGGGGGGTGATTGGGGGGGGGGGGGTTGGTGATTAGGGGGGGGGGTGGTGATTAGGGGGGTGGGGGGGGGTGATTGGGGGGGGTGATTGGGGGGGGTGGAACGTGGTACATTAGTTGTGACGGCGCTGCATCTGCTCTCGAGGTGCATTCAACAGGCACGAGAGCTGCCGCCGTCATCCCCCCCTCACCCCCCATCCCTCCCCCCCCCCATCCCTCTAACCTCCCCCCCCCCATCCCTCTCCCCCCCCATCCCCCCCCCCATCCCTCGACCTAGGAGCGCCCTTTGTCCTCCTCATCTGTTTTCCTCCCCTCTCTTCCTTGCGTGTTATTCAGGGCGGCCTTGTTTACCTGACGCAGGGAGCCGCGGCTCGAGTGGGGGGGGTGGTGTTGCCATGATGATGATGGGGCTGGTTGCCATGCCGATTTGTAGTGGCCCAGTCTTGATGGCCTCCACTTCTGACTTGTTTTCCCTCTTGTATATTCAAAATCCAATCTCCTGAGCCATCTGCTGCTCGTCTCCTTATCACCCCCGCCAGGCTTCTCCTGCCCCCCCCCCCCAGGGACGTATGGGCAACAGGCATAAGACACATTTTCACACAAAGATGTTTCCTCAAACTAGAACCATTAATGTCAGAAACAAGGTGACCAGGATCCATCCCTCTGTCCCAGAAACGTCAGGACGGTTTTAAATTCCACTGTTTGTTTTTCAACATTAAGTGGCCGAACTGTGGAAACCGACCACAGCTGGGGGCTCATCTGTTGGCATGGTAACAGGGTACCAGCAGGGTAGCAACAGGGTCAACAGGGTACCAACAGGGTCAACAGGGTACCAGCAGGGTCAACAGGGTACCAGCAGGGTAGCAACAGGGTCAACAGGGTACCAACAGGGGTACCAGCAGGTCAACAGGGTACCAACAGGGTACCAACAGGGTACCACCAGAGGGTCAACAGGGTACCAACAGGGTCAACAGGGTACCAGCAGGGTACCAACAGGGTCAACAGGGTACCAACAGGGTACCAGCAGGGTCAACAGGGTACCAAAAGGGGTACCAAACCGGGTACCAGAAGGGTAACAGGGTACCAACAGGGTCAACAGGGTACCAGCAGGGTACCAAAAGGGTCAACAGGGTACAACAGTGGTAACAGCAGGGTACCAGCAGCGGGGGACCAACAGGGTCAACAGGGTACCAGCAGGTACAACAGGGTCAACAGGGTACCAACAGGGTACCAGCAGGGTACCAGCAGGGTACCAACAGGGTCAACAGGGTACCAGCAGGGTACTAGCAGGGTACCAGCAGGGTCAACAGGGTCAACAGGGTACCAACAGGGTACCAACGGGGTCATCGTCCCCTTCTGTTAGCATCACATATTTATGGCCAAGGTTTTGCTTTAGTACCTAAATAGTGCCTGGTGGCCACATTATGATGTCTTGCTCCTCCCAAACCTTCGTTGGTCTCTTTTCTTCTCGATACTGTAAAAATAATGGCAACGCGTATTTTCCTGTTATCCGTTATGCACCTGTCCGTCCACCTGGATCGCCCGTTTGTGGCTCAGACAATCCTGGAAACTTGTCGTAGACGGACGTCTGTCTGGGCAAACGTTGCGTCGTGAATTTATCTTGTGTTTTATTATTATTGCAGTTAAATGTCCGTCTCTTCACGCACAGACTCGACTTTGACCACTTTCTCAACCATAATTACTGTTAATTACTATTCACAAATGCGTCCATTTAATTGGGGGTCTTCTCGGCAGGGAGGACATCGGGGGGCGGGGACGGACCGCTCTTTGGGTATGCAGGCCAGGGCGGCGGAACGTGGCGGCGGCGAGGATCAATAGTGTCTCCTGGTGACCGATCACAGCGGATCAATCGGTGACACGAGATCAGTGACTGCCTGAAATGTCAGCAGCTCCATAATTAAGACCTTCATTAAGCTAACAGAGTGTCAGTCTGCTGCAAAGATCACCCCCCCCCCCGCCCGCCTCCACCCTCTTCTCCATATGCTCTCCCCAATCCCTCTCAATCCCACCCGTCTCCCATCGGTCCGCTCTTTCTTCTCCCCATTCAATGCCTCCTTCAGCGCCTCCTTTCAGCCCCACACGTCTGAAAGGTGGAGCCGATGTACGTGCGGCTTCATATGGAGCTTTTGTGAACTCTGGAGAGGACAATAATTGTGAAGATGAAGAAAAGGGGGGGGGGGCATTTGTTTCAGCAGCGGGTATCCTGGTGAATTATGGGTCGCCTAATCCGTCCATCTTTTCCTTGTCATTTAGAAACTCTTTTTACGGTTCTTCCTATTTCCCCTCCTCGCCCTGGGAACCCTTGTTCCCTCTGACAGGCTCAGAATCTCCCATGATTCCGATGCCGTGTGCTCCTGTAATCCAGATTAGCCGGCGAGCGCTCTTAATCTCATCACTTCCCAAATCCTGCGGGGGTGTGCCTTTCCTGGTTTTACGCGATAGAGAGAGAGACGAGCTTAGAGGAAATTCATAGATGGGAGTCGGGGAAGGGAGGCTGCGTCACGGCGTCATTTAATGGTCGTAAAGCGAACGACCAAAGCACCAACACCGCCTCACTGTCGCTTCCTCTGCCCCCAGATGAACCGCCCGATCCAGGTGAAGCCGGCAGACAGCGAGAGCAGAGGGGGTAAGAGACGCCTGTCCTCAGGCCCAAACGCAGCACCCGTCCAAACACGTCCAACACAAAGACCCGGAACAGTCGTGAGCGTCTCAGAGATGGCGGCTTTGGTCGAGTAAACCATGTGACCTTCACCCAGCCGCTTCTGCAGCTTTCCTATTATTATTCCACGCATCCGTCCTGCTGCCAGGTCCATGTTTGAATCCAGTACATGTGTAAAATGTGCAGTTCAACAAGGCCGCGGAGCAGCGAGTTGCTGCTCATTTCTGCATTTTCATGTTTGTGAAAGCTGTGAAGTGAAAATACAACTTTACTCAGGCACTACACATAAAGAGCCCTACAGCTAAAGAGCTGTAGGGACCTTTACGCTAGAGGCCGATACTGCTCAGATATAAAAACACACAAACACGGAGGAATGTAACATTAGCGGCGTGCATGTGGACTAAAACATGCAGAAATGCTGCTCTGATCCGTCACAGACGGGCACAGATGGAGCAGCTTCTCTGACAGCACAGAGGGTGACAAACACTTGAGTCACCAGCCAGATGCTGCCTCTGTGGCGCTCCGTGTTTCTGCCCCCTGCTGGCGGGTCCGAGCATCGCAGGGTTTACTCCACCCCGCGCGCGCGCACACACACACAGACTCTCTACCAATTCTTTAAACGTTGTAATCACTCAGAGTATCCACAATTTACTATATTTCTGTCATTTATCTGCCTCTCTGGGCAATCTCCCTTCCCTTAGAAGACAGGAAGCTCTTTGTGGGCATGCTGGGGAAACAACAGACTGATGCCGACGTGAGGAAAATGTTCGAACCGTTTGGAAGTATCGAGGAGTGCACGGTGCTCCGTGGGCCTGACGGTACAAGCAAAGGTATCTTTAGCTCCTGCCTGACCAAAAACACAAACCAAAACTGCGATTCATTGAGAGGAAACTAATATTAAATATTTACACTGAAATTCCCAAATTACGATTAAAATCTGGGTGATATTTCTTTTCTTTTCAGTTAAGAAGCCCGAATTGACAATAGAATCATCCATTAATCATCAGGTCTTTTTTGCTTCTCACTGCTCTGCTGTTAAATCTCCAGTAATTCTGGTTTAGAATTATGGGACTTTTCTTTTGAGCAACAATATAATAATACGGATTTTCGCTGCTTGTAAAAGGCCATTATCGCGATGACATCTATTTATTACGTATATCAAATCCAGGTGACAGGTCAGAGCCAGACGCGAGGCTGCCGAGCATCCGTTGCATTAGGCCTGACTAATGACGCCGTAGCTTTTATGGGTCACAGCTAATGATGCCGTTGCTGGTTTATGGACGTGATTGATGAACCAATGAACGTCTCTTGTTTAATGACGCCACAGTAACTGATGAAGCACAAGATGTAAAGCGGCTCCTAATGTGTTTTTAAAGGGAAGTCGTCGCTGTATGTGTAAGTGTGTGTGTGCGTGTGTGTGTGTGTGAGAGCCATATTTAAGAGTGTGTTGTTTCATGTAGGGTGTGCATTTGTGAAGTACCAGAGCAACGCAGAGGCCCAGGCTGCCATCAGCGCCCTGCACGGCAGTCGTACTTTACCGGTGAGTTTTTAACACACACACACACACACACACACACACACACACACACACACACACACACACACACGTTCACACATTCCAAAATGTGGACACTTCAAATCCAGTAATTTAGACACTCATCATGGTGACTCAGCTAATAGTCACCAGTTCTTTTTTCCACTGATTCAGACACACACACACACACACACACACGCTCAGAAAAAAGAACTGCTCATGTTTTTCTATGCTTTTCGCATAAAATGAATAAAAAGCTGAAAAGGACGCACTCCAGTGCTGATGATGTAACAGGATGGCAGCGGCTCCGTCCGTCCCGGCGCGCGTGCACGCAGGAGCCCGATGACAGATGAGTGTTCTCGTTTCCGCCACAGGGCGCCTCGTCGAGCCTGGTGGTGAAGTTTGCCGACTCGGAGAAAGAGCGATCGCTGCGGCGGATGCAGCAGGTGGCCTCCCAGCTAGGAGTCATCAGTCCCATGACCCTGCACCTCGGGGCCTACAATGCCTACACACAGGCTGTGAGGAACACACACACTCACACACACACACACACACACACACTCACAGTACTCAGTCTGTGTGACGTGTAGATGTTCCGGGGGGCTTTTTAAGGCCTCCTGCGATCATTTGACGTGGGCTAAATTGCAACTTACTGCAGAGTAAAGCTCGATTACTGCTCTCGCCGGCGCTAATTGACCATTTGCTGCAAATGGTTTCTGATTTGGCTCATTTGCACGTGTTCGCATTTGTCAGACTTCATGTTTTTTCTCCTCATTATGAAAGTGTTCGGTTTTTCCCTGCTGAAATGTTGTTTTTCCCCAGATTGAACCGTAGCCAGTAGTAAATAGCCGGAGCTAGCTTGTAAAAGCCTCCCGGGGAGAGGAGGGCGGCGGCAGCGTGCACGTGTGCCCTAAACGCCACATTTCCTCTGTGAGACCTCAATCCCTCTCCCTCTCTCCGCCCCTCAGCTGATGCAGCAGCAGGCCCTGGTGGCGCAGTCGGCCTACCTCTCTCCCGTTGCCACGGTGGCGGCGGTACAGATGCAGCAGCTCGCCGCCCTTAACCCGAGCAGCATCATTGCCACGCCGATCGCATCCATCACTCCCTCCTCAGGTAATGAGAGGCAGGAACGTCCGGCCTCGCTTCGATTCCTGCCCGAAACGAGGACAGATACCGAAGCAGCGGTTGACCCGAGAGGACAGAACGTCCATTAAGTCCTCCCTGATATCGGACTTTATGTTTTAAATCAGAAGTAAAACTCCGACTGACTTCCTACAGCCACTGTGAATAATCTATAGATACTCTAGTAAAGCCAGGTTGATAATGGGGATTTTTACAAATGGAGCGATCCTTTAAACTACAAAATACAGAAAGTATAAATCTTAAAATCAAATTAATTTGATTAATCAACTTGAGTATTTTTCTGTTGTTCTCTGTTGTGTGTGTGTGTGTGTGTGTGTGTGTGTGTGTGTGTGGTGTGTGTGTGTGTGTGTGTGTGTGTGTGATATAGTTGTGATCTTGTCTAAAATAAAGTGACAGTTTGAGGCTATTATCATTCAGTTTGACTGGGAATAACAATCTGAAGAATAAAACAAATAAAATTGGCATTTTTTACTGCAGAACCTTTGTAATTGAAGTCGTTAGAGGGCCACTTTATATTCTTATTTCAACTGTAGATTAAAAAGTCAACACTTAAATATAAATGCTGAGTCAACAGCAGCAATGTTGCCTGTCAGTGTCTCTTCATTTACCCATATTCAGGTTCATTTGTGTCTTTTATTCAAAGTTAACTATTCTGACTTAGTGTCTTAAATACTTAAATATAACAGAATCAGGTGGCTGTCTAGCGTGTTAAAAATACATGTGACAGACGAATCCTGGGGCTCTGTTTCCAGAAAGCGTGACTCACGTGCTGAAAATACTCCACATTCTGTTGTGAGGAGATTCATTTCACGTTTCTTTCCCCATCTCCCGCTGGGGCATCCTGTCAGGGTGTATTTTTGGGGTTTGGTACACAACCGAGAACACTGTGTCTCATTAAAAAGGACTCGCGGCACATCTGGAGTGAGAGACTCTCCGGGGTTCCTTGAACGTCACACTGGTAGCGTTGTCATTACAGGGTCATTAGCATAATTACGGTAGCATTTGTCTCAAAGCTGCTCAGCTGCGAAAAAAATAAAAATAAAAATCCACTCTCATGCAACAAATATATCCCGTTTTGAATATTTATCTTTGCTCTTGAACGCTTCTGCAGTTCATCCAACCTTGGTGTGCGCAGGTACCAGCACGCCACCGTCCATCGCAGCCACACCTGTACCTGCTCTGCCTCCGCCCATTGTGAACAGCTACGCGTCGGTGCCAGCGCCGCCTAGTGGCCAGTCAGCCACCGACGCACTGTACACCAACGGCGTTCACGCCTATCAAGGTACAGCGCCGCCCCCCCGGCCGCATCTACGATTGAGCAGATATTGGCTTCGTCTCTGTCTCGCAGCAGTGTCAGCCCGATTAAGAGCGAATGAAGTTAAACTAATGGCTTCCTTTTATTTGGAGCGCACCGATGTGCCCTAGATAGCAATTAGGCTTCTGTTTATGTGTGTGCAGCTAATTGGTGGCACTCATAGTGTGTTTACCCCGCCACAGCCCAGAGTCCCGTCCTGGATCCTCTGCAGCAGGCTTACACAGGCATGCAGCACTACACAGGTGAGCCTCACACGGTCTTCTCATCCGCCTTCAGCGTGGTTTGGATTAACAAGCCTTAACGTCTCTCCGCCAGCCACCTACCCTGCCGCCTACAGCCTGGTGGGGCAGCCGTTCCCCCACCAGCACACGCTGGTGGCCCAGCAGCCGCAGCAGCCACAGCAGCTGCAGCAGAGAGAAGGTGAGCGGACAGAGCGCCGCCCTGACTGGAACACTCCAGTTTCCCCCCATTTTCCTGCAAATTAAACACTCAACATTGTGAATAAGTCTCCATTCAAACCCTCCACTGTGCGTTATTATTTGTATTTTGATGGCGGAGTTTTTTGGGGGGGTTTTGTTGCATTTTTTATGCTAATTTTGTTAATGTTTATTACTCATTTGCCTCATGATTCACTTCCATCACATAAACTGCACAGTAACTGCAGATTTGGTCCTTTTCTCCACTTAGGAAGGTCCTAACCTGTGTTTTTTCCCTTCCCATGCCTGCACGACCGTGCCTCCCCTCTGCTCAGGTCCTGAAGGCTGTAACATCTTCATCTATCACCTGCCGCAGGAGTTCACCGACTCCGAGATCCTGCAGATGTTCCTGCCGTTCGGAAATGTCATCTCCGCGAAGGTCTTTGTTGACCGCGCCACCAACCAGAGTAAATGCTTCGGTTAGTAGATTTACTGCTCGGTTTGACACTTTTGTGTGAATCGCCCTGCTAACGCGACCGCCGCTGGTTTTTTTTATTCTGTCGTTTTTTGTGCCTCAGGATTTGTGAGTTTCGACAACCCCTCCAGCGCTCAGACTGCCATACAGGCCATGAACGGCTTCCAGATCGGTATGAAGAGACTGAAAGTTCAGCTGAAGAGGCCCAAGGATGCCAACAGGCCATACTGAAGGAGGTAAGTTATGTAGACGGATGTGATCTGTCCTGTAAATAAACCTGCATAACCAAGGTTTGTCTTTTAAAAGACAGAAGCGTGTTATAGCTATTGGATAGTAGTTGCATGATAGATTATTTACTCTAGACAGTTTTTAGTGCTCTCTCTGATCTCCAGACCAAGGATAAGTACAGACAAATGGATATAAGGGAGCTCCTGAAAAAAATACCAGAACAGTTACTCCTTTTCACCGCAAGGTGGCAGCAGCTGTATCTTGAAAGGAAGCGGTGACGTCCAACATAAGATTAATTTATCCTGTCCAAATTAGTGAATTCAAAGCTAAATAACTGGAGAGTACCTAATATTTATATAGACCCTTCCCCCATGTCTTAAATTGGCTGAAGATAAGTGGCCAAATATAATTAAAGGAAAAAATCCTCTGATTGATTGATAAACTGCTAGAAATGTGCCAGGAAGTTAAAGAGAGCGAGTGGATGTAATTGGGACTTAAATGTCTGTCTCTCACGTGGAACAGAACGTCAATAATCGCTACAGTAGATTAACTTTAATGAGCCCTGAAAACACCATCAGGCCGAACGTGCAGTAAAAGTTCCATCGTTCCTTCACTTTATTTTCTTTACGGTAACTTTGACTAAGACTGTAACTCATGTGTTCTTTCTAACCACTGTTCTGTCCATCCTTCATTTTATTTTACTTTCATTTATTGTATTTTGTTTTTTAACATCACACCACCTGAGACTGTCCACACATATGTCGTGGAGACGTGCGTCGCTATAAAAACCTCCCCCTTCCTTCTCGATGCGTCGTAAGTTAATTGGCCTGTGTTGGTTGCTGTGGCGATATTGCCTGTGATGGTTAGCAGTACTGTTTTATTTTTCATCTATCTGGGGCCGTCGCCTTGATTCACCATGCTGAACTGCATGGCGGGTTACTGTGGCGACCATCAACATGTGTTTGGTGCGGTGTGCGTTTCCTCTTATTATTTTGAATCCTTGCAAACTGATCAATAACTGTCATTTCACCTCAGTATCTGTAAGCAATCGATTATCATGACATGCTTAAAAACCGATAAAACGGGCTAAAACCAGCCCTGCTGCTCCTCACTAGAGGAGACGTTGTTTTTGAGTTTCTTTTTGTCGTCTGTCATGATCATCATTCTTACACGTTCCCCCTGTTTAGTCGGTTGCTGTGGTAGTTTTCGGTGAGTGCGGGTTTTTGTTTGCTCGTGACTCAATATTCAAGTGATTTTGTGCCTCGAACCTGTTTTTGTGCCTCTCAAACTGTACCGAGCGTGTTCCCCAACATGATGTCTGTCAGTAACTGTGCAAGTGTGACGCAACAACAAGGTGTGTGTATTTTTGTTTGTGAGTTTATGTTGGTATGTTTGTGTGATGGAAGGAGGAAGAGAGAGAGAGAGAGTCCTCTTGGTTCCGTGTTCTGCTGGCTGAGGAACTGCATTCCTCTTTAGGAATTCTGGAACTCCAAACGAGAACGATAATTTTGAAGTACTTTCAACCTGAATGCGTTCGAACACACCTTTGGTCACACCTGCGTCGATTCTGCATCCAGCGGCAGGTTTGGAGCCCCCAGGGAAAGCGAGCAGCCAGATTCTTCTAAAATAAAAGCATCATTTAGAGAGCTTTATTGAGGCTCACCAGGCCACCTCTCCCTGTCGTTTACCGCATTAAACCCTCTGAGAGGGTGAGCAGTCACTGAAGACATGCATCAATGAGGATTTAGGTTAAGCTCTAAATGCACAGCTTGAAGAAGGAGCCGTTATTTCCTTCAGTTTTATTAAGTTTGGCGGATTATCTACTCCAGACATAGATGGTGAGGAGATAATGAGTTAATATTCATTACTCTTGGAGCTACTTTTAAAAGAATATCAATAATCCTCTTCTCAAAATACCAATATTGACATCATTCCCACCTCTGAATATGTGATTTTAACTCTCCTGCAACAAAAAAAAAATCACTTTGCATTTTCTCCGAGTACTCAGTGACCGTTGACTGCACGATGAACTCCAATATGAACCTAAAGACTGCTTTGCTAGGCAGTTATTACCGGTGGGGGGCAAAGTTCTTTTGTTTTTTTCGCTGCAGCTGCAGGTGTAAGATCTCAAATCTCCCCCTCCCCCCACGTAAATACAATCAGCAAGTCATTGGAACAAATCTCATCATGTCAAATCCTTTTCTGGAAACTGGGAGCCTTTATCTCCGCCAGAATTCCTACTCTGCATGTTCTGAATGGATTCGAGAACGTTTCCCAGGAGTGTGCGCACGTTTGCAGCAGAATGTCGCTACTTCCGCTGCATGCGTGGTCGTTGATGACAGAGGCGTCCCTGAAGCGTGCCAATGTTTCCAGAAAGCCTAAAAAAATGATGCGTTTGCTGGTTTTGTGGGGTTTTTTTGTTTTAACGCTCTCTGTTGTTTTTCTCTCCTTCTTTCCCTCTTTGCAGGAATTTAAAAAAAAAAGACCTAAGAGTTCAATCAAGAAAAACCACTCGGGATGTCCCAGCCTTTTTGTTTTTGGTTGTCCAACCAACCGATAGCACAGGAGCAACATCTCACAATAACAGTTTCATGTACCCGCTTACAAGAAAAATAACAGAGGTGGCGACAACAGCAGTAATATAAGCGACAAATATATCCAGAGAATCAGCTTCTGCCAGGCGAGGAGTGCTCCAGATTTCCAATCATTCCACGGCTGAACTCATTCACATTATGTACATACTCTATGTCAGCAGCCAGATCTACATGTTGAGGGGAAAAAATAATCATATCACTGATGTTATTCTACTAAACAGGGTCCTACTGTATAGTGTGATTTGTGGTCTATGGAGTTTACAGAAGGTCAGTCTGCACAGTGGAAGGCAAAAGAAAATCTATTCTGTACGATTACCACTGGTAATATTGTTATGTAGAGCTAGTTTTATTATTTATACGTAAATTTAAAAAGAAATCAAGGGGTTATTCGAGAGAAGGGAGAGAAAAGGATTTCCTCTCATTCTACATACTTTGGTTGGATAAATGTAGTTTTAAAAAAAAAAGCTTCACAAGATTCTCTGCTGCCACTTTTCAAATTAACAAAGCGGAAGGAAGGGCTGGGAATTTTTCTATCTTGATTTTTTTTTTTTTACATTTAATGTATTTGGTAATCAATTTGATGAGATGGGTGAAACGTGACGATTCCTTTTTTAATTTAAGAAAAAAAAAGAGAGCATCCAAGACAATGAACACACTTATTATAGAGTTTTTAATTACATAAATGTACCTATGGACGTAAAACAAACAAAAAAAACAATGGTTCTTTATTTATTCTCTACAATTGCTGTTTTAAAACATATGTCTTTAAATGAAAATAAAGTACAGTTTAGAAAAAAAACATCTGTCATTGTGTCATTTACAAAAAAAATCCACATATTTGTCAGAATAAACAGTTAAGCTAAAAGTTTCTACAGCTTCTGTGTGGAGTTTGCACGGTCTGCATGTCTGTGGGGGGTTCTCCAAAACATGCATGTGTGTGTGTGTGTGTCCTGTGATGGGCAGGTGACCTGTCCAGGGTCTGTTCCTGCAGCCCATCTGCTGACTGCTGGGATGACTCCGGCGCACACAATGATCAGCAGTAAGCAGCAGCTAACAGATGATGGAGGTTTGAACACAACACAGGAATGTGTGTAGCACTTGCTTAGGAGCGCAATAGTTCTGTGTCTGACATGACTGGGTTTGGCCTGATGTGCCCAGGCAAGTCGGGACGAGCAACATGCCTTCCTGTATGAGGTGCGATCAGTGACAGGAAGGGAAATATTGCGTCACCATTCTATCAATAGAACTTACGTTCTAAGGCCATATTAAAAAAAAGAGGCAACTCTGAATACAGACGTTGTGGGCAATATTGAATTAGACACTATTGTACAATAGGTGGGTAGAAATATACCATAGTAATTGTGTGAGATGTGTACCACTCTGCGCAGGAGTAAAGAATATTTGTTTTAAGTTTAATATCAACTTTATATCTTCCTTTATCAAAGTCAATATCTTCTGGAGACTAGAGGAGAAACAACTAGTAGAAAAGACTGGACTAGGTGACCTGTCCAGGGTGTATTCCTTAAAGTGATATAATAAATAATTGAATAGAATTAACAAACACAAAAGCATTAAAATGCCGATTATCACATAAACTCGGCAAAGATAGTACTATAAGCAAAACCATCCGTGTGATTTTCATTATCTTCTGGGCGCTAAAGTAGAAAAATTAAGGGTTTGCAGGAACTTTCAGGAGAGATTATTTTGAATTGAATCAAACTATGTTAAGTATTTTATTTAAACGATAAAAAGTAAGAAAAAGAAAGAAATCAAACCAAAAAAAAGTACATTGTCACACAACAGGGTAAGGGATGCCTGGCCTCGCAGAAATGAGATCAAACAGCAATACGACAGGGGATCTGAGACGATGACCCTTGATCTTTCAAGGGTCACGGCCAAGGGGCTTTGATCAAACTACTATACTATGTAACCTGGCATAATACTGCATTAAACTGTATCAGTTACCCTCGACATTTGTGGACAATATCTGAAAGCCGTATTAGATTCTTTGTTGTGTTCTGACAGATAGCTCAACCTGGATCCAGTTAACCAGACGGATCCAGGCCCTATGCAACTCGAAGACGAAACAGTTGAGGACATCAGTGTAAGTTATCACTGTCACTTCCTCGCGTTGTCTTCCAATATCAAACTTTATGGCAGTCAACTACGCCAAGGAAGAATGTGCTTGTGTTTGTCTGACTTTAAAGTTACTGACTTTAAAGTTACTGAGTTTTTCAGTAAATGATCATGGGTGAGGCTTGTCCTTTTAGTGGCATTCAGTATTTCGGGGGTCTTTGGCCCTTGATCCTTTAAAGATCACAATATGTGTAGAAATCACCGGCTTGTTTTTCTTGCGTTGCCATTTTGCCGCGTTTAATCGCGCTGTACACGTAGAATAAAAAATAACCGCGAAGCTACCGGAAGCGAGATTATCCTACATCGGAAGTACAAAGACAAAATACGGAAGCGACGAGGAGAATAAAGTGAGTAGATGGGGTTCGTCTTCATCAGTGGGCTTTAAAAAAACAAAAACAAAACAGAAACAACCTAATTTGTTCTGACCACTAGACAAAATCGCTTCAAGTATATATAGGTGATATCAAGTAAAACACATAAATATTGCCCTTTTGTACGTTTTTCTAATTTTTAAAAAATATAGTGAAGTAATCGGGTCAGGCGATGGAGGAACACCAACGAGTCCTCATAGATTACGTCACTTTAACACCACCGGTGGCCCCGCCCATTCCCCGCCCCTCCCGTATTACTAACTACCGAAGCCTCCGTTTTGGAACTTTATGGCTGCGCGACCAGTAAAATCAAACCAATTAAACCACCCGTTCAAACCAAGCTCAGGCAGCTAAAACAGACGGACCACGAAAAGGTTCCAGCTCTTTTGATTTTGTGCCGCTTTGAGTTACGAGACTTTCCGAGGTGCCGTGATACAGTTTCATTCTCTTCTGACAATGTGGCGAGCAACAGGTCACCACTGATGGCGAGAAATTTGATTTTCTAAGAATAGAAGAGCTGCATTAGAGAAACATTAGAGAAGGAGCTCAGTTACAAGTGACAATAAAGAGGTAAGTTACCTGCACCGTTACACCACTCCTATCAGTTTATCAGCCGGTCAGATAACACTCTCCCAAAGTACATGCCACAAGTTACTATTTTAGGAAGAAACGGGAGTCCCCAGATAGGATAATGTGTGCGATACTTATCAACGTCGACTAGAGTTGAAGGCCTCCGATTCCGATGAAATCGAGCGGCGCATCAGCGCTAGCTAACAGGCCTCCGGTCGTCCCGATGTCGGGGGTGTTTGTTTTAGAACACCGCGATAAGAGAAGCAAACATTGATCAAACTCGCTCTCGGCCAGTCTTGGTGGTGTACGGGGGTCGTTTAAGGCCAGGGTCCTTCATTTGTGTTCACTTTTGGTTGGAATTACAAATGCGTAAAGAAAGTTTTCTGACGTAATCATACGCAGGGGAACCGCAGGTTTATCGTTTAACGGGGGCGATTCGACACGCTAAAGTTGCCGTGTTGGGCAGTTTTCGTGCACGTTTGCCAGTTTTTGACTCGGGACGCACGTTGAAAGCTCCATCTGAGTCAAACTGTTCCGCTATGTCCGGGAGACTCCCCGCTTGCGCCACCGAACCGCTCCTTACGCAATGTTTACGCAAACTACGTACGGCGCCAAAAAACTTCTGCACAAACTGCATTTTGCATAAAACAAAATATGGTTTCGAAGGCCCATATATGAACTAACTACTGATTTTCATTTCCCCCCATTTAAGAACTGTCATTTGAAACTTTTACTCGAGCCCGCGGCTCGAATGATGCCAGAATTTCCCAGTCAGATTTGGTAACATAATCTTAAAACAAAGGTTCTGCTGCACACCTGAATGGGTAGGTTTAGTTACTCCTGCAGTATTGTGATACCACAGGATAATGTGGTAGAGGCTGCACACAGCTTCCATTTACATCCATATCACATGAAAGATGTGACCATATTATAGAAAAAGGACACCAAAAGACTGCGAAATGGACTTCCAAACCGATGTCTCTGGTTTAATGATCACATCACGTTTGACTGTGATAGAGGAAATGTTTTCTTTTTCTGCTTCTCAGTTTTTACTTTGTCAGCATTTTGCAGTCAACACTTAATATTTCAATGGTAAAAGAAAAGACACATTTGTAAAACTGCTGTTTATGACGGTTGTGACCGATCCGTTTGCTGTTAGAATCTCTTGACGATTTACACTAAATGTGAGAAACGAGACGTTTGATCAAAGGCGGTGGACTTTAACGATTGGGGATGAATCCACAGTCGGCTGAAACACTTTTGAACACCCTTTTTACACACAAAACCTTTGTTTATGTTGAGGCTTTAGGAGCTCTACAAGCAGGTTGCAACATGTCACCAGAAAAGAATTTGGTGCCCAAAGCTAAAAACAGTTTTAAAGTCCCCAGCAAAGTGTTTTAGTGCTTAAACCCCTCCTAAAAATGTGGAGACTCGATTAGAGCCCAAAGTCTCACTCGGACTGCATAAAAGTATGTTGCTAGAGTCGTCTCCAGTGTGTCTAAAACCATCCCGATCATGTGATCTTTAGCGTGGATGATGAATGTTTCACAGAGCACGTGCACGTTTCAGCCGGCAGCAGCAGAGAGATCACCCAAGGAACATTAATAGGTGAACAAATATGCAGAAGGAAGGGCTGCAAATAGACAGCAGGAAGGGTTCCAACTGTCACTGTGGCTCGGTTGTTTCCCCTATTTGCCTCCTAAAAACTGCTCACTGAACATTTCGCTGCAGAGGAATCGGAGTGATGGTGATGAAAAGGAAGCGAGGTGCACGTGGCCCAGCTGAACAGGACATACCTGTTTCCCACTACGAACACATGACGGACTATTTGTTTAATCAGGCGCATGATTTGCCTGAAGAGACGGGTGTAAGCAGAAGTCTGGTGACCGTCGTCCAGGCTGTAGCACATTCAGGACACGTCTTCAGGAGGGGCCACAGTCCATTTACGCAGAGCGGCCGTCAGGGTGCAGGTCCACTCAGATCCAGACTGAATAACCTTTAAAGATACAATAGTAGATAATTCACCAACGTTGCTGCAGTGCAAGCACTTTGTGTTCACATCTCCTCTAAAGGTCCCGGTGAACTGAACCCTCTGACTCCCACTCAGGCACCCTGAGTGAACTCTTGCTTATAATAGGCTAAAGTCCACACAAAGTGGCCATTGTTACGGAGCCTGTCAGGAAATGTGTGACAAAATTTCCCCGGAAATGATTTTCTCAAGAGAGGTGCGTGGAATGATAAAACAAAGGTGCAGCGGGAATGTGATGAGGGGAAACCTGCTGACCAGACGCTCTTAATTAAAGTCAGACGTTGTTTGTAGCTGCCAGACGAACCTCCTCTGCAGTTTTATTGCCAGATCAAACATTCTGTAAATGCATATTGAATCGTTTCATCATCAGGCAGAGCAGTCGGGTCTCTTGACCCACTCTCTTCTGCGTAAACACTCCCCCACCAGCACTTCTACTGCTCTCAACACGCTCCTGTTTCTTGTTTACGAAGCTCCAATAAATATGCAAATACTGCAGGAAGAAAAACCTTTATGAGCTTCACATTTCAAACCCTTCAGTCTCATGGCTGAAGTTTATGGTGCAACATCGTTCTCCTCCGTGCTGAACAGGAAGCACTGGTGTGTGGTTTCTGTTGGTGTCTGTTATGATCAATTACAACCAATCCATTGGTTTTCCTCTCTGCTCTCCCATCCCCGTCTTTCCTGTCAGGAGCCGCCGGTTATAGTTGAGGACGACATGTTTTTATTTCTATTGTCATCGATGGGAAAACTCATTGCGTTTCTTTGTGTTAGTTTTCTGTTTTAGAATGTTGTCGCACCTCAGCCAGGCTGTGTGGGCAGACTGGATCTGGTTCCCTGAAGGCCACGGCTGGGCCGACCTGACCAACCGCGATGGCAAAGTTTACCCCAAACTGCCGGACCTGTGGGTCTCCATACCCATCACCATCTGCTTCCTGTTTGTCAGGCAGATATTTGAGAGGTGAGCTTCATGCAGCCGTCCGCCTGCTCCTGTGCATCGCTCTACCTGACACATGTGTGTTTGTCCTCTCAGGACAGTAGCGTCTCCTCTTGCCTCCCTGCTGGGCGTGCATGACAAGAAACGGGTTTGCGCCCCCCCGAATCCTGTCCTGGAGGCCTTTTTCTGCCGCACATCGAAGCATCCCACACAGGTACCGTGGATGTATGAATCTTGTCCTGGAGCGTTGGTGTGTGGGATGTAAAGATGGGATGTAAAGATGGGAACGCCACATGTACGTCCCTGAAAGGCTTCTTGCCCTGTCTCGCTCTTGTCATCAGACCTCCATAGAGAGTTTAAGTAAAAAGACGGGCTGCTCCGTCAGACAGGTCCAGAGTGGTCCGGCCGGCAGCGCAGGAACCAGGGCCGGCCCAGCAAGCTCAAGAAGTTTCAGGAAGCAAGGTAACACACGCTGGGAGCCACAGCTCAAGTTTCACTCATGTTATCATGCTTCTCATTGAATTTGAGTAGCTCGAGTGCTGTTAATGTACAGAAAAAGGTTCCCCCCCCCTCCCTGTCTCCCTCTCCCCCTCTCTCTCCCCCTCCCTCTCTCCCCCTCTCCCTCTGTCTCTCCCTCTGTCTCTCTCTCCCCCTCTCCCTCTGTCTCCCTCTCTCTCTCTCTCCCCCTCTCCCTCTGTCTCCTCCCTCCCTCTGTCTCCCTCTCTCTCCCCCTCTCTCTCTGTCTCTCCCTCTGTCTCCCTCTCCCTCTCTCCTCCCCCTCTCCCCGCCTCCCTCGGTCTCCTCCCTGTCTCTCCCTCTGTCTCTCCTTCTGTCTCCCTCTCTCTCTCTCTCCCCCCTGTCTCTCCCTCTCTCTCCCCCTCTCTCCCTCTGTCTCCCCCTCTCCCTCTGTCTCTCCCTCTGTCTCTCCCTCTGTCTCCCCCCCCCTCTCTCTCCCTCTATATTTTCATTCTTTTAAACCCACATCATTTATGGGCACCCACATAACTTGTGCTGTATTTCCTCCTTTTATACGCCAGTTATCTATTTTATTTTTATTTATTTTTCATGACACTCCACTTTAATTGAGGCGTATCCCAGGAACCAGTTGTGATGCTTTAAGGTTCCATATTTCCCTGTTGAACCTCAAACCTTCATCGCTGGCGTGTCCTTTTTAGGGCTGCCTGAAACGGCGCCTGTCCTGAGCTCCCTGTGCTTCTCTTACAGTTGGAGATTCACCTTTTATCTTTTGGCTTTCGTCGCCGGTCTGGCAGCTCTGGTTGACGTGAGTACCGTCTGAGTGGCTGCTAGCAGAACCATGTTCTGTCACAAACGGAGCCGCCTCTTAATTGACCTTGAACACGGTTAGACGTCACCCTTGTACTGAATCAACACCCAGTTCCTGTCTCGCTTCAGAAACCATGGTTCTACGATTTGAAGCTGATGTGGGAAGACTTCCCAAAAATGGTACGCCAGCAATATTTCCACTTTCAATCGATCGTTGGTGTTTTTCTGATCCGTCGTCTTTGCTCTTTCAGCCGTTGTTGCCTTCACAGTATTGGTACTACATGATCGAGCTCGGCTTCTATCTCTCCCTTGTTGTTAGCGTAGCATCAGACGTAAAGCGTAAGGTGAGTAGTTCTCACACACACACACACACACACACACACACACACACACACACACTATGAAAGCCCTTTATTAGAAAGATCACTCGGTGGCTCCGATCAGGACAAATCTTCATCAGGATTGTGTCAATATTTGAGGATTTTGATCGAGCCTGGATCCTGCTGGGTACAAAATGGTGCCAACCGTTATCCAGCAAACTGGATCTCTGTGCTGTGTTTGGCTGGATCCAAAGCTGTGAGGCAAACACATGAAAGCGTCTTTAATACTTACAATAGGCCAGACTTGAGCTTTGAGTTTAAGCTAAAGTTTGAGAGCCTTTAAAGCGATGCAAATGCAGATGTTATGTACGTATAATGGAATTCCTCCCATAGACTCCCTCACTCAAACTCGCCCTGACACTCGTCTTCCTGGTGCTCATCTCATGCTCGTGTGAACTGACGTGCGCGGAGGAGCTTGTGTGATGAAGCGCACGTGTGAAAGCGCCTGTGGAGCAGCGTACAGGCAGCATTGTCAAACTCTAAATGGGTTGATTAGAAAACCATTACAGACATTTCAGCTCATCTGTCCTCTGTTAATAAGTGGATGAACCAAAACGCTTCAGTCAGGGACAGTGCATGTGAGCAGTGCATGTGAGCAGTGCATGTGAGCAGTGCATGTGAGCGTGCCCTTTTCAGTGTTAAAGACGAGTGATGAAAACCTTTTTTGTTTTTTGCGTCGTCCTGCAGGATTTCAAGGAGCAGGTCATTCACCACGTCGCCACCATTGCCCTCATCAGCTTCTCCTGGCTGGTCAATTACATCCGGGCGGGAACTTTAATCATGTTGGTGCACGACGCTTCGGACTACCTAATGGAGGTATGAGAACAGATCTCTGATTTCCTTTTAAATGCCCATCAAGGTGCCTCACGGAGGCCTTCGTGTTAAGCTCAGAGGCCTGAACATGACGCACAACTCTGCCCCCTAGAGGACAAATCGTTTTTCCTTTTTTTTCTCCTTTCAGTCGGCAAAAATGTTCAACTACGCAGGTTGGAGGAAAACGTGCAACTTCATCTTCACTATGTTCGCTGTAGTCTTCATTATCACGCGCCTTGTCATCCTCCCCTTCTGGTACGTTCTCGATACAGTTGTTACAGTTTAAATGCCGTTTAGACGATGTTTAGTTACACCTGTTTCTTGCCGGTCACAGGTTTGAATCATTTCCATGAATTGAGATATTTTGTTGCCAGTCTAGAGGGACTCGATGGTGAATGTGTCCAATCTCTTCTGCCCTTTCTCCTTTTCCCAGGATCATTCATACGACCTTGGTGTACCCCCTGAGCCTCTACAAGCCCTTCATTGGTTTCTACTTCTTCAACGGGTTAATGTGTGTGCTTCAGGTCCTGCAGATCTTCTGGGCGGCGCTCATCTTGAGAATGGTTGTCAAATTCCTACCAGGCAACGTAAGAAGCACCACTTTTAATTGCCCTTTGTCCCTCTACTCCCTAGCCTGAAAACATTCCCTGAGCAAATTCCTTTTTGTCTTGGCAGGACATCGTCCAAGACGAGCGTAGCGACAACGAGGAGACCGAGTCGGACGACGAAGGCGAAGACGCCAGGGAAAAATCCCAAAATGGCCACATGCAGAACGGCCACACCCCCCTGAACAACAACCACAGGAAAAGGGACTGATTGGACTTTGGTAACCTGTGTGACGACGGGCACCAACGTGTAGCCACTAACCCGAAAGCCAATGTGTGTGTGGGGTGTGCAGAGGGCCAGCAGCACATGCACAGACACAGAAGCGCACGTAGATTCACTCGTCTGAGGGGACATCATCTCTTCTTTCTTGTGTTCCTCATTCTCGTAGCACAATGCCGCATTTCAGAACCGCCATATTGTTTTTACAGGCTGCTCTGCTCGTTCCAGGAGTCAAAGTCCTTTTTTCTAAGGAGAATAATCAGATTTAAGTTTATTTACCAAGATCCAACTCGGCGTTGGGTCAATTGCTGCAGATTTTGCTAACGTTTAAAACTCACTCTCTGGAGGTCAATTATTTTTTAAAAATAGGGTGCTACATCCTTATTTGTTCAAATGTTTCTCTCATGGTCCCTTTTTATGTGTTTGTTTTTGTGAATCATTTTGTTTTGTTTTTTGAGTTTTGTGATACCGGTGTGTTTAATTTGAATCGGTCCAGTTTAAGAATTTGTAGGAGATTTAGTTGAGCCTAATCCAAAGAAATCAGCAGCCGCCAATGAGATTTTTATGTGCTCTAAGAGGCAGTAGCCATCATTTCAGTGTTTTTCATCCATCCATCGATGCACTTTACAGATTCTATTAATCAGAATGAACTATATTTTAAGTAAACAAGCTTTGTAAGTGGTTTATTTAAACTCAAAACGTTTTAGTCGTTGAATAGTTTAAATTTGCTTTCTTTTAAATTCTGATTTGAGGTTCTTCCTCTTTGTTAGTGTTGTGGTTCAGTACATGAGAAGAGAAAGTTGAATGAAGATCTTGAGAGGTAAAGACGGAACTCCAAAGTACAGTTTACATTTAGTGTAACTGTTTTCAGGTGCCTTCATCATTTCAAGTGTTAATTGTCAAAAACACCTTTTTTTTGTCCCTCTTTGTGGCAGATGGATAACGTCTCCTGTGTTTGTCTGCTGTTGCTTCCCCTGAACAGCTTCAGGGTTTTTACTCTGCATATTCTGCTGAGGTCTCAAATCATTAGCACGATGATAAAAAAAATGACTAAGAACCTGTTGTGCTTTTCTTTTTTTTTTTCTACACAACTTTTCATACTCCTACATGCTTTAAAGAAAGAAAAGCTCATGAGAAAGTGATTCGTCTAATTTTACCTCATGATAAAAAAAGACTATGACGAAAAGAGCAAACCATACAGATCTAAATCTGCTGACTTCCATTGAAATGCAGCAGATGTGCACGTTTGTGTCGCTCTCCGCCCCTTTTAAAACTCACAAACTAATAGGCAGCCAAGAAGCGGAAATTATAGAAGTGCAGCTCTATAATTCATGCTCTGGTTGGTTTCTGCTACAATAGCAACATCTAATTAGCAAATGCAGGTTCCTTTTTCGGTGAACAGTGACAATAATAACCGGTTGCAGTCTTCATGTAAAGTGGCAGTTTGGGATTAATTTGGAGAACTATGGTGGTGATTTTTATTCCCCTTATAAAACATTTATTACATGGCTAGTATCACCCTAAATGCTTTATATTTTTACATAGATTAAGCTATCTTGCCTCTAGAGACCCGAGGCCTTCATCTCTAGATTGTGACCAGATAATTCTAATGAACTCATTGACTTCCAGAAGACATCTAGTTATCAGCATCAACTCTCCAGGGGTGTGCCGGTTGGCCAATTAGTGATAGTTTTGATGTAAATTTATTTCCAGGCAGGTCTGAGTCATATCAAAGGCTCTACATTGGTAAATTAATGGTCTGGCACTTGATTAACTTCCTAAAACGTCAGCAGTGCGTAGTGGCCGCCGTGCCAGATGGTGGCGGTATTGCGCCTGATCTCTGTCGCTCAATCAAGCGAAGAAGACTCGGCAGCAGCACCTGCGACAGCAGAAGAAGAGAAGAAGAAGAAAATCGTTAGCAACACTTTTCTCCATGCGGACGCTCTTTTCTACGCCTGCACCGTTCCGAATGATCCACAATGTTTAAGAACACATTCCAAAGTGGATTTTTATCCATTCTATATAGCATCGGGAGCAAACCTCTTCAAATATGGGAGAAAAAGGTGTGTTGATATCGAGTCATATTTCCACACCACACACTATGCTAACTGGCGAATTTGTCTCAAAGAAAACACTTATTAGTGTTACTAGCAGTAAAAGAAAGAAATTGTTGAGTTTGTTTTCTATTGTTTCAAATGCAGCCTACAAAACGATCCTGAACTGCTTAAACATGTTTGTATTTACTGAGCTCACTGTTGTTGCTAAGCAACAAGTAATAATAATAGCGGATAAGCCATTTGTCACGTCATTTTCTGCACTTAAGGTATTTAAGATAGTATTGTTTCCTCTACATCGTGAGTCTTTAAATTAGGAAGGGATTTAATGTAAATTCATTAAACATTTGAAGACAGTGAAACGCAGCAAAACAGCAACAATATCAGAAACCAATGAAAAGTGATACTTTACCGTGATCCATGTTCATAGGTGAGAAATGGCCACATAAAGAGGATCACAGACAACGATATCCACTCTCAGGTGTTGGAAGTTGAGGGTACAAATGTCAGGTGAGCTTGGACCACTTTACTGTATCCTACTGCTCTAATCTACTCTTGTATTACCTTATATATTGTCTGATCATATCTTTCCTTTACAGTACTACCTACATAACATGCCCTGCAGACCCCAAAAAGACATTAGGCATCAAGCTTCCCTTTCTCATCATGATTATTAAGAACCTACGAAAGTATTTCACCTTTGAAGTCCAGGTAGGACACACTTATAGGGACCCTTATTCATATATCAACATATTCATATATACCAGAGGAACAGGTTTCCATCTTTAGAATCTAAAAAGCTTAAATTCTCTTATGTTCTCTCCTGGTCACTTAACCCTTTTCTCTATTGTGACAACTTTCAGGTGTTGGATGACAAAAATGTCCGCAGAAGATTTCGGGCAAGTAATTATCAGAGTACGACACGAGTGAAGCCGTTTATTTGCACCATGCCGATGAGACTGGACGACGGCTGGAACCAGATTCAGTTCAATCTGTCAGACTTCACCAGGAGGGCCTATGGAACCAATTACATCGAGACGCTGCGCGTACAGGTTGGGAGGAGCGGCCATTATCGTCTCGACCGTCTCCACGAATGTCCCCAGCGTCTCAGTTTCTTGCCGTTTCCCCCTCAGATCCATGCAAACTGTCGAATAAGACGCGTCTACTTCTCAGACAGGCTGTATTCTGAGGACGAGCTTCCAGCAGAGTTTAAACTCTACCTGCCCGTCCAGAACCAGAAAGCCAAGGTTGACGCCGCTCTGAATCCATCCCTTTGAACATCCTTCCCGACTTGTCTAACGCTCCGTTTTCTGCTCGTTTCTTGCAGCAGTAGAATCTTCAGCTGCAGTCCTGGAGGAGGTCAATGCATCGATCAAACCCTCTGGATCACTGTCATTAATATCCGTATATATTGAAAATAGAGGCTGTGAATATATATGTTTATATATAGATTAATTTGAAACTGTGGCTCTTTTTCTGCACTGTATAAAAGCTCAGTCTTATTAAATATGTTAAAGTTGGGATTCACAATAATTAAAACCTTTTTTCCCTCACTGTTTAAAGAGCCAGAGATCATTTAACTGTAAGGATTCAATGAAATGCTTAGAACGGATTTGCTTCTTAAAATTCAGGTCTTTATGAAACATGATTTTCAGCCATATTTCATGAAATGATTTGCATTCTCATTATGAACAGTTTCCTCCCCAAAGTCGTTTAAACAGTGCAAATATGTCGCTGATCCGCTGGTTTAATCACATTCCAAATCAATCCTGACGTCTCAGGGCTGTTTTCCAAAGAGCGAATAAAAAAAGATCTTATATTTAGAAGGTTGATTGTCCTCCGTGCAGGGCAGCCTCATTAAAGTTCAACATTCTGACGTAAAGATCCATTTATACAAAGTTTGTTTTTTCCGTGGAAGTTGTGAAATGTAACTTTGCATCAACAACCTTTTCCATCACCTTTTTTTAGCATAAAGAACATGAAGATTTATCTGGCAACATAATAGAAAATATACACGGTCTTTCGTCTTTAACCTTTGACAGAAGTTAAAGTTGACATTCAGGAATCTATTGCTTTAGTGCATGCATGGCTTTAAAGTGCAAATAACACTGGTTCATATTAAATCAATGACTTCAGCATGATAAATCAAGATATTTTAAACAAACAACCAAAACCCTGAAATTAAAGCGTAGCTCATTATTACACATCTTACTCTCCTCATTACTCTATTAAACCTTCACTTTTTATAAACTTTCCTCTTTATTTTTCCTCTTCTCTGACTTTGTTACATTTACACTCAATCAACAGCATCAATTGGAATTATTATACAGCTTAATTACAAGAAAGATGTGAGGACGACTCCCACAGGTGCATCAGCATCAACACCTTTGGATTCTGCCTGTTTCGCATCGTTTCGCCCTGGAAGGATTCTGCACTTCCCAGAACTCCAGGAATGTCTGCTCACCCAACCGTGTTTCCACATCGGGCCTTTCGGATGACCGGGAAAATGTCAGGGATGGTTGGAAGAGTCAGCGCCCCTGATAAAGCTTTGGCTCAGAAGCAACTTCCTGTGGTCAGTTTTCCTCTGAGAATCCGAAAGGCAACAGCCGGTTTCCTCTCCTCCGTTACGTCACCTCAGGCTGACGTTCGTTTGACTTCGGTGTGAAAACTGGAGCCAGCTCGTCGGTTGCTATGTCGACCCTTCGTAATGTAGGACGTAGTAGTCGTGGACGTACATCAACACGGCAACGGGCTGACCGATGATGAGCGAGATCCACACAGCAGCGTTGCCATAGTTTCCGTTGAGGAAGCGGCTCACAAACCAAGCCAGAGGAACCTGAGAGGATGAGTTCACAGGTCTGAAGTGTGTGTGTGTGTGTGTGTGTGTGGAGATGGAGGGCAATGAGGGAGTCTTACCTGAGCCATCATTCCCATAAAGGCCCATAACCTGAACATCCTTAGTGGAACACTCACCAAGTACTGAAACACCAAGGAAAATATCATCGTTTTTAAATGTAATACGTGTCGCTGTTTAAGTGTCCAGCTCCAAACCATCAGTTAACCCCCCCCTAAAAACTCAATTGTGCTTATAAATTTCATTATTTTTAGATATTTATTAAAAAAAAACACTTGTGGACGTAATCCTGCCTCTTTATCTAATTTGGGATGTTCACATAAGCCCCATCAGTGGGAGAACAGCCCCATCACACAGCTACGCGCCCCCTTTGCTGCATAATTCGCCTCATTTTACTGGCAAACATAAATTCAGTTTAGCAGATTATTAAATCACCCACAACAACTGAATCCTGCTGCTTTACCTCGTGGAAGAAAGCCGACACCAGGAAGACGGCGGTCTGGGCCAGACGCCTGTTAATGCCCTTCTTCAACATTGGCTTGTAGAAGTGTCTGCAACACACACACACACACACACACACACCACACACACACCACACACACACACACACACACACACACACACACACACACACACACACACCACACCACACACACACACACACCACACACACACACACTAAATTTGTCTTTGGGGAGGGGAGGCCAGGGGAGACAGTGAGGCCAACACAGACACAACTGAAGGACTACATTTCCCATATAACACCTGGGCATTAGACCAAAATAAGTACCGGTAGATGAGAATAAAGATTTGTCAGTGTTGAAAGAATATTGCGTTCTAACCTCAAGCACCACTTGTGGACGGGGATATTCCAGTTGGCCCAGAAATATGTGACAGTCTCTGAGTTCCTGAAATAAAGAAAGAAAGAAAACGAATCCTTTTCTGAGCTGTTCAAACCTACGTTCACAGCTGGACGCACACTTGTGCACGGTGGACAGTTCCAGAGACTCACCACCAGTCTTTGTAGAACTCTCTGTCTCCAAACTGCAGAAGCTCTGCCACAAAGTTCATGGAAGAGTGGAAAAACCAATAAAAGAATATTAACCATATCAGATGGTTGGGGACCTTGGAGGGGAGAGGAGAGGAGAGGAGAGGAGAGGAGAGGAGAGGAGAGGAGAGGAGAGGAGAGGAGGAGGAGACAAGGAGGAAAAGAGGAAGAGAGGAGGATCGAGGAGAGGAGAGGAGGGGAGAGGAGAAGGAGAGGAGAGGAGGAGACAAGGAGGAAAAGAGGAAGAGAGGAGGATCAAGGAGAGGAGAGGAGAGGAGGTTAGGAAAGGTCAACTACCTAGATCACATGTTTTATCTACAGCACAACAGACTCACAGCTAACTTCAAAAGGCGCTCCACCATCCTAGAAAAGTTCATTTCCTGTCACAGATAAAAACACTGATTTCTTAACTGCTCTTATTTTGTAGGAATATCGTGTATTTATGTTTGTAGATACCTGGAAAGGTTTCATTGAGTTCTGTATGGTGGGAACCATCCACTGCAGGACACAGGGGGAAAGAGCTTTATCTCGATGGGTGAAAACACATGACAGGAAACTACAACTTTCACAATAAAAGACGTCCTCCGTTCACATTTCCAAGCGTGTGTGCTACCTGAACGCTTGTCTATACTTGTCAAAGTCATTGTGAAAACACACCTGTTGTATCAGACCCACCAACAGCTGCATGAAGAAAAGCTGCGGGAGGCAGAAATTTAAGAAGTGTGTCAACGTGCGCAGACTATGGAGAATATGCTGGGACATGCACGTGTTCCCTCGCACCATTTCAAACAGCCGTCTCAGCAGGAACCTTTTACGTATCCGAGGGGACCGTGGGAAGTTTAGCTGGTAGCACAGAGTCGGGGCAAAGATGAAGTAATACACGTCTGAGGACACAACACAGCAATTTGTTATTCATCTCCATTTAGTTTCATTTCAAAGCTGCTGTTTTATCTCCATGGTTACCTCTGTGGGTAAGGTTTCCTGGGTAGGACACATGCGTGTGGCCCATGGATCCATTGGACTGTGCAACAGATGGACCTGGAGTTGGTAAATAATATCCATGTTATCAACTTTCTTGTCATATTTAAACCGTTAATTCTGACCGTTACCTATTGTCGCCGCTAGATGGCGGTATCAGCACCGCTACAGGGAATAAAGGAAGACTTTCCTCAAACATTCCAATAAATATAAAAATCTAATCAAGCTCGTCTGCTTCTGATGCTGCTCTAAGCGTCAGAAGGCAGAAACACACTGCACTCGGGCCCTCAAAAAGGTCGTTTTGAGGTTTAATATGAATCACGACTTGGGAACGGCAACCGTACCGGATTATTCCATAACTCTGTTTTAAACCCAGGAGCTCTGCAAGAATGCCAGAACCCCCCATTCCTCCCCAACAGCACAGCACTTATTTCCACAACAGTGATTATCGCATGCTGGACTTACACGAGTACGATCGCGTCAGCCTCTTGGCTTTCGCTTGTCTGATTTCTCGACACCACTTGTTGGTTTCTTGGTACGAGTAAAGCTTCAGGAACAGCACTGTGTAGATTCCAAGTGAGATGACGCCCCCAACTACACACAAAAACACCCACAATGTAACCTGAGACTGACTCTGAATCCGTGGGATTTTAAAACCATGAATGATTTAAGAGACTCCGTTGTCTGGGAGCACCTGGGGTCACGGAGGGCACCGTGAGGACAGCAGCTGAAGGAAAGATCAACAAGCTCGCCAGGTTGAAAACGTGAAGAATCCGTCCGGTTGTTTCAGAAATGGTTCCCTGGAAATGATGAGACACACACAGCTGTAACAGGACACTGTGGCTTTAAAGCTTTATAATCAGAGGAGGATGTTTAACGAGGCCGCTCCGAGCAAACATCCTGAGCAGTAACAACGTTCTGAGGTGGAGGAGTGATGCGATAAAGGCCGGCGGCGACGCTAAGCTAATCATGTTCAGTTCTTACCACAGCCAGACGTCTCTCAATGTACAAAGCTGCCAGGACGAAGACATTAGACACTGAAACAGACGACAGGACGTCCGTCAGAAACACACAAACATCATGACACCAGATTTTCACCAGATTACTGGCGAAGCAGCAGCGTAAATGTGTCCACATCGGCCGCTCAGAGGTCACCCTGGAGGTCAGGGATTATCCCCGACCAGGGTAAATATGTCCATTCAGTTTATTGACTCGTGTACACACATAAAGCCGATTGTTGCTGGAAAGGAGCCGATCTTCAGGTAAATAAGGATCAATTAGCAACGAGCCTGCAGTGATTTGCCTAATTAACGCAACAGCTGACTTTTCATGTCCCGGCTGAAACGGTTCAAAGCTTTGCTCACCAATGATAAGGCAAGCTGCAGGCCAGCTATAGGGGTCCTTCAGGAAGAGAGACACCACTTGGATGGGGTCCACCAAGATACCGTACCTGAAGAGAAAGCAAGGGCCAGACAATCTTATTACTATCATTATTATTATATATTATTATTGCTTTGGTATTTAAATTTAAGAAACTTCTGGCTCCGGTTCCTTTGCCCACTTCTACTCACTTTATAATGTTCTCCAAAAAAAGACGTGCGTTACTCAGCACCTGCAAAAGACAGTTCAGGCAACATTAAACGCTAAAATGACACGAATGCGCCGCTGGAGTCGCTCACAACGTGCGCGGAGGGATGGCGGTCACACCCTGGAGCTGTGTATCATTTCCATATCGGGCATTAAAGGTTAAGATCAGAGTCCAGCTTGAACTCAGCCCTCAGATAAAGGTGAACAAACACAGCAGAGCCGTTTCTATGGAAAACAGATGTTTACGATAATGAGGAGGTGGGATGTGCGATAAGGTGGTGCCGCGGCGAGCGTGCAGCGTGGTCTTCCCATTATGTGTGTGTGTGTGTGTGTGTGTGTGTGTGTGTGTTGAACCTTTGCCTCAGTAACCTCCAGTGAGGGAGGAAAGGGTTAACTCTAACCCACATACCGCATCTTTGGAAGACACACTCAAAGTTCAGAGCAGCTCCAGACTTCCAAAATGTTGTCGTTTGACGGCCACTGATACTAACCACTCGTCCCTCCCCCCGTCCCCCTCCCCCCCCGTTGTTTATCTGCAGCTTTCTTAGGGTGGATTCAGACTGGGTTATGAAGCTAAACATGTTCCTGGGTGGCATTCAGAGAAACCTGCTCAGTGAGTTTAGGTCAGGTCAGAGTGGTAATGAAGCCCATTTAAATACATGCGCGGTCTGCACACACACACACACACACACACACACACACACACACGCGCACACACGCACGCACGCACACACACACGATTCTGTCATAGCAGCTCCCTCTCACATCGTCTTTGTTTTATTTCTCTGGGACGAGCCGATTAAACTGAATCCTCAACTGCAGACGGCAAATCTAAAATTAGAAAGGTCTATTTCTGGCCGAACCTTATCCTGCACAACAGATCCCAGAAGGCTGAACAATCAAATGCGTAAAGGCTCAATGTTGTTTTTATTTGGATGATGAGGCATGAAGGAGAACTGGTCTCACGTTTTAGGAAGTTCTACCACTTCTACAGTTCTGGTTCCCCTTCGCGTTCTTATTGCCCAATTCTGCAGTTGGCCAAAGTCAACGTTCCCTGGTGACCACAAAGTAACGGACAAGGACCAAAAAGAGAAGAACCCTCTCGCTGCGCTGAGAATTATCACAAAAACTGCCAACTCAAACCACACAAAACTGTCCTCGGGGTCTGTGAGGGGACGCAGGGACAGCAGGCCCCTCCTGGACTTCAGATACTGAGGAAGGCAGAGAGTTCATGTGTCCTGAGGACACCTCAGGGGGAGGAGACGTGTCCCGCAGCCCGAGAACGAGAATGCCGACGAGAATGCCGACTCCAAAGATGCAGCGGGAAAATTCCCTAATTCCAGAAAGAGCAGAGAATCTGAAAACGAGCGGGACAAACGGAGCGCCGCTACCGGGGGTCTTGAAAAACATCTGGCTTCCATTTCTGATGAAGCAACAGCTCATCGTGGCGGTTTTCTCAAAGACTACGAGGAATGTGTGAGCAACGTCGGTCATCTTAATCACAACTGACGTGCCAGGAAACCGACCTCGCACGCGGCCCTGAACGCACCTCACACGTGCGTAAGAGGGCGCTGACACTTCCTCTCTGGGTTCAACTCCCCGAGCTCAGAGGGGAACGGGAAACTGCGCCTCCCAACTCACCAGCATGACCACACACCAGTTGAGGATCCCCCTGTAGTTGCTGTAGCCGCTGGCGGAGCTCAGGAGGGACTCCTGCAGGACGTGGCAGCTGCAGAGGAGAAGAGACGAGGAGATGCACATCTCAGTGAGGAGGAGCACTGCAGGATAAAGAGAACCCTGCCAGGGAACACGGGTTTACATACTTCTCTGTTGGTAAACCAGTTAAACGGTTTTAAATTCCACCCAAACCAAAAGGAAGCTTGGAGAGAAAGCGGTGGAATAAGAGCGCTAACAGAGGGTCTGTTAGCATCTGAGATGCAGCAGCTACTTACATGAGTTAAGCTATTTATTGGCAAGCTGATATAAACTGTTTGTTTTGCACGTCTGAAAATTGGTGCACAGAACCGAGGTGGGCGCAGACGACCTTTGGAAAACAGCAAAGAAGGGAAAAGTCGGGTCAGAAGGAGCAGAAAAAGGAGAGTTTCTAAGCTGTGGAAGAGGCTGGAAAACTGGAGGGGAGGTTAAGGTCAGAGGTCAGTTTATTGGTGTGAATATTTAACGAATCACTCAAAGCACCTGGGATTAAATAATCCAACATGAGTCCATTCAAAGGAAGAAGTTTAAAGCTGTGAGGAGGAATTCAGCTGTTCGGAAATTACGCGTCAGCTGCGCTTCTATGACCTACTTAAGAACCTCTCCTGTGAATAAAAGCCTAGAAAAGTCCCTGGCACTGAAGGTGGCCCTGACCCGGACCTGGGCTTCCTGCTCCTACCTGAGCCTGTCGTGGATGTCCTCCGCCGCACTCTTCTGTCCCCTCGGTGCGTTTGCGTGCTGCTGCCCCGACATCCGCGAGCCCAGATCCCCGTTGTTGCTCGCGGCTCTTAGCGCCTCGTCCGTTTTCGCCTTGGCGGGACACCGGGGCGGTTTCTCCCCGTGATCGTGCCATCTGCTCCCGTTGGCTTGCTTGACGGCGTTGCCGATGGTCGTCCTCCGGCGGCGGGCGGCTGGGCCTCTCATCTCGGCTCTGTCGCTCATCTCAGCCGCTCCTCTTACGCACTTCTATCTAACCTTGCGGGCATTGCGGTTCAAAGTGCTCCACCGGTGTTGCGCGCTTCCATTTGTCGCCTCAGCGGGGGGGGGGGAGCGGGCTGCGCGGCTCTCAAGACGCTCCTCAGAGAGCACGGTCAAGGTGCAGTTGCAGCAGGGTTGCCAGGTCCGCGATTCTGCCCCCATCCCTCCGCTGGCGCTGCACTTCCGTGTGACATTATTAGAATGGCTCCTTATTCCAAATAGATTCATTCTCAGTGCATCTGAAAACCACATTTCATGTTGGCTGAAGATGTTTATACTATCAAAAGGTAACAAATTCTGATTAAGTTACGCTGTTTAGAGATGAAATCTGAGGAAGAAAATCCGCTTCAGTTCTTTTTTCTTCTCTGCTCACAAATAATAGGAAAATAATCTGGAGCAAGAAATGTTTCCAAATGTAAGTATTTAAGTTGATGTTTCCACAATAACACAAAAACTTAATGTCAATCGCCATAAATCATTTCTGAATTTTGGAGCAGTTTCCTCCAACAATAAAAGATTGACAAAAGTAACGAGCAATTTCATTGAGAATGCCCCAAATAATTTGTTCATAACTTATTTATACGGATTTGCACATATTCGTTTTTACACTTTGAACCTTCTTGTGTTTAAGAGAATGATAAAAAGAAACCAGCCTTTTGGGCGGATAATTTCACGGATATTCCTCATAATTCAAACGACAAAGGGTGCAGAAAATAATGTGATGGATATTACAACATATATTACAACTACAGAGATGGCGAAAAGAGAATTTCATCAATATGCTGATTTTTTTTTTTTTTTTTAATTTCTGGGGACGGGGGGTGTTTCATGATTCATAGGTGGAAAAACATGCCTGGGTTTTAATGTTTTATAATACACCTTTCACTTAGGGTCACAGCCAGTACAGTACAGTAATTTATCGTTTACCGACAAATGGGAAAAAATCCGACTTTTCCCCACGTAAAAATTGTGTTGTTAAACTTAATTGATTTTGTTTGTTTCTCAAACATACAATTTAGTTTTACAATTTTACAATTTTCTTTGTTCTACACATATTGTGATCACCACATCACAATCACGTATTATTGAACAGGGTCAAAGGAATTTGCCTGCGAGAGACAACAATGCAAACATTTATTACGCCAAATATCTTTCAGTATTGGCCAAATTACCGGAACGACCATCAAAAAACTACAGTCAGGTTTGCTTGAGGTGCAGCCTGTTAACAGCCAATCAGGTGCCTGTGCGCTATCACGTGACCTTTCTACCTAATTGGAACGTGGCTGGTTGCTCGAGGCTAGATTGATTCCTTCAGGGACAGTTGGAACGCGGACTACCTGCTAGCTAAACAGCGTTGCTCGTTGATCATCTGTTTAAAGACACGTTTTTTTTTTATTTCCATCCTGTTTATGACACGGCAGAAACTCCTTTTGTCTGTTGTCAGTTGTTAAAAGGGATGAAAAGACTCAAGCGGAAGAAAGTAAACGTTGTGGGAGTGAATGGGGACGCGTCTGTCACCAAGGGTAAGTCCGCCACCAGCTGGTGTTTGCTGCGCTGCAAACTACAGATAAATACTTGTTATTTCAATACGTTTCTTCTGTTTTCTTTCACCAATATCTCTGAATTCACATCAGCGATTTGTAAATAGCTGACGCTTAGCTTGACCGGCCTGAACGACAACTTATCAGCTAACTTAACTTGACCTTTTTGCTGCCACCTCGTTTTAATTGTTAAATTTCCTCCTCATTCTGATCATAGTCGTACATGTTCTATTTAATTAGAATAATTCCGCGGTGCCGCTTCTCTTTAATGCTTATTCCAGTTGTGCCTGCGTGGCAGCAGCGGAGAAAACTTAGCAGCAGTTTGCAAATGAAGTTAAAGAGTCTTAACTCAGTTTTGTGCACAGCAGTTTATTTAGTGAATGTTTCTTTGTGTCAGGGGTTTTTCTGCACAGGCCACTAACTAGATTAGTCAGAGGAATCATTCGGGGTTTATTCAATTTAAAGTATAAAATCCTTTCTGTCTGTTGAAATTATGTCCGAAAAACAGAGACGAGTCTGTGGAAAACCCTTCATAATGTCCACCGACCAGGAAAACTGCAGCTTGTAACTTTCCTCTAACTATTCTTGCATCATATATTTGATTCATCTGCTTTTTTCCTCATCATTTCTTCTTGTCTGTTGCAAATATCTTATTTTCTCCCGTCAGCAACACAATGTTCCCGTCGCTTCTTTACTGTTGCCTTATGCACTTGTTATATATCATATACCTCATATTTATTTGCTTTTTTTCACAGAACCAAACTTTGGAAGGAAGCAGAAGTTGACAGAAATCCACCAGGCTTTGATCAGGTGGCCAAAAAACTGTTTTTGAGACGTTAAATTGTCCTCTTTTAAAACTAACCACCAACATTCCAACCTTATTTGTGTTGGTTTAATGTTTTAAAATCCCTCTCAACTAATCCAAAATCTTCCTTTAATGTGGCTCCTCGACCCACCGACCCTCCCGATAGGTCGGTGTAAATAACTGTTGGGTGGTTTTAATCAACGCTCATTTAAATGTGCAGCGATCCAGTCGACATCGAGACCCTGAAGAGGGCGGCGGCCACCAGAGGAGGTCTGCTCACGGACGAAGTGAGGAGGAAAGTTTGGCCCAAGCTGCTCAACATTAACGTCTACAACTTACCACACAGACCTGGTGGGTGGTTATCACACGCGCACGTTCCTGTGGGCGTCTCACCACAGCAGAACCTGTTCTGTTCCAGGCCGGGATGTGAGGGACAACCACAGGGACCACAACCAGGTGGTCCTGGATGTGAGGAGGTCCATGAAACGCTTCCCTAAAGGTGACGCCCGCACGCTTTCCCGCTGCTTTGAGTCCCTCCCACATCTGACGGTAACGCTCCGTGTCAGGAATGCCGGCGTCGGAGCGGGCCGTGCTGCAGGAGCAGCTCGTCGACGTCATCCTGGAGGTTCTGAAGCGCAACCCGCAGCTGCACTACTATCAAGGCTACCACGACGTGGCCGTGTCCCTGCTGCTGGTGGTGGGGGAGAGGATGGCCATCGCCATGCTGGACACGCTGTCCAATTACCACCTCAGGTTCTGCACGCGCTTCCTTCAGTACCAGAACGTGGATGGAATGACCGTATTTTGTTGTATTTGTTGACCGACCGTCTTTACTGTCCCTGAACGGTCTGTAGGGACTTCATGGACCCCACCATGGACAGCACAAAGCACATCTTAAACTACCTGATGCCGATCCTGGAGCAGGTGGATGCAGAACTCTACGACTTCATGATGAGGTAACGTAGGATTCGGACTAAATGACCTGAATGTTGCCGTCGATGCATCAGCGAGGCGTGCGTGTGACGTGCACGTGCCTGGGCTGAGATAAGCCCAGAAATGTGGCCTCAGAAGACTCCACCCTTCTCTGAGATCCTCTGCTATCGTCGCTCCTCTTCCCATTTTCTTTTCATCTCTGTTGCTTCACCCCCCCCCCCCGTCACTGATTAGGTCTTATCAAAGCTCGCCGCCTGTTGCGCAACTTCTCCCCGTCCCAACGACCGTCCCACTGATTTTTCTGCTGTCGCCTGTCCTTCCAGGGCGGAGGTGGGAACCATCTTTGCCCTGTCGTGGCTCATCACGTGGTTCGGCCACGTGCTGTCGGAGTTCAAACACACCCTGAGACTCTATGACTTCTTCCTGTCCTCTCACCCTCTGATGCCCATCTACCTCGCCGCTACGGTAGGAACACGCACATGGGAACACGACGCTCTTCCTGGTAGAGGCTCTCAGGTGTTGGATCCTCTGCCCCGTCCCTCTGCTCCTCAGATTGTGCTGCACAGAGAGAAGGAAGTGAAGCAGACCGAGTGTGACATGGCGATGGTCCACCACCTCCTCTCTCGCATCCCCCAGGACCTCCCCTATGAGCTCCTCATCAGCCAGGCCCGAGACCTGTTCGCCCGCTACCCTCCATCTTTACTGGCCAGGCGAGCGGCACTTCAGTCCCACAAGAGGTGAGGAGATTTTTCCCCTCCACATTTAGATGGAAAGTAAATGGACCTTATGGTTGTTGCGACTGACTGCACATTAGATTAATAAGATATTCAGTTTTCCTGTCTTTGCCATATTTGTCCCCCCTTAATATTAAATACAGTATGTTTCCTTGGGGTGTAGTTCCGATAGTGGTCAGCAGGTGGTGCTGCTGCTTCAGCTCGTTACTCGGACGTTTCCTGTTGTTCGAGTCCACATCAACACATGTTGTCCTCAGTCTTCTCCCGGTGTCCTCCCGTGTCCCCACCTTCCATACCGAGTGACGTCTGGGAGCTGATGCCATAGATTGTTCAGCTCCCATCATGCATTGCTCAGCACAGCTTCTTATGAGGCAATGTCAGTGAAACACCTGACTGTTTTCCCAGTTTTAACCTTTTTTCCCTGTCTCCCTCCCCCCCCCCCCCCCTCCAGCCTGTCCATCAGCACCTTCCAGGCCTTTCAGCTCTCCACCCTTCACCAAAGGCCCGACTCTGTCCTCCAGCGCCTCACCAAGGCCCACGGCGCCGCCACCTCTGGACACGGTACGCAGCGCTGCTCATCTGATCCTGGATGCTCAAACTATGCAGAGTCAAAGTAGCTGTGAGATATTTAGACGCAGGCAATTTAGCCTGAATCCATCTGGGGAAGCATAATTCATCAAAACAACGCAGCAGTAAATATGTCGTGTTCAACAAATGCTGCTCCCCTTTGGCCGATCAATAAGCAGTCAACAAACGATGTAGCCCCCCCCCCCCCCCCCCAAAGACCGATCCAGGGCAAATTTAAACGTGGCAGCAAACGGCTGCTTTCAAAACACCTCCTTGGAACGCTTCGTCCCAATGACCGTCGACGGCTCCTAACGTGGTCTCACGAGCGGTAAGAGAAGGATTGGAATCATCTTGACCCCTCCGTGTGTCCCCCCCCCCCCCCGACCCTCCTTCTGTTGACACGCAGGCCTCGGAGCTGCTCTGTCCCGGGACCGCGGCCAGCTGTGGGGGAAGGGGAACCGGATGGTGAAGATGGCGGTGTGGGGGTTGTCTGCCACCCTGGGGGCCGCCATGCTGGCCGTGGCTCAGACCGCCATGGAGTGGGGGCCCGACGTGCTGCTGCAACTCTTCTAGGGCGGACAAACGACACCCGAACGGGCCGTCGCCACGGAGACGAGCCGTGGGTCGTTCCGGCCCGTACGAGACTCCCGGAGACGTTCTGATCCCTCCGGATTCCTGCCGCCGTGCTTGTTCGGTAGCCCAAAGCGCCCGTAGCCACGGCGATGACGCGTGAATATAAACGATGAGGAAGGCAGGTCGGTTCTCCCTCTTCCTCCTGAACGATTGCAGCGATGAGCAGCAGAGATGGAGGAGGAGGAGGAGGCCCGGGAGCCACAGGTATTAATGCTGTTACTCCTGCCTCTGCGTTCACACTCCACTTTCATGCATAAAATTATCTGTTGCTTCCACCAAATCTCAATATTTCATAGGGACAGAAAGCAGTGGGGCTTTGGCAGATGCATTTGCATTATTTTTATATTTTCCCGCTGTTGTGCCCCCCCCCCCCCCCCCGAGCGAAGACACCAGTACTTTATATGTGAAATATTTAGCAGCTTTGCTCCAGCCTCCACCCTCAGCGACCCCCCCAGAAGAATGTAGGTCTTCTCCAACATCGTGTTTCGCTCCTGTTTTAATCCTGTTATGAAGATCTTTTAGCTTTTAGTTCCACGTTTGTGATAAAAAGACGAGTTTTGATGTCATAGTGTCGGATCCCAACGACCGGTGTCTCCTCAGAAGGAGCCACAAACTCTTGCTAGTAGCAACGATGTGGCCATGGACGCGTTTGGACGTAAACATAATCGGAGTTTCATAACCTGAAAAGGGAAAATGAATAATAGAAGCGTTTCCTACCTGAGGTACGTACACATGTAGAGCACGGGGCTCCGTCCCAACAGCAAAGCAGCCTCTGCTTGTTGCCTCTGAAACATTTATTAGCTTTTCACTAGCTCGTAGCCAAGCCGCTGCATACGCTAGCACGGCCTCACCGGGGTCTGAACGCTCTCCGCTCGTGAACGTGTGTTTTGCAGAGGTGAATTTTAGGTTTATTTTAGCTGGAGTGACTCGGGCGAGCGCGCCCCCACGTCAGCGTGCGCAGTTTTGTGTAATGTTACGAGTAGTGAGAGTGTTCTACAAATGTAGCGTCAAATTGCACCTCGGGGTCATTTTGAAGGATGGTGGAGCCGGTTAATCAATCATTCCATCAGGCCGACCACACGCTATAAAGGTTTAGCAGAGGGTTTATCCACGACCGGCCTCTCGCTCATCTAATCAAGTATTATGGGATATTCCCAATCTGTGATGGGGCTGTTTTTTGTGGAGTGATGGCAGGTGACCACGGCAGTGGCAGGCGTGGTCGCTATGGCAGCCGCTGGCTCAGAGCCAGGTGGAATCAGCCCACCGTGAAGGTCTTTTAAAGTAGTCTTTCTCATTTTATTTATTTGTTGTTTTGGTGTTGCTGATTGGTAGCAGCGTATTTATTTTCTGAGCCTGATTGGATCTTTCTGTGCTGTTTGAACACTTGATTGTTTGGATGTGTCTGTAAAATGATTGCTTTTCATCATCAGCAGCTGCCTCCGCGTAATTCAGAAAAAGGTACCGCTATTAGCCGCACGTTAGCTTAGCTTAGCAGGAAAATTTAATTAGCGCTCTGTCTTCTCACTGTGAGTAAAGCAAATAAGGGGTGGGGCTTTAAAAACCCAAATGTGCTTTAAATCTGCAGTTTTCTGGATAAATGTTCCAAAATCCAGGGCATTGACCTATGCAACACGGTTAGCATGGGGTGCGTTACAGTAAATGTGGTTACTACGGGCAGCGTTGTGTGTGCATCCAAATCTAGCATCTATGCTAAAGGCATCCGCTTTCAGGAGAAACGACGCCTCAGGTCTGCGATCTTTAATCAAAAGTGAAGATGATACAGTGCCGTTGTATCATTAGAGTCAAGTAGACCCTCATGCAATCATAGCCGCACATGCCAGAGGAGGCTGCCGGTGCCAGATCTTAATGAGGATTTTATCCCTGCCTCTGGCTACTGGCGTGCTCGGGATGCTTCTTTCATTTCTCTTTATTTTATTATTATCTTTGTTTGTTTCCTTCATCGGGCAAAGGCCTTCTGATAAAATGATTGAAGTGTGACTTAAATCTACTAGGACTCTTTTGGGATGCCTCCTGGCGCTGATTCTCTACGTGGCTTTAGCAGCCTCTAATGTTAGTAACGGGTTCCTTCAGACATCCAGGTCACCCACCACATCCCTCCCTCCTGAGATGCCTTTTCAACCCCTTCTGGTTTTAGGGTCCCACTGGTTTCTGGTTTTCAGGTCAGAGTGAGACGTCGTCAAGAACTCAAGATCTTTGTCATCTCTGATTTTACTTTAGATGCATCTTTCCACGTGTGGTTTTAAAGTTTTATTTACTGGTTTAACTGATGATTGTTTTAAAAGTGTTGCCTGTAAGAGAGGACATTGTGAAACGATCCCTTTGTCTTTTCATCAAAAGTTGCACGACGATCAGTGTTTCGGCACAAATGGTCTTTTTAGGAAAATCCAAACGGTTTAATCGTTAATTCGCTGTTTGGGGTTGAGTTGTTGTAAAAAGGCTGAATTTGAAGTGTGTGAGTGTGTGTGTGTGTTTGTGTGTTCTTGATACACACTGAGTACCAAAATACTCATTCTACTAGCAAAGTGGGGACATTAACATCATTTTGGTGGTTCCAGACCTTGAAGCTTTAAGATGTGGTTCTGAGGTTGAGGTTAGAAATGGGTTTAGGTTGTGGTTAGTTAGGTTAGTTTGGATGGTTAGTCTTAGTGTAAGGGGCTGGGCTAGAAAGTCCTCACAAAGATAGAAGTACATGTGTGTGTGTGTGTGTGTGTGTGTGTGTGTGTGTGTGTGTGTTATTCCTGTGGGCACTTGAATGATTGTTCCTCACATTGTGGTTGGATTCCTGTACCGAGTCCCGACAGAACACATTCTGTTGATGCATTAAAGTTGTGCACAGCGTGTGTGTGTGTTATTCCTGTGGGCACTTGAATGATTGTTCCTCACATTGTGGTTGGATTCCTGTACCGAGTCCCGACAGAACACATTCTGTTGATGCATTAAAGTTGTGCACAGCGTGTGTGTGTTTATTGGTTGATCTGTGTCCACCTGCAGCCTTCCAGAACCACAAAAGTCACAAAAATGATCATTCAAATCTCAACTTTAACCGGCGAAAACTGCAGACGGCTGCTGTCATCAAAGCTAAAGCAACATCCCAAATACTGAGACAAAACATGAAAGAAATCTCATCCAATCTCCGTTTTCCGTCCAGAAAAACACCGAAATCCCAGGAAATCGGGCCTAAATTTGCCACTTTGTCCACACACGTGTCCTCTGAGGACGTTCCCGCTGTCGCCTCATCCGCTGCGTTCGACTGGTCTCGGAGAAACGAGGTCACCGTTTGTGCGTTTGGGCGCCACACGGCCGCACATCTGTCCGTCCGGGCCCCGGGGACCCGACCGGAGCCCGGGAGGAAGAGGGGAGCAGGGCTGGAGGGAGGAGGGAAGAGGGGAGCAGGGCTGGAGGGAGGAGGAGGGAAGAGGGGAGCAGGGCTGGAGGGAGGAGGAGGGAAGAGGGGAGCAGGGCTGGAGGGAGGAGGGAAGAGGGGAGCAGGGCTGGAGGGAGGAGAGAAGAGGGGGATCTGTAGCGGAGGAGAGGCCGGCTGGTGGCTGAGCCGCGAATTTACCCACAATCCTTTGAGGATTTTTAATAAGGCGTCGGAGGTGAGTTTGATCCAAGTTCAGAGCAGCTGTGGGAGGGGCTGAAGCGCCGCAGCGTCGCCCCCCCCCCCCCCCCCCCCCCCCCCGAGTTCGCTGTCCGGGTTTGCACGAGCGCTGAAACCGTGCGTGTGCACGACTGGGAATTGAAGGCGTTACGCATGTGTGAGGAAGCACAGTCGGATCCTCGTGAGGAACCAGGAGCGCGCTGGGGGGCCGCAGCTGCTGCGGGGCGCCGCATCACACACACACACACACACGTGCGTGCACGTGCGCGCTCACATCGCCGCCTTTTAACCTTTTGAGCACAACAAAATGACATTTTAATTCCCTTCGTTGCGCAATCATGAATCACATTTGGGTGAATCCAGTGAGAACCCGAGACGCTTCAGTAAAGGAGGTTCTGGGGCCGTTCTGGGTCCGTCTGACCCGGGTGGAGGTGCCATCATGGACACACACGAGCACACAAACACAAGCTCCTCCTGCCCCCCCCCCCCCCTCGGTCCTTCGCTCTGTCATGGATCAGGGAGCATGTCCTAAAAGGCTTTACAGGCAGTGTGTGTGTGTGTGTGTGTGTGTGTGTGTGTGTGTGCGTGTGATTTTGGGGTTTGACCTCTGTTGTACTACTTTTTCTGCCGTGCGCTCTATTTTCAGGCTCGCGCCTCAAACACAAACAGGAAGCTGCTGAGATGTGCTGAGATTTCCCTGATCGGACCTTTTCTGGTTCTGATGCATCAGCTCAGCGTAGCTGCTTACTGGTGCAACTACGGGTCCAGCACGAGCGCTCCGTTCCGGCCCCCCCTTGAGCTGGACTCTGAAGCCTGTTCAGGGACGTCCTCAGAAGTGTAGATATTTAGTAAGCGGTCTTAATTAAGTCGCTCAGAATCGGTGAATTCAGCTACGAGTGGGCGTGGCTCACGTGGCCATTAGCATTGACGCTAGCAACAGCAGCCGTGGGGGGTGATTACCCAACACTTCTACCTCTCTAGGAACCTGGGTCTCCTGTGGTACCGACAGCAGGAACCTCAGCAGCCTCCTGACCACATCCTGGATCTCTAATGACTCCGGGGTCTCGTTAACACGTTCGGGCATCGTTCTCTTCCACGCGTGGACGCCTGAGACTGACCCCCGACCCCTCGGTCCTCGTCGTCCTTACGTCCCGCTGGCCTCCACCCCAGCTGGCCTCGCCTCCTTCGTTTCCATGGAGACCGCAGGAAGTGAGGATCAATAGATCCGAGACGGTCTTCACTTCCACGGACCAAAGTAATGAACGACTGAAGACGGGGAGCCAGTTGACCCCTCTGACCCCCCCCATCAGAGTCCTTAACGTCATGCGTTGTTACCCTTGTAGCTAACGGGCACGTGCACGTGCACGCTCGGCCCTTAAATCAGCATCTTTCTCGCTCCCCTCTGCCACAATCTAAAATCGAACCAACTCCTCCAACACGGATGGATGGAGGCCGTTTTCCCATCGTTTTCCAGCATCTGATCTCCGCCTCTGTGATTTCACACTTTGGCATTTGGTTAAAAGTTTGCTCCCTTTGCAGCACCAACTAATTTAAGATGTGTCATAACTAAGTTGTTAATCTTCCCGACCAGCTCCGGCTGGTTTGGGCCGTCATCCTTTACAGCAGCCACATATATGCAGTAATCTAATTTACACACGCGCGCGCACCAGACACAGAATTGGCTAACAAGAGACAGCAAGTACATTTTCCGCTTGAATTGGATGTGTGTGTCGGGAGTGTGTCGGGAGTGATGGGATGTGTGTGTCGGGAGTGATGGGATGTGTGTGTCGGGGGTGATGGGATGTGTGTGTCGGGGGTGCGCGTCTTCAGAGGCTGTGGAACAAGTTTAATGGCAGGAACGGATCAATCTGTCTTAAGTCGCAGGGATCTTTCTCATGTCCTTCATCTGGAAACGCCGGCAGGAAAATGTGTGGCGCTGGCAAATGTCAACAAGCGCTAAGTGTTTGCCCGCGTGTGTGTGTGTGTGCGTGTGTGTGAGAGAGAGAGAAATATGAATTTGTTGTTAAATGTCAAGACGTTGGCAGTCTAATAGCAGTGCTGACAGATGATCCATAAAGCTATAAAGTGATTGGTTTGGATATTCTTTTTTGTTCATCTAACCCAACTGTCACAGCGGACGTGTGTGTGTGTGTGTGTGTGTGTGTGTGTGTGTGTGTGTGTGTGTGTGTGTGTGTTGTGTGTGTGTGTGTGTGTGTGTGGGGGGGGCTCTTTTTGGAAAGACGGCGTTTGTTTTTCCAGAAACACAACCGAGAAGACTAAAGACAGTCGGAGCAGCTGCACAGTAACAATCACATGCAAAAGCCGCGTCTCAGAACCAGAAACTCGTTTAAACTCCTTAATTCAGCATCAAAACCACTTCGTCACATGTGAAACTGGACTCACTGGTGACATTTGCTGCCTGGATGGTCAGACAGCAACAATCGTCCCATCAGACTCTCTGTCTCCGATGGTTGCTGCGTAATAAAGGTTTGTTTTTAGCACGAGGTGCGAGCGGCGGCTACAATAGCAGATGTTTGCTAAAGAGACCAACGACGACATCGTCACGTCCGTCCAATCAGCTCCTGTTGCCTCCTATCGGCCGCTGGGATGTGGGAATATTTTGAGAGGAAGCCCCTCCTGTATATCAGTGTGTGTGTGTGTGTGTGTGCATTCAGCCAGCATAGTGAGGACATCTTGGGTGTCCTCACAACTTCAAAGGGCTGTTTGAGGGTTAAGACGTGGGTTTAAGGCGGGTTAGGGTTCGTTGGGGTGGTTGGGGTTAGGAGCCGTGTGATATAAAAGCCCTCACGAAGATAAAAGGATGTGGTGGTGTGGGGGGGGGGGGGGTTCCATTAGGCGTGAAGCCGCGTTTCCGATAATTTGAGGTGATCTCCACCTGTCGGGGGCCCTCAGGTGTGGGAGTGAACGACGTTCTCTACTGGGATTTATGGTGTATTCATGCCCAAAAAGTCCGTTATTGTAGTGACCAGAGTGTGTGTGTGTGTGTGTGTGTGTGTGTGTGTGCGCTGCAGCCGTAGGCCAGCATCCACGAGCAGAGATTATGTCGTGAATATGCGTCCGTGAGCGCGTGCTTGATTACGCTGTCACAACTTTAGACACGACGCTCCGTTTCCATCTCGGGCCGAGAGCGGATCCACTCCGGGCTGCGGCGCTCGTCGCAGGGCGCCGTCCATCACACGCTTCAGTTTGTGTTTGCAGCCGCTGCGTAATTTAAAAAGAAGCGCACGCACACACACACACACACACACGCACGTGAGATTGAGTCTCCTCCGTGTGGGGGATGATCCGCAGCATCCTTTTAGAATCTTCTGCGTGACTTCTGGGTTTAATCTGTAAACAGGAAATCTGCGATTAATCCTCCTAAAGTTTTATTAAAGGGGCGGTTTGTGACTTCCAGCCAACACCAGCATTAAAGGAATATTTGCCCGGGAGACAAAAAACTCCCGGCTGTCGGGTTTTCACAGTAAATGGGCCGTTGTTATTTTTAGGGGAACTGCCCCTTTAATGAGCCTCGTCATCAGAACCGGTCTGGACCATCTCAGCTAACGAGGGTGTGATTCCCCTCCGCACTCGAACGCCTCGCCGGATCTCTGGATCACACACACACACACACTTTGGGGTATTTGTTTATTTCAAGGATTCAACAGATCGCTGAGAGATCAATTCCCCGCCAGTGTAATTACTATTGATCGTGCGGGGGCCGACGGTCTGAGGGCTGCATTCCGATAAAATAACGCTTCTCCCACGCCGCTTCAGACGCACACGCCCAAACGCACGCGCACGCAAACAAGCGCTCACGGCGGTTAATGACAAACGGGAGGAAATGTGGCGGCTTCGTTCTGGTCCCAGATCAGCACCACGAAGGTGGTTAGAACTGTTCCCTGGAGGCAGGAAGGGTCGGGGTTTGACCTTTTGACCCCACGTGGCTGTCGGGTTTAAAACTGCTGCCACATAAATCTGAGGACTGAGTCCTTTTTTTTGCTGTTAAGGTGCTGGGTGGCTTTAATTTAATCTTTCTTCTTCTGTGGTAGTCCAACGACGGCGTCCCAGAATCCCCGGAGTCGTAGAAAGGTGTCCCCACCCCACCTCCCCGTCTCCTGTTCTCCGTGTTCTGCCCGTTAGACCCTTCCGATAAACATTCCTCTCATTTGTTCCTCCCCAAGAGCCAAATTTGCCGACTCATCCAGCCTCAAATTTGTGTGTGTGTTTGTTTTAATACGCGTGTGCAAGTGACTGTTGCATCATAAATCTTTTAGTCTTCCCAGTCAGCACAAATCCCCCTGCTGACTGGCACATATGCATCACACACACACACACACACACACACACACACACACCTGGTGAGACAAACATCTTCTAGCAGTTTGTGTTACTTATGTTTATGTTACTTTTGGTTGGATTAAAGACGGACGAGCGCCGGGCGGGATGAGCGAGCAGAGAGGAAGCTCAGCCCAGTGGGGGGGGGGCTGATGGAGGAGGTGTGAGGAGAGGAGGCGAGGAGGCAAGGAGGAAGTGGGCTTATCTCGGTGGCCAGGCTGCAGCGGGGTCACTGCGCAGACTGACTGAGGAAGGACAACAAACAAACAAACAAACAAACCAAAGTCGCTCTGCGTGACGCCTGAGAGCCCGGTTAAAAATAAAACGCACGCGAGCGAGCGGCGGGTCGGGGAGCCGTACGTGCACGTCATTAGGCTGCGGATGTGCACGTGTGCAGTTTCCCGGGATGCTCCGGAACAGATCCCAGCCCAGCCCGATCCTGCCGCCGAGGCGTCGCCGTTCACGCTGAATCCTGACGCAGCGCCAAGGTCGCTCGGCATCTGGGACCGTTTGCTCTCAGACATCAACAAACCCGGCGTCCGCGCTCTTATCGACCACATTTACAGACGAACCAGGAGTTAAAGCACTTGGACGAATATCCCGAGTGGCTGTTCAGCTACAGACGGTGTTATTTATAAATCGAATGTTCCTCTGGACTCCCCACAGAATCCCAATAAAAGCCACAAAACTCAGAAATAACAGGCGGGAGCGGCGACGGCGGCTTCCAAGCCGCCATTACTGGCGAATGGATGATGGAGAACAGGGTCCGTTCCCGGCAGCACGTGAGGCGGGAAGAGTTCCGCCTGTAATTGGTGAATGTGGGTAAAAAGTCTGTTCCGGGGATCAGAGGAGGGTCGTTTTCAGTCCGAAGGCAGGAAAAACAAAAGCTGAGGGTTCGAACGGGGCAGAAAAGTAGACGCCGATAAGAGCGCAGAGCTCCGCCCAGCCGCCCGTCCCTGCCGTCGCCACGGTAACCAAGATGACTGAAGAGAAGGTCAAAGGTCAGAGGCGCCCCTAGGATCCAGAACATCAGTGAACTTTATTGAGCTCTTCCTTGGCCCTCCACCAACATCCCTTCCTAACTTTGGAGTCATTTGGCGGCCGGCCGGACGGACAGACGGCCGCCAGCTCCTCACATTAGCTCTTTGGCGGCGGTAATAATATAGCACGCTAGCTGATGCACACGCTCCCAGCGGAGACATCGCCCCCACGTGTAGAGAACGTGGCTGGATGCTAACGTGAGCCACCTCCTCGGTGCTTTATTCTGGAACATGTTTGTGGTACATGAGCCTTGTTTCATGTGCTTTGTGCTTCATGTCCTCCCTGACGAATGTGCCGCCGCCGCCGCCACCGCCGCCGCCGCCACGCCGCCGCCGCCACACTCGTCTGCGCTGCTGCTGTGCACATTAAACTCTCTTCCCACCTCTTCTCCAAATAAAAACATCCAAACACCTAAATAGTTTTGCCTTTGGTAGGAAAAAAGGGCAAAAAGAGAGTCTGACAGCTTCACATGGGGGAGTCCTGAGTAAACAAACGGATCCAGAAAGTGCTGATCCAGCATTTCCCGAACCCCCCCGATGGAACCTGCTCCCCTCCCCTCTTCGTCTGTTCATTAAGGTCAAGCTTTTCTGGTGAAAGTGGGGAGAGATGATGAGAAAGATGAGATGGAAGAGGATTTGGAGCTAATTGGGGTAGTGGGAGGAGAGAAAATGGGCTCAGATGGGAGGAGAGGAGGGGAGGGGAGGAGGAGGGGGGAGAGGAAGGGAGGAGGAGAGGATGGAGAGGAGAGGAGAGGATGGAGAGGAGGAGAGGGAGGGAGGAGGAGAGGAGGGAGAGGAGGGG